>NC_090269.1:450547315-451253815 GCF_040414725.1 Anabrus simplex
ATCTGCTCACTACCTTGTGATGTCATTATCTACAATCAGCTCACTAGCTTGTAGAGTCATTATCTACAATCAGCTCACTACCTTGTGATGTCATTATCTACAATCAGCTCACTAGCTTGTGATGTCATTATCTACAATCAGCTCACTAGCTTGTGATGTCATTATCTACAATCAGCTCACTAGCTTGTGATGTCATTATCTACAATCTGCTCACTACCTTGTGATGTCATTATCTACAATCAGCTCACTACCTTGTGATGTCATTATCTACAATCAGCTCACTAGCTTGTAGAGTCATTATCTACAATCAGCTCACTACCTTGTGATGTCATTATCTACAATCAGCTCACTAGCTTGTGAGGTCATTATCTACAATCTGCTCACTAGCTTGTCATATCATTATCTACAATCAGCTCACTACCTTGTGATGTCATTATCTACAATCAGCTCACTAGCTTGTGATGTCATTATCTACAATCAGCTCACTAGCTTGTGATGTCATTATCTACAATCAGCTCATTAGCTTGTAGAGTCATTATCTACAATCAGCTCACTACCTTGTGATGTCATTATCTACAATCAGCTCACTACCTTGTGATGTCATTATCTACAATCAGCTCACTACCTTGTGATGTCATTATCTACAATCAGCTCACTACCTTGTGATGTCATTATCTACAATCAGCTCACTAGCTTGTGATGTCATTATCTACAATCAGCTCACTAGCTTGTGATGTCATTATCTACAATCAGCTCACTAGCTTGTGATGTCATTATCTACAATCAGCTCACTAGCTTGTGATGTCATTATCTACAATCAGCTCACTAGCTTGTGATGTCATTATCTACAATCAGCTCACTAGCTTGTGATGTCATTATCTACAATCTGCTCACTAGCTTGTGATGTCATTATCTACAATCAGCTCACTACCTTGTGATGTCATTATCTACAATCAGCTCACTAGCTTGTAGAGTCATTATCTACAATCAGCTCACTACCTTGTGATGTCATTATCTACAATCAGCTCACTAGCTTGTGAGGTCATTATCTACAATCTGCTCACTAGCTTGTGATGTCATTATCTACAATCAGGTCACTAGCTTGTGATGTCATTATCTACAATCTGCTCACTTGCTCGTAGAGTCATTATCTACAATCTGCTCACTAGCTTGTCATGTCATTATCTACAATCAGCTCACTACCTTGTGATGTCATTATCTACAATCAGCTCACTAGCTTGTGATGTCATTATCTACAATCAGCTCACTAGCTTGTGATGTCATTATCTACAATCAGCTCACTACCTTGTGATGTCATTATCTACAATCAGCTCACTAGCTTGTGATGTCATTATCTACAATCTGCTCACTAGCTTGTAGAGTCATTATCTACAATCAGCTCACTAGCTTGTAGAGTCACTATCTACAATCAGCTCACTACGTAGTGATGTCATTATCTACAATCTGCTCACTAGTTTGTGATGTCATCATCTACAATCAGCTCACTACCTTGTGATGTCATTATCTACAATCAGCTCACTAGCTTGTGATGTCATTATCTACAATCAGCTCACTAGCTTGTGATGTCACTATCTACAATCAGCTCACTAGCTTGTGAGGTCATTATCTACAATCTGCTCACTAGCTTGTCATGTCATTATCTACAATCAGCTCACTAACTTGTGCTGTCATTATCTACAATCTGCTCACTACCTTGTGATGTCATTATCTACAATCAGCTCACTAGCTTGTGATGTCATTATCTACAATCAGCTCACTACCTTGTGATGTCATTATCTACAATCAGCTCACTAGCTTGTGATGTCATTATCTACAATCAGCTCACTAGCTTGTAGAGTCACTATCTACAATCAGCTCACTACCTTGTGATGTCATTATCTACAATCAGCTCACTACCTTTGATGTCATTATCTACAATCAGCTCACTAGCTTGTGATGTCATTATCTACAATCAGCTCACTACCTTGTGATGTCATTATCTACAATCAGCTCACCACCTTGTGATATCATTATCTACAATCAGCTCACTAGCTTGTGATGTCATTATCTACAATCAGCTCACTAGCTTGTGATGTCATTATCTACAATCAGCTCACTACCTTGTCATGTCATTATCTACAATCAGCTCACTAGCTTGTGATGTCATTATCTACAATCAGCTCACTAGCTTGTGATGTCATTATCTACAATCACATCACTAGCTTGTGATGTCATTATCTACAATCTGCTCACTAGCTTGTGATGTCATTATCTACAATCAGCTCACTACCTTGTGATGTCATTATCTACAATCAGCTCACTAGCTTGTAGAGTCATTATCTACAATCAGCTCACTACCTTGTGATGTCATTATCTACAATCAGCTCACTAGCTTGTGAGGTCATTATCTACAATCTGCTCACTAGCTTGTCATGTCATTATCTACAATCAGCTCACTAGCTTGTGATGTCATTATCTACAATCTGCTCACTACCTTGTGATGTCATTATCTACAATCAGCTCACTAGCTTGTGAAGTCATTATCTACAATCAGCTCACTAAATTGTGATGTCATTATCTACAATCAGCTCACTAGCTTGTGATGTCATAATCTACAATCAGCTCACTAGCTTGTGATGTCATTAACCACAATCAGCTCACTAGCTTGTGATGTCATTATCTACAATCTGCTCACTAGCTTGTGATGTCATTATCTACAATCTGCTCACTAGTTTGTGATGTCATTATCTACAATCAGCTCACTACCTTGTGATGTCATTATCTACAATCTGCTCACTACCTTGTGATGTCATTATCTACAATCAGCTCACTACCTTGTGATGTCATTATCTACAATCTGCTCACTAGTTTGTGATGTCATTATCTACAATCTGCTCACTAGTTTGTGATGTCATTATCTACAATCTGCTCACTAGTCTGTGATGTCATTATCTACAATCAGCTCACTACCTTGTGACGTCATTATCTACAATCTGCTCACTAGCTTGTGATGTCATTATCTACAATCAGCTCACTAGCTTGTCATGTCATTATCTACAATCTGCTCGCTAGCTTGTGATGTCATTATCTACAATCTGCTCACTAGCTTGTGATGTCATTATCTACAATCAGCTCACTAGCTTGTCATGTCATTATCTACAATCAGCTCACTAGCTTGTGATGTCATTATCTACAATCTGCTCACTAGCTTGTGATGTCATTATCTACAATCTGCTCACTAGCTTGTAGAGTCATTATCTACAATCTGCTCACTAGCTTGTGATGTCATTATCTACAATCAGCTCACTAGCTTGTGATGTCATTATCTACAATCTGCTCACTAGCTTGTAGAGTAATTATCTACAATCAGCTCACTAGCTTGTGATGTCATTATCTACAATCTGCTCGCTATCTTGTGATGTCATTATCTACAATCAGCTCACTACCTTGTGATGTCATTATCTACAATCAGCTCACTAGCTTGTGATGTCATTATCTACAATCTGCTCACTTGCTTGTAGAGTCATTATCTACAATCTGCTCACTAGCTTGTCATGTCATTATCTACAAACAGCTCACTACCTTGTGATGTCATTATCTACAATCAGCTCACTACCTTGTGATGTCATTATCTACAATCAGCTCACTAGCTTGTCATGTCATTATCTACAATCAGCTCACTAGCTTGTGATATCATTATCTACAATCAGCTCACTAGCTTGTAGAGTCATTATCTACAATCAGCTCACTACCTTGTGATGTCATTATCTACAATCAGCTCACTAGCTTGTGATATCATTATCTACAATCAGCTCACTAGCTTGTGATGTCATTATCTACAATCAGCTCACTATCTTGTGATGTCATTATCTACAATCAGCTCACTAGCTTGTGATGTCATTATCTACAATCAGCTCACTACCTTGTGACGTCATTATCTACAATCAGCTCACTACCTTGTGATGTCATTATCTACAATCAGCGCACTATCTTGTGATGTCATTATCTACAATCAGCTCACTAGCTTGTGATATCATTATCTACAATCAGCTCACTAGCTTGTAGAGTCATTATCTACAATCTGCTCACTAGCTTGTGATGTCATTATCTACAATCAGCTCACTAGCTTGTGATGTCATTATCTACAATCAGCTCACTACCTTGTGATGTCATTATCTACAATCAGCTCACTAGCTTGTGATCTCATTATCTACAATCTGCTCACTAGCTTGTAGAGTCATTATCTACAATCTGCTCACTAGCTTGTCATGTCATTATCTACAATCAGCTCACTACCTTGTGTTGTCATTATCTACAATCAGCTCACTACCTTGTGATGTCATTATCTACAATCAGCTCACTAGCTTGTGATGTCATTATCTACAATCAGCTCACTACCTAGTGATGTCATTATCTACAAACAGCTCACTAGCTTGTGATGTCATTATCTACAATCTGCTCACTAGCTTGTAGAGTCATTATCTACAATCAGCTCACTAGTTTGTGATGTCATTATCTACAATCAGCTCACTAGCTTGTGATGTCATTATCTACAATCTGCTCACTAGTTTGTGACGTCATCATCTACAATCAGCTCACTAGCTTGTGATGTCATTATCTACAATCAGCTCACTACCTTGTGATGTCATTATCTACAATCTGCTCACTAGCTTGTGATGTCATTATCTACAATCAGCTCACTAGCTTGTGATGTCATTATCTACAATCTGCTCACTAGCTTGTGATGTCATTATCTACAATCAGCTCACTACCTTGTGATGTCATTATCTACAATTAGCTCACTACCTTGTGATGTCACTATCTACAATCAGCTCACTAGCTTGTGATGTCGTTATCTACAATCAGCTCACTAGCTTGTAGAGTCATTATCTACAATCTGCTCACTACCTTGTGATGTCATTATCTACAATCAGCTCACTAGCTTGTAGAGTCATTATCTACAATCAGCTCACTACCTTGTCATGTCACTATCTACAATCAGCTCACTACCTTGTCATGTCATTATCTACAATCAGCTCACTAGCTTGTGATGTCATTATCTACAATCAGCTCACTAGTTTGTGATGTCATTATCTACAATCAGCTCACTACCTTGTGATGTCATTATCTAAAATCAGCTCACTAGCTTGTGATGTCATTATCTACAATCTGCTCACTAGCTTGTAGAGTCATTATCTACAATCTGCTCACTAGCTTGTGATGTCATTATCTAAATCAGCTCACTACCTTGTGATGTCATTATCTACAATCAGCTCACTAGCTTGTGATGTCATTATCTACAATCAGCTCACTAGCTTGTGATGTCATTATCTACAATCTGCTCACTAGCTTGTGATGTCATTATCTACAATCTGCTCACTAGCTTGTGATGTCATTATCTACAATCTGCTCACCAGTTTGTGATGTCATTATCTACAATCAGCTCACTAGCTTGTGATGTCATTATCTACAATCAGCTCACTACCTTGTGATGTCATTCTCTACAATCAGCTCACTAGCTTGTGATGTCATTATCTACAATCAGCTCACTAGCTTGTGATGTCATTTTCTACAATCTGCTCACTAGCTTGTGATGTCATTATCTACAATCAGCTCACTACCTTGTGATGTCATTATCTACAATCAGCTCACTAGCTTGTAGAGTCATTATCTACAATCAGCTCACTACCTTGTGATGTCATTATCTACAATCAGCTCACTAGCTTGTGAGGTCATTATCTACAATCTGCTCACTAGCTTGTCATGTCATTATCTACAATCAGCTCACTAGCTTGTGATGTCATTATCTACAATCTGCTCACTACCTTGTGATGTCATTATCTACAATCAGCTCACTAGCTTGTGATGTCATTATCTACAATCAGCTCACTACCTTGTGATGTCATTATCTACAATCAGCTCACTAGCTTGTGATGTCATTATCTACAATCAGCTCACTAGCTTGTGATGTCATTATCTACAATCAGCTCACTAGCTTGTGATGTCATTATCTACAATCTGCTCACTACCTTGTGATGTCATTATCTACAATCAGCTCACTAGCTTGTGATGTCATTATCTACAATCAGCTCACTACCTTGTGATGTCATTATCTACAATCAGCTCACTAGCTTGTGATGTCATTATCTACAATCAGCTAACTACCTTGTGATGTCATTATCTACAATCAGCTCACTAGCTAGTGATGTCATTATCTACAATCTGCTCACTACCTTGTGATGTCATTATCTACAATCAGCTCACTAGCTTGTAGAGTCATTATCTACAATCAGCTCACTACCTTGTGATGTCATTATCTACAATCAGCTCACTAGCGTGTGATGTCATTATCTACAATCAGCTCACTAGCTTGTGATGTCATTATCTACAATCAGCTCACTAGCTTGTGATGTCATTATCTACAATCTGCTCACTACCTTGTGATGTCATTATCTACAATCAGCTCACTAGCTTGTGATGTCATTATCTACAATCAGCTCACTAGCTTGTGATGTCATTATCTACAATCAGCTCACTAGCTTGTGATGTCATTATCTACAATCAGCTCACTAGCTTGTGATGTCATTATCTACAATCTGCTCACTAGCTTGTGATGTCATTATCTACAATCAGCTCACTACCTTGTGATGTCATTATCTACAATCAGCTCACTAGCTTGTAGAGTCATTATCTACAATCAGCTCACTACCTTGTGATGTCATTATCCACAATCAGCTCACTAGCTTGTGAGGTCATTATCTACAATCTGCTCACTAGCTTGTGATGTCATTATCTACAATCAGGTCACTAGCTTGTGATGTCATTATCTACAATCTGCTCACTTGCTTGTAGAGTCATTATCTACAATCTGCTCACTAGCTTGTCATGTCATTATCTACAATCAGCTCACTACCTTGTGATGTCATTATCTACAATCAGCTCACTAGCTTGTGATGTCATTATCTACAATCAGCTCACTAGCTTGTGATGTCATTATCTACAATCAGCTCACGACCTTGTGATGTCATTATCTACAATCAGCTCACTAGCTTGTGATGTCATTATGTACAATCTGCTCACTAGCTTGTAGAGTCATTATCTACAATCTGCTCACTAGCTTGTCATGTAATTATCTACAATCAGCTCACTACCTTGTGATGTCATTATCTACAATCAGCTCACTACCTTGTGATGTCATTATCTACAATCAGCTCACTAGCTAGTGATGTCATTATCTACAATCAGCTCACTACATTGTGATGTCATTATCTACAATCTGCTCACTAGCTTGTAGAGTCATTATCTACAATCTGCTCACTAGCTTGTCATGTCATTATCTACAATCAGCTCACTAGCTTGTGATGTCATTATCTACAATCAGCTCACTAGCTTGTGATGTCATTATCTACAATCAGCTCACTAGCTTGTGATGTCATTATCTACAATCAGCTCACTACCTAGTGATGTCATTATCTACAATCAGCTCACTAGCTTGTGATGTCATTATCTACAATCTGCTCACTAGCTTGTAGAGTCATTATCTACAATCAGCTCACTAGTTTGTGACGTCATTATCTACAATCAGCTCACTACCTTGTGATGTCATTATCTACAATCTGCTCACTAGTTTGTGATGTCATCATCTACAATCAGCTCACTAGCTTGTGATGTCATTATCTACAATCAGCTCACTACCTTGTGATGTCATTATCTACAATCTGCTCACTAGTTTGTGATGTCATTATCTACAATCAGCTCACTAGCTTGTGATGTCATGATCTACAATCTGCTCACTAGCTTGTGATGTCATTATCTACAATCAGCTCACTACCTTGTGATGTCATTATCTACAATCAGCTCACTACCTTGTGATGTCATTATCTACAATCAGTTCACTAGCTTGTGATGTCATTATCTACAATCAGCTCACTAGCTTGTAGAGTCATTATCTACAATCTGCTCACTACCTTGTGATGTCATTATCTACAATCAGCTCACTAGCTTGTAGAGTCATTATCTACAATCAGCTCACTACCTTGTCATGTCATTAACTACAGTCAGCTCACTACCTTGTCATGTCATTATCTACAATCAGCTCACTAGCTTGTGATGTCATGATCTACAATCAGCTCACTAGCTTGTGATGTCATTATCTACAATCAGCTCACTAGCTTGTGATGTCATTATCTACAATCTGCTCACTAGCTTGTGATGTCATTATCTACAATCAGCTCACTACCTTGTGATGTCATTATCTACAATCAGCTCACTAGCTTGTGATGTCATTATCTACAATCAGCTCACTAGTTTGTGATGTCATTATCTACAATCAGCTCACTACCTTGTGATGTCATTATCTAAAATCAGCTCACTAGCTTGTGATGTCATTATCTACAATCAGCTCACTACCTTGTGATGTCATTATCTACAATCTGCTCACTAGCTAGTGATGTCATTATCTACAATCTGCTCACTAGTTTGTGATGTCATTATCTACAATCAGCTCACTACCTTGTGATGTCATTATCTACAATCAGCTCACTAGCTTGTGATATCATTATCTACAATCAGCTCACTAGCTTGTGATGTCACTATCTACAATCAGCTCACTAGCTTGTGAGGTCATTATCTACAATCTGCTCACTAGCTTGTCATGTCATTATCTACAATCAGCTCACTAACTTGTGATGTCATTATCTACAATCTGCTCACTACCTTGTGATGTCATTATCTACAATCAGCTCACTAGCTTGTGATGTCATTATCTACAATCAGCTCACTACCTTGTGATGTCATTATCTACAATCAGCTCACTACCTTGTGATGTCATTATCTACAATCAGCTCACTAGCTTGTGATGTCATTATCTACAATCAGCTCACTAGCTTGTGATGTCATTATCTACAATCAGCTCACTAGCTTGTGATGTCATTATCTACAATCTGCTCACTACCTTGTGATGTCATTATCTACAATCAGCTCACTAGCTTGTGATGTCATTATCTACAATCAGCTCACTACCTTGTGATGTCATTATCTACAATCAGCTCACTAGCTTGTGATGTCATTATCTACAATCAGCTCACTACCTTGTGATGTCATTATCTACAATCAGCTCACTAGCTTGTGATGTCATTATCTACAATCAGCTCACTAGCTTGTAGAGTCACTATCTACAATCAGCTCACTACCTTGTGATGTCATTATCTACAATCAGCTCACTACCTTTGATGTCATTATCTACAATCAGCTCACTAGCTTGTGATGTCATTATCTACAATCAGCTCACTACCTTGTGATGTCATTATCTACAATCAGCTCACCACCTTGTGATATCATTATCTACAATCAGCTCACTAGCTTGTGATGTCATTATCTACAATCAGCTCACTACCTTGTCATGTCATTATCTACAATCAGCTCACTAGCTTGTGATGTCATTATCTACAATCAGCTCACTAGCTTGTGATGTCATTATCTACAATCACATCACTAGCTTGTGATGTCATTATCTACAATCTGCTCACTAGCTTGTGATGTCATTATCTACAATCAGCTCACTACCTTGTGATGTCATTATCTACAATCAGCTCACTAGCTTGTAGAGTCATTATCTACAATCAGCTCACTACCTTGTGATGTCATTATCTACAATCAGCTCACTAGCTTGTGAGGTCATTATCTACAATCTGCTCACTAGCTTGTCATGTCATTATCTACAATCAGCTCACTAGCTTGTGATGTCATTATCTACAATCTGCTCACTACCTTGTGATGTCATTATCTACAATCAGTTTCACTAGCTTGTGAAGTCATTATCTACAATCAGCTCACTAAATTGTGATGTCATTATCTACAATCAGCTCACTAGCTTGTGATGTCATAATCTACAATCAGCTCACTAGCTTGTGATGTCATTAACCACAATCAGCTCACTAGCTTGTGATGTCATTATCTACAATCTGCTCACTAGCTTGTGATGTCATTATCTACAATCTGCTCACTAGTTTGTGATGTCATTATCTACAATCAGCTCACTACCTTGTGATGTCATTATCTACAATCTGCTCACTACCTTGTGATGTCATTATCTACAATCAGCTCACTACCTTGTGATGTCATTATCTACAATCTGCTCACTAGTTTGTGATGTCATTATCTACAATCTGCTCACTAGTTTGTGATGTCATTATCTACAATCTGCTCACTAGTCTGTGATGTCATTATCTACAATCAGCTCACTACCTTGTGATGTCATTATCTACAATCTGCTCACTAGCTTGTGATGTTATTATCTACAATCAGCTCACTAGCTTGTCATGTCATTATCTACAATCTGCTCGCTAGCTTGTGATGTCATTATCTACAATCTGCTCACTAGCTTGTGATGTCATTATCTACAATCAGCTCACTAGCTTGTCATGTCATTATCTACAATCAGCTCACTAGCTTGTGATGTCATTATCTACAATCTGCTCACTAGCTTGTGATGTCATTATCTACAATCTGCTCACTAGCTTGTAGAGTCATTATCTACAATCTGCTCACTAGCTTGTGATGTCATTATCTACAATCAGCTCACTAGCTTGTGATGTCATTATCTACAATCTGCTCACTAGCTTGTAGAGTAATTATCTACAATCAGCTCACTAGCTTGTGATGTCATTATCTACAATCTGCTCGCTAGCTTGTGATGTCATTATCTACAATCAGCTCACTACCTTGTGATGTCATTATCTACAATCAGCTCACTAGCTTGTGATGTCATTATCTACAATCTGCTCACTTGCTTGTAGAGTCATTATCTACAATCTGCTCACTAGCTTGTCATGTCATTATCTACAATCAGCTCACTACCTTGTGATGTCATTATCTACAATCAGCTCACTACCTTGTGATGTCATTATCTACAATCAGCTCACTAGCTTGTCATGTCATTATCTACAATCAGCTCACTAGCTTGTGATATCATTATCTACAATCAGCTCACTAGCTTGTAGAGTCATTATCTACAATCAGCTCACTACCTTGTGATGTCATTATCTACAATCAGCTCACTAGCTTGTGATATCATTATCTACAATCAGCTCACTAGCTTGTGATGTCATTATCTACAATCAGCTCACTATCTTGTGATGTCATTATCTACAATCAGCTCACTAGCTTGTGATGTCATTATCTACAATCAGCTCACTACCTTGTGATGTCATTATCTACAATCAGCTCACTACCTTGTGATGTCATTATCTACAATCAGCTCACTATCTTGTGATGTCATTATCTACAATCAGCTCACTAGCTTGTGATATCATTATCTACAATCAGCTCACTAGCTTGTAGAGTCATTATCTACAATCTGCTCACTAGCTTGTGATGTCATTATCTACAATCAGCTCACTAGCTTGTGATGTCATTATCTACAATCAGCTCACTACCTTGTGATGTCATTATCTACAATCAGCTCACTAGCTTGTGATCTCATTATCTACAATCTGCTCACTAGCTTGTAGAGTCATTATCTACAATCTGCTCACTAGCTTGTCATGTCATTATCTACAATCAGCTCACTACCTTGTGTTGTCATTATCTACAATCAGCTCACTACCTTGTGATGTCATTATCTACAATCAGCTCACTAGCTTGTGATGTCATTATCTACAATCAGCTCACTACCTAGTGATGTCATTATCTACAAACAGCTCACTAGCTTGTGATGTCATTATCTACAATCTGCTCACTAGCTTGTAGAGTCATTATCTACAATCAGCTCACTAGTTTGTGATGTCATTATCTACAATCAGCTCACTAGTTTGTGATGTCATTATCTACAATCTGCTCACTAGTTTGTGATGTCATTTTCTACAATCAGCTCACTAGCTTGTAGAGTCATTATCTACAATCAGCTCACTAGTTTGTGATGTCATTATCTACAATCAGCTCACTACCTTGTGATGTCATTATCTACAATCTGCTCACTAGCTTGTGATGTCATTATCTACAATCAGCTCACTAGCTTGTGATGTCATTATCTACAATCTGCTCACTAGCTTGTGATGTCATTATCTACAATCAGCTCACTACCTTGTGATGTCATTATCTACAATCAGCTCACTACCTTGTGATGTCACTATCTACAATCAGCTCACTAGCTTGTGATGTCGTTATCTACAATCAGCTCACTAGCTTGTAGAGTCATTATCTACAATCTGCTCGCTACCTTGTGATGTCATTATCTACAATCAGCTCACTAGCTTGTAGAGTCATTATCTACAATCAGCTCACTACCTTGTCATGTCACTATCTACAATCAGCTCACTACCTTGTCATGTCATTATCTACAATCAGCTCACTAGCTTGTGATGTCATTATCTACAATCAGCTCACTAGCTTGTGATGTCATTATCTACAATCAGCTCACTAGCTTGTGATGTCATTATCTGCAATCTGCTCACTAGCTTGTGATGTCATTATCTACAATCAGCTCACTACCTTGTGATGTCATTATCTACAATCAGCTCACTAGCTTGTGATGTCATTATCTACAATCAGCTCACTAGCTTGTGATGTCATTATCTACAATCAGCTCACTAGTTTGTGATGTCATTATCTACAATCAGCTCACTACCTTGTGATGTCATTATCTAAAATCAGCTCACTAGCTTGTAGCGTCATTATCTACAATCTGCTCACTAGCTTGTGATGTCATTATCTAAATCAGCTCACTACCTTGTGATGTCATTATCTACAATCTGCTCACTAGCTTGTGATGTCATTATCTACAATCTGCTCACCAGTTTGTGATGTCATTATCTACAATCAGCTCACTAGCTTGTGATGTCATTATCTACAATCAGCTCACTACCTTGTGATGTCATTATCTACAATCAGCTCACTAGCTTGTGATGTCATTATCTACAATCAGCTCACTAGCTTGTGATGTCATTTTCTACAATCTGCTCACTAGCTTGTGATGTCATTATCTACAATCAGCTCACTACCTTGTGATGTCATTATCTACAATCAGCTCACTAGCTTGTAGAGTCATTATCTACAATCAGCTCACTACCTTGTGATGTCATTATCTACAATCAGCTCACTAGCTTGTGAGGTCATTATCTACAATCTGCTCACTAGCTTGTCATGTCATTATCTACAATCAGCTCACTAGCTTGTGATGTCATTATCTACAATCTGCTCACTACCTTGTGATGTCATTATCTACAATCAGCTCACTAGCTTGTGATGTCATTATCTACAATCAGCTCACTACCTTGTGATGTCATTATCTACAATCTGCTCACTAGCTTGTGATGTCATTATCTACAATCAGCTCACTAGCTTGTGATGTCATTATCTACAATCAGCTCACTAGCTTGTGATGTCATTATCTACAATCTGCTCACTACCTTGTGATGTCATTATCTACAATCAGCTCACTAGCTTGTGATGTCATTATCTACAATCAGCTCACTACCTTGTGATGTCATTATCTACAATCAGCTCACTAGCTTGTGATGTCATTATCTACAATCAGCTAACTACCTTGTGATGTCATTATCTACAATCAGCTCACTAGCTTGTGATGTCATTATCTACAATCTGCTCACTACCTTGTGATGTCATTATCTACAATCAGCTCACTAGCTTGTAGAGTCATTATCTACAATCAGCTCACTACCTTGTGATGTCATTATCTACAATCAGCTCACTAGCTTGTGATGTCATTATCTACAATCAGCTCACTAGCTTGTGATGTCATTATCTACAATCAGCTCACTAGCTTGTGATGTCATTATCTACAATCTGCTCACTACCTTGTGATGTCATTATCTACAATCAGCTCACTACCTTGTGATGTCATTATCTACAATCAGCTCACTAGCTTGTGATGTCATTATCTACAATCTGCTCACTACCTTGTGATGTCATTATCTACAATCAGCTCACTACCTTGTGATGTCATTATCTACAATCAGCTCACTAGCTTGTGAGGTCATTATCTACAATCTGCTCACTAGCTTGTCATATCATTATCTACAATCAGCTCACTACCTTGTGATGTCATTATCTACAATCTGCTCACTAGCTTGTCATGTCATTATCTACAATCAGCTCACTAGCTTGTGATGTCATTATCTACAATCAGCTCACTAGTTTGTGATGTCATTATCTACAATCTGCTCACTAGCTTGTCATGTCATTATCTAGAATCAGCTCACTAGCTTGTGATGTCATTATCTACAATCTGCTCACTAGCTTGTGATGTCATTATCTACAATCAGCTCACTAGCTTGTCATGTCATTATCTACAATCAGCTCACTAGCTTGTAGAGTCATTATCTACAATCTGCTCACTAGCTTGTAGAGTCATTATCTACAGTCAGCCGAAAGCCGTCCCTTATAAACAGCGAGTCTGAACTTAATGGGACTGTCTTGATCTGTACCTTGTTGTAGGAACAGTGTGAGGCCTCCTCCTGGGACAGGACGGATGAGTCTCGCTTTTCTTACTCACTTGGCTTTCTGGTAACTAAATTTTAACTCTAAATTTCTATCCGGTGTTCCGGACTTCACTTTGATACCTTTCTCCTTTTAATCGCTTTGAGTATGGCTTACCCTCCGAGTCACCAGGATGTCTGCCCCATTAGGTTTATGACAAGCCCTGTCGCACCACTGCGCCAGAGGCTCAGCATTTTCTTGTTGTTCTCGGCCTTTCAATTAAACTTTGTTTTCCATTTCTTGGCCGTCGTATCCTGTTCCTTCCGATATGTTACTTGGTGTGGCTCCCCTATGGAATAGGGGTAGTGAGTGGAAAAGCTGATAAGCTTTTAGGAATAATTAGAAAAAATGTAGTATGATCTCTTAAATGAGAATTGAAGAATTTGACATGTATTCTTGGTCCATCATTCCGTTCTAAATTTTAATTTTGGTTCATTGATTTTAATTTGAAGTTATGGGTCCAATTTCCCTCTTGGAAAATTTGTTCTGAATGCTACGGCTTCTTTCGTTTTCCGAACAAATTCTGGTTCAATATTACCTGTGCGGAGGAAGCTCATTTGTATATATCAGTGCCTTATTGCTTCCTTCACAATTGAGATTCCAGATATCTGATAGACATAATGGACTGTGAAGACTTGTTTGACAAATAAGAGCCCGTTTTCTGTCGAACATCTATTTCTCATTGATGCTTTAACGGCAGTACTTGTAGACATGACATGCCGCACCTTACTCCGCGTCTTCTGAACAACAACTCGACTGCTAGAAATCTTCCCCGTGAACAGCAGATATTTTTTTGAAGACGCGCAGCGAAGTTCTCTGCGGAACGTAAAGAGTTTCACCTTGTTTCCTTCACACATCCGAACTAACTTGAGCTTGTACGGACACAAGAAAACTTTACCACTGTTCTACTACTATTTTACTATTGCGGAAGCCTGGTGTAGACCAGATAACTAAGAAATGTCACGCAGCCTGTATAAGTAACGTGAGCTACGGCCGACCTTGTCCCGACTCCACTTTGCTTGGGTCTGCCAGTCTGGCAATAAAATATCTCACCCAGAAAACCCCGCTGAGGGCACTTGCTTACTCAGAGCAATCCTCCTACCATTTAAATTCCTTTGCACATTACATTCACATAACACCTTCACTGTCCTTGCTCATTCTACTGAGCTGTGCCTACCTCACTTTCTTTTCTACTTAATGTTCCAACTCCTCGCTCATTTACACAATAAGAGAAAAGAAACACGCGCTGATTGATTCGCAATCTCCTCCAAATCAGCAGCTCACAAAATTTCTCAGTACTACTTGCGCTTATTTAAACAAATGACAGCTTATTCAAATAAACTTCCACACTATACTGCCCCCATTTTTCCCGAGCTAAGCCCAGCCATCGAGCGAGGAATCCCAAGGTGGACCGTTCGATCGTTGGCTATCACTTTCTAGAGGCATTTAAGGGTTGTTAAGGATTGATGACCAAGCAGGATAAAAAGAAATATTAAAACAACACTCTGACATTTATTCACATAAGCAGACAAACAAAAGAAATATTCTTGATGATTTTTTTTTCCTTTTAACAGAGAACTTTCATAATATTGGATTTCTTCCTCGATTTAGAGTGACACGTGTTCATATCTCCAGCCTTACTGTGCTGTAATGAAACCAAAGAAGTAATTAGGCCACTTGCCTTTCCAAACCAAACATTTGACTGAAAGAATTAAATGAATTAACATGTGTTCAAAGCTTTACCAATTTAAAGTAGTCTCAACACGTGGTTTTAAGATGTACACAACTGAATTTGTCATTTACAGTATTTAATATTGGTCAATGACACCAACATGAACCTCAGTGGAAAATGAAAATTGTTTCCAAAATTCTCAAAATTAATTAATTATTATTCTGATTATTATTATTGTTATTATTTTCTTATCATTCAATTAACCTGTTTCATTGTCACACGATCGTGTTCTTATTAATTTTCCACTGCATCATTTACCTAATGATCATCATTAGCATTTCAGAGTAATTATTTCTAATTAATTATTAATGACTTATTTTCACAATGTTTCAAAGCAATCATGCGGCTAACGAATTTCTACCTCTGATCTTTGCATTTCATTTCTATTCAAATTAATCTTAAAGTATTTCAGATTTTTAGAAATTTACATTACCAACGTGTGAGCTAGTTAAATAAATTTTATTTACAAATCGAGTGCCTTCATAAAGTAACGAGATGATCTTTCCTTTTAAATCTCGCTAATTAAGAAAATAAATTCCTTCCTAGTCTTCCTTGACTTAACTTAATTAAACTTTCCCTTAAGGGCACGAAAATATTTCTTAAGGCGACACACAACGATGAGTGTGATCTGCGTCACAGCAAGTGCGTGACCAGATCAAAATTAAATGAAATCAACATGGCACAAGAGAAATATACACATTTACACACACACACATTCACACTAGGGAAACACGTTTTTATGTACACTATTTACATCGAATCCTGATTTGGCAAATTTATTCATGATTTTTATTGGTGGTCGGGACGCGTAATGTCTAGCTGAAATAATCCGTGTACTGAAATTCTCCTACATTAATGGTGGCTAGTGATCGAAGTCATGGGTATCACTTGGTAGAAACACATTTCACATATCAATGCAAGTTCATCTAATTCATGAAATTATAATGGAAGATTCTAGTAAAATCCATAAGCACTACCATCATTTGGGCTACAGGTTGAATTTACCGCAAGCGTGAGCCTTACTCGTATTATTTTTACTTCCTACCTGTGAAATACACTCGCAACACGTGCTCCAATAATTATAATCCATCTTGCGCTCCAAATACACAAGAATAAATCAAGTATCACCATTAATTCATCAATTGCTCAATTATACAACAAATATCCCTCAGGATTGGCCATATTCCAGACCCTTCATGAACAGAGCACATTCCATCTCACATTTAGGAACTCTAGAGTAGTTTTATGGCTCACGAGCATTTACTTCTGTTTTACCCGATCTTTAGTCAATATTATAATTATTTAAGTGATTATTACATCTACTGATCCTCATGGAATATCGTAAAATTAGATGACTTCATCATAAAAACAACAAGTGATCTTAAAAGACACTAGGTTCGACCCTATTCACTCAAAATGTACACGCAAATTTCATCCGGTAACTATCAACATTACAAGGAAAGTAGATTTATCGTGTGGTCAGTGATTATTAAACATAAGCTCCTTAAGCATGGGAAATCATTCAAAGACAACCTACATGTCTACTCTAATAGATTCCAAAATTTCATTCACACGTACCTAGTCTACCACGACACCTTAAGAAGTAGGAAAAATGAAATATGTCTAACTACAGCAAACTAATAGATCTACGACTTAAGAAGAAAGACCTCTAGTTGTACAAAAGGTAAGACAGATAAATTAAATTAAAAAGGTACTCAAGTTTTTGTGAAGTTCGATTCCCGTCGACAGTCAGTTATTTCAGCATACTCCGGCCAGTCTCCTTCCAATTACCAGAGACGCCTTACATTTTTACAGCTCCATGGAGGCTCTGCGACAGGTGTCCCTCGATGAAATTGCGTTGCCGGTGGTTGCGGAATTCTTCATCTTGAAGTGTTCAATTCTAAGACGTCTTCCGTAGATTGCTGGTCACAAGCTGTAACTGAGATGACAAAATTAAGTATTTTGCACAAGCACACGCAGAATATAAACAGCTCGTCTACACTGTCACACTTAACTTGGCTCCTAGGCGTTTTTATTCCACAGAATTCACTAATTATCAGACTAAATTCTGGTAGAACGGGCGTCGACTTGACTTGAAAATTTTCTTTCCACGTGGTCCGGTAACGTGATGCCTCACACAGCGAAGAATATATTCAGAGAGCTTCAGAATAAGCGCATAAAGAGAGCGATTCACTCGAAGCAAGGCCTTTTATCTAATTAGCCAGGGAGGCGTGTTCTTCAGCGAGAACGGCAATTGGCTGATGGTCTCCTTTAATTTGCGCAGACTATTCCAGAAACAAGCTGGGTTGTGCGCGTGCGAAGGCAGTCACGTGGTTTGATCCGACCTTGGCACAGTCTCGCGGTGTATCTCACCCCTCTGAGCGACAAAAAAACTCGTTCTCGGCTCGCCACTACTCCCAGATGACACGCTGCGGTTTTAAGCAGACAATAAAATTTTTGCTTTCCACTTGTTAAAATACTCGTAATATCGCCAATTTTAACGGGGACATCTCTCCCTTGGTTGGAGTATAATTTCGTTTGCAGATGAAATTATAACATAACAGTGTCCATTTCTATTGTTCCGGAAAATTGGCTGATGAATCACCTGGTAGTAACGTAGTTGAGCTCGCGACAGGTGTCCGTCCTCCTCGAGACTCGGAGTTCTTCGTTCCGCTCCTGGCATCCAGTAGCCTAGTCTCTCCATACAGGGTGTTCCTCAAGTTTTATTTCCATCTTCAATAACTTATTTTTCCCTTTAATAGGTGGTTACACGGTGTCAGCTAGTGGTGTAGGCGTTCGGTAGTCCATGAGTCGACCTGTACCACGATATATTCTTGAAGTTTACTGATCTTGCCTTCAGGATTCATTCTATCTCTTCTCATTGGAGATGAGGTCTTTTTTTAATGGCACCTTGGCTGTGCTCCTGACTCGAGTTGTTATGTTGGCTTCCCCGAGCCTTGGCCTCTTGATATTGAAGGCTTTCCGCCCCCACGATATCAGGGTTGGTATCCTGGGTTTGGATTGCTCTTCGCCATCGTTCGTTTTCCTGGGTCGAGTTCTGCAGGTCCTTTAGATATTTTTCCTTTTCTTCTTCTCGCCAGTCTCTCCTTCCTCTTGATTGGCGGAAGTCCTGGTTTCGTTTCCAGCTCCTTCGGTAGTCTGAGTATGGACGCTTCCTCTCGTTACGTCTGGAATATTCCCAGTTTCTAATGGGTCTATTTCTGCGTACGGGCGATCGATCGCGAGGTGAATCTTGCCCTCCAGGGTTACGTTTCCACGTTCTCCCTTGGTTGACTGGTTTCGATTCCTCCTCCTTATTCGTTGTCACCTGATGGATCTGCGGTTCCGAGTTTCGTCCCTGACGAACTGGTTCCTTGGACGTCATGTCTAATTGTCTTAATAACGCCTCAGCCTGGATTGCAGATTGTGTATTTGAGGCTATCATGATCCTCTGCACATCTGGTGGTAACTGACGTGTGATCAACTTAACCAACTCAGGTTCTGATGGTGGTGAGTCTAGTTCTCTTAATTTTCTTAATTGACTGGACAGAAAATCCGCATATCTCGTGGGCGTAGATGATGCATATTTCCTAGCGTATAACTCCGTCCTAAGGTTGTATTGGACGTCGCTATTCCAGTACTTCTCCAGGAATGCTTTTTTGAAACTTTCGAAATCGTCAAACGAAAATCGAAATGCGACAAACCAGGTATGAACTGAGTCTTCCAGGAACTTTTCGGTGACTCTTAACTGCCTTTCTGGTGGAATTTTCGCATCGCGAAAGTAATCCTGCAGTTCCCGAATGAAGCCTTTCGGAGTCACGTTTCCTCTAACGTTATTGAATTTCTTGGGCTGGTCTTCGTGGAGACGAATTATATTTACTATTTGCGTCTGGCCAGTTGTATTCATTTGAGACGCATTTACTGTCGGCTCTGAAGAAATGTCAATTGTATTCACAGCGCCCGTTCCTACAGCTGCAAGTGGAGTTGACGTCTGACCCGTGCCGGTTACACGTTGCTCCAGTAACGCCTGCTTTTCTAGCAATGAGTTAGTGACCTTGCTAGTGTTCTCATTCTGGATCTTCAGGAGATGCATTTCATGTACAAGCTCCTTAATTCCATCCGTGTACTCCTTTCGAATCCCTTCGGTTTCGGTTTTTGACTCAGTCGTGACCTTGTGTATGGCATTCATCAAGGTGGTTTTGATTGTTTTTATTTCGCCCCAACTATCCTCAAGTGACTCGTGGATATAATCCATCCGCTCTGAGTTATCGACTTGGGATGTCTCGATTTTGTCGAGAATGCCCTTTTCGACTTGTAGCTTTTCGTTTAATCCAAGGAATTTCTTTGCCCAAGCCGTTTTCGTAACCTTAAGGTCCTCTGAATTTGTGTCAATCTTTTCCTCAATATTCAGGAATGATTGTTCGACTTCGCCCTTATATCTGTCGATTCCAGTTAATATGTCCTGCTGAACGTTCGCCAGTCGTTCACTGAACTCATTGGACATGCCCGCCATAGACTTGGCAATATTTTCGTTTACTTCCTTTTTCATGGTAGCGAAATCATTTTTAACTATTACGAGCTCGCTCTGCATTGAGGCTAGCTTGCCGTTAAAAAGTTTAATGTCTGAACATATCTTTCCTAAACCTTCTTCAGTCTGGTTTTTAATGTCCGTCAACTTTTCTTCAATAGCTTCCCCGAGAGATTTTTCGAGATTTATTTGTGCGTCACTGAGATCACTGAGTCCTTTCTCTAAGTGTACCTGAGTGTCACTAAGTTTCCTATCTAAGTTTTTCTCTAAGTTCACCTGATTCTCACTAAGTTTTGTTCTAAGGTTTCCTCTAAGTGTGCCTGATTTTCACTAAGTCTTTCCTCTAAGTGAGCCTGATTTTCACTAAGTTTTTGTTCTAAGCTTTTCTCTAAGTTAGCTTGACTAATATTCAAGTTGGCATTGATCCTCTCCTCCATAGCCAACAACATCTGCCTTAAGTCCTCCATAGTTACAATTATTCATTAAATGGCTATTCTGGTACTGGAAGGATTCTGATCGGAATACTGGAATATTGGGAATCGAACTCCATCAAATTTATGAAGGCAGCGATTTGTCGATATCATGAAAGTTCCAAATTTTCACCAATATCGGTCGCAATTATGAATCTAACTTTAATTAATTATCATCGCAGCAAATTCGAATTTCTAATCACCAGCAAGAATTTTTTTGTAAACAAGATTCATACGAGTTGTATTTAACATGTGCTTATGTTAGCCACAAGAATTTGGGCGAATAAATGTGTCAGAGTCAGCCTAATTTAATTGGTCATCTGATCTTGTCAATGTCATAAACACTGGACAGCACAAGATCATTTTCGAGCTTGGATAAGCCAATCTCGAGCCCCACGCTTGGATTAAGCCATCTTAAATGCCCCCATTTTTCCCGAGCTAAGCCCAGCCATCGAGCGAGGAATCCCAAGGTGGACCGTTCGATCGTTGGCTATCACTTTCTAGAGGCATTTAAGGGTTGTTAAGGATTGATGACCAAGCAGGATAAAAAGAAATATTAAAACAACACTCTGACATTTATTCACATAAGCAGACAAACAAAAGAAATATTCTTGATGATTTTTTTCCTTTTAACAGAGAACTTTCATAATATTGGATTTCTTCCTCGATTTAGAGTGACACGTGTTCATATCTCCAGCCTTACTGTGCTGTAATGAAACCAAAGAAGTAATTAGGCCACTTGCCTTTCCAAACCAAACATTTGACTGAAAGAATTAAATGAATTAACATGTGTTCAAAGCTTTACCAATTTAAAGTAGTCTCAACACGTGGTTTTAAGATGTACACAACTGAATTTGTCATTTACAGTATTTAATATTGGTCAATGACACCAACATGAACCTCAGTGGAAAATGAAAATTGTTTCCAAAATTCTCAAAATTAATTAATTATTATTCTGATTATTATTATTGTTATTATTTTCTTATCATTCAATTAACCTGTTTCATTGTCACACGATCGTGTTCTTATTAATTTTCCACTGCATCATTTACCTAATGATCATCATTAGCATTTCAGAGTAATTATTTCTAATTAATTATTAATGACTTATTTTCACAATGTTTCAAAGCAATCATGCGGCTAACGAATTTCTACCTCTGATCTTTGCATTTCATTTCTATTCAAATTAATCTTAAAGTATTTCAGATTTTTAGAAATTTACATTACCAACGTGTGAGCTAGTTAAATAAATTTTATTTACAAATCGAGTGCCTTCATAAAGTAACGAGATGATCTTTCCTTTTAAATCTCGCTAATTAAGAAAATAAATTCCTTCCTAGTCTTCCTTGACTTAACTTAATTAAACTTTCCCTTAAGGGCACGAAAATATTTCTTAAGGCGACACACAACGATGAGTGTGATCTGCGTCACAGCAAGTGCGTGACCAGATCAAAATTAAATGAAATCAACATGGCACAAGAGAAATATACACATTTACACACACACATTCACACTAGGGAAACACGTTTTTATGTACACTATTTACATCGAATCCTGATTTGGCAAATTTATTCATGATTTTTATTGGTGGTCGGGACGCGTAATGTCTAGCTGAAATAATCCGTGTACTGAAATTCTCCTACATTAATGGTGGCTAGTGATCGAAGTCATGGGTATCACTTGGTAGAAACACATTTCACATATCAATGCAAGTTCATCTAATTCATGAAATTATAATGGAAGATTCTAGTAAAATCCATAAGCACTACCATCATTTGGGCTACAGGTTGAATTTACCGCAAGCGTGAGCCTTACTCGTATTATTTTTACTTCCTACCTGTGAAATACACTCGCAACACGTGCTCCAATAATTATAATCCATCTTGCGCTCCAAATACACAAGAATAAATCAAGTATCACCATTAATTCATCAATTGCTCAATTATACAACAAATATCCCTCAGGATTGGCCATATTCCAGACCCTTCATGAACAGAGCACATTCCATCTCACATTTAGGAACTCTAGAGTAGTTTTATGGCTCACGAGCATTTACTTCTGTTTTACCCGATCTTTAGTCAATATTATAATTATTTAAGTGATTATTACATCTACTGATCCTCATGGAATATCGTAAAATTAGATGACTTCATCATAAAAACAACAAGTGATCTTAAAAGACACTAGGTTCGACCCTATTCACTCAAAATGTACACGCAAATTTCATCCGGTAACTATCAACATTACAAGGAAAGTAGATTTATCGTGTGGTCAGTGATTATTAAACATAAGCTCCTTAAGCATGGGAAATCATTCAAAGACAACCTACATGTCTACTCTAATAGATTCCAAAATTTCATTCACACGTACCTAGTCTACCACGACACCTTAAGAAGTAGGAAAAATGAAATATGTCTAACTACAGCAAACTAATAGATCTACGACTTAAGAAGAAAGACCTCTAGTTGTACAAAAGGTAAGACAGATAAATTAAATTAAAAAGGTACTCAAGTTTTTGTGAAGTTCGATTCCCGTCGACAGTCAGTTATTTCAGCATACTCCGGCCAGTCTCCTTCCAATTACCAGAGACGCCTTACATTTTTACAGCTCCATGGAGGCTCTGCGACAGGTGTCCCTCGATGAAATTGCGTTGCCGGTGGTTGCGGAATTCTTCATCTTGAAGTGTTCAATTCTAAGACGTCTTCCGTAGATTGCTGGTCACAAGCTGTAACTGAGATGACAAAATTAAGTATTTTGCACAAGCACACGCAGAATATAAACAGCTCGTCTACACTGTCACACTTAACTTGGCTCCTAGGCGTTTTTATTCCACAGAATTCACTAATTATCAGACTAAATTCTGGTAGAACGGGCGTCGACTTGACTTGAAAATTTTCTTTCCACGTGGTCCGGTAACGTGATGCCTCACACAGCGAAGAATATATTCAGAGAGCTTCAGAATAAGCGCATAAAGAGAGCGATTCACTCGAAGCAAGGCCTTTTATCTAATTAGCCAGGGAGGCGTGTTCTTCAGCGAGAACGGCAATTGGCTGATGGTCTCCTTTAATTTGCGCGGACTATTCCAGAAACAAGCTGGGTTGTGCGCGTGCGAAGGCAGTCACGTGGTTTGATCCGACCTTGGCACAGTCTCGCGGTGTATCTCACCCCTCTGAACGACAAAAAAAACTCGTTCTCGGCTCGCCACTACTCCCAGATGACACGCTGCGGTTTTAAGCAGACAATAAAATTTTTGCTTTCCACTTGTTAAAATACTCGTAATATCGCCAATTTTAACGGGGACAATACATTTATTAATTTCTCTCAAACAAACCTCCTCAGCATACATCACCTTTAATTTCACTGTACACCATCACATACCACCATATACCCAATACACCTCGTTCTCATCCTCTCTCTTACCACTACCAAGTATGACAGTTACACGCACTACAAACCATTTCCAACTTACTTAAATATACCTCCATACTAGAATTCTCCTAATTTCTCTCAGCCCAACATTCACAAGAAACATCACCTACCCACACCTACCTCTTTCCATTTGATTCACTCCTTTAAATAAACTCATTCCACCATATCCCAACTTGAATATATCCTTCAATTTCACTGTCTACCAGCACGTTCCACCATATCCCATCAACTATACCTCATTCTTATGTCTCTCTAACTACTAACAAGTGTAACAGCACCTATAATTGTTACACACATTACAAACCATTTACATCTTACTTAAATGTGAACATGACCTTCATATCCACTATCCTCTCCCAATGCCATTCAGTTACAACAACTGTAATAAACACACTACATAACACACACCTACCTCTCTCCATTCAATTCACTCCTTCAATCAAGCACATTCCACCATACTCCAACTTGACTCTAATCACACCTCCACAACACACTTCACCATTACATTCAATATGCCATACACTCCAAAGCGATTACAACTTATTTAAATATTCCTCCACACTAGAATTCTCTTAATTACTCACATTCAATTAAATACCGTACCCTTCTTTTAACCAAATCATATCCTCACCTCCAATATAACTTCTTCATTGTACACATTTTTCTACTTAAATCTCCAACTCCATACACCAATTCCACCTCAATACCATCCTTTCTCCTACCATTATCAGGCACTATTCCACACTCTCAATTCTTTACCATTACAACACTCGCTACACATTTCAATACAACTGTGAGAGTTAGAGACACAGCATACTAATTACAACTTACTCAAAACACAAACACCTATCTCTATATTATCCTCCAACTCACCAGCCAAAGATTTTCAATAAAACCTGTCCATAATTCACACACTACATCATACGCCTACCTCTCACCATTAAGTTAAATGTACCAATTCCACTCTCACTCCTTATGTTGCCACCCTGTCTTTAAAAACTATTCTCTTACTTACTACGAACTTTATTATAGTTTTGCTTCCTGTTACGATACTTTCATCATTTATTTTCATTCCCCGCATGGCTCTTAAGCTCTTGCTCCTCCCTCTGGTCATAAACAGCTCTATTCCCTTCCTGGATGCCTCTGACCATTCCTTTTCCCTCTGTGCCTCCATTTATTCCCAGCATTCACTTCTCTGACTTTCCTCTTCTATGGCTGTGTCCACAGCGTTATCCCTAGACATTCCTATTCACGCCCCTTCCTTATCACTGTTTTTGATCACACTTTCATTTGGCACATCTCCCTATCTTTCTTCATTCATCTTATTGTTTCCCTTGGTATTTCCCTTATCACCTTCCCCGTCTTCTCCAACATTGCTCTCTTTAAGTAGTCTTTCTTCCACTATAATCACCATACTCCTCTCCGTTACTTCATCTTGTTTCATCTACTCTTCTGGGCCCAGCAATTTGGTCACGGGCCAAATTCTTCTCCAGCTACTAGTTCCTGTCCCCTGATAAATGCTCTCAATCCTTGGCGTCTAGCTCGTACCATATGTTCCATGAGAAGTTTAGCATTCCTGATCCCTTAATTTCCCATATCTCTTGATCCATAGTTTATCCCTCTGAATGTTACCCGCATTTTCAATCACAATACCGGCCATCAATGTGGATAACAGTTGAAATTTAATAGGCCTGTTGCCTTTAACTTTTCTCATTCTCTCCACATCGTCTATGTCACCTTCGCTAAAATTAATTTTCATTTTCTTCTGAATTAAGTCCACCGCTTTGTAAATTGTGAGCACGTTGTCCTCCCTCTTCTCCTCCGGCACCCCATTTCTTTCTGCGATTTTGAATACTGACTTCAACTTCTGTTTAAGTTCTAGCCCTTCCTCTTATAATCGTTCTATTTTCTCCCTTAATGATGCAACTTCTTCGGTAAAGTTCCTACTTGTGACGTTGTGCCGTCTTCCTTTCCTCGGCACCATTTATTCATTTTGTCTAACTCCCTCGTTTGCTCTTGTATCATTTTTGAGTTGCTCGATAGGGCAGACTTCTTCAACCACCTCTTTTACTTTCCTCCTGATTACTTCCACGGCTTCCCAACTCAGGCTTCCATTGGCAGTCGGAGCGGGGTTCAGCAGGTTTGAAGATACCCTTGGTAACCTCATTACCTCTACCCAGGTGGAATTTTAATCGAGGAAACTAGGGCAAATTTTCTAAAGATCTTCATCAGAAGCTGTGCGATACAAATCTAGAACCAACTGCTAGTTACTATGATGACTTCGTCAGCTTAGTCATTTCAACTGCCAAATGGAGCATTCCGAGAGGTTTCAGGAAATATGTGCCCGGTTCGAATCCAGAAAGTGAGGCCCTGTATGAAGGAAATCAAACAACAGGCAGCCATGAAATAGGTTCACAGCTTCTACGGTCATTAGACTAGAATAGGAGTGAAAAGTGGGAAGCAACAGTGAAAGACATGGACTTTGCAAAATCGAACAGAAAAGCTTGGAGAGTCTTAAATCGACTTACTGGAAAACATTATTCTAAAAAGCAGTGCACTAACTTGAGCTCAGATGCCATTGCAAATAGAATCTTTGAAGTCACCCGAGCCAAGAGAGAAAAATGCCATAAGAAAACTGTGAAACGTAAACTCACCGAGCTCAAACATGGAACAAAGAAGAATGAGGAACTGTCTAGACCATTCTCTATACAGGAAGTTGAAGCTGCTATCAAAATGCTGAAAACCGGTAAAGCTGCTGGCCCTGATAATATCGTTGACGAATTCCTTCGAAATATGGGTCCACATAGCATATAATGGATCACTTCTCTTTTTACTTACATCCTTCAGACTAACAACCTGCCGAAGCAGTTCAAACGGTCAAAGGTGATCGCCCTTCTTAAACCTGGAAAGTCGGAGCAGAGACCTGAAAACTATCGCCCAATAGCACTTCTCAGTTGCACTTATAAGCTCTTGGAGCGAGTCCTCCTCACTAGGATAGCACCACTCATTGACGCTGTAATCCCCCCAGAACAAGCTGGTTTCAGAAGAAATCGCAGCTGCACTGATCAAGTTTTGTCTCTTACCACTCACATCGAGGCAGGCTTCCGAATGATGTTAAAATCAACAGCTGTCTTTATTGATCCCCTGACAAGTGCATATGATACTGTCTGGCGACATGGACTAATTCTTAAAGTGCTGGAAGTAATTCCCTGCTTGGTAATTGCAAACCTAATTTCCAACATGCTCTGTGAGAGAGAGTTTGTAGTATTCCTAGATGATTTTAAAAGTCGCAAAAGTAAATTAAATAACGGTCTGCCACACGGATCAATATTGGCCCCAGTTCTCTTCAACCTCTATATCCATGACTTACCACCAACCACAGCTACTTTCATCTATGCACATGACAGTGCACTGGTAGATCAAAGCAGAAATGTTTGAGGTTGGAGAAGGCATTCTTTCACCAGATTTGGTCAAAATGGCAATATTCTTCAAGCCTTGGCGTTTGATCCCAAGCGCTTCTAAGATCGAGGTTTCATGTTTTCATCTCAGCAACCGACTCGCAAACTACAAGCCATCTGTCTTATTCCTTGGTGAAAAACTATAGTATAACCCGTTCCCGAACAACAACTGGACAGAACTCTGAGCTACAAAGAACATCTCACCAAGCTCTCTCACAAAATCGCTACAAGGAATAACATCCTACACAAGCTTTGAGGCAGTTCCTGGGGAGCCTCGGGTGACTGCTTACGATTAACAGGTATCAGTCTTGTCTACTCTGCAGCAGAATACTGTGCCCCGATATGGCTGGAAAGTGCACATGGCAGTTCCTGGGGAGCCTCGGCTGACTGCTTACGATTAACGGGTATCAGTCTTGTCTACTCTGCAGCAGAATACTGTGCCCCAGTATGGCTGGAAAGTGCACATGGCAGTTCCTGGGGAGCCTCGGCTGACTGCTTACGATTAACGGGTATCAGTCTTGTCTACTCTGCAGCAGAATACTGTGCCCCGATATGGCTGGAAAGTGCACATGGCAGTTCCTAGGTAGCCTCGGGTGACTGCTTACGATTAACGGGTATCAGTCTTGTCTACTCTGCAGCAGAATACTGTGCCCCGATATGGCTGGAAAGTGCACATGGCAGTTCCTGGGGAGCCTCGGCTGACTGCTTACGATTAACGGGTATCAGTCTTGTCTACTCTGCAGCAGAATACTGTGCCCCGATATGGCTGGAAAGTGCACATGTGCATAGAGTGGATACTAAGCTGAATGATACAATGCGCTGCATAACAGTAGTGTAAAGTCAACACCTCGCCACTGGTTACCCGTACTTAGTCATATCCCACCAAAGGAAGCTCTTGTGAGAGAAGTAGATCTGGGCATCTCCTTCATTACCAGTTCACCAGGAGTTTTGTTACCCATCGCCACGACGACTTCGATCTAGGAGACCAACAAGTATTTTCGCCGGCCGACAGAGCTGGCGGGATGGGTGGTCAATTTCAACATCCGGAACAAATGTTCATGAACTAAATCGAACCCAGAAAATGAAGGGATTCGACCTCCCAAGGAAACTATGGTGTTGCCTCAACAGACTGAGATCTGGGCATGGACGCTGCAATGTCTTACGCAACAAGTGGGGTTGGATGGATTCTCCAATGTGTGAATGAAGTGAAGAGGAGCAGACCATGGGTCATGTCATCCTGCGCTGCCCTCTTCATGCCTATTCCGGAAGCCCCAGCGACCTATTTCATCTTTCAGAAAGTGCTGTAGAGTGGCTGAAACACTTGGACCTGGACTTATAAATTGTTAGTTATAATCACCATACGATTAAGTAAACAAATAAATAAATAAGTAAATAAATAAATAAACTGTAATCACCGCCGCTGTCAGCGTCATCTCTCCCTTTTCTATTCTACACCCTCCTAGTTTCACTACTTCTACCTTCGCTGCCATCCTCCTATGATTGTCCTGTATTGCTCCACTCCGGTCATCTTCTATAAACTCTTCACTTCTTTCCTGCTCTCCCCTCTCCCTCTACCGGGACTCTCCACTCAACACGTCCGCGCTTGTCGGTCGCTTAGGCTATACTGTGTACATGGTAATGCATATATGACAAATGAGAAGTTAGTGTGCATATGACGCCGACAATTGTACGACTGAAAACGTGCTACTGAATAAATCGCTACAGAATGTCCACAATATGGAGACATCGCAGAAAGCATATTTGCATATTGAATACAACGGTATAGCAGTTGGGGCCGATGACCTTCGATGTTAGGCCCCTTTGAACAACAAGCATCATCATCATCATCGGTATAGCAGTTCTGTGAAATGTGTTTTCAGATTGGGTAATTCTGGAAAATACCACTAAAATACACTCTATGACCGTGGTGGGCAAACATGTATTCCTTAAGAGTACATTTCCAAGAAATCTAACGAACAACAGCACATTACAACAGCATTGTTCTTAATCAGAGTAAGCTGTAGAAGAGACTTGTGGGAAAACGATTTTAGGTCATTTATTAAAATAATGCGATATTTCTGCAGTGTGAAGGATACGTGAGAAAACGTACTGCCACATTCATTAAGGAGATTGGCTGCGCACGACAGTGAGTGTGCATCTGCTTTATAACGTTAGCCTTATCAAACTGTAACAACACTATGGACGTTCTCTAGCTTGTGTTCCAAGAGATAACTTATGACAACTTTGGAAATATTTGCTTTATCGGTCAACATTTAAATCGAATCTTAGACGGGAGCAGATACGCGCATACGACGTCGTATACATACAGTTAATAAACACATTAAATTCTCTATACAAGTAAATTGGGTTCATGGTAGGACCAGAATATAAGAGGAAAATAAACTATTTAGACATCACAATTAGTAGGAATAAATACAACCTCTCATACGAAGTATACAGAAAGTCTACTCGGACAACACACACCATTGACAACGAATCGAACCTCCTTACACACACACACACACACACACACACACACACACACACACACACAAAGCAGGACTGAACACAATGATACACAGCGCTACTTCCATACCAATGAGCACAATGGATTTCAATGAAGAGCTACAAATAATCAAATAAATCGCGAAAGAAAATACCTCCCTTCGGCCACCGCACTGAAGAGGAAAATACCTTGTTCTCAATTACGTTAGGAAGAAAACATACAAAGTAGCTAATAGTTTCGAAAACAAGGTCGAAAAGTAGCACTTAGAATGAACAACACAATGCAATTCACACTACCAACTGGGACATAAACAAAAAAGGACGCTTCTCCAAGTCAGGAGTCTATGAACACAAATGCCAGGAACCTAACTGCAATGCCGCGTATATGTAGGCCAAACAAACAAACAAGGTACAAAGAACACAAAAACGCGATCAGATAAAATGGGAATTCAGCCTCCGGTGAGCAAATATTTGACAGTTCACATTTCACAGACATGAACACTGATCAAGAAAATTATACATCAAAAATAAAACTTTGATATTACGGAACCAATACAAGTTTACATCTCAAAAAGCTAACGAAACCAAACTGAATGACAATACAGAGTAAAAAAAATCCCCCTACTTATATAACATCTGGACAACAGTTTTACTTCCTGGCTTCGAGCATAACACGTCCTACACGAGGAAATCTGACATAAATGTCTGGAATGTGGGTTACTATATTCATACCGGTAATAAATACTCTGAATTAACCCACCGTGTTCGCCAGATTAGAAGATCTGGCAGATTATCATGTGTCACTGAAGTAACATATTACACAAACAATCTAATTCAATTCTTTACTCTTATTTAACCAATAATTAGTCTGCATTTCTCTCCAATAGACAAAAATGCATCAAAGTATTAGAAAATGAAGAAGTGATATACTCTTCTCCATAATACAGAAACATTGCTGACAGAAAGTTCCTCCAAATCACAAACTTCCCCTCCTCAAGAAATACAATCGATAGCAAAATCTTCGCACATTAATGAAGCAATCGAAATTTACAAACGAAAATTTGGCCAAACCAACAGATATGGTCATAAACTCATAAAATGTCCTTCCCACGTTTCATCTACTTAAATTACACCTTGAAAGTATTTACACTCTTTCAAATACTGCTTAATGAAACCCACAAGAGGCTTACTCTGACTTAAGTGTCTGGAATGTAGGTTAGGTTATTATCTGCAGTAAAATCTCCGATGTTATAGACCATTTTCTCATCTTGGCGCGATCTTTCAGTATATAATATATCATTAAACATCACAACTTACAAGATACACTCTGATTCAATTCCATACTTTATTTAACCAAAATTACTAACTTACATTTACTCCATATTACGTAAACTATATTATAACAAAAGAGGCAACTCGCCCTTTTCCTTAATCACTGAATATTTTGCAACGCCAATCAAAACTTTCCACTGAGTGTCAGTAAACTGTTTGTAAACAACGGACTATACTTACGCAGCTTAGTAAATACAGAAACATTCAAATAATTTGTTTCAGTGACGGATAAATGCTACCACAGTCATTCATTGTTAATTCATCAGATCAAAAATTAGATGGAAGGCTTCTCCGGCGTTTGCTCTATTAACCAGCGTTTCGTCTTAGGTCTGACACTAGACTCTTCAGAGTGGGATGTGTCAGACCCTACCCACTGACGCTGGGGTGTATGCAGGTGAACTTATCAGAAGCTTATTTATGAAGCACAGTCTGATAACTGCATACGGGAGATAAAACTCCACAATGGAATTAATGCCCGCCTAGCAATTCCAAATGGAAATTCTAAGTTCCCATGGAGGGAATTAGATTCTTTTCCACCAATAGAGCATATCAAAAATCAGATCAAAAATTAGATGGAAGGCTTCTCCGGCGTTTGCTCTATCTGACACATCCCACTCTGAAGAGTCTAGTGTCAGACCTAAGACGAAACGCTGGTTAATAGAGCAAACGCCGGAGAAGCCTTCCATCTAATTTTTGATCTGATTTTTGATATGCTCTATTGGTGGAAAAGAATCTAATTCCCTCCATGGGAACTTAGAATTTCCATTTGTTAATTCATGTCCATATTATCACCGAACTCTTAATCATTATGAAGTTTATACAACGTATATAATTCTGTGCATCTACATGCATGATGTAAGTGATGTGATATTATCTGGGGATAATGTAGAACGAAACATCTCATTCTCTGTTTACTACTATTTTCATACATTCAACAACATACATGACAGTGGTGAGGGCTAACACCACTGTGAATGTGATGGACTTTATTAAGACACGCCTACGAAGTAAGCCATACATTATTCAGCGGTATTCTGGTCTCGCCCTCGAGTGTGAACGACCATATGTCCCCCAAGAGAGAATTTTTGCGTAAATGTTTTAGCACATATATGACATGTGTGTGGGCGTTCTCCAGTATGGATAAGGGTATGAAGTTTAAGACTGGTCTTGGTAGTAAACGCTCTACCACATTCAGTACAATGGTGGTAAGCTTCACCAGTGTGGGTAAATATGTGAGTTGAGAGATAAAGCTTCGTCGAGAACGTCTTCTTACATATATAACAGGAATGTGAACGTTGCCCAGTATGAAGTCGATTATGTCTTTTGAGACTAGCATTCGAAGCAAACGATTTACCACATGCAGTACAAAAGTGGTGTCGTACATCAGTATGAGCACGCATATGTCTTCTAAGACTGTACTTTGTACTAAATGATTTTCCACACTCATTACATGAGTGTGACGGTTCCCTGGAATGTGTTGTATTCTCCACACTAAGATAAACAAGGGAAAGAATAAAATCAAAATATAGATATCAGAAGGTATAGGTGCCAAGATGTTTCCCATTATATTACATGTTAACTTTGCCAGAACAAGGATCTTTTTGAAATCCTTCATCCACATTGGGTAGACAAAAGGACAATAAAATGGGGTATACTGTACAAGGCTATGGTATTTATGAACATGTGTAGCTAAAGCCGAAACATAATTGAAAAATTGCATTGCATATATGAGGACTGTTGAAATATGTCATTGTTAACACAAAATACTTGATTGCAGAATTTTGAGTTGATGATTACTACCATGTTCCAACCCAAACACTCCAACTCCAAAATCAAATCCACATTTACATCGAAAATAATAGATATAAGTTTACTTTTCATTGCTCATATATTTCCCAAAGCCCTCACATATCACTTATTCAATACACGCATGATAACTACAAATAGTAAAACAGAGGCACGTTTTTCTCAATTTCTGAAAATTTTGTCAATGTGGACTTGCGGCTTTTGCATATTATGTCCTCATATAGCCATTCAGGAAAAATCGCTAACGTTCTTAAATAACAGTACGAGATCTCGGCCTTCATGCCTAGAAAATAACTCTAAAATTCCAATTACAGTTGTAAACAATGGCAACGTTGTCACTACTCAAGGGAGTATGAAATCACCTGTCACCTGTTTCAAATTCTTCGGAGCCTGAATTTAACGTGCGGGGAATATCATCAACTTAAACACATGAAGAACCTTTTAGCAAACGATCCGGGAAACCAGTAAGCTCAAACAACTTGCTGACAAAAAACTCAATATATCAATTATAGCATTTCGAGAAACCAGATTTACTGACAATGAGAATTTTGAGTTAGGAGGTTAAAATATTTAAGGGGAAACAGCGTCCTAAGACAGGCATGGTTCAAACCGCTATCATCCTAGCGATTGTCTTTCAGTGCTATCCTACAGATGTTGAAAGAAGCAATACTCTCCATCAACGGATATACTACCCTAAAGAAACTTAAATCTTCTTAAAGAAACTCGGAGACGAGAAAGACTCGCTCAGCTGCAAGGAGCCTGAGGAAGGACAACTGACAGAAGATCCACCAGACATCTACATATCATCTGAGCCACCGATTTTGCAGCAAGTTATAACCGCCCTCATGAACTACAAGGCGTCGGTCGGAGATGGCAATATTGTGGAAGCTCTGAATGTTGGTCGAGGTGCAAACATCGACACCATAAACCGGATCCCGGGCGACTCCTGCGAGATCGGCAGTAAACAAGTGAAATAGCGGGAGTGTCCGAGGTGAAGTTCGGCTCGCCAGACGCAGGTCATTTCATTTGACTCCCGTAGGCGACCTGCGCGTCGTGATGAGGAAGTAAGGATTATGAAGACGGCACATACATCCAGACCCCGTGCAAGCGAAATTAACCAATTAAGGTTAAAATTCCAGGCCCTGCCGGGAATCGAACCCGGAACCCCTATGACCAAAGGCCAGCACGCTGACCATTTAGCAATGGAGCCGGACAGATCGGCAATGATACCTGATGACTGAAGAACATCTCTTATACATGCAAGGAAGGCGATCGAAGTGATGGTAACAATTACTGCAGCATACTGCTCCTGCCGGTATCCTATTATCTACTCTTCAGGATTCAATCAGACGGCGTAGAGAGCCGGTCTGACCGGACGATTGGTGAGCATCAGGGAGGATTTTGACAAGGACGCTCTTGCGTACAGCAGATCCACAATTTTGAAACATATTCTACAACTAAAACGGGTGAGATGCACTAACACTCCTCTGAAATTCCAGGACTTCAGAAGACGTATGACTCCATCGACCACCAGACAATTTCCTCAGAGCTACGAGAACAAGGCGTGCACGATAAGCACCTTCATACCTCTTTGGTGGCGGCTGTGCCAACTAAATAGAGAACGGTGCGGTTCGCAAATTGAAACATATGAAAGAAGCTGAAAGCAGGGCCTGTGAAAGTGATTAGAAATAGAGTGACGCTAAAGAGCGTAAATGTAACGCGAACTGGTGCGCTGTTATACGCAAGAGGAATGGTGAAAACTATGGACGCAATACGCTGGTAAATATAAGTATTTTATCGATATAAATAATATACCAAATATATAATTAATAGAGACTTTAAATTAGTAGACTTTAAATTAGTTGAATTAGTGAAACTCTATAATCTGTGCTATATATATAAGTGAAAATATGCGCTATATTGTGTCCCTTAAGTATATTTTAGTAGGACAGAATCCCATTTATTAACCTCTAATAGAAGGGGTGCAAATTGAGTTATCTCAAGAAAACTATCAATACGAAATATTTTCAGTCCTGATGGCTCATCTTGGCAGACAACACCCGCGTAAAAATTATTACGACTAATTTCATTCGGACCAAAAGGTCAGGCCAATCCTCAGAATCCAGCATATTCCCTGCATCCATCCGCAGGATTATAAGACAATGACTGCTTGGCCTCAGCTAGCTTCTAAGAGATATCAAAGTCACTGCGAGAATAAAGAAAAGCGAAAATAAAAATGTTGATGCAGAATGAAGTCAGCAAGTGCTGCGCCTACATTCGTAGAGAAGTGTCATTATTAAGACAAAGACGACTGAACTTAAGTTTAGTGATTTCTTGCACAATTAGTGGGTGATAGTAGTCTACTAAAGCGTCTATCCCATTACATCTCGAACTGTAATCGCATAAGAAATGTAACGAGAAAATTGTGTCTACAGGTAATTGTTAATGCAATAATAACTGATCAGACAGAACTACTGATCAATTAGAAAATGTAGTCATAGTTTTTAAGTCGTCTGGTTCTAACAAGACATTTACAATCATCCTTCACTTCGGTTCTATTTTCTGCTTTCAATATTAGGCTATAAAGCACGAAATATTAATAAAGTCTTCTAAATTTCCAGTGTGCCATGGAGTCGTCACCGCAACAAGTTTCCAACTCTTCCCTCTCTACCATTTGCTTCACGTCGCCTCGGCACAGATTGTTTTATGGCGGCGATGTTTAAGAAACAGGTAGGTGTAGGAAAGCCCAGCATTTATCAGGTGTGAACATCGGAAATCAGAGGAAAGGTTATTAATTGATTGATATAAAGACCAAAGGCAGGCATTCAAGGAAAACTACTGCAGGGTGAATTGAGTACCTCAATAGTTGCTGTTGCCGGTCCCAAGCCCGGATAAACGGGGAGGCTTACAGCAACAAGCCGGTTGGTAAAACATCTGTTGCACTGCCTAGAAGAAATATTGAGATACAAACTGCAAAGGCACACCCCACTCTAGCAGACGCGGGTCATTATCGCCTGAACGGTATGAGAAATGGGCAAGGGATACCCGCTAGAGGACGCGGTGAGCTAAAGAAGCATGTCCAATAAATAAGGAATGCATACATCAACATTGCCACTCTGAAGTCGAGAACTTGCTGATGTACTGAATAACCGGCACACAGGCATTGTCTGCATCCAAGAAACAAAGTGAACTGATTCAAAGGCTAAAGATATTCCTGAAGGATACAAGTTGTTCTACAACGGGAAAATTAACCGTAATAACCTACCTACTGCTGTGGGCCCTAGCATATGAGATCATGTCCATTAAGATTAGTCGTTGCGCGTACTCTTCTGCTGTGCCCAACAAACGGGATGTGCAGAGGATAGAAAGGATGAATTCTGGATCAGCCTTGAACCTCACCCATAATCTCTTAACCCGCGAGTGGTCGCTAGCCAAAATGTAACGTGAGTGGTCGCGCGTGACACTTTCTCTCACATTACAATAAATACGACATTTTTTACAGTTTTGTGGGGCGTAAAGCTGAAATTTACCACTGAAATCAAACGCAAGTTCTACCTTATATATGGCTTTTAGTGCCGGGAGTGTTCGGCTCGCCAGGTGCAGGTTTTTTATTTGATCCCCGTAGGCGACCTGCGCATTGTGATGAGGATGAAATGATCATGAAGACGTCACACACACTCAGCCCCGTGCTAGTGAATTAACCAATTATGGTTAAAATTACCGACCCTACCGGGAATCGAACCTGGGACCAAAGGCCAGCACGCTAAGCATTTAGCCATGGAGCCGGACATAAATATGAAATGATTAGCTGTTTATTAACGACACAAACTGCTACTTAAAATAACATATACAATGTACATAAAAATAACTTCCGCCCTGGAGTTGTAAAAATAATAAAATCTCACACATGCATTATATATAGTAACATTTACGTAAAAAGCAAGGTTTCTGAACAAAATAATATTTTCAAAAACTAGAAGTGCTCATAATACAAATACTAACGTGTACAACAGGAGTAAGTTTTCCGCTCCGCTTCAACATAATACGAACGCCATTGGTCGCGCGATGAGAGAAACTCTCACACAGCGCGCACGGATATATAGGAACCTTTGTTCTGACTAGGGGAGGGGGTGCTTGCTCTTCAAATGTGAATCGCTCTTCTCACGACAGTTATAAGAGGGAACAGTCACCTCTCTTTCATCACTGTGAAGTAATATCACAATAAAAAATAATGTGAGAGAAAATCTCACATAGCGACCAATCGCGGGTTAAAGAAAACGAGCTCCTCTTGATTTGTGGTGACTTAAATGGTCACGTCAGGGAAAAAAGAATACGAGGCGGTCAGGGCTTTGGAGAGAGAAATGAGGATGGGAACAGAATCTTGTAGCTGTGGTGGAAGAAGTACACAGATTAACTACTGGTTAGTACGAAGGCGTGACCTGAAGTCAGTCATTGACGCTGATAATATTGCAACTCAAACATCCTCAATTTTAGAATGCGCTCGATCTCTGTTGAAAAACACTGAAGTCTACGTCTGAGAAAATTAAATGGCGGAGAATAAACTAGCATTATATCCAGCTGGAAACATCTCTCGGTCTTTAGTTAGGTCTTAACAACAATCACCGAACACATAAAGACTCTACGATTCATCCTCATGAATCTCCAATATGTTTGAGTAAATTATTTTTAAAATGCTAAAGCAGTTGAAAATGCACTGATGAACACTACTTTAGAAGCCATGAAATGCTCTAAACCAATTAATTACTTCTCTATGCAAAGCAATCCCACTGTACAAAAAACTCATTTCATAATAGCTCAGACTATGATGTTACTGGGTGAGCTGTATGGTTCATGCACCTCTCACCCAAGCATGGCACAGGGAATAACCAGCAAGTCGAGTGAGGTACGCACTGTACATGTTCTCTTTGACAGTTGAGTGTTTTCATTTGTGCTTTCCAAATTTACCAATGTGCACATTTATGCCTACCTTGCTGATTGAATCGCTAATGTACCGGTAGCAGTAATTAACAGTCATTTGTTTCAAGTGCCAATTAGGACATCCCTTATCCCAGAGCGTTCCTAATTATGGACAAGACATGAGGGGTGAAGTCTGTAAATGTACTCTGCTGCTAACTGCGCAGTTTTGTATACATATATAACTCACAAGACTTGTATACTGGTTTTGAACTACCCATACTCTAAAATATATACTTGAGAGGATCTCACATTAACCTAGACTGAACAAAATGAGCATTTCAGAGTTAAAATCACTCTGTAGCACTTGCAGGTTGCACTTATACGAGATGCAGCTTTGCACAGTGCATTTAGAAATATGATTTTTTCACAATCTGAGTAAAATCAATGAAATTAAAGATAAGCATGGTTCCTAAACATGCAGACTGAACCTCTGAACACTCTTACTTCAGATTTGTTCATGAAGGTCATTACAAGGCCAAACATATTACACAAGTCCATAAAAATTCAAGGATGGTCACTCTGATAAAAATCATTCAGATAATTACTCTATTTTGAATCAAGATGGAACTTGCAAAGATCAACGTCTAATAGAAATCATTGGCTTCTTCTGGTGGATTTTCAATTTTTTCAAACTTTGTAGCAGGGTAAATGAGTATCCATGAAGGGAAGTTAGCTCATCAACCACTATCAAAATAAGAGAGCTCATGCCCATATTTGTAGGCACTGGATCCTTTCTTCTACAAGCCGTTGGTGATGGCTGTCTTTACACTGGCCTTTCAGCACTGCATCCCAGTTACAAATCTCTTTCGGTAAACGTGAACTTTGTGCAAGACAGAGTCTTCCCTCCCCTGCCTATTTAATTATGGTAAAGTACATAATTAATTAATAATCATAGCCTCAAAGGATTGTAACAGGCTAGCATTCACTGGCTGATGCCATTTCAACAGCAACTGCCATAACTTGAGGGAAGATCTGGGCTGTTTATGTCTGGTTGCTGGTGTTGTAGATTATAACTGAAACTTGTTAAGGGTGTTCTGCGTTTTTAATTAGTAAAGTATAAATCTCATCCATTAACCTGACTGCTGCCTGAGTAGATATGCTGGTTAGTCATTCTCCTTCTGAGCCCAAGTTTGCAGGTGCAAATATGGCTCAGGTTGATGGTTTTTTAAAAGTTGCTTAGTAACAATTACGTGTCATTAGATTCCAGTAAGTTAAAGAACTCCTGCGGGACAAACTTCTGACACTCAGTGTCTGTTAACAACTAGCATTTAGGAAATACGTAAATTAAATAACATTATTAAGTCCACTCTGACTGCTTTTTGAGCTCTCCTACACAAGTCCTGTGTACAATTCTGCATGACAAAAATTCATTACAGCTATTTCAATGATCAATGACCTGTTTATTCGTACCTTTGTTAAGAACAAACAGGAAGTTCCAGTAACACTGCCGAATAAGAATCCATAAGATACTGCAGAGGAAAATTGTCCATAAATTCATAAAAACTGAGAGCTACAGGAAAAATTAAATAGTATTAACTGAGTAATGTGTTTGACAAGATAGTTTTGGTAATAAGCAGACAAGACTACACAAACACAACTTTTAAATGTCACTTAAATTTTATTGCCTAAAAATAAGCAAATAAAAAGAATAGTTGGTGTTTTAAGAAAAGTTCCGAACCAATGACGAATGCCCTTTAAACAAATAAACATGCTCAAATGTAATGTACTTATTTCTTTATCAGTAATTGTTACAAGAATTTTCCAAAGAGAATTCCAAACTGCAGTAAAGTGATAGGAATCAGAAATTAAAAATGCATTATTTCCTCACTAATTCAACATGGAAATCAGGTCCCCTCATACATGTTCACACATTCTGATGTAGTTCCTTATTGACGCTACAACATTAAATACGCACATTTAATGTACTTAAGAGTCATGTACTTCTCTGCTGTATACTAGTTCCTACATATGGTCCTAGAAATAAAAATACAAAGGATTTACTCAAAATCTTTGGGCTGGCCATTGAAATACATGATTTCAACTAATGGAATGGCTCGAGAAAGTTATGCCTAAGTACTCCCGCACGACCGGGAGATGTGAAAGGGCTCGCCATCATGAAGGAACAAGATACCTCTTTGTATGTGCAGAGGAATGTCTTCTGGAGCCCCTGTCAAAGTTTCAATTAAGAAATGTGAATACTGTTGGCCAGTCAAGTGCAGTATGAAAGGACCAATGATTGTGACCCTGATTGCTAAAATTTTGAAGTCTATCACACGTGAAACATGATTTATCAGCAGGTAAAAGCTTGGTTGTTGCTGTTGACTTTTCAAGAACCATTGGCAAAATGGTAGGCTATGGGGAGTATCTGATGCTTGGAGGTGTCTAACACAGTGCACATGGTACGGGTACAGTGTTCGATGTGAAACATGCCTATCATACGGCCAGTGCCGCCACATCTAGCATCTCTCCCTCAGCCTTGATGTTGTGAGCAACTTAAACAATTTGAAGTACAGTAACAATACACATGGATGTCTTCAATTTGGAAATTATTCTCAGTGCAGCTGTACTGCCCTTCCGCTGCCACATCGTGGTTCACCGTTAGTTAATAATTATGTCACATACCTCATGATTTTAGAAGCCTGCCGCTTAAAATGGTCACCGTGTTATCTGACCTGAAGAAGCCTGATGGTGACAGTGCATGTCTGGTGCACGCATGGCCAAATGTTAGGGGAGAAAATGGTGATAAAATTTATTCACTCAAGTTACTTACTTACATCAAGACGATGACATCACACACTATCTTATCCAGTCATGTCATTACTCTGAACTTGTCTGCACTAATTATACATTGGTAGCTATCATAATGATGATGATTCTTGTTGTTTAACCCTCAAATGATCCATTTATACGAATGTTATGGTCAGACAATTTTCTGGATTTCTGTATACTTTAAGAAAAAATTCTTAAAAATAGGTTTTAAAAGAAAAGCGTGCATTGTAATACATTTTACTAAATTCTAATATCATAGGCTATTGATATAAACATATTTTTGTTTCGTACCTTTCATTAAACATAGGTGGATCAAAAGTTTAGTTGCACTAACGCACCGCAGCAGCGCGCTGTGTGTCGCAAACGAGGGCACAGGGGAGAAAGGGACAGACACAGCCCACACGTCTGTTAGGCAGGTCGCTGTGGTGTCTCGTCTAGTATTGTGTGAATAGCGGCCAAATGCAATGGCGTTCACTCCAAATATGAGGTGCATGCAACAATCCGATTCCTATGGGCCAAAAGGAATAACTGCATGGACATTCATCCTGAAATTAGTGCTGTGTATGGAGAGCGGATGATTTCCCGGCAAGGTATTGTAAAGTGATGTCAGCAATTCGAAGCTGGACACAAGGATATCACAGACAACCACCGCGAAGGCAGGTCCGCAACGTCCAGGACCCGTGCAACAGTCAACAGTGAGAATGCGATCAGTAGACAGAACCGGCGCATTAAACTGAACATGTCATATGGCAGTGTTCACGAGGACCTTGGATATCGTAAGCTGTGTCCAACATGAGCACAAGGGACAATGTTTCCAATCCTGCCCGGCAGTTTTGCAAGGCTATGCCACATACGGCAACGGAATCGCCATAGGCGATGAAACGTGGGTCCAACAATTCACCCCCGAAACAAAGCGAACATCAATGGAATAGGTGCACCCCTCATCATCACAATGAAAGAAGGCCAAGGTTCAACCTTCAGCCGGTAAGGTTATGGCGACATGCAGGTTTTGCTGCACGTGGAATTCATGCCGAAAGGAACGACGATCTGCGGCATCGTATTGTCAAACGTTGCACCAGTTCCATAAAGCAATTAAAGAGAAGCGCCAGGGGAAATTGAGCGCCGGTGTGATTTTGTTGCACGATAATGCAACACCTCACAAGGCCCGCCAAACGAGAGAACTGATGCAGCATTTCAAGTGGGAGGTCTGGCAACATACAAGCCTACAGTCCCGACCTAGCGCCATGTGACTTTCATCTGTTCGGTAAGCTCATAACGGAGTTCCAGGGTCGACGTTTCCAGACCGATGAGGAGGTGAAGGCCGCTGTCTCCGAGTGGTTGCAGAACGCTGGAGGAAATTTCTATGCATCCGGCATGGACAAGTTGGTTGTGCGTTCGCAGAAATATTTGGAGTCTCTTGGAAACTATGTGGAAAAGTGACGTTACAGTGTATGTCGTTATAGTCGTGTTGCTATTGTATGGCAATAACTAGGAAGTACAACTTATTTTCTGATCTGCACTCGTATATTTACAGCCATCCTGAGTTTCCAGAAAAGTGTTCCAAAATATTATTGTCAAAATGTTTGCACCCATACCAGGCACGAAAATACTTGACTTAGGCGAGAAAGTCAAATCACAATGTTGTTCACTTCAAGAAAACAAACGCTTCAGATGTTTTATACACAAATATATATCTAGAACGTCTCAGAGGAGCTACCAGAACTGGAATGCGCTCTCTCTTTTCAGGTCTCCAAAAGTGCTGTAAATTGTGGTAACACTCCCTGTGAACTGCGGCCACCAATACCGGGTCCTTCCCCTTTCTTTGTAGGTCCACAGATTATGCATGAACGTTCCAGCTTTCCAGGAAGTTTGTCAAACTTGTGTGCAGGGCCTAGAACTTGTGGAGGAATATGGTCAGTTGAAGTTGATAAGACATTCAACAATACTAATAATAAAATCTCTTCTTCTTGTTGGCTTGTCATTGTTCAAGGTGTACAGAACAAAAGCATTGAACAGTGCCAGGTCAATCGAATTGAAAAAGATTTTCTTCCAGTACTTGTGTGTATTTCTGTTGCAAGTTGTATGATAAACGCACTTATCACTGACATCTACACCTCCCATATCCTGGTTATAAAGATTGATAAGTAGAGGTTTCACTGCCTCTAACCGTCTCGTACCTCTTCTGCATGGCACACACTTGATAGAAGAAGACTGGTTTTCTTCCTGCCCTTTGCTTGTATTTCACAAGCAAAAGCTCCCCTTGCATGAAATAAACACTCTCTCTAGGCTGAATTACTGCTGTTTTTATCTATACTGGGAGATGTTTGGAACTTTTATATATAGTACCAGTCAAGTATGTGTTCTGAGCTAGCAGGGGGCTCTTTGGTATAAAACTGGTCTGTATAAAGGTGATGGCCTTTATCCAGTAAGTTGCTCTTCTCCATTACCTCCATGACAACACGTTCAGTAAATAACGTACTTGGATCACTAAATCGTACAGGTAAATAATCCCTGTCACTATATAGTTCCACATAGTTTTACTGTCACAAAACTCAAACTTTTTCAATCCATACTGCTTATGTTTTTATATTGGGGAGGTACTGTATGAAGGAACACCTATTTTTCATACCGATAAGTGATTCATCAATACACACACTATGAGAAGATACAAAATGCCTAGTAAAAGCTGAATTCTGTAGGTCTAATAAGTACCTAATTTTTTGCCAGGGATCGTAACTAGGTCCACCTCGACCGACAGGATTTGCAGAAGACAGATGAAGATAGGAACTAATGAGAAATAGCTTGTTTGCAGGCATCAAAGGACTAAAAAATGGAACTTGCTGTGATCCCCTCACATCCCAACAACATCCCAACAATGCCTTACAAGCCTTTTTTTATAATAATGACCATGTTTATTATCAAACCAATAAATTTTCTCACATCTGCCACAGTTAGAGGTACTCATCTTTTCGACCTAGCATTGAGTTTCTGGTTCTGATTAGCTGAGATTTTTCTGTCAACATAGGCATTTGTCTCTCTGGTAAGTACTTGCCAAAAGGCTGTAGTGAGAAGTAAATTTAAATAACTCAAACGGGCACTATTTCTCGGGGGACAGTTTCCGATGCTACGGTTTCTGACAGAAAAGTTGGCTTTAAAGTTTTAGGGGCTCTGGTGGGTAGACTCTAACCCATGGATTTTGCGGTAAGATATTCCTAGGCCTAGGCGTATTATCGTAATCACTGTCTGAATCCTCATTATTGTTTGCATTATCATTGTTACCTTCTAATTCATCTTCATCAGGGCAAAATCCGTATCATCACGTGAACCAGATGAGCAGTCTGTCACTCATAACACCAGTGTCCATGCCACTATCACCGTCATTATCACTCATATCACTCACGTTACTCATTGTTTCATCCAACATCTTCCAAATGGGACTTGAACCTAAATTACTCGCCATTTCAGCAAAATAACTGATAAAAACAACGCGTACAACAGACCTACTCCGTCACGCGGCAAGGCATCAAACTGTACTGCGCAGTCTAGCGCTACGCAACCAGAGTCAAAAGAGAGACTGTCATCTGCTGTTTCGAGCACATTTGTCGGTTATCATGCACACCGTGAGTGTGCTTAATGAAAGGCTGCAAAACAGTCGACCACAATGACGTGTACATCATCCTTTAACCATTTGAGGGTTAAAGTGGCCTAACATCTAGGTCATCGGACCCTAATGGTACGAAATGAGCTGAAATCTAATGACAATTTCAAAGTCCAAATTCATCAACTGACCAGAATTCAAAACATGGTGATGAAAATTGAATGGATTAATACAGAATTTAAACAATCAGCAGATCCATCTTACAATATTGAAAGTTAAAAATAATTCTGAAATTAATCAACTGGCTATAATTCAAAAAGATTACAATGAGCAACGATTATGAACTTAAAACAATGAGTGGATGTGACCCACAATGCCCCACCCTCCACTGCCTGCTTCCTAAACACAATCTTGAATGGATAACGCTTGTGCCCGTTCACACCTCCGCGACAGCTTTCAAAATGGCGCCGAGAGAAGGTATGGCCCATTTAATCTATAGGAAGCAAAGAATAGACACCAGTTGCGGTGACGTAGGAGGCCATACCCGTCATGGAACGGTCGAGTATTGAGGGTGAAACGGACAGTGGACTATCTACTGTATTGTTTTACGAAAAAAGTAGAAAACTTGATTGTTAAGAGATCTCCATCTAAATTTTTCTCAACGAAGAGTGAAGACGGAACTACCGACCGCGATATAATGTGTAAGGAGAAGAAAGGATCAGAAGCTATAATATAGGAAAAAGCGTCGGAAACGAGAGGAAAATAAGTCAAGTTATCAAAAAAATAAGCAGAGTTGATTAGAGATATTAAAAGGAATCAGCTAAGTACCACGAGATACGCGTGGGTGGATACGGAGCGAAGTTGATCGAGACTCTGCAAAGGGAAACCAAACCAGCATAAAAAAAAGGATCTCATACAAGAAGAGATACATCTCGAATTATCGAATCAGAATAGAAATTAGTTTCCCAAGATCTGCGAGAAGCGGCCGACCGAGAAACATTCACTGGAAACAACACCAACGAGGTCGAAGATATACGTCAGAGAGCCACAAAGGAAATAATATATTTAAGGATTACGGACGTTAAAAAGAATTATATAATGGCTGTTCACCGCACTATAATCCTTAATTTAGTGGCTGATAAGAAGACTATGAGGATGATGTGCTAAATATACATGATGGGCCAAGCTGGGGACCAGTACATCTTGCTATACGACCGAGCCATGAAGAGGAAGGCGACGGGAAGCCATACGACCGAGGCATCATGAGGAAGGCGACGGGAAACCATACGACCGAGCCATGATGAGGAAGGCGACGGGAAACCGACAGCAGTCCCGTGATGAGGAAGGAGATGATGTTCCAGATGTCCAACCCATGAGCTAACAGCAGACCCAACTACATCTATTTGGGAGCAGAACAGCTGGACCAGGACCAACCATGAGCGAGCTAAGTCATTTACAATATTTAATCGCATAATTTTTGGTTTGCCTACACATGTGCCTTAGGCATGTGCCGATGGGCTAAGTATAAACCGATATATAAGAAATGCAAGTGAATGTTACCAATGAGTGTGAGATATTTAAGTCCGTAGTTACGTGATCTAGCGACATAGCATAAGATTCTAATGTGTTGGATATACTCGCCATCGTATATCGGTCAAAATACACGTATGCTGCGTGAGGTTTGGAAATGAATATGTGAAAACAGCTGATAGTAATGACATACTGGCAGATTGCAGAGATTTCGTATTGGTAATGCTACAAGTCGACGTCACGATTGGTTGCGCGCGGTGTAAAATAAACATATAGAATCACGCATTATTTTTATTCGCAATAAGGGCATTGAACTCAATCATAGGTTATGAGCTATAGCAACTTTAAAATGTTGTTTTAAGAAACATAGTGTGGTAGTTTGACATGGTTAAGTATTTGGGAACGCGACGAGTTAATATTGAGGCTACGATGTTAAGATATTATATGGATGTGAAGTAAGGTTTCAATTGTGTTAGCTGGAGGAAAGTATGAATTATATAGTGATATGAGAAGTTTTATACGCAATACGTAAGGGCCATTGAGTGCCTGCAGTTTAAGATATGCCACACTACGTTCTTTAGATTCGTATACGTGAGATTGCCCACACCGCTGGAGTAACCTAAGCCAAGGTATGAACAGAATTTACTATTGTAGAATTATGCTTGTGACGGGATCGTATGTCAACTTTAGATGTGTTGTGTGAATATCGGAATACAACGATACGTTTATAGCTGTATTTGACCGAAGGCATTCACGACACCGATAAATATGATATTATGCATCTGAATACTGCGACATAGCGCTTGCATTGTAACTGCGTATGAATAAAATAGCTTGCATTGAAGTAAAATGTTATGGAATATAACGAAGGAAAGGGACATTGAGCCTAAAAGACATGTGTATGACAGCCAAAGATTATGTTGAAGTTAGTTAGATAGCTGAATAGATTAACATATTCTCTGTTTGAATTTGCATTTTCTCAACGAACTACAGCTAGGGAAATGTCAGAGTAGGAGCCTAATTTGACAGGCACTAGGAACAAATGCCTTAGTTCGTAAATAGTACCCATGCGCAACGAGAACGTGGCAATAAAGCATGAGTTCGGATTTATTAGTACAAATTTATTAATACAGAATTATTAATACAGACTTATTCATATGGAGTTATGCATTCGAATTTATCCATTGGGAATTATTCATATGGATTTATGCATTTAAAATTATGTATCTAGATTTGCTTAGTCGCGTTTACTTATATGGATTTCCTTACTAGTGAATCGTCATTTACTGAGTATCAGCTACAATTTACTGGAATATTCCCAGCGCTCAACTCTAATATGATTGGCAATTAAATATCTGTGATATACAGTTTAGTCCTGCAATTTGAAGTTGTGATTTGGTTCAATTACAAGTTTGAGTTTATTAGTGGACCTTATAGACATTTCAGCGTAACCGTGTGTTTAATTCAGACTTGTTTAATTAATCTTAAAGAAAATGAGCTCTTGTAACAACTTGATTATGTTGGTGTCATATCAATGACTAACTTCAGTATGGACCTAGATGTCCAGTGATCGATTGTAAATATGTACATACGTAAATTTTATTTCACGAAGGAACTGATCTAGATAGTTTACGACTACATATTATTTCTTTTTCTACGAGCCAGCGCTGACTCATAATCCACATTTGTAATATGAAACGTCAAGTAATGCCTTGCATTCCAGTTTAATAGTCCAAATATTTAATCAATAAATATCTTGTTTATTTTCTACAATACTATGTATCATGAATTCTTTCATTGTAGCCTAGTTCGTAAGTTAGTTGCTTAGCTAAGAGAATTTCTTGATTAAGTAAGTACTCCATTAGCCATGACCAGTTCTCACGTGGTTGAAACTCTGATTTAAAAAATTTATCGACGGTCATTATATTGTGTCATGTGTCTCTATATGCGTCACCCGTGAGTCGTTAATCTCTTCGTACTCACGTTAAGCGTATCTTGAAGTAGGATTACATGTCTTACTTGGCCTTTGAAAACCTTGAGGTATCCGCTGAGCGACCCCATTTCATCTGATTAGGCAGCCCAACGACGAGTTAGAAATGGAGGTATCGGGTAAAGAATGTTGACGTTCGAATTGACGCACGACGTTACATTTAATTGCCGCTCCAACGTGGCGCAGAAGAGAAAGACACTGCGGGAATGTGATACATTTAATTGACCTTCCAAAGGGGGACTAGAAGAGAAAGACACCGCGGGATCGTCAAGAAAGAGATTGACTATTGGTATATTTTAGCTAGCTCCCATACTTGAGGCGAGAATAGAAGACACCGTAGGAACGTATTACAATGGAGTAGTATGAGAACTTATAATTGTACAGTTTGAGATAAAATCTGGCTGAATATAGATAGTCATGTAGAGGTATTGCTTGGAAAGGATTCCTTAGGAATGTAACATTTGTACGACACATGATGAGATTTAGTGAAAGAGAGGAAGGTGTAGTAAACATGAGTATACAGTTATATCAAATGAAATGGACAATGTTGTGGAGTAATTGATAGTTGTCAAATGATTTCTCCCTGGTTATGTTAACAATGCAGGTTAATTTTAAGCTATTTTTAATCGTTACTGAGCAGACATTAAAGACTCTATAGGCTTATGAATATTTGAATGAAGGTTAGATGCCACATAGAAAAAATTTAGTTGCTTCTCTTGAGATCAGTTCCGGAATGAAATCAAAATGATAAATCCGAACTCATGGTCTAGTTGTTCATGGTCTACCTGGTAAGATGATGCTGTTCTCCACCAAGGTCCGTCCATATCATAAGTGATTGGAAACAAGAAACTTTAAACTAGTGTACAATAGTGATACAGTGGACTATTCTAGCATAAGTAGATTGTGTTTATATCTTGTGAACTTAGAGAATCACTAGGAAACTTAGAGAACCGTAGGAAAAATAGAGAAACTGTTAGGAATTTAGAGAAATCATATTAAATAGAGTTATACTTAACGGAAATATTGCGATGCAAGGAAGAGTACAGACCAGAAGGGGACAGGAAGAAGAAATGAGAGAAATACAGGAAAGACACGAGGGAACCCCGATATGGTTCCTAGAGTATTTGAAAAAGCAGGAGGAAGAAAAACAGAAGGAGAAAGAGGAACGCGAAGAGAAAAAGAAAAGGCAGGAAGAGGAGAAGGAAAGAAGACGAGCAGAAAAGGAACGAAGATTGGAAGAATGGCAACAAAACAAGTTGAGGATAGAGGAAAGGCGATACAGGAATTATATGAGAAGCAAACTGAAGAAAGGAGAAAAGAACGTCACGAGCTAATACAGGAGTTGGATAAGAAACAAGAAGAGTTTCAACTGAAGCAAAAGGAGACTTTGGAGGAAATCGTTAGCAGAATAGAAAGCGAACATAAAGGGATGATCCAAGAATTAAAAGGGAAACAGGAAAAGATGACTGAAGAATTTTTTGGAGTCAGGAATGAAATACAAGGTTTGCGTGTCGAGTTGACCGAAACCATGGAAAATAAAAATAAAGAGATGCGAGAGGAGATAAATAGAATGAGAGCAGAAGTGGCTCAGAATCGAAATATCATCACAGCACAGGTGGATAAAGAAATTGCCAAGCTGACTACTAAGCTGGAGGAAATCAAAGGCAGTAATGAGAGGAAATGGGAAGAAGTAAACGAAATTAAAAAAAAGATAACGGAAAGTCAGGAGTCCATCAAGAGGTTAGAAGAAGAGAAGATAAATGAAATAACGAAGGGTATGGAAGGACTAAGCATGAAACAACAAGACTTAGTAGGAAAATTTAATCGAGCTTCAGACCAGGTAGCTGACAAAATAAACGAGCTGAAAGAGAAAATAGAAAGTGATAAGGCTGATTCGGAACGGAAGATGGAGAAGAGCGAAGAGGAAATGAAGCAAATAAGGAAAGAACTACAGGAGATGAAGGTGGAAAACCAATCAGCGAAATCCGTGATTTCGAACTCCAGCGAACGGCAAAGAGGTATTGAAACGCAACTACATGAAAGGGAAAACACACCTTCGGCAATAATAGACCCGAGTAGGCGAGATATGGAAATGATGAACGGAAGCAATCAGAGTGATAGCACTCCCATAATTAACATCATCAAGAATTGTGATGATCAACCCAAACATTTCGACGGTTCAGCGAAGACCTCTCCCAAACAATTCCTCAGGGATATCGAGGAATACTTTAAAGAAGGGAGGAGACAAGAGGATAAGAAATTACGCATAATTGAAAAGCACTTAGACGGGAACCCGAACATATGGTTTCAAGCATTTAAGTACAGCTTTCACACTTACGATGAATTCAAAGCCGCTTTTCTGAGAAAGTTCTGGGATCCAGAAATACAGCAACAGTTGAGGTTGGAACTCTACTCTAGAAAATTCTCCACTGCAGGGCAAACACGCTACAGTGATTTCTTCTCTTACCAATTTCATCGTTTCCAAGATCTAGACTGCGCGCCGAGTGAGTTAGAGGCGATCAAGACCATACAGAGACAACTCCCGTTAGAGGTACAAAGGTTGTTAGCCGCCACAGACATCCAGACCGCTATAGACATGGAAAAACGGCTGAGGCAGATAGATTTGACATCATCATGCCTGGTTGAAAGAAATCCCAGCAATATCAGGCAAGTAGAGGCGATCAACACCATGAGCCCTGAAAACACGAGCGGTAGAGTAAGCAGGACCGATCATCTTAGCACTCAAGCTAAAGGACGAAAAAGATATTGTTGTCGATGTAGCGGGGAGCAACCTGCGAGATGGGAACAAAGAGATAACAGGAGTCACTCACAGTACAGAAACAACATCCGTCATAATAGAAATAGGAGCCAACTGTATAATGGTATAATGAGAAACGACGGCCTAACGAGTATAACAAAAACGAAGAAGATATATACAAGAGCTCAGGGAGCAGACGCAAAATAAAACCCGGTGGGAGGAAGCCATTAGAGATAAAGACATCAATGGTGACCTCGAAGGGGCAGAGAGTCTCGAGCTCCAGGCTTACAAGAGGAGAAAAGAAGAGGAGAGATGGAGAGAGAACAACGCAGAGGGGTACGACCGACTCCGAATCATCGGAAAGAAAAAAAACGCTGATGGAACATTAGCTCAGCAGAAAAGTGTAAATAGTCAAGAAAATAAAAAATTCATCAAAATTAGCAGTTGGATAATAACACAATTTGATCACTGGGACATCCGACCAGAACACTTGGTTCGAGATGATACATGCGACACCAAGGAACTAGTATTTAGATTGCCAGTAATACTAGTCAGTGTGGCTGATATCAGGATATATTGTTTGGTTAATTCTGGGGCCAGCATCAGTGTCATGTCAAGTACGTTGTTCCGAGAATTGTCAAAGAGAATGGAAATACCAATAATACCCGTATCTGGAGTTAAGATCAGGGGTGTCATACCAGATAAATCAGTGGAGTGCAAGACCCAAGCATATCTAACCATAAGAATAGGCAGACACGAGTTCGAACACCCATTCCTGGTAATGAAGAAGATAAAGTACAGTATAATATTCGGAATAGACTTCATGATGAGTTCCCAAATGACTATAGATATGGAACGTTGTGAAATTCGATTCCCTATCATAGAGAATGATGGGAATAAAATAGTAGAAACGATCCAACTTAAAAACACGTTGCAAGCTGAGGAATACTTGAAGATTGAGGGAAAGGAAGTTGACTTATTAAGTAGACAGGACCTAGCCTCGATAGAGAAAGATGGTGAGCAAGAATTAGACACCGAAATGACTAAAAGGATTGAGGAAATCATAACCATTAAGGAAGAAAATGATGAAAAAACAAAGATCTGGGAGGCTATTGCTCAAGCCGACGTACCACCAGAAGGAAAGCGAGTACTGTGTGGGTTTATCAATAAGTATATCGACGTTTTTGATGACAAACTGGGGCAAATACCGAACTTCAAGTACAAGCTAATAGTAAATGAGTGGACTCCATACAAGGGCAAAGTATATGACGTACCAGAGAAGTACTTCAGTGAAGTGAAGACGATTATCCAGCAAATGTTAGGCGATGGAATAATCATGAAGACCATCACACCCTACGTGAATCCGATTGTAATTGTAAGGAAACACAACGGGAAACTGAGATTGTGCCTAGACGCACGAGGTCTCAACGAAAAGCTAATTCCTGGGTATAATAGGGCTCCCAAGACCAATGAGATAGTAAAGAAATTTCGAGGTCAAAGGTACTTTTCGACCATGGACTGCACGGCCTCATTCCATCACATTGTCCTCGAGGAAAGGTCACGGTTATTAACCGGGTTTATGTTCAACAACCAGACTTATGCCTACTGTCGTCTCCCATTTGGATTGAAAAATAGTTCTGGTGTTTTGGTAAAAGCATTGGACAGGAGCCTTACCAGTGAAGTGAAGGAATTTATTAACTGTTACGTCGACGACATAGTCTTCGGGAGTTCCACCTTTGAAAAGCATTGTGTTAACCTAGAGAAATTGCTGAACAATATCCAGGAAACTGGCTTCAAGATAAATATGTCAAAATCAAAATTTTGCCAAAGCTAGGTACTTTGTGTCGGACACGTAATCGATGGCGAGGGGATAAGACCTAACCCTGTCAAAATTAAAGCTATTTGCGAGTTTCCTCGACCGACAAAGGTCAAGCACGTCAGACAATTCCTAGGAGTGACGGGATTTTTCTCAGACCACTGTGAGGGGCATACTGAGACAGCCGCACCACTACACAATTTATTAAAAGCCAATAACAAATGGAAGTGGAGTGACGAGGCTGAACAGGCTTTCAACAAGATGAAAGAAATGATGAAACAGAGCATAAAACTGGAATATCCAGACTATGAAAAGAGATTTATAATTCAGGCAGATGCATCGGGTGTCGGTGTAGGGGCATGCTTGTATCAGGAAGACGAAGAAGACCAGAAAAGAACATATCTGGCATTTACCAGCAGGAAGTTAAGGAAACATGAGATGCACTACACTACCACCGAACTCGAACTTCTAGCGATAATCCACGCGCTACAACAGTGGAGACGGATCATTTATGGATACCCAGTTACCATAAGAACTGACCATAAAGCGTTGACTTTTGGGTTGAAGGCAGTCATGGTAAGCGAAAGGATAACACGCTGGATACTATACACGCAGCAATTTGACTTGAAGATAGAGCATTGCAGTGGAAAACAAAACATCCTAGATGACGCATTGAGTAGAAACCCTCCAGAACAAGAAGAACACATCTTAGAGATCGAGTTGGATATTCGAGACCAAGAACTACTGAGAAAACTCGAAAATCTAAAGGAATTCCAAGAGTCTGATAAGGAATTAAAACTTATCATCGACAGGTTAACAGACAAGGAACCGGAATCTGAATGGCAGAACTATGAGATTGTAGATGGAATACTGATCAAAATAATGGACAGAACTGAACGAAAGAAAAGGATTATAATACCACAAGTACTGCAAAAGGAGCTGATTTGGCACACCCATAATATTACGGGACATGCAGGCATAGACAAAGTGAACAGTACGTTAAAGGAAAAATTCACTTGGAAGGGATTACGAAAATCTGTCAGGAACCTAGTTAAAACTTGTGACATATGCCAGCGAGTCAAACACAACAACTATGTATGCGGGCATAAACCAGTACCAATCATTCCATCAAGAGCGCATGAGATATATGCAGTACATATCTTTGGCAAATTACCGGCTGCAAGGAGAGGAAAAAGATACATACTGGTGGTTGTTGACATATTCTCCAAGAACATTTCACTCCAAGCGATACAGAGAGCCAACGCTAAACAAGTCATACGGGCCCTAGTGGAAAAAGTCTTCCCGGAGATGGGAAAACCAGAGAAAATACTCACAGATAGGGGAACACAGTTTACATCAGAGATATTCCACGAGCGTATGAAAAATGAAGGTATCAGACACACGTTGTGTTTGGTACGTCATCCAGAAGCGAACCCTGTAGAAAGATACATGAGGGAAATCGCCAAGTTCGGCAGGATATACTGCAACCAACAGCATTGGAAATGGGTGGATATACTAGGTATCATTGAAAGGAGCTTGAACAATACCATTAATCAATCCATCGGACAGATTCCCAGCATAGCTCACAAGAATATACATCCGGAAAGGAGTTGGGACAGAATATTCACTATGCCCTTGGAAAGAAAGCCAGATCCACAACAAATAGAATCAAAGATACGGGAACAACTACAGGAACAGTCACAAAAACGATTAAAGAGAATACAAAACAAGAAATTCCATGCACCGTACGAGCGAGGTGATCTGGTATTAATTAAAACTGTACCGATGTCTAGTGCACCGAATAGAGTGTGTGCGAAGTTCCTACCATTGTACAATGGCCCGTATAAAATTGAGCGTGTACTAGGAAAAAATGCGTACGAATTAGCAAGCATGAATGGAAAGTACCGTAATATACACAATGCTTGTAACATCAAGCTTTATCACCAAGAGAATGAGCCTAAAGGAACGGAACTAGAAGAACAAAGGGGCCAAGAATGAATAAACCACATACCATTAGGATATTTGCATTTAGAAGTCACTTGAAACTTTCATTTATTATGTATATACGAGGAAAGGATCAGCTGATTATATGCACGGTCAAGCAAAGCAAAGAGCATCTCTAAAATCAGGATCGATAACAACCACTTGATATTTTCGAAATCGATTAGCCAGTCTATATACGACAAAGAACCTATATAAGAAGCAAAGGCACATTTATAATTCGAGTTCAAGAAAGGAAACTATATTGTGACCAATATATTTTGTTCGTGACGGGGGACAATAAATGTGCCCGTTCACACCTCCGCGACAGCTTTCAAAATGGCGCCGAGAGAAGGTATGGCCCATTTAATCTATAGGAAGCAAAGAATAGAAACCAGTTGCGGTGACGTAGGAGGCCATACCCGTCATGGAACGGTCGAGTATTGAGGGTGAAACGGACAGTGGACTATCTACTGTATTGTTTTACGAAAAAAGTAGAAAACTTGATTGTTAAGAGATCTCCATCTAAATTTTTCTCAACGAAGAGTGAAGACGGAACTACCGACCGCGATATAATGTGTAAGGAGAAGAAAGGATCAGAAGCTATAATATAGGAAAAAGCGTCGGAAACGAGAGGAAAATAAGTCAAGTTATCAAAAAAAATAAGCAGAGTTGATTAGAGATATTAAAAGAAATCAGCTAAGTACCACGAGATACGCGTGGGTGGATACGGAGCGCAGTTGATCGAGACTCTGCAAAAGGAAACCAAACCAGCATAAAAAAGGATCTCATATACGAAGAGATACATCTCGAATTATTGAATCAGAATAGAAATTAGTTTCCTAAGATCCGCGAGAAGCGGCCGACCGAGATATATTCACTGGAAACAACACCAACGAGGTCGAAGATATACGTCGGAGAGCCACAAAGGAAATAATATATTTAAGGATTACGGACGTTAAAAAGAATTATATAATGGCTGTTCACCGCACTATAATCCTTAATTTAGTGGCTGATAAGAAGACTATGAGGATGATGTGCTAAATATACATGATGGGCCAAGCTGGGGACCAGTACATCTTGCTATACGACCGAGCCATGAAGAGGAAGGCGACGGGAAGCCATACGACCGAGGCATCATGCGGAAGGCGACGGGAAACCATACGACCGAGCCATGATGAGGAAGGCGACGGGAAACCGACAGCAGTCCCGTGATGAGGAAGGAGATGATGTTCCAGATGTCCAACCCATGAGCTAACAGCAGACCCAACTACATCTATTTGGGAGCAGAACAGCTGGACCAGGACCAACCATGAGCGAGCTAAGTCATTTACAATATTTAATGGCATAATTTTTGGTTTGCCTACACATGTGCCTTAGGCATGTGCCGATGGGCTAAGTATAAACCGATATATAAGAAATGCAAGTGAATGTTACCAATAAGTGTGAGATATTTAAGTCCGTAGTTACGTAATCTAGCGACATAGCATAAGATTCTAATGTGTTGGATATACTCGTCATCGTATATCGGTCAAAATACACGTATGTTGCGTGAGGTTTGGAAAAGAATATGTGAAAACAGCTGATAGTAATGACATACTGGCAGATTGCAGAGATTTCGTATTGGTAATGCTACAAGTCGACGTCACGATTGGTTGCGCGCGGTGTAAAATAAACATATAGAATCACGCATTATTTTTATTCGCAATAAGGGCATTGAACTCAATCATAGGTTATGAGATATAGCAACTTTAAAATGTTGTTTTAAGAAACATAGTGTGGTAGTTTGACATGGTTAAGTATTTGGGAACGCGACGAGTTAATATTGAGGCTACGATGTTAAGATATTATATGGATGTGAAGTAAGGTTTCAATTGTGTTAGCTGGAGGAAAGTATGAATTATATAGTGATATGAGAAGTTTTATACGCAATACGCAAGGGCCATTGAGTGCCTGCAGTTTAAGATATGCCACACTACATTCTTTAGATTCGTATATGTGAGATTGCCCACACCGCTGGAGTAACCTAAGCCAAGGTATGAACAGAATTTACTATTGTAGAATTATGCTTGTGACGGGATCGTATGTCAACTTTAGATGTGTTGTATGAATATCGGATTACAACGATACGTTTATAGCTGTATTTGACCGAAGGCATTCACGACACCGATAAATATGATATTATGCATCTGAATACTGCGACATAACGCTTGCATTGTAACTGCGTATGAATAAAATAGCTTGCATTGAAGTAAAATGTTATGGAATATAACGAAGGAAAGGGACATTGAGCCTAAAAGACATGTGTATAACAGCCAAAGATTATGTTGAAGTTAGTTAGTTAGCTGAATAGATTAACATATTCTCTGTTTGAATTTGCATTTTCTCAACGAACTACAGCTAGGGAAATGTCAGAGTAGGAGCCTAATTTGACAGGCACTAGGAACAAATGCCTTAGTTCGTAAATAGTACCCATGCGCAACGAGAACGTGGCAATAAAGCATGAGTTCGGATTTATTAGTACAAATTTATTAATACAGAATTATTAATACAGACTTATTCATATGGAGTTATGCATTCGAATTTATCCATTGGGAATTATTCATATGGATTTATGCATTTAAAATTATGTATCTAGATTTGCTTAGTCGCGTTTACTTATATGGATTTCCTTACTAGTGAATCGTCATTTACTGAGTATCAGCTACAATTTACTGGAATATTCCCAGCGCTCAACTCTAATATGATTGGCAATTAAATATCTGTGATATACAGTTTAGTCCTGCAATTCAAAGTTGTGATTTGGTTCAATTACAAGTTTGAGTTTATTAGTGGACCTTATAGACATTTCAGCGTAACCGTGTGTTTAATTCAGACTTGTTTAATTAATCTTAAAGAAAATGAGCTCTTGTAACAACTTGATTATGTTGGTGTCATATCAATGACTAACTTCAGTATGGACCTAGATGTCCAGTGATCGATTGTAAATATGTACATACGTAAATTTTATTTCACGAAGGAACTGATCTAGATAGTTTACGACTACATATTATTTCTTTTTCTACGAGCCAGCGCTGACTCATAATCCACATTTGTAATATGAAACGTCAAGTAATGCCTTGCATTCCAGTTTAATAGTCCAAATATTTAATCAATAAATATCTTGTTTATTTTCTACAATACTATGTATCATGAATTCTTTCATTGTAGCCTAGTTCGTAAGTTAATTGCTTAGCTAAGAGAATTTCTTGATTAAGTAAGTACTCCATTAGCCATGACCAGTTCTCACGTGGTTGAAACTCTGATTTAAAAAATTTATCGACGGTCATTATATTGTGTCATGTGTCTCTATATGCGTCACCCGTGAGTCGTTAATCTCTTCGAACTCACGTTAAGCGTATCTTGAAGTAGGATTACATGTTTTACTTGGCCTTTGAAAACCTTGAGGTATCCGCTGAGCGGCCCTATTTCATCTGATTAGGCAGCCCAACGACGAGTTAGAAATGGAGGTATCGGGTAAAGAATATTGACGTTCGAATTGACGCACGACGTTACACGCTTATAGTCTAAAGAGACCAACATCAGCTCATAATGTTACTAATCTCCAGTAAAATAGAACTATGGTGTTTCTCACTGTGTAGACTCACGGTGCTGTTCACAAGTATTGCATGTTGAACACGTAATGCAGACCTATGGTGTTTCTCACTGTGTAGACTCACCGTGCTGTTCACAAGTATTGTATGTCGAACACGTAATGCAGACCTATGGTGTTTCTCACTGTGTAGACTGACGGTGTTCACAAGTATTGCATGTCGAACACGTAATGCTGACCTATGGTGTTTCTCACTGTGTAGACTCACGGTGTTCACAAGTATTGTATGTCGAACACGTAATGCAGACCTATGGTGTTTCTCACTGTGTAGACTGACGGTGTTCACAAGTATTGCATGTCGAACACGTAATGCAGACCTATGGTGTTTCTCACTGTGTAGACTCACGGTGTTCACAAGTATTGTATGTCGAACACGTAATGGAGACCTATGGTGTTTCTCACTGTGTAGACTCACGGTGTTCACAAGTATTGCATGTCGAACACGTAATGCAGACCTATGGTGCTTCTCACTGTGTAGACTCACGGTGCTGTTCACAAGTATTGCATGTCGAACACGTAATGCAGACCTATGGTGTTTCTCACTGTGTAGACTCACGGTGTTCACAAGTATTGTATGTCGAACACGTAATGGAGACCTATGGTGTTTCTCACTGTGTAGACTCACGGTGTTCACAAGTATTGCATGTCGAACACGTAATGCAGACCTATGGTGCTTCTCACTGTGTAGACTCACGGTGCTGTTCACAAGTATTGCATGTCGAACACGTAATGCAGACCTATGGTGTTTCTCACTGTGTAGACTCACCGTGCTGTTCACAAGTATTGCATGTCGAACACGTAATGCAGACCTATGGTGTTTCTCACTGTGTAGACTCACCGTGCTGTTCACAAGTATTGCATGTCGAACACGTAATGCAGACCTATGGTGTTTCTCACAGTGTAGACTCACGGTGTTCACAAGTATTGCATGTCGAACACGTAATGCAGACCTATGGTGTTTCTCACTGTGTAGACTGACGGTGTTCACAAGTATGGCATGTCGAACACGTAATGCAGACCTATGGTGTTTCTCACAGTGTAGACTCACGGTGTTCACAAGTATTGTATGTCGAACACGTAATGCAGACCTATGGTGTTTCTCACTGTGTAGACTCACCGTGCTGTTCACAAGTATTGTATGTCGAACACGTAATGCAGATCTATGGTGTTTCTCACTGTGTAGACTCACCGTGCTGTTCACAAGTATTGCATGTCGAACACGTAATGCAGACCTATGGTGTTTCTCACAGTGTAGACTCACGGTGTTCACAAGTATTGCATGTCGAACACGTAATGCAGACCTATGGTGTTTCTCACTGTGTAGACTCACCGTGCTGTTCACAAGTATTGTATGTCGAACACGTAATGCAGACCTATGGTGTTTCTCACTGTGTAGACTCACGGTGTTCACAAGTATTGTATGTCGAACACGTAATGCAGACCTATGGTGTTTCTCACTGTGTAGACTCACGGTGTTCACAAGTATTGTATGTCGAACACGTAATGGAGACCTATGGTGTTTCTCACTGTGTAGACTCACGGTGCTGTTCACAGGTATTGTATGTCGAACACGTAATGCAGACCTATGGTGTTTCTCACTGTGTAGACTCACCGTGCTGTTCACAAGTATTGCATGTCGAACACGTAATGCAGACCTATGGTGTTTCTCACTGTGTAGACTCACCGTGCTGTTCACAAGTATTGTATGTCGAACACGTAATGCAGACCTATGGTGTTTCTCACTGTGTAGACTCACGGTGTTCACAAGTATTGCATGTCGAACACGTAATGCAGACCTATGGTGTTTCTCACTGTGTAGACTCACGGTGTTCACAAGTATTGTATGTCGAACACGTAATGCAGATCTATGGTGTTTCTCACTGTGTAGACTCACGGTGTTCACAAGTATTGCATGTCGAACACGTAATGCAGACCTATGGTGTTTCTCACTGTGTAGACTCACCGTGCTGTTCACAAGTATTGTATGTCGAACACGTAATGGAGACCTATGGTGTTTCTCACTGTGTAGACTCACGGTGTTCACAAGTATTGTATGTCGAACACGTAATGCAGACCTATGGTGTTTCTCACTGTGTAGACTCACCGTGCTGTTCACAAGTATTGCATGTCGAACACGTAATGCAGACCTATGGTGTTTCTCACTGTGTAGTCTCACCGTGCTGTTCACAAGTATTGTATGTCGAACACGTAATGCAGACCTATGGTGTTTCTCACCGTGTAGACTCACCGTGCTGTTCACAAGTATTGCATGTCGAACACGTAATGCAGACCTATGGTGTTTCTCACTGTGTAGACTCACCGTGCTGTTCACAAGTATTGCATGTCGAACACGTAATGCAGACGTATGGTGTTTCTCACTGTGTAGACTCACCGTGCTGTTCACAAGTATTGCATGTCGAACACGTAATGCAGACCTATGGTGTTTCTCACTGTGTAGACTCACGGTGTTCACAAGTATTGCATGTCGAACACGTAATGCAGACCTATGGTGTTTCTCACTGTGTAGACTCACGGTGTTCACAAGTATTGTATGTCGAACACGTAATGCAGACCTATGGTGTTTCTCACTGTGTAGACTGACGGTGTTCACAAGTATTGCATGTCGAACACGTAATGCAGACCTATGGTGTTTCTCACTGTGTAGACTCACGGTGTTCACAAGTATTGCATGTCGAACACGTAATGGAGAACTACGGTCTTTCTCACTGTGTAGACTCACGGTGTTCACAAGTATTGCATGTCGAACACGTAATGCAGACCTATGGTGTTTCTCACTGTGTAGACTCACGGTGTTCACAAGTATTGCATGTCGAACACGTAATGCAGACCTATGGTGTTTCTCACTGTGTAGACTCACGGTGTTCACAAGTATTGCATGTCGAACACGTAATGGAGAACTACGGTCTTTCTCACTGTGTAGACTGACGGTGTTCACAAGTATTGTATGTCGAACACGTAATGCAGACCTATGGTGTTTCTCACTGTGTAGACTCACCGTGCTGTTCACAAGTATTGCATGTCGAACACGTAATGGAGAACTACGGTGTTTCTCACATAATGAAGCCACTCATAGCCAATGCAAACCCATGGTGTTCCTCACCTAGGTGTACTAATCTAGGGCGCTGGTATTCTGATGCCATTCCCTATATAGAGGGTAATCACATGCAATGCACACCCACGGTGTCGATCATATAATGGTACTAATCTCAGCCAATGCCCAGACCCGAGATCTTTCTCAATAATTGTACTAATCACAGGCAACATAAGCACGTGGTGTTGTGGATATAGTGGTACTAATCACAGGTACTGTAAACCCACAGTGCTGCTACTAATCACACACCTATTACGTACCTAATACAGTGATACTACTAGCAACTAAAGGCGACCCATGGTGTTCCATGCATGATGGTACTAATCACAAGTAGTTTCATTGTTTAATTTAATCATCAATTTGTTGCCCCTTTTAGTCACCTTTTATGACAGGCAGAGGATACCGTGGGTGTATTCTTCATCTGCTTTCCCCACCAACAGGGGGTAACTGTCACAGTATCAACTGATGTCACACACTGCCACACCCCTCTCAGTACTGTTGGCCTGTCAAAAGCTGTGCCACTAACAGTAGAAGTGAAACAAGTTCTTAGGGGGACTAAGTAGCAGACTAGTGAACAAAGTGCCCATGCGTGGGTGTAGACTAGACAGACCATAACACAACTGGGCTTAGTTGCAGGTCACTCACTGAGGCAATTTAAGCCCATCCACAGTCGAAAAGAACAACAAGCACCTCACTAGGGGGACGGTTAAGGGACAAGTACATCACTGTGCTGAGGAAAAAATGGTGAAAGAAAATTATAAGATGAGGGCCAACAATGAACTTGACTTAGAGGAGGTGTACGAAGTTACCATCCTGCTCATACGTTTAATTTAAAAGATGCCTAAATACAAAACCACATTCAATTATTTCTCAGTGCTTGAGATGGAATTATTATCCCCAAAACAACACTCTTGTTAGCAGATGTACACAAAAAGGGAGAGCTGTTTATTACCCCAGCATTGTTGGTGTGGTAGTGACCAGAGTCTGCACCTCTTTTAAACTGAACACACTGTACCTGTCTGCTGGTTGCAGTACACAACATTCACCTATAACACTGCACAACCGTGGAGGAAATGGCAATGTGGGGAAATCAGCCGTGTATACGAGGAGTATCCAGACTTTTAAAAACAATGAACAAAGTTTCGTGATTTAATTTCTCCTCCACTAATTAAGATAGAAGCAAAACTTTGAAGATGCTTGCTTAAAACACCATCTTCCACCATCAGTTTAAGGGACCTCACGTATTTTAATTGCATTTTTTTTATCTAATTAGTACATGATTTTGGTTTCATTATTCAATTACTGAAGGAATTTATTAACTGATTTATGTTATTGATGAAGAAATGGAAACACTCCAGTGTTTTCTGGTTATTTCATTGTGATGAGTCACAGATTTAAATATTTGAAATAATATTCTTACAAAACCAAACATTCTAATCCTTCACTTTCAACCAACACAGCCAATCAAAAGGCAAAGCTCTACCTAAGCCAGAGGAGTGAACATCACAGTAGCCCCGACGTGTTGCTCTCAATTATTCTCCTTTTGCTTTTACTTCTTTAATTTAACCATAACAAGATGAAACAGGTCTGTTCATGACTGCATTTCAGTTCTATTGGTTTGGTGGTTCTTGAAGTATTGTGATAAGTGAGTGAGTAGTTTTTGTAATTATAACATAGATTACCTGTGATCACCAGATGGTGCTCTTACTTCCAGGACTAGTTGGGAGAACAATGATTATGAAAGAGCAGGAGGAGCTCAGGTTAACTGTCAGAGGAATAAAGGTTTGACACTCAGACAATTAAATGTCTCCAAACTGCGCAGAGCAGTATTTATAACGCGGTAATAAGAGGTGAGGAAGAACGATGAGGGAATATAATATATCAGCCTCTGTGGTACAGAAATAGAGTAGGCGAAGCTTTATCTGACATTGTAATAATGCAGTATTGTAGGACCTTTATGTTTCCTTACACATACAAATAATATGAGTAAAGAAGCGGAATCAGAGATAAGGATTTTTGCAGATGATGTTATTCCATACAGAGTAATAAATAAGTTACAAAATTGTGAGCAATTGCAAAATAACCTCGATAATGTTGTGAGTTGGACAGTAGGCAAAGATATGATGATAAATGGGGTTAACCCATATGCATCCACCCGCCCTTTCCTCTGACATTGCTAGGAATCCGCCAACTTTTTAGTATGCAACCTGGGTATTGCGAGCTTTTGGTTAAAACAGTATAGTAGGTGATCGACTGCGCATATTATCACAGGACCTGTTGTATATTATTGAGAAATTCCATACTATTGCTCATGACACCAAAAACAGAACTTTACAGAAATATAACACATAAAAAATCCCTTTGAAATCTTAAATTTTTCATTACATTATTTCACCTCGGAAGTTCTTTAGTGTGTGTTATGGCCTTAATTATATGGCACGAGCCTAACATTTGCCTGATTTGAAAATAAGGGACTAATGGGAAATAAATCATGAGTAAGAGAATGATGAGATTCGAACCTATCTCCCAAATACAAACTTACAGCCGTATGTCTCTCTCGGTGTATTATTATTATTATTATTATTATTATTATTATTATTATTCACTCTGAGGATCAATGGTAAAGTGTTCACATCCAGGTACCAAGATCGTAGGCTCAAATCCGGCAGTCGCAATCGAATCTTGAGGGTCGGGAGAAAGTTCATTCGGCATTCCATGTCGTACGATATTAGTACGCAAAAGATCTCTGGTGATATATTTAGTTTTCATTCATGCACGGGATCATTAATAACTTCTTCCTCACTAATACTGCTGAAATCAGAGTGTAAAACATCAAATTTGCTTTGAATTTCGCTATTACTGAGCATTTTGCACAAGCAAGCAACTTCCTTTTCAGTCAGCCATCTTGTCAACAACAGAATAAAGATTTCTCAATCGATATTTTAATCAATTCTCTTTGTCAAATTTGCATACCAGAGCACTCTGGTGACACTTTGAGACACAAAGAACAGATTTCAATTAGAAATGTTTCCGGAAAATGCCAACAGATGTCACAAATGTCTCCAATATGCGACCTTGCATCCCGGTGTACCAGTCCGCTTGCGGAGTCCTGGCCCAGGCGCTCGAGCACGTACCAGTCTCCTTACGGGTGCATATTGTACTTCCTCTTAAAACAATAATCACCACCACCACCTTACGGGTGCATAGGGGTTAAAAGTCAGGTTCTGAGTTTCACAAAATAGGAAAAGTTGCCTCACTTTTTAATTACTGCATTGATTGGGTAGATGTTCCTAATGTGGATCATTGTAAGTATCTAGGTGTTAATATAAGGTAAGATCTTCATTGAGGTAATCACATACATGGGACTGAAAATAAAGGGTACAGATTCCTGCACATAATTATGAGGGTACTCAGGGGTTATACTAAGGATGAAAAGAGACTGCAAATAAGTCTCCGGTAAGACCCCAAATAGAGTATGGTTCCAGAGTATGGGACCCTCACCAGGATTACTTGATTCACGAAGGGGAAAAAATCCAAAGAAAAATGGCTCAATTTGTACTGGGTGATTTCTGAAAAAAGGGTAGCATTACAGCAATGTTGCAAAGTTTGGGATGAGAAGACTTGGGAGAAAGGAGATGACCTGCTTGACTAAGTGGTATGTTACAGGTCATTATCCTCATGGTTAACCTGTATTGAATGCTGTTATTAACAACAATTACTATAGAACTTATTTATTGTTCAAATATTCAATACTATCCTCCTTTAGGTGAATACAGTTTACATACAATTATATCTCATTGAACATGTTTTGCTCACTTAATGAGCATCTTCAGCCTTAACTTAATCTTAAAATGATGACCTTGAACAATAGTGAACATACTAAAAAGTCATACTGTCATACTGGTCTGGAGTTATTAACGTGTCTGTCAGTGCAGCTCCTAGTATTGTACCTGAGTGGCAGAGGTAGTGGGGAACCTGGAAGGGGAGAGGAGATAGGTGGACCCTTTTGCATCATCACCATATAGGAGGGGCATTCTTATGAGTGACAGGAGGATGTTTAATGTTTGGAGCAGGGGTGGAAGCCTTTGTACTTAACAACTTAAACATCTGTTTGATTCCTTTCTGACCTGAATTAACTGTATTTAATAATTTGGGTGTTAATGCATGTAATACACTTCTGAATTCTGTAACATCATTGAGGTTTTGATTTTTATTTCATTCTGGTCCAAAATATGCACAGACTTTCTAGTTTATTCCAAGTCTTACCTTTCCCTCATACTCCTAATTATTTTTGAATATTTTCCAATGGAAGTAAAATGGTGTCCTGTATCCCTCATGTGTATACTCATTGCTGAGTATTTATTATGCTTTTCTGCATTAAAGTGCTCACTATACCTCGGAGAAAAACTTCTCCCAGTTTGTCCTATATATGAAAATCTGCATTCTGAGCATGTTAATCTAAACTCCTGATCTCAAGTAATGATGGTTTCCCTGATTGACTTTACCATGTTTAAAAATATACTTTGGTTCATATTAGTTGTTCTAAAGGCTATGTTCATATCATGTTTTTTGAACGTATTTGTTATTTGGTGAATTACCAGGTTATAATATGTAAATGTGTCATATTTTGTTTTTCTGGTCATGTCTGGTGTCAGATTTGTAGACAACCTATTTCTGATTCTGTTAGTCTGTTGACCATCTCAACTTAAAATCCATTCATTTTTGCTAAACTCCTTATGTAGTTTAATTCTATCTTTAATATACTAGGGGAGAGCGGAATTCTCAAAGCTCTATAAATCAGACTATGAAAAGATGCCTGTTTTTGTGAACTGGGATGCAATGACAAATTATTTATGCTTATTGGTGCCTGTGTAGGTTTCCTGTATATTTGAAATTCAAAGCATTATTTGACCTCATAACTGTTATGTCAAAAAAATTTAATGACTTATTAGATTTGTCCTCTTTAGTAAATTTCAAGTTGGGGTCAATCCTATTTAAACTTTCTAACATCTTATTACTATCAGTGATATTTTTATCAATAACAACGAACCATAAATATATGCCTTTGATATTATCCTTCATCTTTGTGTGCTCGATCGTGTCCATGTATATGTCTCCCATTGCCAGTCCTCTTTGTCATATAAGCTTTGTATTCAGTTTCGTTTTTGTAAGATTGAAGTTTACCATTGGAGCTGTTTAAGATTATGAAAGCTTACTACTCGCTATGAAGATATATCATTAGTTCCAGACACAAGGCTTTAGACTGACAATGTGGTAATTTTAATCACTCAGGTTGTCACATTTTAAGCAGTGTTGTCGTTTTGTCGTTTTTTAGATGTAACGTAAGTTATTTTCAGAGACTAGGGTGCAATTTTAATACTGACAGTTGACTTTTTAATATGTTCACTATTGTTCAAGTTCACCATTTTAAGATTAAGTTAAGGCTGAAGATGCTCATTAAGTGAGTGAAACATGTCCCAGGAGATATAATGGTATGTAAACTGTAACTACTTAAAGGTGGATAGTATTGAATGGGTGGACAATAAATAAGTTCCTATTATAATTGCTGTTAAGTGGTATGATACAAGCTGTCAGTGGAGAGATGGCAGAGAATGACATAAGTAGATGAATAAGTTTGAGTGGTGTCTTCAAAAGCAGAAAAGATCACAATATGAAGATAAATTTGGAATGCAAGGGGAAATATTGTGGCCAATATTTATTTACAGGAAGGGGTGTTAGTGATTGGAATAACTTACCAAGGGAGATGTTCAATAAATTTCCAAATTCTTTGCAATCATACAAGAAAAGGCTACGAAAACAAAGGTATGGAATCTGCCCAAGCAGAGGTGATGATTACCATGTGAGTTTCCACCGCACTAAAAAGATGGATCATAGCTCACATGAAAAGACTAGGTAAACAACATCTGCCACCTGGGCAATTGTCCTAAATGCAGATCAGTGGGTTTGATTGATTGATTGATTGATTGATTGATTGATTGATTGATTGATTGATTGGATTGACAGTGCTGGAGTTTCAGCCACGGAATCCTATGATCATGGTTCATAAACAACAGAGATACTGAGATTTTCAAATGCCAGAATAATTTTCAGTCTGGAAAGCAAGTTAAGTAAAACATAACTTGGTCAACTAACTGCAATTAATCAGACCTTGGAATATTGGAGAGAATCCAGGCAGGTGTCTGATGTTATACTTCTCCTCCCTAAACAACTTTAAAAAATATTTTCCCTACAACAGCAGGACAGATATCTACTATGACATCATTTTTTTTTTTTTTTTTTTTTGCTAGTTGTTTTACGTCGCACCGACACAGATAGGTCTTACGGCGACGATGGGACAGGAAAGGGCTAGGAGTGGGAAGGAAGCGGCCGTGGCCTTAATTAAGGTACAGCCCCAGCATTTGCCTGGTGTGAAAATGGGAAACCACGGAAAACCATCTTCAGGGCTGCCGATAGTGGGATTCGAACCTACTATCTCCCGGATGCAAGCTCACAGCCGCGTGCCTCTACGCGCACGGCCAACTCGCCCGGTACTATGACATCATTTGAGCCAATGAATTCTACAGCTATGAAACATGCAAAGCCATGGCAAATGACAGTAAAAATATAGATATCACATAAATAAGATATTTGCAAACTGTCACTAATGAAAGAAAATGGTGTTCAATAGAAGAATGCAGAGATATGAAAGGAGAGAGAAACATGCATCTAATTTGAGGCGGATTGATTCACTGGACTTGTTGTGATTGGAAATGGAGGTGGAATTCCTGCTGGATGATAACCGTAATTATGATTACCGGGTACAGAATTTGGAGCCAATGGTCATAGACTTCTGGGACCCCATGTGCTTGGAGTGGTCTCTAGATAAATTCATGGGGTATCCCATCAAAGGCTTTCTACAGCAAGGCCATGGTCAAACAGATTGCCCAGGAACACCTATTACAATATGGAGAACAGAACTGGGATGGTAATATTAAGTCATTGTACTGACTCAGCTACAAAGTGGTGCCATCTTGGCGGCCTGCTCATCACTAGATACTACTGCCAAGTTATTTTAATTTTGCATGATGACAATGGGTATGCCACAGGGGATTTGTAACAACCCAGGATTGAACAAACACCTTCAGACTATGAGTGAACTGCAGGTGGCAGAACTCAAGAATGATCTTGATGAACCTGTGCTCAAATCAAACCTGCGATGTTGGAATCCAGAGGCCAATACTCTGCAGTTGTCCACAGAAGGAGCTAGTGACATATAAACAGCTAATTCCATATTGTTGAGTGTTAGGGCTCTATAATATAAACTGTACTTACATGTCTTCTTCTTTGATACATGGAACCAGTTGCCCAACTGTGTGTTCATCTATGCATACTTCATCCTTCACAACTGTTAAAAGCTGTTAGGAACAAATATGGAAAGTAAGAAATGTAGAGTAAGCAGGTAACGAGAGAAATAAACATTGCGTAGCTAACAAAATAAATTTCATAGAAGTATCAATTTATTGCTCCAATGTAAAAATGTGCAAATGAACCAACAAGTGTCATGTGATAATTATATGATGAGACAGGAACAAGAAAATGAACACATAAATGGATAAAGAGTGCAGCACTGGAAGAGAGAGAAATAGAAAATGAGAGACTTGAAAGGACATGCACAATCTCTAAACATGTTGTCTTCTCTTCCACTTAAAGTATGTTCTTAAATGACTGGTTGCTTGCTTGTTCTGTGTGTTCCCACAGATGACTCTGACTTTTCAAACAGACACACATTGGATCTAAACCTGAAGAAAGTCAATGTGCTACTTCAGTCAACAAATTGCTGCCTGGGAGACTGATTACCTGGGATCGAGTAGGGGTATTTCAGTCGCCCTGACAAAGAATACTGCACTGTATTCGAAACATCGGAAAAATTTATGGAATGTATAGAAAGCAACAACACGGTTTAACCCAGAAAAAGAACTAAATGACTCCTTGAAATTATTTCCACCACAACACTCTATACATTACTTCACAACACTAAGTTTTCCTTCACAGTTAAAATAAGGAAACTTGTCTCCTCTTCTTTTACATCATGTCCTTCTGAATGCAGTCCTGAGCCTATTACAAGTAATGAACATTTTGGTTCCATATTGACTTTAATTGTGTAGTAAAAATTCTAAAAAGAATTTACCTGCATTAAGTTCCCCTATCCAATACAAATGTTTGCATTTAATAAATGGTCTCTCTAAACATGCTACATAGGACATGTTTCAACCTATCCTGGAGGTCATATTCAGCTTATAATAACAGAAAGGTGAAAAACATATATATAAACTGTGATACATAAAAACTTAAACGACATATAATACAATCAGTAACTGGAATAAAAATCCATGTTTAAACGTTCACTGCTTCAATCTTGTTGTAGGATTAATGTAATTCGAACAGGTGCAGGTCCAACTGTGTCTGCCACAACAATAGATTGGCTGGAGGAATCCTCTAAAATAATGAAAACTGTCAAACGCTTCTGGAACGGAGTGAAGTTTTGAGATTCATAAATTCCTTCACAGAAAATAAAAATGTAAGCAAGATCTAATAGTGAAATCAAAAAGTCAAGTGTGAAAATGAAAAACATATGAGGTTGTAATAAACGTTAATAAGAAAATCTGTAAACATTACTCACTTCCTCTTTCCTCCAGCCCTGTGCTAGTATACGGGTCAGTTCTGACCTTCACACTGCTCTGAGATCGAGCCGGTTAGGGGAAACAGTGGGTGAGGGGAGGGAGAGTGAGTAGAAGGATGGGAGGACGGACCTGTAATTGCAACAGACTTGTAATGAATAGGTGGATATAATATAATTAAATTCTTTTTAGAATTTGCTCCTGAGCTGACGCCATTAATTCAATAAGCGTGGAAGAGTTAGATGTGCACTGTAGGGCCTCTTTGTCTAACTCTTCCTCTACCTTTCTCAATGCTAGAAAGGCTGTACCTGTTTTGAAATTTTCAAGTGTCGTAAATGGTTCACCACTTTGAATAAAGTTCCTTGATTCACATGGAATGTTTCTTGCTTGACAGAGGTCAGATATTGCCAATTCTTTTTCAAGTGCTTCATTTGTTCCATTATCTGTATTGTACCTGTTTATTTAAAAGATATATTACTGGCCTTTCCCTCACAGTAATTCCTCAAGTGTCACAGTGAAGAAATAGGAAGGCAGATGTTCTGGTGACTGGGATGTCCAAACATGTGTTTCAGTTCGTCCATACAATGACATTGATCATATCACTAGCAGCAATGCAGAAATATTATATGTAGGACTACATCCTTTCACAATACTTTCCAAGTTGTACAAGCAGATATTTAAAATGATTCATCATCTATTTCTGCATTGATGATAAAAGTAAAAACATTATAATGTTGTAAGCTTTGCTGGGACCAAGAAAAAGTGTTTAAGTGGACAAGTTTCCACATTATTCAAGTTTTGTTTTGAACACATTTTACCGTATTTCCATGAACAGATTCAGAAAATTAAATCAAACTCAAGTATGGAACAAATATGTCCAAGAAGTTTTCAAGGACAACCAACATCTTAGACATCCAGAAATACAGGCATTTGAAGGACCAGCAATCACAGTAGAGGAGATGAAACTTGTTATTATACTGACAAAAGAAAGATATGTGTCCAGATGAAATACAAGCAGAAATGATTAAAATTATAGGTGAAAATGGCTTAGAATATTTACGGTACTGAGTAATAAGCTCAGGAATTAAAGTATAATAACCGAAGACTGCCAAGCATTAAACTTCAAGACTCAACTCATAAAATGCCAGGGTCATAAAATTTGAAGACTTCGGGGTAATCAACCCCATGAACCATGTACTGAAGATATTCTTCAAAATCATCTATTGTGGAATCCATCAGAAATCCAAGAACATCAGCAAAACACACCTTGGTATCTATAAGGGTCATGGAATACATGAGGCACTGCTTGCTATTCAAGTGTTTCTCCAATAAATCAGAGATGTCAGTCACAATGTTTATGATTGCTTTGTGGTCTGACAAAAATCTGTGGATCATTGTCAGCATGGTAAAACTAGAACAGATGAGAAAGACATCCAGATTATTACCAATCTGTTCAGAGGCCAGAAGGCTGGCGTGAAAGTGGATCGCTAAATGTCGATGTCTACCTTCTACTGACCTCCACCCGAAATCCCATAAATAAGCAACCTTTTTCGGTATGATCTACAGAGCTCATAAAATACCCTTATCACCCATGAATTTCATGAAAGAAATAAATTTTATAAAAGAACTAGCACTTATCAACGGATATAAAGCAGAAATGGTGAATCGAATCATCAACAAAGTAAAGCTCAAATTAGCCACAAATCTCGCACCGGAAAAAAACCAAAAATCAAAATACGCAACCTTTACTTACACCAGTTCAACAATTCACCAAACAGCAAACCCACTCAAAAAGTAGGATATGCAAGTAGCCTTTAAAACACATAACACTAATAAAAACTTATTTTTTAATCATAACACAGTAAATTCCTACAATAACAAATTTCAAAGTTCCGGAATATATAGACTAACATGCACACAGTGTAAATCTTCATATGTTGACCAAACTGGCCGCAGCTTCCTAACTAGTTACATGGAACACTTTAACGCCCTAAAGCATAATAAATACTCCGCAATGAGTAAACATATGAAACAAACCAGCCATCATTATACCTCAATAGACAAAGACCTTACAATAATCAAAAGGATCGAAAAGGGGAAGCTAATGACAGAGTTTGAAAACATATATATATATTTGGATCAATATTTTAATAAAAATAAAAATTTGAATGACACGGCCTAAATAAAAAGCCTGTTAATACAACAGTTGCCAACATTGTTACAAACTTTCAAATCAGATAAAAGCAAATTCTTTAGGATATTTAATCTAAAAACACTCACAACAGAAACTATTTTGACAACGAATCCCCCTCTGCATAATACTCCAAAGCTTAACGTCCCGCCTGCAGGATCGTCCCCTACCCCCACCTCGACAACAGATAAGAACTCCTCACCACATGGTACGCCAATAGCAAACACCCCGCCTAACATCTATCCCCCTCAACCCCCTACTTGCCCCTTACAACAGCCCCTCCACACGTACAACACAAGGAGTAGAACCACAACAGGCATTAGTCACAGTAACGTAAGAAAGACCACAAGACCTTGTAGCAGCAGTCAAAGGGGTAAGTGAAAAAAAAAAAAAATATATATATATATATATATATCACATTACAAGCACAACAACACATAACAGTATTCAAATTAATCTCCATTTGTTCCAGATGCTTCACTCATTCTATTACCTCGAAAGAAACCTAAACAGCTATTCAAGATTTGAATAGAAGCCCCTCCTTTTAACTACAACTACGTTAATACAATCTGCTACCAATGGATATTCAAGTCGCAATAAACAAGAACTAATTATTCTAATACTTCACTGATCATATCACCAAACTGCAGCAATCCTCGAAAATTCTAGAAGCTGGTCTCCAACGGTTCCAAGAATTTAATTTTTAGAATATCATTTCGACTCAAAGTTCACATGGAGTCAAATCATAGTATTTTTTAAACAATTGTATTGGAGATCACAATTAGTATCCAAATTCTCAATATCAGAAGTTACTGTGTTCCAGAAATCAATGGATTTTAAAAATGGCTCCTATATATATTTTCACCTTCAATTTATATTTAGGACTCAAATTTAAAGCCATATTATGGTTGATTCAATCAACTACAACATTGTGAAAACAACTTTAGCCAAATTTTCAAATTGTAGTTACTATGTTTTGGACGTCAATGTATTTTAGAATTAAGGGTTACTCCAATTCAAAACTTTAATTCATATTGTCATACTTTTAATGTGTACATAATTCCTATGTTTTTTACATATTATTACTAAACATGGATTTATACTCAATGCAAAATAATTTGTAAAAACAATCCAAATATGACAGGTCTTAACCTTGAGACAAGTATGTAGGCTGAAGATGCTTGTAAATGAAGCGAAACATGTCCCTGTAAATTCGTGTTGTAATATTATGAACTAGCAACACAAAAACCAATTTGTATTGAATAGGTGGATTAAAATAATCACTATATTGTGAGCATTTATAGCAAATTTCAATACGGATCTAATCATGAGATTAGTTACAAGTAATGAGTCCGTATTGTCATAATGGGACACTTCTGCTTCTCTGTCTGTATTTCTCTTCAATTTCAATCATTTAAAAAATACTTTTAACTGGAAAGCAAGCAGATATTTTTTAGTGTAACAGAGTTTGGAACTTTTAACAACTACTATTCAAATGAATAGATACAGTTTCTTAAGTAGGCTAACTATGTATTCATCCTGTCTCATGTCATCAAGCCATTAACCACCACATTGTTTTATTATCATTTTAATCCAATTTATATTCAAAGAGTTTTTAAGAGGAACAATGTACCTGAAAATAATGTACTCAAAACTTAGTAATTCACCTAAGCTAAACAACAGCTGAATATGTTCTCAAATAAGAATGAAACATGTACTGTTTATAATTAATTAATTGGCTAATAAGCAAATAAAAAGTATCAAAAAGGTGGAAGATTTTCAATTATTGCAAGTTTTTGTACTTAGGTAATGTTGGAAATGATTTGTCTGACTCATTGGCTGAATGTTCAGCACTGAGGCCTTCAGTTCAGATGACCCCGTGTTCGATTCCCGGCCGGGTTGGGGAATTAATTCGGGTCTGATTAATGCTTCTGGCCCAGGGACTGGGTGACTGTTTTGTCCCAACATTCTCATCTTCACATTCAGATAACACACTACACTACCAACCACCAACAAAATCTGCAATAGTAATCACATCTCTGCATGCAGGGTTGGTGTCAGGAAAGGCATCCAACTGTAAACCAGGGCCAAATCCACAAGTGCAACACAGTTTACAGCTGTGATCCCACAGATGTGGGAAAAGTGGTGGTGGAAGAAGAAGAAGTGTCAAAAATTATTTCCTCTCAACATTCCCAATAATTTTGTCTACAAACTGCCTATTAAACACATTGCTCTTTCCTGCTAAGAAGATGACATCCAGTTTGTTCTTTCGATCAAAGTTTGACATAGGTATACTGCATACCCTATGGATCAGACTACAGAAGGATACCTCCTACTGACCTTCCAGGTGCATGGAATCTTGTCTGATTGCATCACTGTCTAAGTGGGTTACCTGAAAATTTTATATTTAAGCTTATTTGAGTCATTAATGACCGTAATGTCTAGAAAATTTACTTCCTTATTATTGTTGCTCTCAGATGAAAATTTGATCTGTGAGTCCATATTATTTAATTGCTCCAACACATCTTCCCTATTAGTAATACTGTGATCGATATTGCGAATATGTCATCCAATCAATCACTACTGATCTGCATTTAGGGCAGTCACCCAAGTGGCCGATTTGTTATCAATGTTTTCCTAGCATTTAATACCTCTCCTTCTTAATTAAACAGCCTCATTACAACCTAGAAAAATTTGCAAAAACTGTATGCTGGCGTTAAGTGGTTTGTGTTACAGTTTCCACTTCAATACCAGTGGTGGTGAGAAGATCCATTTAGAAGTTAGCAGCCACTGTCCTGGGTCCATTAGTTTTTGCTTTAAACTCCAACAAACTCCATCTGGCAATGGTTCTTGGGATCGAGGAACCTCCTGGAACTTCACCTCAGCACAACCACTTCTTTGTTTGTATCTAATGCCATGGTCTTTGCTGCTGACCAGTCTTCCTGCTTACTTCCATCCTGAACGTATCAGAGATTCTTTATCTGAGGGTACTGGAGGTGTCCGCTCTTGACCTTGAACCTCTGTGACGATGGCTGCTCTTGCCATCAACATCAAGACTACTCCACAGACTTGAACTTCTTTGGTGCAGTTGCCAAAACATATCCTCTACCTTACATAAGTCATACCATAAAAATGGACATTCTGCTACAATGTATTCAATATCCAGTCATGTTTTCAAACTTTTTCCATATTTTTATTGCTGTTTAGAAGTTCTTGGGGAACTGTATACTTCTGGAGGGGGATAATAATAGGAATCTGCACCACGACCAAAATATGGTTAAAATAACGAAGCAGGAGCAGTGATAACACTAAATGCCGCAAGCCACGCAATAGAGGGCCTTAGGAAAAAAAAAAAGCTGCTATACCTTACCCAGCATAAGACATTTTAACTACATGAAGAAAATATGACCCTTTTTTAAAAGCTTGGCAATCTTACTACAAATATCATATCCCCAGAAACCTTAAAACTGTATGCTTTAAATTGAGGGGTCAATTACTGAATTCTATTCACCGGTTTTCTCATTATTTCCATTATCATAAAAATAGTTATCACAACATCAGATTACCTCACATATGTTTACCAGTGTTTGTCCTGGCTCTGCAAATTCTAGTTTGGTTTCTTCTTTCAAAAGTGCCTCCTTTGATACAAGTTCGTAATCCTCCTATGGAAAAAATTTATTAGGCACGTTCCTCAGACACATCTGGCAATTTATTCACCAATGAAATGAAATGGCGTATGGATTTTAGTGCCGGGAGTGTCTGAGGACATGTTCGTCTCGCCAGATGCAGGTCTATTGATTTGACGCCATAGGTGACCTGTCCGTCATGACGAGGATGAAATGACAATGAAGATGACACATATACACCCAGCCCCAGAGCCAGCAAAATTAACCAATGATGGTTAAAAATCCTGACCCTGCCAGGAACCGAACACAGGACCCCTGTGACCATAGGCCAGCACGCTAACCATATAGCCATGGAGCCAGACCAATGAATGAGGTTAACAATATGTGATTTCCTAGTAAATGAATCATTTTGGAAACATGAGAAGACAGGATGTTTCAGGAGGGAAGAAGTGTAGTGTTTGAATGCTCAATAATAGTTTTGAATTATGGAGAAATTATACAATATATAATATAAAATAACACTGCATGATCGGGAAAATGTACAGACATTCTGCTCATCATAAACAAACCAATACTGAAATATTCAGAACTTCAAAATTTCAAATGCTGTATGGGCAAATACAGCTTCAAACTGTGTTCTTTGAAATGAAGGGTTAATCACTGAAATCTATACAGCAGTTTTCACACAATTTCCATTATCATGGTCTTCACAATATTAGACTACCTCGAATGTGCTCACCTGTGTTTGTCCTGACTCTGCCAACTCTGATTTGGTTTCTTCTTTGCAATGTGCCTCCTCTGATATAAGTTCATAATTGTCCTGTGGAAGAGTTAATATATCAGGCACATTCAGGTAAAATGGTATACTGTTGAACAAAAAGTTTTAAAAAGAAAGCACTACGTAAAGTCAAGAACACATTAAATGCCAAAAAGGCATATGAATTCATACAGAACAAATACAAACTGGCATTTAGAGAAGAAAGTATTAATTTTATACAAAATTCTAAGCATTCGCATAAAGCAGCTTTGACAGTAATTTAAGGTGTCACATCTTCTAATGCATAAGCTGTGACAATAAATGACCTTAATTTGTTAAATAATTACTTCATCCATTCAGTCAAAGTCATGTGATTTAAATTTTAACAAATCAAGTAGTATGGCTGTTAAAAATCTGACGAGCTTAAATTTTAAACTGACCCCATGTAAGTCACTATATGAGCAACAATTTCACACCTTCTGCTACAGGATCTGGCTGTATTGGGAATGGTGTTACTAGCACTGCTCATATCTAAGTCACTTTCATATTGTCAGACCCAAGGATAAGACTCAGACACAAAATACAAGTGCAAACTTGTTCTAGGCCAATACAGAAGACATCAGGCATTGACGGTACAGAATCTCACTGTGAAACAAGGCTACAGGCTGAAAATATAATAAGGCCAAGGTCTGTGCTGACAATGGGATACCTTAAAATGTTTAGGGTAACTGATGCCTCTCCCTACCATAACTCTAAGAAAAATATTGCAATGAATATTATCATTTCTGATTTGTTAAGTGTGCACGGACTTGCAGAAACCCGTGTACCAAAGTACGATCCCACACCATAATAAATTCTCACATTCAGATTAAGCCTGGATCATCTGGAATTATTCTTCTTATATGTGAGAAGCAGAGGGGGACATAAAATGCTACTCAATTCAAAACTATATGTAGGAAGTGTCTCATCGGTCAGGTTGACTCATCTTGTAATTCTAATGTGCCTTTCAATGATACAATTTCACAACAAATTTATTTTACCACATTTGATCATGATTATGTAAGCAATTACAGTGCCCCTTCTTTCCATAGTGAACATAACTAGTAGTGTGCAGTGTTTATTGTTTTGCTGTGTGTTAGCACAGATACAAATGACAACTGGGAAGGTCATGTGAACAACAAAAAGCAAACAAGTTCATATCAGAAAGGCAGCTGATTCTAAAAGTGATAAAACCAACTAGAAGAAAGAATACTCTGGATGTCGAGCTCTATAGATGAACTCTTTAGAGAAAATGAAGTAATAGATGGCATTAGTGATCACAAAGCTGTTTTTGTAGTAGTTAAAAATAAATGTGAAAGAAAGGATGGAATTAAAATTAGGGCTATTAGGTGGTACCATATGGCTGATAAAACAGACATGAGGGAGTTTTTAAAAAGCAACTGTGATCGGTGGAAAACAGTACATAAAAATGTAAACAGATTCTGAGATGCGTTTTAAGCAATTGTTACAGATGTTGATTCCCATAGGGAATCTGAAGTATTTGTTCCAAATGAGTAAATTTCAGATTCCCTACGGGAATCAACATCTGTATCATCTGATGGCCAAGCAGGCATCAATTTTTGGTAATGAGACAAAGTCTCTCATAGTGCATTAGCACCGCCGGTGGCTACAATTAGCCTACGCAGTGGCCTCCACAGTATGCACTAGCCATGCGTCTTGGTAGGTGTGCTAGGTACCAACTGATGAGCCCAGCCTAGCACACGGGGAAGAACCGGTGGCAACCAGGAACAAGTTAGCTGGAAAGTTGATAATGTCCAATAACGGACCATTATTGTATTGGTATTATAAAGCAATTGTTGACAAATGCAAAAATCGATTTGTATCTTTAAAGGTGGCAACAAATGGTAAAGATCCACTATATTATAAAAGGGAAGTAAAGAGAGTAAGAAGGAGGTGCAGAAAGGAAAGAAATAGAGTTGGAAATGGCTGTGGAAGTAAGGAGAAATTGAAGTAGCTTACTAGGAAATTGACTCTAGCAAAGAAATCAGCTAAGGATAACATGATCACAAGCTTAATGGGCAGTCATACAGATTTCAGTGATAAATGGAAGAGTATGTATAGGTACATTAACGCAGAAAGAGGTCCCAAGAAGGACATTCCAGGAATCCATAATGAACAAGGGAAGTGTGTATGCATGGATCTTCAAAAAGCAGAAGTATTCAGTAATGTCCAGATAGAGGAGGTGACTAATACCAAAGAAACATTAAAATTTACCTATCATAACAGTGACACCTACAGTAAGAAACAAAATTTGAAAAGTAGAAAAACGGCTGGAACTGATAAGATTTCTGGGGATATACTAAAGACAATGGGTTGGGATATAATACCATATCTGAAGTAATTACTTGATTATTGTTTGGTTGAAGTAGCTATACCAAATGAATGGAGAGTTGCTATAGTAACCCCTGTGTATAGAGGAGAGGGGAATAGGTGTAGAGCTGAAAGTTACAGGCCAGTCAGTTTGACATGCATTGCACATACGCTTTGGGAAAGCATTCTTTCTGATTATATCAGACATCTTTGTGAAACTAATAACAGGTTTGATAGAAGGCAGTTTGCGTTTAGGAAAGGTTTATCCACTGAAACTCAACTTGTAAGATTCCAGCAAGATATGGTAGATATCCTGGATAAGGAAGTCAAATGGACTGTATTTTTATTGACCTATCTAACACATTCGATAGGGTGGATCATGAGAGACTACCGGCAAAAATGAGTGCAATTGGACTAGACAAAAGAGTGACTAAATGAGTGGCTACATTTGTAGAAAATAGAACTAAGAGAATTAGAGTAGGTGAAGCTTTATCTGACCCTGTAATATTTAAGAGGGGAATTCCTCAAGAGAGTATTATCAGACCTTTTTGCCTTTTTATATATATGAATGGTGTGTGAGGCAGTGCAATTAGAGATAAGGCGTTTTGCAGATGATGTTATTTTTTAAAGAGTAAAAAATAAGGTTCAAGATTGTGAGCAACTGCAATATTACCTTGATACGGCTGTGAGATGGAGAGTAAGCAATGGTATGATGATAAACAGTGTTAAAAGTCAAGTTGGGAGTTTCAGAAATAGGAAGGGTCCTTTCAGTTTTAATTACTGTGTTGATGGGGTGGAAGTTCCTTTCGGGGATCATTGTTGCAAAGTTTGGGCTGGGAAGACTTGAGAGAAAGGAGAAGAGCTGCTGAACTATATGATATATTCTGAGCTGTCAGTGGACTGATGGCATGGAACGACATCTGTAGATGAATAAGTTTGAGTGGTATCTTTAAAAGTAGGAAAGATCAAAATATGAAGATAAAGCAAGAATTCAAGATGACGAATTGGGGTAAATATTTGTTTATAGGAAGGGGAGTTAGGGATTGGAATAACTTACCAAAGGAGATGTTCAATAAATTTCAAATTTCTTTGCAATCATTTAAGAGAAGGCTAAAAAACAGATAGACATCTGCCACCTGGCTGACTGTCCTAAATGCAGATCAGTAGTGATTGAGTGATTGACTGTGGATTGGTGAAGTGTAAGGAGTCTACAGAAGGTCGTTAGGGATTTCTGGGGATGATGTTTGAAGGGTAATTAGCTTATAAAAAGCCATGTCTCCACCCACAATTATGCTCAACGGAAACCCTGCATTTCTAGCTACAGCCCAACAACATAATTTCCATTTCAATAGACTTTTTCACAGAGCTAGCATGTCTATGTTTGCCTACTCCTCCTAACAGGCTTTCAGAAGTCATTGATAGTGGATTCATCTCTATTTCCTAAGGCCCATTTCAGGAGTTCATATGGGTGTCCCATTGGGTGCCTTCACTGGAGTTCCATGGATCTCCATTCTGTCTATGAACAAACGAATCAAATGAGAGGTGTGGCTGGATGCTTTATCAATACTGCAAAAGTGGATTTGATCAGCTCATCTCATATTTCTAGGCCAATAGGAAGTAACTAATCACTCACCACCAGTAATTTTCCCATAAACTGTAATCTAAATGTCACTACAGTAGTTTTACCAAATGAAGAAGTCTCAACTCACTGGGAATCAAACTGGAGCTCTGTGGGTAAAAACAAGGCACTCGCTAATTAGAGCATAATGCTCACTCAGTTATTTTCACACTGAAGCTGTTAAGTAAGAAAACATTAAACTAACCCTGGAAAAACTGGCATGACATGAATGTTCAGATGTCAGACACTAACCACCATGAATGTCATGATGGCCATCGACAGTGCCATACTGACAGGCTCACACTATGAATATAACTCCTGCTGGTGTTCCATTAGCTGCATTTTCCAATAATGGCTTCTGTGGCTTCAGAAAATTAGTTAACTTTTCCCTATGCCGACAGGTGGCAATCTCATGTCACAATCAATCACTACTGATCTGCATTTAGGGCAGTCGCCCAGGTTGCAGGATCACATCTACCAGACAGCTGCCTCTGTGGATCAGCGGTAGAGTGTCGGCCTCTGGATCCCAAGATAGCGGGTTCAAACCCGGCAGAGGTAGTCGGATTTTTGAAGGGTGGAAAAAAGTCCATTCGACATTCCATGTCGTACGATGTCGGCATGTAAAAGATCTCTGGTGACACATTTGGTGTTTACCCAACAAAATTCATTAAATCTCAGCCATAGACGCCCATGAGAGTTTCGGTTTACTCGGCCTGCCATCTAGTGGGGGTCTAGAGTAAAACGGAACGTCGAAATTGACGAGCAGACAGCCAGATGGCGTCAAATTGAAATGTCTGCACGCGGTATGCTGAGACCATACGATTATTATTATTATTATCTACCAGACACATAACTTTTATTCCTCTTACCATGTTTTCGCAGAACAGAGAGGTGAAAGAAGGTGCGGGCATGAATAGGTGGATAGAAAAAAGATCAAATTTTAATAAAGAACTTTAAAATTAGGAATTTTATTTCTTCCCTTCTTTTTTCTTTTCAAATTTTAAACTTTGCTAAGCAATAACAAACGATCAGGTTCAAAAGTTTAGCTCATGATCTCGAGAAACAATGTTAGAACAATTAGACAACATAATTTAACAACATGAGCTAGAAGCTTCCATCTGACTATCGGCCGGTCTGTATACTTTCTTCACTTTTGAAAGTCTTAGAAAAACACATGCATTAACAATTGCTCCAGTATTTGATGCACCATTCGTTACTTGATCACTTCCAATCTGGATTTAAGAAAGGACATAGTACATCTACTGCTCTTCTAAAAATTACAGATGACGTAAAAATGCAATGGATGAACGTAAAATGACCGTGCTCATTCTCCTAGACTTCAGCAGTGATTCTGACACAATCAGTACAGTCATATTAATAGCAAAATTGCATTCCTTTCATCTTAGCCATGCTGCTCTCAATTTGTTCGCTTCCTACCTCCATAAACGACGACAGTGTATTGTCGTGAATGAAAAGAGAATGGACAGGAATTACAAAGTTAATGGTGTGCCACAAGGTTCTATACTCAGCCCCCTGTTATTAATTTTATATATGAATGACATCTTATCTAAGTTGGAAAACTGCAACTACCATCTCTATGCCAATGACCTTAAATTTACTGCCACACAAAAGTGAATGACAAAAATGCAGCTATTGAAAATATGAACCAAAACTTAGAGCAGATCAGCTGTTATGCAGCTGAAAATTCTCTCTCCATCAACCCTACAAAAACACAAGCTATCATACTAGGGCAGAGAAAACTGCTAACCAATTTACACAGTCTATAACTTCCAGTTATTCAACTAAATGCCATTAGTACCCCATTCTGTAAATCAGTAAAAAGCCTTGGAGTCACTATAAATGAAACTTTACACTGGGATGAGCATGTCACTAATGTATGCAGGAAAGTTCATTCATCACATCATCCCCTTAAAATTTACCAGACCGTATTACCTCTCAACTTAAAAATAAAACTGGTTCAAACATTGATACTTCCAATTTTTAACTATTGTGATGTTGTGTTGCTGTATGTACCAGTGAACAAAATAAGAAACCGCAGAGAGCTTTAAACTCCTGCATTAGATTTATTTTTCCATTGAATTTTTTCTCACATGTATCCCCTTTTTATGCACAGCATTCTTGGTTAAAAGTAGAGCAGCAGAGAAATCAGCATGTATCAACCTTTATCTATCGACTCTTGACCGAAAATATACCTGAATATTTCTCCAGGAATTTCCGTCTCCTATCTTCTTTTCATGGCCGTGGCATGCATTCTGGGTCAAAAATTGCAATAACTCCACATGATACATCTGCCATCAGTAATTCTTTCCTTGTGTCGGGCGCTAGAATATGGAATGCTTTACCCATCGAAATTATAAAGTGTTCCTCATTAATTACCTTCAAAAGACAGTCTAAAGATTTCCTCTTGAATATGTAGGCTACATTTTGTAGTTACGCGTGAATGCATGAGTGAATGTCTTGAGTAAATAGAACCCAAACGTTTATATAAATTAGTGTTATATTATATGAATTCCACGTAGAGTAGTTCATATTGAATTTATTTTGTTCACTTTAGACTTAGGATGTAGATTTTTTAGTTTTAGTCTATATTAAGTCATATTATTATATTATATACAGTATATTAAGTTTGTATTCATTATCAAGCTGCATAATGCGGTTAAGTGTAAGAGAAGGCCAAGAGCCTTAATTTTGCTACAAATAAAGACGTTCATAAATAAATAAATAAATAAATAAATATATATATATATATATATATATATATAATTTTAATTTCCCATCAAAAATTCAGTTGAATTTTGCCAAATTTCTCCATTATACAATACATTCTTATGACATAACTAATATGTATTGTAAGGTACCTGTCAAAAAATTTAAAATAATTAAAAACAAACTATACAAACACAGCTCTTTAAGCAGATATGAAACAGAAATATTTAATTAATATCTTGATATATGTCCTTTTCTATAATAATATCTCATTTAATAATATAATTTATTCACAGGAAGGCCTCCCTATGGGATCACCATCCTTGGGCATACTTCCAAAGATCTAGAAAATAAGATCTTGAACAAAATAGAGGGAATTGTCTTTTGGATGCATTCTGTAGATGACATTTTTACTATAATCAACCAGAAAGCCTCCAGTGGCAAAACAATTCTCAATCACTTGAACCAAATAGGTCCTTCCATAAAATTTATTCTAGAATCAGAAGTTCACAAATCACTGAATTTCCTTGATTTAACTGCCACTAGTACTAAAGAGAAACTTACCTACAACATCTACAGAGAACCCACACAAACAGATATTACCATGAGATGGGATTCTTTTCACCCTGAAGCCCAGAAAGTGTGACTTTCTTTAGTTTCTTCCATAGAAATTTCAGGGCCCAGGAACTGAATATAATCTACAGTCTACCTATCAAGAATGGTTTCAATAAACCATTCACTGGCCAAATTGTCAATAAAATAGAAATAAGCCTATGACTACTCTTAAAAGAGAATCAAAAACAAAAACAAGAGAGTACTACATCACATTTACTTGTATATATATATATATATCAGATCACAAATATTTTTAAAAGACAGGATTTTAATATAGCTTTTAAGACCACTTTATTTTTAAACATCACAAAATCAACACTGGATCTAAATTTTCAAATTCTACTAACTGACCTCTATGCACTGTTCTGCTAGTTACATAAGGCAAACAGCATGCAGATTCTCTACTCATCATCTAGAACATGTTAACGCCAGGAAATATGGTACATTCTCAGCCTTGAGAACAACTATAACCTTTGATTTCCCCACAATGACAAAGATCTTTCCATCCAAAACAGGTGTTCTCCTCAATATATATGAAAATATTCTTATTAACATCAATCCAAGAATTAACCCCAAACAGTAACCAAAATGAAAACTATGATACTTATAACAATCTCTTTGAAGAAATCATAAAAAAAATTCCGAACAGAACATTTGTAACACTTCTTGAATTGTTTTGTTCCCCTCCACTTGACTCCCCCTACTGCCACTCCCCTCACCCCTCCTCTGGAACTCGCTGCTCCTAGTCTACAACCAACAGTAAACAGCAGTCCCACTCAGAACTGCACACAAGGCAGTCAGACAAGAGAAAGAGATAAACAGGGTGGGGAAGTAAGTACTCAGACATCGTAAACACCCCATTTACCTTAGAATTTTGTACAAGTCTCTTACTTTTTCTTTGTTTTACTTTCTAAAACCTTTCATATACCAATAATATATGGATTGCATGAATTGTCCAGCTATATAAGCAGCATATCAAGTAATTCCACCCAGAAATACAAGCCCTATTTAACCAGACACATAGGTACTCAAGCTTCCAACTTGTGAAGATAATGACCTAATTCGAGATTACTTCTGATTTTAGGACATTGTGATCATCACATTCGTTTTTATTTTGAGCATCGAAACTCAATGGGACTTTCATCGCTTACTAATATGGCCTTATGACGATTTTTTTAACAACATGAACTATTTTGAAAACTGTGTTTACGTATGACAGATTGAGTTATCTTGACTCTTAAATATTTTAAGGGTAAGTCATTGTTTTTTAGTGTTATTAACCCTTGAAGTGGTAGCCGACGATAGATCGGCAGGTGTGCGCCTATCTCAACCGCCACTGATGATAGATTATCAGGTCTACTTTACCAGTAAATAACGGCAGAAGAAGTTGTGAATATTTATGTTCGATGGCAGAATTCATCAGGCATGTTTTCTCCTTGGAATGTGGAACGTTTTGGTGTTCAATACATCCGTTTATGTGTGATATCTTTGAAACAAATGAAGGTCGCAATCCGTACAGCTTTGAAACTCGTGTTGACTTTGTTGTGACATGCTTTCATTGTTTACTGTGTGTTATGCACACACGATGGCTACATTTTTGGATTTAAATGATGAAGATATTTTAACAGAATTAAATGCATCTGTATATTCAAGGCCTACTACAGCAGAATGGATAACTGTTGTGCCACCTGAGGTAGGTTACGAACACCCACCGGTTAGAACTCAAGTAACATACTTTTTATTGAAAAATTCCTAAGGCATTAACACTATTCACTTAAAATTTGCGTGCCTATCATCAGAATTAATTTCTCTAAAAAAATTGTATGTTTAGAAAGATTCAGAAAAACTGATTAGTCATTTATATTTGATGTGTAATTAAAAAATATTTTTGATTTGATGAGGGTGCATTTAAAGGGGCAGAAAATTTTTAAAAATATTACATTGAGGGTAAATGGAAACTACTTTTCAAATAGTCCAGTTCATGCTCAATGTTTCGGTGTATGATATGTGCATATTCTGTGAATAATACATCTGTCAGAGTGACATACATCAAGTGCTGCAAATGTGTGGTGAACACCCACCGGTTAGAGCTACTTCAACTACCGGTTCGAGGGTTAAGAATATCATGTGTTTATTATTATAATACTTTTAGGCTAAAGATGTCGCATAAAGAAGAGACAGAACATGTCTCTTTATAAAATAAAATAGAAGGAAATAACATTGTACTGTACTGTACAGGTGGAGTCACTCATTTATTAAGGCCTTCTATCTTGTTGAGGCTGACAATACAATATGTAGTTAACTTAGTATCTCTAGGCCTAGACAGTAGACAAGAAGTACATGGATATGATTAGTGAAAAGTTCCAAACAGTGTACAGTAAGCAGGTTCGGGATGCTGTAGTAGATACAGCCAGGAAATGTCTAGGAACAACTCTGTGTAAGGATCAGAAAAAGCGAACAACTTGGTGGAATGATTAAGTCAGAGCAGCTTGTTAACCTAAAAAGAAGGCGTATCAGAAATGGCTCTAAACAAGGACTAATGCAGACACGGAATTGTAAATAGAGGGATAAAACAAAAGTAAACAAATAGTTGTCGAATCCATAAAGAAGTGTAGGTCAAGTAGCATGGAATCCTTACTGGGCAGTAATAAAGACTCTTAGGAAGGGAAGGAAAAAGAAATGAGTAGTGTTTTCGGTAAATCAGGTGAGCTCATACTAGATCCCAGGAAATCACTGGAGAGGTGGAAGAAATATATTGAAAATTTTCTCAACATAAAAGGGTATATTCCTTGTGATGTTGCAAACAACCAAGCTCATGGGGAGAAGGGCAATGATGTTGGTGAAATTACAATTTATGAATTGGAAAGGATGGTAAATAAACTCCACTGTCACAAAGTAGCAGGAATAGATGAAATTAGACCTGAACTGGTGAAGTATAGTGGGAAGGCAGCGATAAAATGGCTTCATAGAGTAATAACATTAGCATAGAGTGTGAATAAGATACCTTCAGATTGGACAAAAAAGTAATTGCACCTATCTGTAAGCATGGGAACAGCAAGGATTGCAACAACTGAGGTACCTCATTAATCAGTTTGCCAGGCAAAGTGTTCACTGGAATATTGGAAGCGTTGAGAGAAAGTTGGATGAAAACCATTGTAGTTTTAGACCACAGAGGGGCTCTCAGGATCGAATTTTCAGTATGTGGCAGATAATTCAAAAATGCTAAGAGAGGAATAGACAGTTATGTTTATGTTTTGTAGATCTAGAGAAGGCATACGACGAAGTACCAAGGGAAAAGATTTTTGCCGTACTGGGGTAATATGTGTTTATGTCCCTTATTATGTTTTCATTCTTTGAGTCATCAGTCCATAGAGTGGTTTGATGCATGCCTCCATGCCACCCTAATCCTGTGTTAACCTTTTCATTTCTACGTGATTACTGCATCCTACATCTGCTCTAATCTGCTCGTCATATTCATACCTTGGTCTACCCCTACCGTTCTTGCTGCCTACATTTCCCTCGAAAAACAACTGAATAATTAGTGGATTGTTAAAATATGTCCTATCATTCTATCACTACTTCTCGTCAAATTTAGCCAAATCAATCTCTTCTCACCAATTTGTTTCTGTACCTCTTCATTCATGATACCATATATCTATTTCACCTTCAGCATTCTTCTGTAACATCACATTTCAAAAGCTACTATTCACTTTCTGAGCTATTTATTATCCATGTTTCCTTTCCAGACAATGCCTTACTAAACACAAAAATCTTCAAAAGCTTCTTTCTGATTCCTACATCAATGTGCAATCTTAAGAAAGGCCTTTCTTGCTTGTGCTAGCCTGCATCTTATGTCCTCTTCTGCCATCATCAGTTATTTTACTACCCAAGTAACAATATTCATTTACTTTTTTCAAGACTTCATTTTCTTACCTAATATTTCATGAATCAACCGACTTCATTCGACTGCACTCCATTACCTTTCATTTCGATGTACAAATTCTGCAATATCTCCAGATCTCCTGCAGACTCTGACGTCACAACATTAGCATCGGAAAATCTCAGAGTTTTCATTTCCTCTCCTGGGATTCTGATTCCCTTTCTTGCAACGCATCAAAAATTATCACATATAAAATAATTCATAAGTTATACACTTTTGAATATAATAAACCTTTTAGAATAATGCTGTGTGTTCACAGCCTAAGAGAGAAGTACACAATGAGAGTTCACTACTAGTTAAAACTTATTTTTTATAAGTTTTAAACATGAATTGAATTCCAGTCACTATAAAGTAATCTGGAATGATACTTATGAAAGATGTACTTACCGTTCCTTCAAGCCAGACAGGTTCCTCTTTGATCTCTATTTGCTCATTCATTTCTCAGAGCAACTGGAATATTTACATCAACTTGAGCACTGACTGTCTACTGAAATGAGGAACATAATATAGATTACTATTAGAGCCATAGTTTAGAGACCAACCAAGAAATCAGGCAAGCGGGTCTGTGTCATTCTTTGATTATACATTTCCCTATCACAGCCCCATAGCCTCTAGTCTTGAACGGAATCCAAATTTCAAACATCTCACATGCACTGATTTTGAGTGAACCATGGGCACCTAGGTAAGAAGCCCCTAACAATACCAGTGGCCCCTCCAGGTCCCTAGACTTGTTTGATACAGATCTTCACATCACAGTATCCTGAGTTTTCCTACTCATTTCTATGCAAATATTATATCCTCCACCTGTTCTAATATATGCCATTGCCCTGCCAAATTCCTACCTCATATACTTCCTTTTGAAATCAGCTGAGTAAGTTCTGGGTTTCTGAACATTCAACCTATCAATTTCTTTTTCAGGACAACTTCTGCCAAGTCATCGTAATATTTCTTTACTTCTCATCTGAACTCTCCAACTGACTTTCAACACATTTTGGCTATACAACAATTGAGAGGTTTCTATTCTCTCTTCCTCTGTGTCACCTGTTATCCATGTTTCACTTCTGTACAGACTGCTCCAGCGTAATATGTTCAAAATCCTCTTATAATATTTTGTAACTGTATTTAAGGTGAGCAGTATTTGCCAACTGGGAACCAGCTCCACATCCTGCTCATGAACAGTGTACTAAGACATTTTGTGTGTTTACTAGAGTACAAGCATACTTTTGATGTCTCCCTTTAGGGCTCCCATACGCTAGCTGGAAAAGGAAGCTAGAAAGATATTGTTAAAGGAAGTTAACAATGATCGTAAAGTACATATACAATGGAAACAGAGTCACTGGACTTATGTATTCACTATTTAGTAATCTCATTGGTAGACAGCACACAGGTGTATTATTTGGTTCAATGGACGCATGGTGCAATAAGAGTTGGAGAATGGGTGTTACTGACCAAGTGCCTGTGAGAGGAGGTCTGCACAGAAATCAATTTTCTGAGGAAATGCAAGGACTTGGACGATGTTTACATGGGAATTATATGCAAATAAAGGAAAGAAGAGATGTCTGCCCAGAATGTGCAGATTGATGAAGTGAATGTACAAGAGGTTGGAAAACTGTTTGAAATAAGTGTGAAATGCTGTGCATCAACATCACATGACTTGAGAAAGTGCACAAGAACAGACCAGTGCTTACAAGATTTAAAAAAAAACTTATATATGCTATGACAAGTGCTTTAATAAATTTTGTGAATAATTTCAAAAGTACCTGAGATCTGAAACAAAACAGAAACGTTCGCCCTGACCTATCCCGACCTTGTACCACAATGAACTGGAGAAGCTAACTTTTGTGAAATATGCTTTGTAGCAACAAAATGTACTCAGTGCTGGATGCATATTTTTTGATGTATGCTAGATAATGGATCAAACTGAGAATGTGGTGGTGAGTTAGTTGTTAGGATTGTTGGATGCGCTTGAGAACGGTTGGCTGTTGAGAGAGCTCTTGCATTATTGTAGTGATAAAGTAGTGAAAACCTATTGAAATAGCTTAATTTTGTGTATATCTGATTCATTTAGTGCTGTTTATATAGTGGTGTTTAGTGCTTGTTGGTAGAAATTGGGAGTAGTAATAATTATTTAAATTTTGTAACAAGTAATTCAGTTGGTCTTCAGTAAATTACGTTTTCTAGGTTAAGTAGGCTAGCTAGGTGCACCTTGTTTCGAATTTAGGTTTAGGTAATACTTTAGGTAACAATATTAACTTTTAAAATATTTGTAAATATCTGTAGATTCGTTGGTTGTACTTACAAAGGCAGATTATCATAAGGAATAGTACCGTAACTTCTGCAGCAACTTCTCCGGTATTTCGTATAGATATACGTTCAAACTATCGCGAAGGTAATAATTTACTACATTAAAAAACACGATACGCCTGTAAACTTCCATTTAAAAAGAAGTTAAAGAGATTACACGGTAATAGTTAACAGTCGTATTGTTTGTGATTATTGTCGCTCCCCATATTCAAATATTGCATTGTTAGCTACAGTCGTGAACAAAGGGTGTAGTGTAGTGAAGTAAATATAAATGAAAATCAGCTGACCTTGTATTCCATTCATTTGTACTTCTGAGTAGGTAGTTAGTATCCGTAATTTATTATTTCGCTCCCTCGATCTTTCACTATTTATGAGCGGTTAGCTAATAATAATAAAGTTCATATATCCCAGTAATTGCAGTTCAAGTCCCTGGAGTAGTAGTAGTAGTAGTAGTTTTGATAGAAATATTTGAGAAATTATTGTAGACAACTTCATATTTTTCAGTAGGCCTAATTAAGGACACTTTTTTTTTTCTCCGTCCCATGGAGTAGGGAAAATAATAGTAATCCACCAGCTGTAATAATCACATAACCACATTTCAGTAGAATTGTAGTGAAGATAAGGTATAATATATTAGATAGTATCTTGCCAGTTATATTCGTGTTTTTCTTCGTGTACGGCAATCCTTTTGATACTTAAGCATTCAACCAAATGCAGTGTAGTGTAGTGTAGATACATTGTAGTATAGATACAGTACATTTAGATAGTGCCGTATCATGCGTGCTATATTCGTGTGTTATCTTTCGTGTATATCTATTAGACCATAATACTAATAATAATTTGTCTAAGCATTTAGCTTCGTTGGTAATCTTTGAGTACAGTAGTCCTTGCAAATTTCATTTCTGTTGTGCTTAGTAGTGACATACGGTACGGTACCGGTATCGTAATTAGGATACGTCTGAAAGTAGTTTAAAAATTATTGTAGTGTACTGTACAGTAGTATACGAGTAATATCCTATTAGAATTTAGTGTGCTTATTTTATTATTGTAAAATATTTGTGTAGTACTGGTGTGGTAGAGGTATCCGTAGAAATCCTCACTAAAATATTGTTGAAATTAGGATAGGCTTAATTGCAGTTTGGAATTGTGTAGTTCTTGTGTATTACTTTCAATGTTCAGTAATTAACAGCAGCTTTTATCCTGTTAGGGGTTGTAGGATAAAAAAAAAAATAGAGCACGACTAAGTAGTATTGTAGTGTAGTCGTATATTAATTACCTTATTGCTGTGTACTATCCCAGACAATATATCCCTCCGTTCATTTTTTTTTTTTTTTTGCAAATAAGTTCTTTTATTTTTTAATTTAAAATTTTTCCCCCGTAAAGAATGGCTAAGGAGCGCGAGTGTACTTATTGTGGGTGTGGTGAGGCATTGAGGGGTATGAGGGAGGAGTTGGAAAGTTTGAGGGAGATAATTAGGATTCTCACAGAAGACGGGAAGGAAGATAGGACTCCCTCAAACAATGTACAGGTTACAGTAGGTGCACAAGAGGGAGGGGAAGGAAAGGGAGGAGTTGTAGAAGACAGGTGGTCTAATGTTCTAAGGGGAAGGAGATTGCAGGCCAAGGGCTCTATTCAGGATCAGAATTCAGGACAGGTGTCTGTGCGAAATCGGTACGAGTCACTCCAGGTAGAACAACAGAGGGAAGATGAGACACAGGGAACTGTTGCTGAGATGCGTGGAAGTAGGAGGAAGGGAAAAGGTAGGAAAGGGAAATGTAGAGTAGAGGATAGGAAAAGACAGGTGGAACAGGGTCATGGGAAGGAGAAAAGGGAGGAGGAAGTAGCTTCTGCAGCTATCAGGAAAGATAGGGGTGACCAGGAGGGGAGGGGATCAAATGAGGTGGGTAGGGTTGAGGCTCTGGTCATGGGGGATTCCATCGTTAGACACGTGGGGAAAAAGTGTGGAGGAAAGGGAACCAGGGTAGAATGTTATCCAGGAATTAGGTTGAGGCAGATGTTGAGGAAAGTAGAAGAGAGGGAGGAGGGGAAGGAGAAGGTGGTAGTGTTTCACATTGGTACCAACAATGTAAGGCAAGCTGATATAAGTACCAACATAGTTGGAGATGTGTGGGATCTGGTAAATGCAGCACGGGTGAAGTTTAAGAAAGCGGAGATTGTTATTAGTGGAATACTGTGTAGGAGGGATACTGACTGGAGGGTGATTGGGGATTTAAATGAGACTATGGAGTGGGTATGTGGGAAACTGGGAGTGAAATTTCTTGATCTTAATGGGTGGGTAGGAGAAAGGGATCTGCACTCGGATGGCCTTCATTTTAACTGCAGTGGTACGTATAAGTTAGGAAATTTGTTTGGAAGGGTAATAGGGAGGTACATTCAGGGAAACGGGATGGCCTAGGGAGCGGTGATAAGGGAACAGGGAACTGGAAATCAAGTAGGGATGACATAAAATTGTTAATGTTGAACTGTAGAAGTAATGTAAAGAAAGCAATAGAATTAAGTAATTTAATAGATATATATTTACCAGATATTGTAATAGGAGTTGAATCATAGCTGAGAAATGATATAATGGATGCAGAAATTTTTTCACGGCACTGGAGTGTGTATCGTAGAGATAGGATAGGAAAGGTGGGAGGGGGAGTTTTCATTCTGGTGAAAGAAGAATTTGTAAGCTACGAAAAAGTTAAAGATGAGACACACGAAATTCTAGGTGTAAGGCTCATTTCTAAAGATAATAGGCAACTTGATATATTTGGAGTGTACAGATCGGGAAAGGGTAGCACTGATGCGGATTCGGAATTATTTGATAGGATAGTCAGCTATGTGGGAAACGACATGGAAAGAAATGTGATTGTAGCGGGAGATCTGAATTTGCCAGATGTCAATTGGGAAGGAAATGCGAACGACAGGAAGCATGACCAACAATTGGCAAATAAGTTAATATGGGAAGGACAGCTGATTCAGAAAGTGATGGAACCAACCAGAGGGAAAAATATTTTGGATGTGGTGCTGATAAAACCAGATGAGCTCTATAGGAAAACTGAAGTAATAGATGGTATTAGTGATCATGAAGCTGTTTTTGTGGTAGTTAAAAATAAATGTGATAGAAAGGAAGGTCTTAAAAGTAGGACTGTTAGGCAGTACCATATGGCTGATAAAGCAGGTATGAGGCAGTTTCTAAAAAGTAACTATGATCGGTGGAAAACGGTAAATAAAAATGTAAACAGACTCTGGGATAGGTTTAAAGAAATTGTTGAGGAATGCGAAAACAGGTTTGTACCTTTAAGGGTGGTAAGGAATGGTAAAGACCCACCTTATTATAATAGAGAAATAAAGAGACTAAGAAGGAGGTGCAGACTGGAAAGAAATAGAGTTAGAAATGGCTGTGGAAGTAAGGAGAAACTGAAGGAACTTACTAGAAAATTGAATCTAGCAAAGAAAGCAACTAAGGATAACATGATGGCAAGCATAATTGGCAGTCATACAAATTTTAGTGAAAAATGGAAGGGTATGTATAGGTATTTTAAGGCAGAAACAGGTTCCAAGAAGGGCATTCCAGGAATAATTAATGAACAAGGGGAGTGTGTATGTGACGATCTTCAAAAGGCAAAAGTATTCAGTCAGCAGTATGTAAAGATTGTTGGTTACAAGGATAATGTCGAGATAGAGGAAGAGACTAAGGCCAAAGAAGTAATAAAATTTACATATGATAACAATGACATTTACAATAAGATACAAAAGTTGAAAACTAGAAAAGCGGCTGGAATTGATCAGATTTCTGGGGATATACTAAAGACAATGGGTTGGGATATAGTACCATATCTGAAGTACTTATTTGATTATTGTTTGGCAGAAGGAGCTATACCAGATGAATGGAGAGTTGCTATAGTAGCCCCTGTGTATAAAGGAAAGGGTGATAGACATAAAGCTGAAAATTACAGGCCAGTAAGTTTGACATGCATTGTATGTAAGCTTTGGGAAGGCATTCTTTCTGATTATATTAGACATGTTTGTGAAATTAATAACTGGTTCGATAGAAGGCAATTCGGTTTTAGGAAAGGTTATTCCACTGAAGCTCAACTTGTAGGATTCCAGCAAGATATAGCAGATATCTTGGATTCTGGAGGTCAAATGGACTGTATCGCGATTGACATGTCTAAAGCATTTGATAGGGTGGATCATGGGAGACTACTGGCAAAAATGAGTGCAACTGGACTAGACAAAAGAGTGACTGAATGGGTTGCTATATTTCTAGAAAATAGATCTCAGAGAGTTAGAGTAGGTGAAGCTTTGACTGACCCTGTAATAGCTGAGACGGGAGTTCCTCAGGGCAGTGTTATCGGACCTTTATGTTTTCTTATATATATAAATGATATGAGTAAAGGAGTGGAATCGGAGGTAAGGCTTTTTGCGGATGATGTTATTCTCTATAGAGTGATAAATAAGTTACAAGATTGTGAGCAACTGCAACGTGACCTCGAAAATATTGTGAGATGGACAGCAGGCAATGGTATGTTGATAAACGGGGCTAAAAGTCAGGTTGTGAGTTTCACAAATAGGAAAAGTCCTCTCAGTTTTAATTACTGCGTTGATGGGGTGAAAGTTCCTTTTGGGGATCATTGTAAGTATCTAGGTGTTAATATAAGGAAAGATCTTTACTGGGGTAATCACATAAATGGGATTGTAAATAAAGGGTACCGATCTCTGCACATGGTTATGAGGGTGTTTAGGGGTTGTAGTAAGGATGTAAAGGAGAGTGCATATAAGTCTCTGGTAAGACCCCAACTAGAGTATGGTTCCAGTGTATGGGACCCTCACCAGGAATACCTGATTCAAGAACTGGAAAAAATCCAAAGAAAAGCAGCTCGATTTGTTCTGGGTGATTTCCGACAAAAGAGTAGCGTTACAAAAATGTTGCAATGTTTGGGTTGGGAAGAATTGAGAGAAAGAAGAAGAGCTGCTCAACTAAGTGGTATGTTCATATAAATGTTGATTCCCCTAGGGAATCTGAAATATTTGTTCCGAATGAGTAAATTTATAATACCAATATAAATGGTCGGTTATTGGACATTATAAATTTTCCAGCTAACTCATTTCCGTTCGCCAGCGTTTCGCCCTCGTGTGCTAGGCTGGGCTCATCAGTTCGTACCTAGCGCACCTACCAAGACGCTGGCTAGTGCATACCGTGGAGGCCACTGCGTAGGCTAATTGTAGCCACCGGCAGTGCCAATGCACTATGAGACACTTCGTCTCATTATCAAAAATTGATGCCTGCTTAGCCATCAGATGATATAAATGTTGATTCCCCTAGGGAATCTGAAATATTTGTTATAGCTAGCTGGAAAATTTATAATGTCCAATAACAGACCATTTATATTGGTATTATAAATTTACTCATTCGGAACAAATATTTCAGATTCCCTAGGGGAATCAACATTTATATCATCTGATGGCTAAGCAGGCATCAATTTTTGATAATGTGACGAAGTGTCTCATAGTGCATGGGCACTGCCGGTGGCTACAATTAGCCTACGCAGTGGCCTCCACGGTATGCACTAGCCAGCGTCTTGGTAGGTGTGCTAGGTACCAACTGATGAGCCCAGCCTAGCACACGAGGGCGAAACACTGGCGAACGGAAATGAGTTAGCTGGAAAATTTATAATGTCCAATAACGGACCATTTATATTGGTATTATAAATTTACTCATTTGGAACAAATATTTCAGATTCCCTAGGGGAATCAACATTTATATCATCTGATGGCTAAGCAGGCATCAATTTTTGATAATGAGACGAAGTGTCTCATAGTGCATTGGCACTGCCGGTGGCTACAATTAGCCTACGCAGTGGCCTCCATGGTATGCACTACCAGCGTCTTGATAGGTGTGCTAGGTAACAACTGATGAGCCCAGCCTAGCACACGAGGGCGAAACGCTGGCGAACGGAAATGAGTTAGCTGGAAAATTTATAATGTCCAATAACGGACCATTTATATTGGTATTATAAATTTACTCATTCGGAACAAATATTTCAGATTTCCTAGGGGAATCAACATTTATATAATCTGATGGCTAAGCAGGCATCAATTTTTGATAATGAGACGAAGTGTCTCATAGTGCATTGGCACTGCCGGTGGCTACAATTAGCCTACGCAGTGGCCTCCACGGTATGCACTAGCCAGTGTCTTGGTAGGTGTGCTAGGTACCAACTGATGAGCCCAGCCTAGCACACGAGGGCAAAACGCTGGCGAACGGAAATGAGTTAGCTGGAAAATTTATAATGTCCAATAACGGACCATTTATATTGGTATTATAAATTTACTCATTCGGAACAGATATTTCAGATTCCCTAGGGGAATCAACATTTATATCATCTGATGGCTAAGCAGGCATCAATTTTTGATAATGAGACGAAGTGTCTCATAGTGCATTGGCACTGCCGGTGGCTACAATTAGCCTACGCAGTGGCCTCCACGGTATGCACTAGCCAGCGTCTTGGTAGGTGTGTTAGGTACCAACTTATGAGCCCAGCCTAGCACACGAGGGCGAAACGCTGGCGAACGGAAATGAGTTAGCTGGAAAATTTATAATGTCCAATAACGGACCATTTATATTGGTATTATAAGTGGTATGTTCCGAGCTGTCATCGGAGAGATGGCGTGGAATGACATTAGTAGACGAATAGGTTTGAATGGCGTCTATAAAAGTAGGAAAGATCACAATATGAAGATAAAGTTGGGATTCAAGAGGACAAACTGGGGCAAATATTCATTTATAGGAAGGGGAGTTAGGGATTGGAATAACTTACCAAGGGAGATGTTCAATAAATTTCCAATTTCTTTGAAATCATTTCGGAAAAGGCTAGGAAAGCAACAGATAGGGAATCTGCCACCTGGGCGACTGCCCTAAATGCTGATCAGTATTGATTGAAGAATTGAAGATTGAAGTCTGGTTCAGCTACTGTGCAAAGTGATGACAAGACTTACCTGGCTATGGCGAAACCACAATACTGCGTTTATCTCCCGCATACAGAGGGAAGAAATGAAGCAAGTTTACACAATGGATATAACATAATAACTTAATGTGGTGTTACAGAAGAATGCTGAAGGAAAGATCAGTGGATCAAAACATAAATGAAAAGATAATGAACTGAATTGCTGAGAGGAAAATGATTTGATGCAGTTTGATGAGAAAGGGATAGAATGATAGGACATAAGACACCCAGTACTGGTTCAGTTGGATTTTGCTAGTGGTTTTATATCGCACCGACACAGATAGGTCTTATAGCGACGATGGGATAGGAAAGGCCTAGTAGTTGGAAAGAAGCAGCTGTGGCCTTAATTAAGGTACAGCCCCAGCATTGGCCTGGTGTGACAATGGGGAAACTACGGAAAACTATCTTCAGGGCTACCGACAGTGGGATGAACCCACAATCTCCCGGATGCAAAGCTCACAGCAGCGCGTCTCTAACCGCACGGCCACCTCGCCCGGTTATTCAGTTAGTTTGTGAAGGAAGTGTAAGTGGTAAGAACAATAGGGGTAGACCAATGTATGAATATGACAAAAAGATTAGACTAGCTGTAAGATGTATTTGTTAGGTACAGAGAAATGAAAAGTTTGGGAGAGAATACGGTGACATGGATCGATGCGTGAAACGAGTCTATGGAATGCCAACAGAAACTACAAATCCTCCAAGAAAACGACCCTTCAAGCACAATGAATAAAAGATACATACCCACAAATGCTTGTCTGAATAATATTTAATATATCTGAAATATACTCTTAGGTTATTAGGTTGTGTTGAATACATCTAGTACAGGCTATATAAACTACAGTACAAATGTAGTCAACTACACGCCTGTGGCATTCAGCAGTCAAAACAGTGTTAAATTAAAATTCCTGCACATGGTAGCTGGGGTGGTTTGGCACGTTAGACGTTATAATCGTGGTGAAACGTAAAGATTTGATAATTCCTTGATGAGGCGAACCGTACAGAAATAATATATCCAACGGCATAAAACTGCACAAATTTTACTGATCCGTCCCAAATACTTAATATTCAAAGACATATCTGCCACTTCGAACGTGAATCAATATATTGAATTGTCTTATTTGAACAAAGACTCATTGTCCTAGGAATATAACGGCGAGAATAATGTGAGGTTCAGGGAGATCAGGAAGGATCTGAAAAAATAGGACTAAATCGTGAAGACATTGTTAACAGAAACAAGTACCGACACCAGATCTATAACTTCGTAGAGAAGAACAGAACAGCAGTAGATGGACACAACTAAGTTATTTTGTAACCAAATCTTGTGTTGGAGTTGTGACTGTCCAGAAATAATGTGTCACTGCTCCAACTACTCCAGTGACACGACTGGAGCAGTGACACGTTGTCGGTCCAGTGACAACCGGTACAAGCATAAATGGAGCTGAGAAACATAGCATAGTAGCCTTACGTAGCCAAGGGATGCACGATTTGCTGTTTTTCGATTATGTCTTATCTGACTGGTAGGTTGAAAGACTCGAAAATATTTTTTATCTTCAATTAATAAATACATACATAATAATGTTATTTTGTTTAACTTCCCAATAACTACATTTACGGTTTTCATTTGAGACACCGAGGTGCCGGAATTTTGTTCTGCAGGAGTTCTTTCACTTGCCAGTAAATTTACTAATAATAATCTTATTTGCTTTACGTCCCACTAACTACTATTACGGTTTTCAGAGACGCCGAGGTGCCGGAATTAAGTCCCGCAGGAGTTCTTTTACGTGCCTATAAATCTACCGACACGAGGCTGACGTATTTGAGCACCTTCAAATACCATCGGACTGAGCCAGGATCGAACCTGCCAACTTGGGGTCAGAAGGCCAGCGCATCAACCGCCTGAGCCACTCAGCCCGGCAGTGTAAGTAAATCTACTGACCGAGCAACTGGCTATACGGTTTGGGTTACGTATCTGTCAACTTCCACTCGTGAGATAATTGGTTCGAACCCCACTATCGGAAGCCTTGAAAGCGGTTTTCCGTTGTTTCCCATTTTCACACCAGGCAAACGCTGGATACGTTCTTTAACTAAGGCCACGGTCGCTTCCCACGCCTAGTCCTTTCCTATGCCGTCGTCACTAGTCCATGTCGGTGCGACGTAAAGCAGATAATAAATAGAAAAAAAAGAAAGAAGACGATACCGTACGAGGCTGACGAATTTGAGCACTTTCAAATACTACTGGACCGAGCCAGATCGACTCTGCCAAGTTGTGGCTAGAAAGCCAGCGCTTTACTGACCAAGCTACACCGCCCGACACAATTTTATTTCTAGAAGTAAATGACAAGTAAGAATTACTTCTTTTTGTAACACGTAACGGTTACAAGTAATCCGATTACTTCCCAACTCGGAAAATGAAAGCATTTTGTGTGCAATTCTTACCTAAGATTCTGATAATATTGTTTTAGAGATCGCCGAGAATCATTTTGAACCATCTGACGCTTTAAAAAGTATTCAGTGCTGTGAATTTAAAATGTTCATTGATCATATTCGCCAGATTAAATGTTTAGTTATAGTACGGTATCAAAAATGACGTTTAACTATGTTAAGGAAAACAACCGTTAATAATAATCAAAATAATAAAATAATAATAATAAGGTATTATTGTTATTGTTATTATTATTATTATTATTATTATTATTATTATTATTATTATTATTATTATTATTTATAGAAACGTTTTAGTGTTGAAGTAGATTACTATGTATTTCTTTCGTATACCCACCTTATAGAGCCTTAACTGGACCGTTTGCGAATAGCAGTAACAACACTTCCCGGTACAGCAAACTGCGAGTCGCAGCGCAACACAGTCACAGACGTCACAGTAGCAGTGGACCGGTACAGCAAACTGCGAGTCGCAGCGCAACACAGTCACGGTAGCAGTGGACCGATACAGCAAACTGCGAGTCGCAGCGCAACACAGTCACAGTAGCAGTGGACCCGGACTGGTACAGCAAACTGCGAGTCGCTGCGCAACACAGTCACAGTAGCAGTGGACCGGTACAGCAAACTGCGAGTCGCAGCGCAACACAGTCACAGTAGCAGTGGACCGATACAGCAAACTGCGAGTCGCAGCGCAACACAGTCACAGTAGCAGTGGACCCGGACTGGTACAGCAAACTGCGAGTCGCAGCGCAACACAGTCACAGTAGCAGTGGACCCGGACTGGTACAGCAAACTGCGAGTCGCTGCGCAACACAGTCACAGTAGCAGTGGACCGGTACAGCAAACTGCGAGTCGCAGCGCAACACAGTCACAGTAGCAGTGGACCGATACAGCAAACTGCGAGTCGCTGCGCAACACAGCCACAGTAGCAGTGGAACGGTAGCAGCAAACTGCGAGTCGCTGCGCAACACAGCCACAGACGTCACAGTAGCAGTGGAGTGGTACAGCAAACTGCGAGTCGCAGAGCAACACAGCCACAGACGTCACAGTAGCAGTGGACCGGTACAGCAAACTGCGAGTCGCAGCGCAACACTGTCACGGTAGCAGAGGACCGGTACAGCAAACTGCGAGTCGCAGAGCAACACAGTCACAGTAGCAGTGGAGCGGTAGACAAGAGACTCCTACAGCAGGTTGTCACTGCTCCATTCCGCGAATAGGTGACGCGTACCGGTACACCTCTATCTTGTGTCATTAGCTGGTTTTGTTATTCCAATGCTGATGTGGATCGTGTGCTTAGTAAAGTAAACAGGGGCGTAACGGTAGACGTGCAGTGCCTTTAAGGGGCCCCACAGATTCCTAATACCACCCTGCACAGACATGATCAGGGCGGTTATGTGGAATCAATCTATTTTTAATTTTCTATTCTCACAATTTGTACGTTGAGGTATTGCCACTTGGTTGCACCTAGAAGCAGTTTCTTGTACCGAGAGTAACACAGCACAGTTATGAACAGTGCTCGCCCCTGCTATATCTCGCAACACCATGACACGCTCCCTACCGGCACCAAATTATTGAAAAATAATAATTACAACAATGAAAGTTGATGCCCAAATGTCATATTTCAGTTAGAAAATTATACTTTGTTAATGCGTAATGCACCTGTGACCGTATTGTACGCAGAATTTGCAGAACATTGAAGTTTTGTCACACATTTGAGGCGCATGGAATCAAAACCTGCCAAGACCAGAAAAGAACCTTTGTAGGAAAATGACGAAAACTGTTTAGATATGAATAAAAGAACCTTGGATATGAACGTTTCGTATATTAATTACTTTGTCATCAAACGATGCATTCCAACTAATTACAGGATTGTCCCTTTATCCCTTTCAGACCTAGTACGCACAATTTTGCGGGTTCGTATTTTAGTTATCCCTGGCCGTATTTGATGTTTTTTCGGCGCTACACCGGACTGCAGTGATTGTGCAGGACACGTGGCATGTATTTCAATTGATTTTAGTATGCGCTTGACCGCCAGGGCGAAGGAAGAAGAGTTTAAAAAGCACAGTTGATCGGCGAGATGGCAGGAAGCAGTAGTGCCGAAAGTAAGTATTTATTTACTGCGTTTATATTAATCTAGAAGCTTTACTGAATACCGGAATATATTCAATGAAGTGTGTACATTGGTTAGTGAACGTAAATTTTGAAGCTACACCATCGTACGTGATACAACGAGGTTTTGAATTTTGATACGCACAATTGTGTGGGTCCTGTTTTTAGGATGTTAGTTTTTATTTTGTAAAATAAACTATTAATATGTGTATTGAGCAGCATTTTAGTCAGTTCTTGACGTACAAACAAAAATTCACACCTCCAGTTTTCTTTCAGGTCTGAAAGGGTTATGGAAAGTAACAACATTCTTAAGATTACTTAGAATTTAACTGTTTTTGAAAGATAATGTACGGTCCAGACGGACGCTTTTGAAAGTAAGAAAAGCAGTTTTAAGAATAAAAACAAGGTAAGAAGGAATGCATTTTAATGTGGACCTTCAAAATTATGTGTGAAATGAAAATCTGACCTGAATTATGATTGTGCGTATATATCAAATATAACAGCAGTGCAGTTTGTTTGTTCAGTCCTCATTCTCAACACACACAATTTCTTCTTGACATCTTCCCCTCCATTGTTTTTTATTGATCTGATAATACCCACATGAAACTGCAGCGTTGGTAGCTTTTACCAGTCTGACCCGAAGTGTCCGGTTGCAGAAAGGTCCTTCATGGCAGATCAGCTGTTTGCCAATCTACTTTAATTTCGGAGTGCGTTGCAGAAAACCTAATCCCCCAACAGCTTTCTCCAATTTACTGACTGAAAGTCCGAGAAGGAAATATGTATATCTGGCAACAGCACAATTAGTGACCACTGCCGTGTTGATTCCTTAAGGTTGGTGTGCAGCAGAGTCATCAAAGTGACAGTGAACCAGGGAACAGATGAATCCGATCGTGTTTGGGAAAGGTGAAAAAGAGCGGATTTGAGGCTATTTAAGTTAATTAATTTTCGAAATAATGAGTGATATCCCCATTAAAAAAAGTGAGAGGGCCAAATTTTTCATTGAATGATAAAGCCCTCTTACTTAGTGTAGTTGAGGGTTACATGCATATCATTGAAAATTTAAAAAAAGACAGATGCTGTGTGGGCAAAACAGAAAGAGGCAGCTTGGAAGGAAATTGCTTCTGACTTCAATGAAGCCAGTTGCGAATTCTCCAGGATCCCAAAGCAGCTGAAAATTGCGTACGAAAATTTTAAAAGAAGAGCAAAGAAACAGGCTGCAGAGAAGGTAAGTTTAAGTTTTATCATGTCGTTGGTTAATTAAAATTTTGACTGTACAGGAGTTTAAATATGCCAGAGATAACTACCAATACTTATTTCAAGGAATTTCATTTGGGTTAATTTGTTAAAAACTAACTTCTTCTGAGTCCGAAACCGGTAGAAATTGAGGTTATGTTAGACTACGGACAACAGAACATCATATGACTCTTTTTAAGATAATTACATCTTGTACACATATATTGTTCACTTCGCCATCACTGAAATGGTCAATTAAATTTATATATTTAACGAAGAATAAACCTCTGCAGATTGGTTTTTGAAATGAAATACTATAGAACTTGGACAACATAATGAGCAATTGGAATGCTACTTCTTCAATTCTCTTATCATCTTTCCAGGTTGAACTCTACGAAACTGGTGGGGGGACATTCAGAAAAAGATTGGATGCAGATGGGGAGAGACTGGTGTCCAGGCTAAACTCCCATTTTGCACCGTTAACCAATCCCTGTGATAGCGATGGCCAGTATCAGGTGTTTGAAGGAAGTCCTGAGGATAGTTCCAATCTTGAGGCAAGTATAAATAAACTTTCCATAATTTAGGTTGTAAAATATATGTACCTATCTACATACATTAGCCTACTTGTTAATGACTACAGACAGATGAGGTGTAGATGGTTAATAATACCCTCTGGAGGGTAAATGACATTATAGCAAAAGTAAATAATGGAAATCTTCCCAGAAACAGAAAAGATATATTTCATTTCTAACTACTGTACAATAAAAAGTCCTCTATAAGGCCGACATGAAACACAGCCACTCACTGCCTTTGAGGGCTATTTGCTGAATATCCCTGACATGTTATATCAATATGTAGACTAATAATAGGAAAGTGATATGAACCAATGGCTGACACAAAATCAGTGTTAGACCAAAACTAATTTTTGTCTCTGGCCACAAACCAAAAACAGGAAAGCTGTAGACCCATTTGTTGAAAGATAGCCTATGTTCCAGACATTCTCACCTGTTTCTCCCCCACGCAACTTCTGGAGTTGTGCAACTGGCATCAGTTCACTGCAAGTAAGCCGATATGAGTGCTGCATGTGGATCATCTAGCAACTAGCCTACAGGAGACTTTTGTACCATATGGTTTGGAAGATCAGAAATATGTAGAAAAGTCCATATTTTAAATTTATTTTATGCTGAAAAGAAATTTTTAGTACTTTAGGCCTATAATAATCATGTAACTTAGCACATATTGCCTGAGTGCACTGAATTCTTAAATAGTTTTGTAGTTTATTTCCATAACGATTTTCTGCACACTTGGAGAGAATGGAGCTCTATTTTCAGTAACTTATAGTATTTTCATGGAAAAGAACATCAAATATTTCTATTTTCAGTATACAGTATATACATTAAATATTTCCTAATAATGAAGCTTCATGATAGTTTGTGTTTCTTTGTGACATAATAAACAAAGATAAGCTGGACTGCACACTAGTGTACAACAGAATCATTGTCATTTTTAAAAGGATCTTATACTAGAGTGCTACATCATCTTGTACCATAATTTTTTTTAAACTCATCTACACAGGTGTTATAATGTGTTTTAAATTGTTTCAAGATTGTCTGTGATTGCCAAATTTGACTCTGTGGCTGATGATGGCACGATATGTGCCAAAACTTGTACCTTATGTAAACGACATGTAATTAATTCACACTAATAAATGTCATTGTATTGAATAGGTGGACCCTTAATAATTTCAATTGATGTTATCCCACTGCTATATGGATCATGAAGAAATTTCTAAATATCAACATCCATATTGGTCCATTAGGAAGATATTAGCGGGTAGATACCTCGTTCATATTTCACGCCAGATGATTACATGACAAGAATCACTCTTGAGAGAATACTTGGAGTAGTCAGTGAAGCGAACCTGGGTTCACTCTGTATTAGCCATTACAGGCTCCTGTGTGGCATTGGCCAGTGAAATGCAAATTGTAGGCTTCCATGCCTGTTAAATTATCTGTATAATGTATGTCAAAAACACCTGTTCCAGTGGCAGCAGCAAGGTGCCTCTTCAATACTCAGGCACTTATGATGAGATACCTTTCTTTTACACTGTAAATATTCTCTGCTGTATTGCAAAGAGATGTTTTCTGTCTGGTGAGATGACACTTCATGGCATGTATAGCTTCCATGATTTGCCCTTCTGCATAAAGTTCTGACCACTCCTTCTTGGTGTTGCATTTGCAGTGTATTTTCATTCTGTCACTGACTGCGTCCTCTCCACTGCAAATTTGCAGTTCAAAGCCAGTAAATATGACTTTCTCTCTTGTGTGCTATCTCAACATAACAAAATACACAACATGATAAGAACTTCATCAGATCAAAAGTTACATTAATTTAACATCAAAAAATGTATGAATACTACTGGTTTTGAAAGAGAGTCTATCCATTCGTAATTAGATAACAGTAATAGGATACAAAAGTGATGGTGGAGATAACCTAAAAGAGAATAAATAACCAATGAAAGAAAGAGTTTATACATCAAAATTTTGAAAAAATATAACTGAATTATTTACCAGTACATGCAGAATGTCAAGCAAGGTACTGTGGTACAATCTGGTGTGTGTAAAGAAAAACAAGTTGGCAAACAAAACAAAGTTTCTGGTAGTTGAACTGCAGTGCCTGGTAAACTGAATGATGAACTTCAGTGGTATGTTTTCACAATGTAGTGGAGTGTGTCCTAGACAAAATAACTTATTTCAGTTTAAGTTTAAAAATATCAAAGGTACCTTTTGCCCTGAGAATAACAACCTGTTTGAGATCACAATTTGGATATTTCACATGCTGTAGAAAACCCTCACTTCCTGCAAAACAAAAATAGCAAGTGTACCAGTAGGTACACCCACTCCATTTAATCGAATGAAGCGCCTTGAAGAATGCCATCTTAAATCCTAATCTTGCACTAACTAATACGAGAAGTTTGCATTTTCTCTACAGATGTCTCTACTAAAAACTTATGCCCTCTGGTGTGAAGAGGAAATATTAAAATTCTGAAGTAAATTTTTATTTTAAGGTATACTATGCTGAATTGGTTATTTTTTGATTTGGTGTGTTAAAGTTTACTACATTTTTGTCTCTTCCCACCAACTTAAGATGTTGGCCAATAGGAAACTTCATATATTTATTTTTCAGCCAATCGACTATGAATTGTACTTATTTAATTACCCAATCAAATTGGGGGGGGGTGTTAGGCCTTAGCCCAGGATTTTCTGGAACCCTCCTCTCAGGTATATAAGCTGGCACATTTTTGAGTCAGATTGTCTTATTCTTTGCTCCAGTCTAGTGTGTGTGTGTTTATAAAGGAGGCAGGGTGCCTCATCCATCACCGAACAGTCCATCAGCTCAAGGTAATGGCAGTTCTGGTTTAACTAAGTGATAGTCTTTGACAGCTAATTTGAGGGGAAAGTTTCTAATCATTAATAATGTAAACTTAATTTTCCCAAATGTAAATTTCAAACTCCTAACGTACATTTCAAACAACCAAAGAAACTTAACTATAATTGGGGAATAGAGAGTGAGTAACCCTCTCGAGTTCCCTACCAAATTGATTTTGAGGTGACTATGATTTGTAATATTTTCAGTTGGTATCTAGTGACCCCAGTAGCACAGGGCAAGTGTCTGCCTCCGGTAGAACGGGTAGGCTATTCCATACCCCTGTTAAATACGATTTAATTTCTTTTATGTAAAGATGTAGGCTCTTGAGCAGACTGGACAGTGAAAACTGCTTGAATTTGTAAAATGTAGGTTGTGGCTCTGATAGGCCTGGACGTTAAGGGTAAATTTTATAGAGCAAAGAAGCTCTGGTATTTATTGAAAAAGTTGGCATTGGGAGGCTGTATTGTTATAAGGTTCGGAGGGCAAAGATGCTCTGACCATGGTCTAAAAGGTGAAAGGAGCCACAGCGCTCTTGCATAACATATTGAACCCGTAGGGTCCGGAATCATTGGCATAAAATATTATAAATTAGAGAATATTACAGGAGAATGGAGTGAAGTTACAGTAGAGACCGGATGTGTGTTGAAATACCGCGTGCCTGAGCTTGAAGCTAGAGTCCACGTGCCGAAGTCATTGGATGGCGCAATATAGAGGCTATGGAATCTTCCACTCATAAAAGAAACGGAAGCGTGATCGAGCTACTTGGATTTAAGTTGGCAGCCCTTCTGTGCAGTAAATCAGCGTACAGCAAGTTTGATGTGATGGGAAAAGGAATATGGCCGCCAGTGTAAAAGCCCTCCAATAATGGATAAAATTTCACCAAAGACAGTGTAGACTCAATTTTAGGCTCTTAGTTAAACGAGAATTTAAGATGATATTCTCCCCATAGGCTATTGCAACCAATAAATGTAGTTATACCCAAGAGGATATTGCACCATTGATAAGGGGATTTCCTTGTGTGCCGGCGTGCCGGAAGATAGCCACGCGCTGCCTTGGAGAGGCACTCTGCTACGCGATTCGGTATGGGTCAGGACGACAGTGCATGGCGCTCGCCATTTATAGTAATCTTGAGCTTTTCTCAGCCTGATAACTGTAATAGTATCAAAGTGTAACTGAATCCGACGCATGGGAGTGAAAGGGGTAGAGAATTTGAAGGAATATTAACTTTTAACGAAGCAATAAGGACCGGAGCGATTTCGAGCATTGGGACGCTTTGCTGTGTCGCAGAATATTGCAGAGACTGAGTGGTTTTAACTTTGTTATTGTGAAAGTGTGTTTATAAGTAACTCACGTATATGTTTTAGTGTGATAATATGTGTGAAGCAGTGTAAAATATAAATGCCAGCAAGTATGAAGAACATGAATACCCAGGAAGGCATTGGTGCAAATGTTAATGTTACCAGTACGATGCACTAAACTCCACCATGGAGCCTGCCTGAAGGGCCCAGATGTAGTGTAGCTGAACGGGACGCCACCGAAACCGATAAGTACTACCTGATTCATTATATGTCGCTTATGCTCGTCTCACTGTTAACTTGTAAATAATCTTTCTTTTCCTTGCATGAAAGTTCATTTTTATATTTCTTTTTCCGCTGTAGCAAAGGGTAGCTAGTTGTAGGGAATAATATTATATACTGATGCCTGGGGGAAAATAATTTTGTGTAGAATAAGATTCGTGTGTGAATATGATCTTCTTCAATACCATGATTATGTGCGTAGAAATACGATCTTTGATAGTACTCAGATACGTGTGTGGAAAGTTGATTTGCATATTGCGTGATCTTCAGATGCGGTATTCGGGTGTGTGTAAATATTTAAGTACGATAGACGGCATTCAGTATGGGTTAATAATCCTAGGAATGGGGTAAATAGTTATGGCATGTTCATGATATTATGTTAAGATCATCGAGAAAAATCATTGACGTTGTGAAGAGTCGAACCTGGGCCACCTGCGCACATTACGGTGAAATTTTAGAGTCCATTTTTATCAGTCAGTAACCTGTATATTTTGACCATTACACGGAATGTGCTGTTAGGAGATAAATAATCTGTTGTATAATTCAAGTGAGATTTAGGAAGATAGTTTCGAAGTAAGGCCTTTAAGAGACACATTACCAGTCGTGGGAAACGAACCGAGGATATTGTGAAGTGTAATATGAAATATATAGTGCCGGCAAATTGATAAGTGTTTCTTGAGATGATATGAAACTCAGGAGAAATGTACGAGTAAGGTACATTGAAAGCGCTAAATGTTTCAGAATGATTGTTGTAGTTCGCCCGGGAGGCCAAGACGATGTAAAAGAGATACGGATTAAATTAGAACGGAGAGATTCATTTTGCCGTGTATCGTACCGGCTGGATATGTGTATTAGAGGAGTTCACTGCGTTGGCTAAGGTCTTATAAAATGAAAGAATTAATGTCATTTATTATACAATTCTACTTGAGAGATTTTTAGGAACAGCACATTGATATTTAAAATACTAATTACACTTCGTGACTGCCCACATTGTGTTGTAGGAAAGGATAGGTCATTGTAATGTTGCGATGCTGAAGACAGTTTCGCGGTTCAGTCCCGTTTTCCCGTGTTGTACATAAATAAAGTAGGACGTGAAGCAATGTAAGATGAATTAATGAAATGTTGCGGACTTAATAATTAATTGAGGTAGCGAAATTAAATGATTGAATAATTGTAATGGTTTCGGACTTGATAATTTAATGAGGTGACGGCCTCAAACTTCATGGTCACTAATGATTTAACGATTTCAACTTCATACTTGTAAAGTTCATAAATTCAGTAATGTGCTGGGATTTTTTATTTACAAACAGCTTCACGATTGAGTAGTATAATAAGCGGGTTCTGCGGCCTCCTCCGCCGCCCGCGGCGCGGGAAATTTGAATTTTGGCGGGAAATTTGAATTTTGGCGGGAGATTTGAATTTGTAAACAAAGCCACGTGCTTTTTGACAGCTGTCATCGACAACAACGCATCGCTAACCTCACTGCCGCCATCCTGACGGGCCTAAACCTCACTAGTGCCAACTTAACCTAAGTAGCGTGAGGTAAACAAAGCCACGTGTTTTTTTGACAGCCACGTGCTTTTTGACAGACAACAACGCATCGCTAACCTCAGTACTGCCATCTTGACGGGCCTAAACCTCAGTAGTGCCAACTTAACCTCACTAGCATGAGGTAAACAAAGCCACGTGTTTTTTGACAGCCACGTGCTTTTTGACAGGTTTGTAAACAAAGCCACGTGCTTTTTGACAGACAACAACGCATCGCTAACCTCAGTACTGCCATCTTGACGGGCCTAAACCTTAGTGGTACCAACTTAACCTAACTAGCGCGTGGTAAACAAAGCCACGTGCTTTTTTGACAGCTGTCATCCGCCATCTTTAAACACTGTGCTGCCCTCTTGCGTCACCTGTCATCGGCAGTGCTGCCATCTTGGCGGGCCTAAACTTTAGTGCTACCAACTTAACCTCACTAGCTCGAGATAAACAAATCCACGTGCTTTTTGACAGCTGTCACCCGCCATCTTTGAGCATCGTGCTGCCCTCTTTAGCTACTTACCTTTGAAATGTGGTACATCATCCGCCATCTTGCATCCGAAACCTCAGTGCTGCACTCTATGTAGTGACGGCAAATTCCACGTGCTCTTGTTTGGAAACAAAGCTACGTGCAGCTGTCATCCGCCATCTTTGAGCACCGTGCTGCCCTCTTTAGCTACTTACCTTTGACAGTTGTCATCCGCCATCTTGCATCCGAAACCTCAGTGCTGCACTCTATGTAGTGACGGCAAATTCCACGTGCACGTGTTTGGAAACAAAGCCACGTGTAGCTGTCATCCGCCATCTTGCATCACAAACCTCAGTGCCACACTCTATGTGGTGGCGGCAAATTCTAAATGCTTTACAAACCTATGCCCTTTTTTGACAGCTGTCATCCGCCATCTTTAATCACCGTGCTGCCCTCTTTAGCTTCTTACCTTTGACAGCTGTCATCCGCCATCTTTAATCACCGTGCTGCCCGGTGGCGGCAAATTCCACGTGCTCTTGTTTGGAAACAAAGCCATGTGCAGCTGTCAACCGCTATCTTTAATCACCGTGCTGCCCTCTTTAGCTACTTACCTTTCACAGCTGTCATCCGCCATCTTTAAGCTGTAAATCCCCGATTCTCGACAGATTCTTAATCCTATTTCTTTGACGTCAGGAAGGGCAACCGGTTGAAAACAATAGTGTATGATGTAAGAGGCTAGATACTGCCAGTTTTGCGTCAGGAAGGGCAACTCAACAAATTCTTGCGATTTAAAATCTTAGTCAGGAAGGGCATCCGGCAGTAAAACAATAGTTCGTGATACTGCGATTTAAAATCTAGCTGTAAAACCCCCGATTCTCGACAGATTCTTAATCCGAGTTCTTTGACGTCAGGAAGGGCAACCGGTTGAAAACAATTATCCAACACGCATCGCGAAGGCAAGAGTGTGCAGCGATATGCATGTTTAGACTTGCAGATTACGAAAGAAACATAACAAGACTTGAGTCTTAAAACAAATTCTTGCGATTTAAAATCTTAGTCAGGAAGGGCATCCGGCAGTAAAACAATAGTTCATGATACAGCGATTTAAAATCTAGCTATAAAACCCCCGATTCTCGACAGATTCTTAATCCGAGTTCTTTGACGTCAGGAAGGGTAACCGGTTGAAAACAATTATCGAACACGCATCGCGAAGGCAAGAGTGTGCAGCGATATGCATGTTTAGACTTGCAGATTACGAAAGAAACATAACAAGACTTGAGTCTTAAAACAAATTCTTGCGATTTAAAATCTTAGTCAGGAAGGGCAGCCGGCAGTAAAACAATAGTTCGTGATACAGCGATTTAAAATCTAAGAAGAGCATCTAGCTGTAAAACCCCCGATTCTCGACAGATTCTTAATCCGAGTTCTTTGACGTCAGGAAGGGCAACAGGTTGAAAACAAAAGCGTATGATGTAAGAGCGTAGATACTACCAGTTTTGCGTCAGGAAGGACAACTAGTCTTAAAACAAAACATATTCTTAATCCGAGTTCTTTGACGTCAGGAAGGGCAACCGGTCGAAAACAATAGTGTATGATGTAAGAGGTTAGATACTGCTAGTTTTGCGTCAGGAAGGACAACTCAACAAATTCTTGCGATTTAAACTCTGTAAAACATATTTTTAACCCCAAGAGAATCGAACGCGAGACTACCGGGTGAGAGGCATGCATACTGTAGGCTATGGGTTTGTTCTACAGTCTTTGAAGTTATATCGACGTAGTCATTCTGAGCGAGTTGTGGAATGCATGTGTTAGCTGAAATTGTACACGTATCTTCCGGCTGTAGTAGTAACCTTGAACGAAGACACGGTGAGCTGATAAGCGACTTGTCACTCACGAACGTCTTCTTAGCTGAGTAGCATTCAGCTCTTAACATATTATGATTGTACGGAGAGGTTAAAACACAGTACCAATTAAGGTTGTAAAATATTCTGAAATAGTCCTCCTCTGTGGTGTAGTAGTTAGTGTGATTAGCTGCTACCCCCGGAGGTCCGAGTTCGATTCTAGCCTACTCCTACCGAAGAAGCCTGCGCAAGGCTTATTACCTCCATCCGACAGATGAATCACCATCAACACTCTTGTACTCACAATCATTTTCGAAGGAGTCTGCACAAAGTTTAACGCCCCCATCAACAACCCTTACTTAATGCTGGCTTTTTTGCTCACCCCGCCTCTTAGATCATACACCATAGTTTTACGACCGGTTGCCCTTCCTGACTAGGATTTTAAATCGATAACTAGATATCCCGACATAGCCTACTCCTACTGAAGAAGCCAGCACAAGGCTTATTGCCTCCATCCGACAAATGAATCACCATCAACGTCTTGTACTCAAAAATCATTTTCGAAGGAGTCTGCACAAAGTTTAACACCCCCATCAGCAGCCCTTACTTAATGCTGGCTTTTTTTGCACACCCCGCCTCTTAGATCATACACCATAGTTTTATACGACCGGTTGCCCTTCCTGACTAGGATTTTAAATCGATAACTAGATATCCAGACATAGCCTTCTCCTACCGAAGAAGCCTGCACACATCTTAACGCCTCCATCCAACAAATGAATCACACTCAACACTCTTCAATCATTCTCACTACTTCGGAAGATAGCGGGTTCGAACTGGAAGCTGTAAAAAATAGCAAATGCTAGGCGAGGGACCTGCGCGATCGTCATTACATGATCTAGCCGGATGCCCTACCCGACGGCATAAGTTGCCAGGATTTGAATCGCGTACCCTTCCTGACTAGGATTTTAAATCGATAACTAGATGTCCCGACATAGCCTACTCCTACCGAAGAAGCCTGCACATAGCTTAACGCCTCCATCCGACAAATGAATCACCCTCAACACTCTTCAATCATTCTCGCTACTTCGGAAGATAGCGGGTTCGAACTAGAAGCCGTAAAAATAGCAAATGCTAGGCGAGGGGCCTGCGCGATCGTCATTACATGATCTAGCCGGATGCCCTTCCCGACGGCATAAGTTGCCAGGATTTGAATCGCGTACCCTTCCTGACTAGGATTTTAAATCGATAACTAGATGTCCCGACATAGCCTACTCCTACCGAAGAAGCCTGCACATAGCTTAACGCCTCCATCCGACAAATGAATCACCCTCAACACTCTTCAATCATTCTCGCTACTTCGGAAGATAGCGGGTTCGAACTAGAAGCCGTGAAAAATAGTAAATGCTAGGCGAGGGGGCCTGCGCGATCGTCATTACATGATCTAGCTAAATGTAGTTTTAGCTCAATACCTACAGGTAAGGAATACCGCGTATGTAGCTTAGTACCCTCGAGAAGTCGAGGATCGCGCGCTAACTTTCCAAGGCTCGAACTCCTAAATTCTGACACCTCGGCATCAACAGGAGGTTCGATTCCGGCTTAAATACATCAGCCTGCGGGACTACAGGAAAGCTCTTGTTGCATAAACACTTCGTTCCGACTGTACTGCAGTTGTCAGCGATTTTTTCACATCCGCTTGGTAACAAGCAGCATATTTTCTCGCTGCAGTCTGCGCGAAGTGCTCACAGTTCTCTGTATGCGTTTATTACGTGCACACATCTCCCGTCTGCTGTGAATATTATTCTTCAGCCTTTATCTTAAGGTAAGGTAGAACTGTTAGTTAATTTTTTTTTGCAAAGCAACTTCTACACTAGACATCTACATTCATATATGTTTGTTCTTTTTAGGTACCGTTCGAAAGTACGCAATTTTATTCATCCGAGTAACAGTCTGCAGCACGTGCATTTTTAAGGTATGTTTTCGAACTTTGAGTTCTAAAGATAACTAGGTTAGATGATGTACCCTACACTACATTCATATATGTTTCTTCTTTTTAGGTACGACCAGAATATTATCATTCGAGTTTCAGGCTTGAACGCACGCATTTTATTCATCCGAGTAACAGTTTGCAGCGCGAAGATTTTAAGGTATGTCCGACCTCTATTCGTTGAAACTTGGTTTCTTCTAAAACATCGTAACTTTAGTCTATTGATAAATAGTTGTTCTCTTTAATCCTCACGCTATAGACGAGGTATAATTTCAAACAAGCGCACATAGCTATGTCTGTCCTCAACAGGCTGAAAATTGGTTTCTTCTAAAACATCGTAACTTTAAGCTATTGATAAATAGTTGTTCTCTTTAATCCTCACGCTATAGACGAGGTGCGCACATAGCTATGTCTGCCCTCAACAGGCTGAAACTTGGTTTCTTCTAAAACATCTTAACTTTAAGCTATTGATAAATAGTTGTTCTCTTTAATCCTCACGCTATAGACGTGGTATAATTTCAAACACGCGCACATAGCTATGTCCGTCCTCAACAGGCTGAAAATTGGTTTCTTCTAAAACATCGTAACTTTAAGCTATTGATAAATAGTTGTTCTCTTTAATCCTCACGCTATAGACGAGGTATAATTTCAAACACGCGCACATAGCTATGTCTGCCCTCAACAGGCTGAAACTTGGTTTCTTCTAAAACATCGTAACTTTAAGCTATTGATAAATAGTTGTTCTCTTCAACCCGCATACTATAGACGAGGTATAATTTCAAACACGCGCACATAGCTATGTCTGTCCTCAACAGGCTGAAACTTGGTTTCTTCTAAAACATCGTAACTTTAAGCTATTGATAAATAGTTGTTCTCTTTAATCCTCACGCTATAGACGAGGTGCGCACATAGCTATGTCTGCCCTCAACAGGCTGAAACTTGGTTTCTTCTAAAACATCTTTACTTTAAGCTATTGATAAATAGTTGTTCTCTTTAATCCTCACGCTATAGACGAGGTATAATTTCAAACACGCGCACATAGCTATGTCTGTCCTCAACAGGCTGAAAATTGGTTTCTTCTAAAACATCGTAACTTTAGTCTATTGACAAATAGTTGTTCTCTTCAATCCTCATACTATAGACGAGGTATAATTTCAAACTCACAGCAATGTCCGACCTCTATTCGTTGAAACTTGGTTTCTTCTAAAACATCGTAACTTTAAGCTATTGATAAATAGTTGTTCTCTTCAACCCGCATACTATAGACGAGGTATAATTTCAAACACGCGCACATAGCTATGTCTGTCCTCAACAGGCTGAAACTTGGTTTCTTCTAAAACATCGTAACTTTAAGCTATTGATAAATAGTTGTTCTCTTCAACCCGCATACTATAGACGAGGTATAATTTCAAACACGCGCACATAGCTATGTCTGTCCTCAACAGGCTGAAACTTGGTTTCTTCTAAAACATCGTAACTTTAAGCTAATCATAAATAGTTGTTCTTTTCAATCCTCATACTATAGACGAGGTATAATTTCAATTACGCACACATAGCTATGTCTGTCCTCAACAGGCTGAAAATTGGTTTCTTCTAAAACATCGTAACTTTAAGCTATTGATAAATAGTTGTTCTCTTTAATGCTCATACTATAGACGTGGTATAATTTCAAACACACACACATAGCTATGTCTATCCTCAACGGGCTGAAACTTGGTTTCTTCTAAAACATCGTAACTTTAAGCTATTGATAAATAGTTGTTCTCTTTAATCCTCACGCTATAGACGTGGTATAATTTCAAACACGCGCACATATCTATGTCTGTCCTCAACAGGCTGAAAATGGGTTTCTTCTAAAACATCGTAACTTTAAGCTAATCATAAATAGTTGTTCTCTTCAATCCTCATACTATAGACGTGGTTAATTTCAAACACGCACACATAGCTATGTCTATCCTCAACGGGCTGAAACTTGGTTTCCTCTAAAACATCGTAACTTTAGTCTATTGATAAATAGTTGTTCTCTTTAATCCTCACGCTATAGACGAGGTATAATTTCAAACACGCGCACATAGCTATGTCTATCCTCAACGGGCTGAAACTTGGTTTCTTCTAAAACATCGTAACTTTAGTCTATTGATAAATAGTTGATCTCTTTAATCCTCACGCTATAGACGAGGTATAATTTCAAACACGCGCACATAGCTATGTCTATCCTCAACGGGCTGAAACTTGGTTTCTTCTAAAACATCGTAACTTTAGTCTATTGATAAATAGTTGATCTCTTTAATCCTCACGCTATAGACGAGGTATAATTTCAAACACGCGCACATAGCTATGTCTATCCTCAACAGGCTGAAACTTGGTTTCTTCTAAAACATCTTAACTTTAAGCTATTGATAAATAGTTGTTCTCTTTAATCCTCACGCTATAGACATGGTATAATTTCAAACACGCGCACATAGCTATGTCTGTCCTCAACAGGCTAAAAATTGGTTTCTTCTAAAACATCGTAACTTTAAGCTAATCATAAATAGTTGTCCTCTTCAATCCTCATACTATAGACGTGGTTAATTTCAAACACGCACACATAGCTATGTCTATCCTCAACGGGCTGAAACTTGGTTTCTTCTAAAACATCGTAACGTTAAGCTAATCATAAATAGTTGTTCTCTTCAACCCGCATACTATAGACGTGGTATAATTTCAAACACGCACACATAGCTATGTCTATCCTCAACGGGCTGAAACTTGGTTTCTTCCAAAACATCGTAACTTTAGTCTATTGATAAATAGTTGTTTTCTTTAATCCTCACGCTATAGACGGGGTGCACACATAGCTATGTCTGCCCTCAACAGGCTGAAACTTGGTTTCTTCTAAAACATCGTAACTTTAGTCTATTGATAAATAGCTGTTCTCTTTAATCCTCACGCTATAGACGAGGTATAATTTCAAACACGCACACATAGCAATGTCTGACCTCAACAGGCTGAAACTTGGTTTCTTCCGAACATCGTAACTTTAGTCTATTGATAAATAGTCGTTCTCTTCAATCCTCATGCTATAGGCCTAACTCACAGCCATGTCCAACCTCTATACGTTGAAACTTGGTTTCTTCCGTAACTTTCACCTAATCTCGTTCTCTTTTCAGATGTTCCCCTGCTGCGAGGAATGTAACGTAACGTTTGCAAGGCGTGATAAATTCATGCGCCATATGAAATCAAAACACCCTAGCATAACATCTGCTTTATGTAAAGTTTGTAGTGTGTATTTCGCTAACGTAGAGCGATACGAGGCTCACTTAGCAGAGGTACATCAAATATCTACTTGCCCTCAGGTAGTAGTAGGGAAAAAGCGTGCAGCTACTGATGTAGCTGTAGAAAGTACTAGTAGTAAAAAACCTAGAAAAAATCATGAACTTCAAACTATTCACTGCGAGCACTGTAATACTGATGTACCATCTTCGCATTTTCAGGGACACTTACGGAGTAATGCACATAAAAATAATGCGTGTAGAAGTGGTAGTAACGCAAACATCGAGGAAATTAATACAGCATTTAAAAGTAGGATTGCTAGTTACAGAATTCGCACCAGTCAAAAGTTTCAGAGCACTTCAAACTTTTTAAATTGCGTTCAACCGGATGTACAACAGCTTCTTGCTAAATCTTTGTCCAATCATAATTTATTTAAAGTTAATTTTGAACTTTTCGCCTTGTACATTAAAAGCACGGATGAATCCGAAATAACGGACATTAAATCATTTAATACGAAGAATTTTGTCATAAGTCAGTCGACTAATTTTGGTGATGTACTTAGGGATGTCTCTAACATTATTTCAACTAAGAGCGAGGAATTTCAGGAAAAGGAATCAGGGTGGGCTTTAGTTGAGATAATGTATCTAGAAGTTAACATCAATAAGTACAATCCCATGCGAGGTTCATCGTACATCGAGCTGCCGACATGGATTCAGCAAAGAAAAGCTGTTGTAAGCATCCAAAACAATGACGAAGCATGTTTTGCATGGGCGGTGATGTCAGCTTTAAATCCTGGGAAATCAGACGTAGCTAAGAGAACATCATCCTATCCACACTATTCAACGCAGCTAAATTTCGATAGTGTAGAATTTCCTGTGCAGTTAAAAGATATTAAGCGCTTTGAGGAACTAAATAACATTAGTATTAATGTGTACCGGGCGAGTTGGCCGTGCGCGTAGAGGCGCGCGGCTGTGAGCTTGCATCCGGGAGATAGTAGGTTCGAATCCCACTATCGGCAGCCCTGAAGATGGTTTTCCGTGGTTTCCCATTTTCACACCAGGCAAATGCTGGGGCTGTACCATAATTAAGGCCACGGCCGCTTCCTTCCAACTCCAAGGCCTTTCCTATCCCATCGTCGCCATAAGACCTATCTGTGTCGGTGCGACGTAAAGCCCCTAGCAAGAAAAAAGTATTAATGTGTATGGTGTAGAGAAAAAGTCTGTAGTAGGTCCTCTGTATTATACATGTCATAAGAAGAGTACTCATGTTAATTTACTCTATATTGAAAACAGTGAAAATAGCCACATTTGCTGGATTAAAAATCTGAGTAGACTTGTTAGCAGTCAGTTGTCAAAAGATAAGTGTAAAAAGTGGCTATGTGATGGATGCTTGCAGTATTTTAGAACTGAAGATCAGTTAACGAAGCATTCCAAGAATGACTGCAATCATGTACGTACAGAGATACCTACTACAGGCAATAATGTTTTAAAATTTACAAATTTTCACAAGCAGATGTGGGTACCGTTCGTGATTTATGCAGACTTTGAAGCCATCCTCACGCCATGCAACACATGCTCACCTAATCCTGACAACTCTTTCACTAATACTACGCACATGCATGTCCCGTATAGCTTCGCGTATTACATCAAGTGTAGTTACGATAGTACGCTTAACAAGTTAGAGCTGTATCGAGGACATGATGCTGCTAAAGTATTTTTAGAAAGACTTGAAAGTGATGCAGTTCGTCTTGGTCGTATTCTAAATAGTAATATTCCTATGAAGCCACTCACCGAAATTCAGTTAAATGATCATGAACGTGCTACAAAATGTAGCATTTGTGATGGGGAATTTTCGGAAAATGACCCTAAAGTTTTTGATCATGATCATTTAACTGGTTTCTACAGATGTGCCGCTCATTATAGATGTAATCTTAAGTATAGAGTTTCTAAATTTATCCCTGTAATTTTTCATAACTTATCTGGTTACGACTCTCATTTCATCATTTCACAATTTGGAGCTTCAGATGAAAAAGTAGATATAATCCCTCAGAATAAAGAGCGGTACATTGCGTTTGCAAAGTCTGTAAAAGTAGATGCTGAGCATTCTATAAAACTGAGATTCCTTGACTCGTTTCGCTTTATGGCGAGTAGCCTCGATAAAATTTCTAGTCATTTACAGCCTGAACAATTTACGGAAATTCGACGCGTTTTTCCCGAAGAAGCGCAGTTTAATTTACTTCGGCGTAAGGGTGTTTTTTGTTATGAATATCTCGACTGCTTAGACCGCCTCGAAGAACGCGCCTTACCATCGAAACAATCCTTTTACAGCTCGCTGAATTCAGCAGATATTAGTGATGATGACTATTTACATGCACAACATATCTGGGAGCAGTTCCACATTCAAACGCTGGGTGAATACTCCGATTTATATTTAAAGACAGATGTACTTTTGTTAGCTGATGTTTTTGAAAATTTTCGCTGTGTTTGCATGAACACCTACAGCCTTGACCCATGTCAGTATTTTGCTGCACCTGGGTTAAGTTGGGATGCTATGTTAAAACACACACAGGTGAATTTGGAACTGCTGACTGATATTGATATGGTGCACTTTATAAAATCATATATTCGAGGCGGTCTAAGTCAGTGCAGCGGGCGGTATTCGAAGGCGAATAATAAGTACATGCCGAGTTTCGATTCTAGTCAGGAGTCTCGGTATATCGTTTACCTCGATGCTAATAATCAGTATGGGTGGGCAATGAGTCAGCATCTACCGGTGAGTGGTTTCCGCTGGCTAACGCAGTGCGAAATTGATGCTTTACAGCTACACGCCCTAGGTGATGAAGCTGATAAAGGCTATTTCCTCGAAGTTGACTTACAGTATCCTAAAGAGTTACACACTTCTCATAATGACCTACCGTTCTGCCCTGAAAATATGAAGCCCCCGTACATTGCATCAACGACGAAAATGCTCGTTGCTAATTTGTGCGATAAATCTAAGTATATCATTCATTACCGAAATTTAAAACAGTGTTTGCAGCATGGTTTGAAGTTATCCAAAATTCATCGCGTACTAGAATTTAATCAGTCACCGTGGCTAAAGCCATATATCGATCTGAACAATAATTTAAGAACGAATGCGGTTAACGAGTTTGAAAAAGATTTCTACAAGCTCATGAATAACAGTGTGTTTGGTAAGACTATGGAAAATGTTGACAAACGCGTTGATGTAAAATTGATTACAAACTGGGATAATATTAAGAAAAGGTATGGTGCTAACTATTTAATAAGTAAACCAAATTTCCACAGCTGCACCATCATACATGAGAATTTAGTTATTATACAGATGAATCGTGTTAAGGTTAAGTATGACAAACCTACCTACGTCGGCTTTGCAGTACTTGAATTGGCTAAAACACTCATGTATGAATTCCATTACGATTATATGATGAAGAAGTACGCGCATAATGCACAATTGCTCTACACAGATACCGATTCGTTTATTTATCAAATCAAAACTGATGAATATTACAATGATATAAAGCCGGACTTGGGTAGGTTTGATACAAGTAACTATCCTGCAGATAATCAATATCATCTACCGCTAGTGAACAAAAAGGTTCTAGGTAAAATGAAAGATGAATGTGCTGGGAATATTATCGATTCATTTGTAGGTACTAAATCCAAGTCATATTGCATAAAACTCTTAAATGAATTACAAATAAAGAGATTGAAGGGGGTTAAAAAGAATGTCGTTCAGAATCAGCTAAGTTTTGAAAACTATAACAATTGCATTAAAAGTAATCCACCTGTTTTGCATAAGCAAATATCTGTCATTAGAAGCAAGAAGCACCAGTTGTACACTCATTTAATTAGTAAGGTAGCCCTTAATAGCGATGATTGTAAACGGTTTGTCATTCCAAATTCTACCAACATGCTAGCCTGGGGGCATAGTAGTATTGATAGGTACTACTTTACATAAAAATTATGCTAGAGGTGTGTACTTACGTTACGCTGTCTTACATCACAATTCACTGTAGGGGAGAGGTACGCTGAGAGCGTAGTACGGCAAGTTTAAACTTGTACATTCAAGAATTGCATCGAGAAGTACGCAAACATCACTAGGGTAAAATGATTCAAGATAAAACATGTACATACAAGATGTAAATAAATAATGTAGAATTGGCATATTCTTTTATTTTAGGTTAGGTATTACCTTCCTCCCGCTCCTTATTTGCAAGATAAATTTTTTGTTTATTATTCATAGAAAAAAGAAGGTGATGAGCAGATTCGTAAGTATAGTTCGGTAAGTATCTCGAGAGCAGAATTTTTTTGTCAAAAAAGCACGTAGCTTTGTAAAGCACGTGGAATTTGCCGCCACCGGGCAGCACGGTGATTAAAGATGGCGGATGACAGCTGTCAAGGGTAAGTAGCTAAAGAGGGCAGCACGGTGATTAAAGATGGCGGTTGACAGCTGCACATGGCTTTGTTTCCAAACAAGAGCACGTGGAATTTGCCGCCACCGGGCAGCACGGTGATTAAAGATGGCGGATGACAGCTGTCAAAGGTAAGAAGCTAAAGAGGGCAGCACGGTGATTAAAGATGGCGGATGACAGCTGTCAAAAAAGGGCATAGGTTTGTAAAGCATTTAGAATTTGCCACCACCACATAGAGTGTAGCACTGAGGTTTGTGATGCAAGATGGCGGATGACAGCTGCACGTGGCTTTGTTTCCAAACAAGAGCACGTGGAATTTGCCGTCACTACATAGAGTGCAGCACTGAGGTTTCGGATGCAAGATGGTGGATGACAACTGTCAAAGGTAAGTAGCTAAAGAGGGCAGCACGGTGCTCAAAGATGGCGGATGACAGCTGCACGTAGCTTTGTTTCCAATCAAGAGCACGTGGAATTTGCCGTCACTACATAGAGTGCAGCACTGAGGTTTCGGATGCAAGATGGCGGATGATGTACCACATTTCAAAGGTAAGTAGCTAAAGAGGGCAGCACGATGCTCAAAGATGGCGGATGACAGCTGTCAAAAAGCACGTGGATTTGTTTATCTCGAGCTAGTGAGGTTAAGTTGGTAGCACTAAAGTTTAGGCCCGCCAAGATGGCAGCACTGCCGATGACAGGTGACGCAAGAGGGCAGCACAGTGTTTAAAGATGGCGAATGACAGCTGTCAAAAAAGCACGTGGCTTTGTTTACCACGCGCTAGTTAGGTTAAGTTGGTACCACTAAGGTTTAGGCCCGTCAAGATGGCAGTACTGAGGTTAGCGATGCGTTGTTGTCTGTCAAAAAGCACGTGGCTTTGTTTACAAACCTGTCAAAAAGCACGTGGCTGTCAAAAAACACGTGGCTTTGTTTACCTCATGCTAGTGAGGTTAAGTTGGCACTACTGAGGTTTAGGCCCGTCAAGATGGCAGTACTGAGGTTAGCGATGCGTTGTTGTCTGTCAAAAAGCACGTGGCTGTCAAAAAAACACGTGGCTTTGTTTACCTCACGCTACTTAGATTAAGTTGGCACTAGTGAGGTTTAGGCCCGTCAGGATGGCGGCAGTGAGGTTAGCGATGTGTTGTTGTCGATGACAGCTGTCAAAAAGCACGTGGCTTTGTTTACAAATTCAAATCTCCCGCCAAAATTCAAATTTCCCGCCAAAATTCAAATTTCCCGCGGAGGAGGCCGCAGAACCCGCTTATTATACTACTCGATTGCATGATGATAATATTGTAATAATTCTAAATAATCGTATAATTATAATATTAATTTTTATAACTTATTCATTAAATGATTTTGGGAGTGCGAAGAGTGGATACTGACTTCGAACTTAGGACTGGTTGAATGCATTGAGAATTTAAATTTTTTTGAATTTCAAAAGGTCACCTTGACAAACAGGTGATGGTCAACTACATTAAAATTATTATTATTATTAATATTTTGAAATATGGTGTTTACCAAATATAATGGAGATCACATAATGAATTTAAATAAAGAGTTAGTGGAGTAAAGCAATCTTGGTAAATGACAAGGAGATGTAATATGAGCTAAATTCAGTAATGTGTTGGATAAATTTTCACTCAACTGTTAAGATTGATGGTTTTATGGTCATAGTTGACAAATTGGAAATATTGAGGTTGGTAATTGGGTTGATGAATTTTCAATAGATGATGATTTATGTAGTGACCTAATGTAGATTAATTTGTAAAATTTGAACAAAAGAAATTCATATGAGTTGACAAAGGTATGACGTATCCATGTACAGTCCGAACATTGTTTATTGATGTAGGAATGTTTACTTTGCCAGAGTTTAATTTTTTATTTAGTAAATTTATTGTTCTCCTGAAAGGTTCTCATTCAGATCTTCTTATTTAATTTTATCTTCTCTCTCATCCTTCCCGCTTAGTTATTTAAGGTTAATTTGTAATATTCGAAGATGTCTCTGTGGGTAGTACCCAGTCAGCGACCCTGTGATAGTCTCATGCCGGTGCCACATTTCAAAGGCTGGAAGGGTGGAGGGTTGAATATCATTAGGACGTTTCAAGCTCAAAGTTGTTGTTATTCAATTTTTCTAAAATTCTTACACTATCTTATGAACTTTTGTACATGAATTGCAAAGTCTTCTTTTTTGAAAAGAAATTAAGAAATAGCAGAGAAAGGAAATATAGCTATAATTTTAAAGTTTTAAACATGGCAACAGGAAGAAAGCAGAATGCTGATGGTTTGGAAGGGAGCCTGATATACAGGAGAGTAATATCAAGGAGAATGCAAAATAAGAAAGAAATAAATACAGATTTTAGTTTTTAACTTAAACTAAATTCAAATATATTATCTTCAATTATGCAACAAATTATTCTATTGAAAGTGTTGCACAGTTTTGACATGGAATTAACTGAATGTATTTCTTCATTACAGGATATGTAGGAAACCCTGTTAGATGTTTCTGTCCCTGTTGTGTCACATCTCACTGCAACTTCTGGCTGTGATGATCCTGCAGATAATGCGCAAGGTGAAGTTTCACCTGTGTTCTTGCTTTCGTCCCCTGCAAATAAACATTCACAGTCAGCAGTTCAGCATCTGCATACAGTGCCGCAGATTGCGAGAGGAGGCAGAGTATCCAGTGCCAAGTCAAATGTTTCTCCCGAGCATGTAAGGCACTACACTGCCAGCAAAATACACTACAATGATTCGAGTTCCATCTCTTATTGGAAAAGCTTGAGTTGGAGATGGATATTTTACAGACAAACCTTCAGGTGGCAAAAGTAGAACTGGAACTAAAGAGAGCCATTTTAATAAAGAAAGCAGTAAATAATATCCATTTCCATGAAAGAATGTCGTAAAACTTTATTTACCTATCTCCCACTTCCATACAATGTGTATTTATGAGTGCAGCTCTGACTGCATTTCTCGCATTTCCTCTTCCTCCTGCAGGTCGTTCGTCCTCATCTGCCTCTGGGTAGATTCTTACAATTATATCTTCATCGAGAGGTGGGGGGACATTTTCTCCTCTCTCCAATAGTAAGTTGTGCAGGGCAAAAGCATGAAATAACACATTCTAACATGGCAGAACTTTGCCTTCCCAGTCTGACACAAAGACCCACTGACAAGCATGGGAAACTTCCTTTTTACCATTCCAAATGCTCATTCAATGCAGTTCTGAGTGTATACCAGACTAGAATTGTACATTATATCAGGTTCTCTCCTGGAATTTGCTAAGGGCGTCATAGAAAATTTGAGCATGGGTAACATCCATCACCTAAGAGGATTCCGTTTCTCTATTGACAAACTGAGCATGCAGCCTACTCATAAAAAATTGGTGCTGCCATGTGTAGATCTCTGAGAATGGGCTACAACATTCCAGAACTTCAATGATGGTCTACAGACTGCCTGCACATTTAGAGATAATAATCCTTTTTTATAATGGTAGAGTTGTGCGTCATTTCCACCTGGTGATATGATGATAATGTGAGTACAGTCTATAGAGCCAATCACACTTGGAAACCTGACATGGCAGGAAATTCTTTTTGTACCTTCTTCCAGACATTCTCTGTTAGTAGTGGGGATTTGGATCAAGGTCTTAGCGAGCATAGCAATCTCGTATGTCACTTGCCTAACCAGCCCTACCAAGTCTCTCAAAACAATCTGAAAACACGCAGTAGCGTAAAACCGAAGCGTTATTAGAAGCTGGTTCATGGAAGAAAGAGGGTGGTTTCTATTTGTTCGTCAAAAAAACCCTTTCCTCAATAATTTACAAAAACGCATGAGTTCTTACTTAGCCTAAATCTTTTTAAAAACTCACTTTCTTTACACATGAAAAGCAGTTCATATCTATCATGAAAAATTCTTTTTAGTTTCTTAATATTGTTCGAGGATTTCTTCGTCAAAAGAATACATATTAATAAATTACATGTACTAGGTATAACTGTAACAAGTGACCGGGGAACAGACCACGGCACGGCACAAAAATTGCAAAAGGTAAACAAGCATGCTGCGGATTGTTTGAAGTTTTGTCATGTTGGCTTAATAGTTCTAAGAAGTCTGTTTTTCATAGATATAAATATGCCAGAAATAAGTATTTATTTCAAGATTTGGTTAATATAAATTAATCGTTCCATGTTCAACGTTGAGGTAATATCTGGAAATAATGACTACAGAAAACAAAATAGTATCACTCAAATCGCACTATCTACATGAACTGCAGTGTAATTACCATTGAAACGTGTAATCAGATGTACTTAATGAAAGAATAGCAACCTTGATTCTCCAATCAGAACTTGAATTAGCTGGACAAATCTGATGGGAGATTGATCGTCGATCAAACACTAATTGCTGTTTCTGCAACTCACATAGGATGATTGCCAATCGAACCCACACTGATTGCCAATAAAACGATCAAACTCTGATTGGTTTTTCTGCAACCGGGCAAGACTAGGAGTGCTCCGGAATGGACTTACGATAAAAGATATGATGAAACTATTATTGAAATTCTTCTAGCCTTCCTTGTCACTACCTTTAGAGGACGAGCTTGGCAGTCACAGCGAGAGAACGTACGTCCTTCCCCCTGACTACACTCTCCTCGCCAGGCTATCTGTACTTCCAAAGTACTAGTCAGGCAACTGAACTGGTTGGTACATTTCCGAAAGAGCGTTGTCAAGGCTGAAGCACTTCCCAGTGCTCATATTCTCTTTCAGGAGGACCAGTATGACTATGGCGGACGAGTCGGAATGGGACGCCTACAGGGACGGGTGTGACCCCTGATGGCGGTTTCCAGTTCCGGGAGACCAGAGCGACCCCGGAGAATCCGACTTTCCTCGTGTACCACAAGGAAGGGTGCCCGGCACACGAGGGTTGAACGCTGGCACCCTCAAGACGGGGATCAGCTCAGCTTCCACCCAGACGGCCAGGAAAGACAAATGGACGAGGATTAAGGTCGTTAACACCGACATAGTCCCCCATTAACGCCGAAGGCCAGCGAAACCACCATTGAGGTGGAGCACGCCGATCCCTGGCGCCGCGGACTGCGTGACGCAGGCCGAGTGTCTCGGCACTGAGAGGTGGACGCAATCCAGGGCCTACCACCAGAGCGCAATCCAGTAAGGCACCCCAGACGGCAGCATGTCAGAAGAGGACAGCCCTTGGCTTTCGGAGGCTGCTAAACAGGCCCGGCCTGCCAGCCAGTCTGTCATGTTGCAGACATCGATGTGCGCCTCACAGGACAGGGAACGCAATCAGGTTTTGGCAACGACCGTCCCCGTCGCTGCCAGACAGGAGGAGGGAGAACTCAGCACTGCAGCGGGGCCACCCGATACCCCAGGGTCACCAGGCCGGGAGGAGGGCCACCAGTACGAGGCCTCTTCCCCAACTGAGAAGAGACTGCGTCAGCCAGGGAGCAGGCGCCGCCCCCGCACCAGGAAGAACAAGACGTCGCCGGCCAACCAGGAGAGGGTCACGCAGCCGTAGCCCAGGACTGCTCCCAGGACAGTAGTCGACCGAGGAGCTATTCAGGACGGGACGCAGCAGGTAGCGGCAATCAGGTGAGACCGAAAGGTCCCCCTCGGCAGCCGTTGCAGTGTTTCGGCTGCCTGAGTTGGAGCCACCGTCAGGATAGGTGTGGGCTTTTAGTGAGGTGCAACCGTTGTGGGAGTGATCACCACTACACGGCCTGCGCAGCACTTAAAGAGGCGCCGGTGTGTCAACTGTGCGGGGGTGCCATGGCGCGAGCAGAGAGGAAGGAGGCCCTACGTTACGTCCCACCCCCCTCCAGGAGGGCTTGGCCTCATTTTCCGGGATCGGAGACTGGGTACGAGGGACCCCAAGGGGGCGGCGTGTGCAGCGTGCCCTAGAAGCTATCGACGCATGTCTCCGCAACCAGCAAGGCCCGCGCTAGTCGCGGCAGTGCCCAGACGGACCGACCTCATGATAACTGGAATGGCGAGAATATGGATCATGGCTGGTGCATGATGCATTTTTTCTACAACACAAACATCTGGAGTCATCCAGAAACCACGTCCTTGCATGAGCTATCAAAATTTTTCAGGTTCCACACGTAGGCTACTTCTTTCTCTGCGTATGAGGTATTCTCTGACCCTTAATACCGCGCATCAATATCACATACCTAACACAAACTCTGGCCTTGGTAGCATGTTTGATACGGAAACAGGCAGATACTCCTTGTATTAGTTCCCACTCCTCTCTGCTATCTCTTTTCTCCTTAGAATTTAATAGCATGTCAGAGGAAATATAGACTGAGTCAATTGCCATGCGGGGAGGGGGTGCGGGCTTCGGGGGCCCCCCGAAAAAAGTTACCTGTTCTTCCAATGCAGATCATCTTAGAATAAATCTTTTACATGGACTGAACTTGAAATGCCAGTTTCGGAGTTTCTTTCTTCCAATCTTAAAGAGGTACACCTTCCAAGGTCAAATAGTGTTTCATGGCTGCCAGCTATGGTCATGTTTTCTTAAGGATCTAGTTTGTTAATATGTACAGGAGCTTCACTGAGCAGCCATTTAGAGAGCAATCCAATCATAGTTGTATTTTTATCTTGTGCTGCACATCCATCAGAAGAAGGTCGCACAACTTCTATGCAACTAAGTTCACAAGTTTTGAGCTTGTGATGTAGGCAACTTGCTATAGCACTGGAATGCTTACCATATTCGCTCCAATTCTATGTACAACAGTGTACATTGCCTGGGTGTAGTTTAGATGTTGAGGTACCTGTATCAGTAGTGTAGTTCTGCGACTGAAATACGTCGACTGATCTGGGCGTTTTGACAATCAAGTGATATCGTCAGAAATTCTTATATCTTCCTTAAAGAAGCCATCAAACGAATCAGCTTCCATCCTATGTATTCCTTTCTTTGTTCCAAAGGCTGCATGTTCTCATTCATTTGTTTCCTTTCTCATACCTTTCTCAAGTTGATTACAGTAGGAACAGACATCTGATTCAGAGCTTCCAAATCCAGTACTGTAATTCCTTACTCGTATAGTTCTGAAGAAAGATTGTTTTAATTGTAAATCACCTGGCACAGACTTATTGTACGTAACCCATATGTTCTTAATACTAAGACCTTGGGGAGGGGGAGATAGTTGCGGCAAATGGATTTACCTCGAGCATAATGCACCAACCCGCGTCCAGGTGAGATACACGAGTTTCCAGACTAGCTCTTAATAATAATTTCATCTGCCAAATATTCCTGGGTTGTGAGTTCCGCGTGAGAAAGAACACCTATGGCTTACGGTAAATCCCATCCTACGTAGATGAACGTCTTCAACACGCTATTAGTCGGTTACCGTATATGTATGATACCGGAATTTATCGTAAAAATCAGATTATCATGGATTGTCAAGAACTCCGTACATGTCATCATCATAATCGCAATCAAATTAGTCATTACAAGCTTATATCTAGTACTTATTCTAAGTAGACATTGAAAGAATTTAATGTTTTCACTACTCAGCTTTTATTAATAAATTGGTCTAAGTATGAGTTGAAATAAACGTAGATTATCTTGAAAAATCATTTATACATTATGGCTGGTTTCCTACGCAATCAGCATCTCTAAATAACGCAATTATGTTGCCTTGAAGAAAATAGGTTTAGGAAAACCTCTAATAAATAAATAAATGAACTTAGGCCTCATTCATCTGAATCATAGTCCTGGCCTGTCAAAGAATTGTATTATAATTAAGTAGTATCCAAGGGATTCAAATGAAAAGAAAAATAAATAAATTATATAATCAAGTAAAATTATTCAACATAATTGTGAAAGTTGGATAATTATAATAATTGTAATAATTATAATGATTGTAATGATTGGATGCATCCAGAAGATTTAAGTAAAATAAGCTATATCCCTACTATATACAATGTTCAAATTGAGTTTCAATTGAAAATGAGAAAAACGCAAAGAAAATGGTCAATAATTAATCAATATTAATTAATTAAGATCTGGAATCTTTCAATATTAAGCTAAGTTGCTTCTCAAAATTATCAAACTTCAATCGTCTGAACCTAAATTCATATGCAATTACAGAAAATGCATATCACTCGGTTGAAACACTTCACATCAATGTCCACGCACAGTAAAAAAATCGTGTGAGAAAATTAATGTCTGACCATTAGGGATTTTCTCTATTTGAGGTTCCAAATTATTTAACGTTTCATATTTCAACCTAGTTGACCTCCATATAAGCAAATCTAAGTCCACTTTAAGTCGTAAGCATTCTCAAATTAATTCCATCGTAAGGCTTATATGGCTAAACCATTCAATCATTATTTTAATTCATGGTTAAAATTCAGTTAAAGTGCGTATATGACTTAACATAACATTACCAAGTGTATTCAATTAATATTCCAACGAATGATACCATGGGTGGAAAAATTAACACATAGGAAGACTCTATCTTCATCTAAAATCCACATATGAAAGACTAAGTTACCAGTGATGTCTTATACTGCTCCCATAAAATCATAAGTTGAATTGCCGTAAGTGAGAATACATGAAAACAATCGTAGATATGTCAGTGAAGGCCTAAATATTGATGTAAGTGGCCTCTCGGCTCTTCTGATGATCCTACTTACTCAATTAATTCTATAGTGATGGCATTAAGATCGTATCCTAATCTGTATTATATATATATTAGGGAATAAAATAGCAATCGGAAACAGTACGTTTCAATACCTATACCTTAGCATGTGCAACCTACACATACTACCATCTCTCGAAGAAATACTATGACCATCAAAATATACTAGCAACTCATATGCTAATTACATTCACCATTTAACACTTCCATTATCGCGTAGCATTTATAATCGAAGCACTCGTTTCATCAAAATGCGCAACATATGTGCCATAACCTACACATATATAAATCATTATCATTACTGTCATAGTATCAAAGAACAGCACATCGTAACCTTAACATTATGCCACTATATTGTATTGTAATATTCCCTAAATACGATCTTTACGCATGTTACTTATTAAAGCCATCGCATATAATATTAGCTTCCTCTTAATACTCTAACAGTTCACTGACAACGAATTATGAAAAATATCAATCACTTCTCCACTACTATATTGACAAACTTACGAACGGCATTCACTGGTATTTTTACGCCTATGTCTGGGATTTACGGTATTTTCAGATGAATACCTATCTCCTTGTGAGCACACTCATATATTAACTACGCACACACAATGTCATAATGCACATTATATATTAACCAAAAGAATAAGGTTTTCTACTTACGACACGACTCAAATGGGGACTTATCTTTGCTTATTGGATTTTGACTTCCATCTGGCTGTTGATCGTCATGGGATGGTAGGCCTCGCTCCATGGTTCGGCTTAGGTAATCGGGTCCATCTCGTCCTCACAGCTGATTACTGTCCTCCTGGATCATCCATCTCGTCAAGCATCACCATAGCCAGAGTAGTCTTTGCCTCAGCTTCTTAGAACATCATGGTGGTCTTCATTGCATCAAGGACAGAATAACACAAGGCATTAGTTGATTTATACATGCTGTAAACTGCTTAGTAGTGCTAATGCGAAAAATATATTTGTTTTCTGGTCCGTCTAATTTGCCTATAAGACTCTAAATATCGTCTTATTTCAACTGCCTTGCTCGCCGAAACGTTGTAAAATTTACGTGCTTTTAGGATTGCACTCTATTTTCCGTTTAATTCAGCTCTCTTGACGTTGTGCAGTATCGGGCAAATAAAATGTTCCGAGCCCAACCGTGACGTAGTACAGCTCCAACTTGACGTTTCTTATCAGCTGGTCTTTAATCTCACGTATATGTCAATCACAGCTGATGTTTTGCGGGTTATCGTAGATTTGATCTTATCTTCAATAACTGATTAAAGTATCCGATAAGTAGTTGGTTTCTTTATGCGATTCCGTCTTTCTTCGATGCAGTGCTCAATTGAGATTTTTGTTCTAATGGAAGACTTTTTTTTCAATAATCGATTTAAATAATCCGCTCTCGTCATTCTTTCGCACCGCCTTCTAAAAGAAGTTCTTTCCGTGTTTGCCGGTTGAATTTATTATCTCTTCAGTTCGTACCGCTGTTAATTGCTTTTATTCTGATCCGTTAATAGCCGGAGCGCCATTTTTGTTCCTAATACAGCAACTATAGAACAGTGAAATGGCACAATAATATGATTCAGTAACCCTGAACGATTGTATATACTCATGAATAGATTTGTGGAAGCTTTTCCTATCACCCTCTTGTTTCTCCACCACTCGTATAATTATCGACAACGTTGGGCTGGTTTAGCTGCAACATGTGCAATAATGAAATTGTCTTGTTGGTGTTTATCTGATGAAGAGTGGAACTTCTTTAAATCCAGCAAACTCAGAGTTTTGCATTTCCATTTACTACCATCAGGATGATGACAAGCTGGCATACCAGGAGGACCACAGGAGGAATGACTAAAAATCAATATGTACGTACTTTAGGTCTGTGGTATAATTATCACTGTACATAATATGATATGTGGAGTTAAAGTTGACAATTCACTGTGTGCGTTTTCCGGGTACTGTAAACATGCCAATGTTACTCTGTTTAGCAGGATATTGTTGCTGTAGCATTCAAAATATCTAAAATATGAACACTGTAAAGTAATTATTTGCTGCTTGCACACGAACATTACTTGGAGAACACTTTTGGAAATCAGTGGTCATTGTATCCTTTATTGCACTGAATGTGTGGAAGTAGAAATTAAACGTGTTAATCTTTAATAAACGCTTAACCTCACATTGCAAAGCCCTAAGCAGCTGCATAAAAGCAACTTCATCTCATTTTTAATTTTCGATGGACTTAGCGGGTTTTGATACTAGGCACCTGATTTATTGGACAACAGTGTTTAACTTCAATAAGAATTTGGTGTAGTAGCAGTCAGTGAACTAAGTTTCGAACGAACTCTATCTGCGCGAAGTTAATAATAATTTATTATAGCCGAGACTTCCGTATCAGTTACAGAGTATAGTTCTCAATTTACTGAAAAATGAAAGCTATTAAGTTTAAGGTCAAACAATTGAGTATGTTCAGCAGCTCGGCATTCAGATAAAAACTAATGTGCCATTTCACTGTCCGAAACTGATAGTTTATTGGAACTAAAATGGACGTAATTGTCATGACATAGGCTAAGTAAATACGATGCATAAACTCAGTCCACTATATCAACATATAGCGTGCTCGAGGCGGCAGTGACTAAGATAAGTACAAAGAGCAAACCTCAGCTACGATCGCATTGAGCTAGAGATACATGTTGCGAGGAGCAAGTGAAGACTTGGAAAGAAACTCAAGGATTTAAGAAATAAGAATTTGCGACATCTCTATTAATTGAAAAACGGAAAAATACGAAGCCGCAAATAAAGCGGCGAGTCAAGAAAGAGATAGGGAGAAAGGATTATATTGCATCTTCAAATCAGCAAGGGATAACCATTGATACAGTCACCAAAAAGGAAATCTTTAGGATACGGGAAATAACTAAATTAACATATACATTTCAATTATAACACAAATATCTGAAACAAAGGCAGATATTTTCGTAGTCTACAAGCGTTATTAGTTAAAGTGACGAACTTGATATTGAGTTCACCACGTCAGAAGGCTATGGAATCCGTAACATGAAGCATTTCACTTCATCTGTATTTATTTCTGTTGCATTTGCCCAAGACATGGCTTTCAAGATGTTCTGAGAAGACAATGGCCCGATGTCCAGAGTAGACTGACGTGAGGTGACGGCAAAGGAACCTTACTTATCCCCGAGCATCCTAATGACCAGCGAGAGGATCTAATTGCCGTGCCCGAACTACAGGTGTCTTTAGGCATAGAATGCAATCCCGGTGGAGTGTACGGAAAAAGATAAGTCTTCCTTATTAGGGCAGTAAGTTAAATACAACTTGCAGATTTTAATATCTTCAATTTGTTGGTGAATACACGGCGACGCGTTGTGATCTTCAAATTAGCCTAGATATGTTAGAGGAGGAATAATGTCAAGACCCTCCTTCAATCAATCAATCAATCAATCAATCAATCAATCAATCAATCAATCAATCAATCAATCAATCAATCAATCAATCAATCAATCAATCAATCAATCAATCAATTAATCAATACTGATCTGCATTTAGGGCAGTCACGCAGGTGGCAGATTCCCTATGTTTTGTTTTCCTAGCCTTTTCCTAAATGATTTCAAAGCAAATGGAAATTTATTGAACGTCTCCCTTGGTAAGTTATTCCAATCCCTAACTCCCCTTCCTACAAACGAATATTTGCCCCAGTTTGTCCTCTTGAATTCCAACTTTATCTTGATATTGTGATCTTTCCTACTTTTATAAACGCCACTCAAACTTATTCGTCTACTAATGTCATTCCACGCCATCTCTCCGCTGACAGCTCAGAACATACCACTTAGTCGAGCAGCTCTTCTTCTTTCTCCCAACCCAAACTTTGCAACATTTTTGTAACGCTACTCTTTTGTCGGAAAGCACAGAGAAAGGATCTGAACACAATTTTAAACTAAACCGCCACGGATAACGTCATAGTTACTCCCGCCGTTTACCTGCGATTTCCAAATTCTTGAAGGAGATCGTCTACGGAGATGTGCATGGGCTCTGATACCCCAACAACAGTCGTAGCCTCAGCGCTCAGCAGCTGACGTGGTATCTACTGGCAGGCGCCCAATAATAGTTACATTTACCCGTTACCACGAACGTGACCGAATGTGGAAGGCGAAGCGGCTCCTGAAGGGCACAAAGGTACTCATCACAGAGTCCCTCACCAAAACCCGAAAGTGCATATTAAACCTGGCTAGGGATCACTTCGGGCCATCCCGTGTATGGACCCAAGACGGACGCATCGTAGTTCACCTGCCTAATGGGACGAAAAGATCCATCACCACTGTCGCGGAACTGGATAACATAAAAAATCTGCGAGATAACTGTGACAATTAAAATGGAACAGCACAGCTCGATAGTGCATCTGCTTGTTATTCATAAGTGTTTTTGTAAGTGTATTATGTGTGTGTCTGTGTGTGTGTTAGTGGTAGTCAGTGTAAACATTTATCAGGATGTCGAGGTAAGTTGCATGCTATTTCTGTTCTACTATTTCGTTAACATTCCGTTATTCAGCTGATCCAGAGCTCTGTACCTGACACTGACCTTGGCAACATTCCCCCTCTCACCCCGTCACCTCTCACCACCGGTTTGCTCCTCAAACAGGCATTATCTCCCTCCACCAACTGTTTACAGTGTTGCCATGTCAACGCACTCTCCTTGGTAGCGCACTTCGACGAAATTCAAGCCATAATGAGGGAAAATAATATCCATATTTTTGCTATTAGCGAAAGCTGGCTTACTCCGAGCATACCCTCTGGTATGGTACAACTTGACCGGTATTCTCTCTTACGTCATGATAGATCCGATGGCAGAAGAGGTGGTGGGGTGGCCTTGTACTGCAGAAACGATTTAAAAAGCCGGGTGATATGTGTATCATCTAACAATGCACAGCTAGGGCCAGAATTCATGTTTGTTGAAGTCATTATTAACCAACAGAATTTCCTTATAGTTGTTGTATACAAGCCTCCCAAAATAACAAATATGACTGAATTCGAATTTCGCTTACTTGACCTACTGCCTAGCTACGAGCATATTATTGCCGTAGGTGACTTCAACATTAACCTGCTTACTAAAACGCACGAAACTATACAATTTATTGACATGTTTTCTTCCTGTGATATGACCATCCTCCGTTTAGAGCCCACTAATCATACTTACACAGAAAACTACGAAACACACACGCTTATTGACCACATTGTGACAAATAACCCAAACAAAGTCATAACTCACGGCCAGATTCCAGTCCCAGCCATCTCCACTCATGACCTTATCTACCTATCCTACTCCCTCCGAATGCCAAAATATAAACCTAAGTATGTTATTTCCAGAAACACAAAAGACATGGATATGGACGAGTTAAGACATGACGCTTACAATCTACCCTGGAATGACATACTCCTATTGGACGATATAGACGCGAAAGTAGACAAGTTCAACTCTCTTGTAATCACTCTGTACGATAAACACGCCCCTAAGCGACAGATAAAAGTTACACGCCCATCTTGTCCCTGGCTAAATAGTGAAATAAAAACATGATGGCCCACCGCGATGCACTTTACCGACGCTTTAAACGAACTCGTGACCAAAGTGACTTCGAAAATTATCGGGTCCTTAGAAATAGAGTTAAACAGTTCGTTAGAAACCGTAAATTTACATATTTGAAAAACATGACTGCAAACATGAATTCTGGCAGTACTTGGAACGCGCTTCGTTCCTTAGGCATAGGGAAACCTCGACAACAACCCCATGTACCAGACATACCACTCGATAAGTTAAATGAGTTTTTTACTGAAGAAAGAACACCACCTAATGTACTAAATTCCCCAAACTCAGTACCCAACCCCGTTATGAACCCTTTACCTGACAAACAACATTTCACATTCCACCCTGTTACTGCTAATAAAGTTAAAAAAAGTATTATATTCTATCAAATCAAAAGCCAGAGGAGTGGATGATATCCCTATAACTTTCTTACACAACATTATTGGTGCTGTTTTACCAATTATTACCCACATTTTCAACTACTGCCTTAAAAACGGAACCTTTCCTTCACTATGGAAACTAGCTAATGTTATCCCTGTGCCTAAGAAACCTGACCCCTCCCTACCATCCGACTACAGACTAATTTCTATCTTACCAGCGATTTCCAAAGCACTCGAGCGTCTGGTTCACGAGCAGGTGTTGGAATACTTAAATAACCATTCTCTCCTAGACCCATTGCAATCTGGCTTCAAGAAGGGACACAGCACAGCAACTGCCCTGCTCAAAGTGACTGATGACATACGGCACGCAATGGACCAAAGACTAGTGACAATACTTACTCTCCTCGATTTCAGTAGCGCATTTGACACTATAAACATCCAGACTCTATTAAACAAGATGCAATCTTACTACTTCGATCAACGAACTATTAATTTCTTTTCATCGTACCTCAAAAATCGCGCGCAACGAATTATAACCCTTGATCAAACCTCTCACTGGCGAACCAGGAAGGAAGGCACGCCGCAGGGTAGTGTTTTAGGCCCATTGCTCTTTATTTTGTATATAAACGACATTTCCTCTAATTTAAAGAATTGTAGCTACCATCTTTTTGCGGACGACTTACAAATTTACTGTCACTGTAAGACCTCTGATTTGCCGCATGCCATAGCAGGCATCAATGCTGACCTTCAGCGACTTAACGCTTACTCCTTGAAAAATTCCCTCCTTCTTAATCCCTCCAAGACACAAGCAATCATTATTGGCTCTCAAAAATTGTTGGCCACACTAAGATACGAAACTATTCCTTCAGTTATACTGAATGGTAGAGTTATCCCATTCAGCCAAACTGTGAGAAATCTAGGAGTGACAATGAACGAAACTTTAAATTGGTCTGAATATATTAAGAATGTGTGTAAAAAAATATTTTCGATACTTCATTAGGTTAAAAGAAACAGCGATATTTTACCTTGTATTGTGAGAGTCAAACTCATACAAACGCTAGTGCTTCCCGTCCTCGACTACTGTGACGTCATTCTGGTAGACGCAACAAAAGAGCAGACTCCGAAACTTCAGCGAGCGCTTAATTGTTGCCTTAGATTTATATACAGTCTGAGTTATGACACACATGTTACCCCATACTATCACACTATTTCATGGCTAAAACCTGACAAACGACGGATGTATCACATACTGATACAGATATACAGACTGCTCTCAGAAGACAGACCACTATACATTTCATCCCAGCTTAAGTATTTGTCCTCCTTTCACAGCAGTAATACCCGCTCTGGTTCCTCCCTTTCTATTCCTGTTCACCGCTCCTCCATGTACAACAACTCCTTTGTTGTGGCGGGTTCTAGACTTTGGAATTCCCTGCCTGTCAGCGTCAGAAATTCCACTTCATTACTTAAATTTAAGACTGCTTGCCGAGACTACCTGCTGAATGCAGCTGACTAACTTGTATGACTGGAAAGAATGAATGATCGTATGAATGTAAGTTAGAAAAGTGTAAGGTATTTTTGTGTAGGTTATCATTTATTATATAATATGTACTCAAACTCTGCTCTCAATGATGTGTACAGTGGTTAAGTGTAAGAGAGGGCCAAGAGCCCTAACTTCGCCACCTACAAAGGCATGATAAATAAATAAATAAATAAATAAATAAATAAATAAATAAATAAATAAATAAATAAATAAATAAATAAATAAATAAATAAATAAATAAATAAATAAATAAATAAATAAATAAATAAATAAATAAATAAATAAATAAATAAATAAATAAATAAATAAATAAATAAATAAATAAATAAATAAATAAATAAATAAATAAATAAATAAATAAATAAATAAATAAATAAATAAATAAATAAATAAATAAATAAATAAATAAATAAATAAATAAATAAATAAATAAATAAATAAATAAATAAATAAATAAATAAATAAATAAATAAATAAATAAATACATACATACATACATACATACATAAATAAATAAATAAATAAATAAATAAATAAATAAATAAATAAATAAATAAATAAATAAATAAATAAATAAATGTTTTGAAAATATCTACCATTATTGGACTGAAATGTTCTACTTGCACCTTTACGAATATGCTTAGCATGTCTATTTCTTGAACGAATCAACAATTTCCCGCGATTACTTGTTGTCACAATGGACAAAGTATAACATATCAGGCTACAGAAATGTTCACCTTATAGAAATATAGCGGTAATTTATGGAGGTCTGAACACATCAGATCTCAGAGTAAGTACAGATCCACGTATGGTGGTGGTAAATATACTTTCAATGCTATTCATAGACGGCTTGAACTTCCTAAAGAACTCAATGAACGAGGCAGGTATTGTTCCACAAGCACCAACTATTAGGCCAATAATCTCCATTTCTTTTGTCTGGTATTCGTTTTTGTAAATATTCTACTTCTCATGCTGGACTTCAGTAGGCCGGCCAACATGCTGCTCTAATTGGATAGTCGGATCGATAGTAAAGCCATTCTTGTCATTACCTTTAAAGGCCGTTATGTCAATTTGTCTTTAACTGTGTGTCATAGACAAACCGTGGACTTCTTCACGTGCACGGAAGTTTCTGCTGCTAAGTTTTTCTGCAATCAATGACCTTATCTTGTGGTGATGTGAGTTTCTCAGTAGTCTGCCGTAGAATCAAGAACCCAGAACGTGAGCCAGTGAAAAAATAAGATTTGCAAATACATACATGATTGATTGATTGATTGATTGATTGATTGATTGATTGATTGATTGATTGATTGATTGATTGATTGATTGATTGATTGATTGATTGATTGATTGATTGATTGATTGATTGATTGCACACTACAGGATTTGTAATCCCAAGTACATTGGCAAATGTATACATGTGTTTCCTTAATGCTAGGATTTAGTCTGAAATAATAAACAACTGCATGTTGTTATAAAATCTTTGTTACCATGGAAACCTGCTGCAAGGTTTTTAATCTTTAAATGTCCAATTCAGTATTTCATTCATGTCAGAGGGATGAGTGAATAAAGGAATAAGCTGAAGGAGGTAAGGGAGGACTGTACTAAATGCTGTGAGATATACCCCATATGATTCAGAATTTCCCTTTAGTAGGTAATGTGTTCAGTTGCTCCAACCAATTAGCATTAAAAGACTGATCATTATTTCTAAATTGGTATTGCATGGTCATTTCATCTGAAGGGGGTGTGCAAATTGTGCAAATTGTTCTAAAGCAGATATATATTACCTACATCGAACTCTCCGTTAGAATTGCGATTATCCCCCCCCCCCCTGAAATAGTACTAATTTTTGTTTTCATTTCAGTTTTGGTAATAATGCTTTGCCCGTGCACACTGGTCATGCTAGCAAACTGCGGCACAAGATTTTTACCTAACCGGGTATTTATAGAACATCTTTCTACAGCTTCTGTTGCAGAAAGGCAGTACCATTGAGAAGAATATAACAGTTCGTTTAACCTGAAAAGTGGTCTCCGTGGATTCAAGGCATTTCACTCTAGTGAAGTACCCCATCGGTGTAACGAATGCAACAGTTCGTTTGCTCTGAAAGGTAATCCCTGTACGTTAGGATTTTCAGCATACCAATGGTGTGAGTTATGAATGTTCACACGACTATTAAGATGAAACCAGAACTTTTACATACAAAAATGTGGTGCTGCAATGATAATTGTCTCACCATGTCAACAGCCGAGGTTCAGACTGGTGACTCATGTTTGCCAGGTCACACATGTACAGGCTGCTTGCAAGGTCAACAACTATGCGCGCACATCACATACTGCAGCTGCCGTAGCCCAGAGTGCAAACACCATGCGTTTGGTCTCAGTGTATATGAGAGATCCTGTATTTGTCACCTTCTATTGGCACCCATTTCCTGATACATCCAATGGTAGCTTTGAAAAACCTGATCTAAGGTATTATTCAACCCTATATGGCCTTCTATGGAACCTCCATGTACCTATGCCACTAGTTCCATCTGTTTGTCCCCGATAATTACTAGCTGGGCGAACTCAGCTGTCAGCAGACAGTCCTCATCCTTTAGGGACTTCCCATGAACCTAGTATGCCATTGCTCGGGAATATCCTTTAATAATAATGTTATTGGCTTTGTGTCCTTCTGACTACTTGTTCGGCTTTCGGAGATGCTGAGGTGCTGGAATTTTGCCGTGCACGAGTTCTTCAATGTGCCAGTAAATCTATCGACACAAGGCTGATATATTTGGGTGCCTTCAAATAACACCAAACCCACCAACGTCAGCTGAGAAGGCCAGCGCTCTACCATCTGAGCTGCCTAGCTCTTAAGCTGCTCCCTTCTCAGGACGGTATAAACCGAGTTTTATGCTATCATGGTTCAGACATCCACTGTAATATCCTACCTTTCAATCTTTTGATAGAAGGCGCAGTTATAAGGGCTTGGTCTCTTGAAGAGTGCATGATCAGTGCAGCGTTTTCATGGGTCATGTGATGTTGCACGAGCATCCTGGATGAGTAAAGTCCACAATTAATAGCTGTCAATCTGTTTTCCACAACTCATTGCCCTGTAATTTCACATGTTCGTGAGGATACTGTGTTAAACAAGTGTATTTGTACAGCAGTTACATAAATATACCAGTGCTATGTGAACACATATTCTTCAATGTTTTGGCAAAGATATATATGAGCCATTAGCTTTATACTCTGCTTGTACGCTGTACAGAATGCATGACGTTATTCCTGCATCAGTACAGAGACTAGCTGTGACATAGTTAGCAAAATCCTACTCAGAGAAAACTCTACTGTCATCCTTTCTATCATCATCCCTCAGCTATCGAAAAATATAATCAATTATTTAAATAATTCACAGATTTACATTAGAAAAGTGCACTCATTTTGAAATTAATGTCAGGTCTTTTCCTGAAAAGCAGATTTTCCTATAAATGGAATTCATTACAAATGGTTTTACATAACATTATGCTTATAATGAATGGCTAGAACCCTGAAGTTCGTAAAAAATGGGATTTCGTTAAGTGTGTGTAGTATACTGGGTGTTAGAAAAGTTGGGGGATGAGACAGGTGTATCTTACGTAGGTCCTTCCAAGCTCTAGGTGTAATAAGTTTGATTTTTAAAAGAGGTGCATGATTTTCATTTTTGTGTGTATGTTTATATTTTAATGTAAGTATACTCCGCTTTGTTTGTGTTTTACGTGACTAATGTAGCTGATAGTTCGTATAGCGAATTACTGCTTCATTACTTCAAGAGGAAGCCTGCTATGCTAACGAAGAACCTCCACAATGTGAAAACAAGTCAGTTCAATTTAGGTGAAAATCACAAAAACAGGAACAAATTATTACATAAAGCCAGGTGATATGGGTAGTGCAATAAAACAGAATATTAATAAAGTCGTCACGTTCATCGTCTGTGTAAAATCAAGACAGTATTTTCACTTTCACAGAGTGAGTGAGGTCACTTAGCTGTCAGATAGTGCATTCAAACCACCACTGTCGGCAGCCACGAAGATCAGGTCTGCTCAACTATCAATCTACTGCTTCAGACTGGGAATTAAAATACTCATAGTAAAAGCAATAGACTCAGAACAAGCTGTAAGAAGATCGAGTACATGTTCTATAATTTCGCCAAAGCAGAAGTTCAAGGTCAACTCAATACAATTTTCTTAGTGGGTGAACCACTGGCCATGATGAGTGGGCTCAGTTATTTACAACCGATACGACGATTGGTGACGTGAAGCATTGCATCAACATTGAATGGACCAAATGGCTTTGCTGAGAGGCAGATGGTTATAAAGCCCAAAGGCAAGATATACAAGTTTGTTTTGCGCGTGCCCTCACTGACGGCTCCGAGTGTTAAACAAGGCAAAAGAAGCATGTAAAAGAAATGCCGATACTGCAATGGTCAGCGGGTGTCACCCTCTTGGACCGAGCATATACGAGGATACGGTCCCTATCAGTGAGAAAATGGAGGAGCGGCAGTTACGCTGGTACAACATCAAGAGAGCTTTTGCAGTCGAGGAACCAAGGAGAGTACGCGATACGGTGGCGTACAGCATTCCAGTGGCAGAGACAGAGTGCTCTCTAAGTATCAGAACAGCCGACCCTGAGTGATACTTGCAATTGTCCACTGTCGGCACATATACGACCAGGAAAGAAGAAGAAGAATTCCAATGAAAAACTTAGTAACCTGAATGTAGTCATGCTCATCGCATACAAAGAGAAATCCTCACCTGTAGAAAACGAGCTGAGTAAAGCTCATGAAAGTGAGCAGACCATACCAAAATTCCCTCGAGAAAATTATTAGTTATGTGGATATTTAATCTTTGATAATACAAAGATACACTGAAGAACAGTAAAAGCATTCTAGTGTATTGGGAGTAATTACAACAGAAATCCATTATTTAAAGCCAAACTGCTGCACTTTTAATACAGTTTCAGAATGCCTCAATGTTAGGATTTATGATGGCTAGTGATATTTTTATTTAAACCCCTCGAGGTCATTAGCAGACTGTTAGTGGACTAATGTCAGCCATTAGTTTAGCTGAGTCCATAATTTCATACAAGAGAACTGGAGAAAAGCTTCATATCCTTTTTACACAAGCTGTTGATAGACTACCGGTACGAAAGAAAATGAAACAGCCAAAATTATTTTGTGGCTCAGTTGAGACATACTCTCCTCAAAACGCACAAAGATACAACCAATATAATTTTTAAATTTGTAAACCTTCATTTTGGAGATGGTAGGTTCAATTCCCACTGAAGACGAATTTTTATAGTTTCCCATTTTCACACCAGATAGATGCTGGAGCCGTACGTTAGTCAAAACCATGGTTGATACCTCACCCTGTCCTATACCAGCACTTCCACAAACCTACCTGTGTTGGTGAAACATAAAACCAGTAGCAAAAATAATTGTAAAATTCCGTTTAAAGTAAAATGAAATAGAGAGGTTCATCTCCCAGTCAAAGTACTTTTAGAAAATGTACCACTTAAACATTGATTTATCAAAACATTGATAATATGTAAAATGCCTAGTGACAAATTATAATGTCTCCTCATCCTTTATTTCTGAGACACCCTTGACCTCGAATGTTGCGAAGTTCATCTTTCACCACAATAAGTGTCCCACGTGGGACACGATTTTAGCCTTTCTCCCCGAACATTTTATACATTTGTATCACCTGGGAATTTTATCCCAACTCTGTTTAATTTTATTTCCTGTGCGACTTATGTCGCTAAGTTTAATTGCATCTTCTCGGTCCGCGGGGTTATGCTCCATCGTCCATATACGATGAATTCTGTTCTTATCCTTGTTATTTCCTGGTCCGGTGTTGGACCGGCTCTGGAGCGAGTCTGTCTCCCGCGGCTCGTCCGCTGTCCGGCTGAGTTCGGCTTCGCGTAGCTTATTGGTGTGCGGGGAGTTCATTGTCGTCCATCATGGATGTTGGATGTTTTTTTGTGGGCTCATGGCTAGAGCATTGAAATACCACAACATGCCTGGGTAATTCATAAGGTATGAGGGCTTATGCCCTCAAAAGTTGTATATGATTCTTCTGGGAGTGGACGTCCGCAACTTACGTACTAATTTCATTCATTTGGAATTTTGTGAGTATAAAATCCCGGCTGACGCCATGCGTTAGCTTATGTGCAAGGACACAAAAGTAAGTTATGTTTTTCAAGATTATTTAATGTTCTTTTCTCCTGTTCCTGGATTGCCTCGCCTCAAAACTTGATTAAATTTTGTGGATATTATTCCGTCCTACGAAAAACAATTCTGATTGATCTCCTTCGGAATTAACTTGGAAATTTTGTAAAGTGAAGAGTTCTCGGCCTTCTGTCTGCACCTTTTCAAACTCCGTACCGCAGGAAGAACTTTATCAAAACCTGTTTATCTCTCTGCATTTTTCTGCGAGAAATAACTTCTTTGTAAATCTTAATTGTTTTTCGGATCATGTAAAAGATATGCTGTTAATAAGAAATGACATAATTTTACTAACGCATAGTCGTCTGCTGTAATAATTGAGACCACGCGATTTTCTCAATAAACCCGAATCTTCTTATTATTTTAATTTCCATTCTCTAGTTCTCCTTTTCAATATGCAATATATATACATTTTTAAAATTATCATGGTTTCGCTCTTGTTTGTTTCTATGGCAACCGTTGCTCTTGGTGATGAGTTGTTGGATGATGTTGATGATTATAAAAAAAAAGATGGATTGAAGTGATAATTTGTCAGTGGCCTGAAGTTTGTGGTGTTGCTCCTTCCCTTTCGATTATTATTTTACTGGAGTGCTATCGCTCTGTGTTAATGATTTATGTAATTGTGTTGATTTGCCCGTTGTTCTTGTGTTGATGTGTTTAAACCCTATATCTTTGGGGCTTGATGATTAATTTGCGCAGGTTATCACCCACATTGGAGGTACCTGGTATCTTTGGTGAAGCGCGGTGAATTTTGGGTCATGTTGATGACCTGTTTAATCTAATCTTGGTGTTTCTTTTGAGTTTGAGCTAGTACTCGATCCACTTTATTTTATTTTTCCTGGAGTCCCGTGAAGTTCTGGTTTCTTCGAGAGAATCCGTGGCCTCTCATTTTTAAGTCCGACAAAAAATTAAAGGGCAAGAAATCCTGTAATATTTTGAAATTAATATGCTGGAAAAACTGTTTATTTCAGGGGCTTCTGGCAGGAGATACTTTTTCTCATTAATTATTTAATTCTTTAAAGTTAATTTTAGTTTTTAACTTAGACGGCGTCTCTCTTCTCAGTGGAAAATATTTTGACTTAATCCATTCTTATTTATTTAATTAATTTCTACCTTTTAAATTTAATTTGTCTTAAACGGTGCACCGTAAGTTTTAAAGAAGAAGAAAAAGGTACACTTTCAAATAATTGTAAAGTTCCTGCAGATGAATTCTTAATTCAATTTTAATTGTTTGGAGAAAGTAATTTTGGTGTTTTTCTTTCAAAACTTTATTCATTTCATATCGTGCCTATGCTTGATTTTGGATCCAACTATCCTCTGTGTCATGGGCGTTCTGCTAACTATTTGGTGAGTATTTACTGACAAATTTGATGGTTAACTTTTTTATCTTTCTGGTCATATTTGTTCTTTGCTTACTTATACCAGTGATAGCCGGTAAGGCTGGTATAACAGTGGGCAGCTATTTCAATGCAGAAAGTGTATTCCACCTCAAAAGACATCTAAATAATAGTCTATTCAAGTGCTAAGAGAGGAACTTTGTTAACACAAGGAAACAACACATATTTCCATGCTGTGAGTACAATGTTACATTTTCCATCAAGAATGTCACAAACCCCATTGCGGACGGTACCCGAGTCTACTTGTGTTTGGCTGGTCGGATGTTGTGGGCGGTTCCCAACTTAACTCGTATTCATGACATTTGTACATTCGGTGACATCTCTTGGAAACTAGATGTTGTTCTAGACTGATAGAGTCGCAAATCTCATTGTTGAAGGTTTTGTTTGTTGCTGACCAGTTGCTCCTCACACTGCCCATCCCCTCTGCCTGGCCATTTCCTGACCAACTTAATGCAAAAGCGCATGCATAGAATCAAATGAGCCTGGCTTGCCTAACCTTATACTGGAAACCTTATGAAGGAGCCCTAATAATGTTTTCTTGGTTGATAAGTTGTATAGCAATGACCTCGGTGAAGCGGCATGCAGATTTCACGTTATTTTGAAGGGTGTATATCTTTACCTACCTGCTACCTTTACTTTTTGTTCTCTCATCTTTTATGCTTCATTTTCTTAGTTTTCCGACCTCGTGTACGTCATTCAAAAAGCTATGTGGTGGGTAAGATGACGCTTTCCAAACTGACCGCATGTTTGGATCAGGACAACTGTATGTGGATAAACATTGAGGAACACGAGTTCAAAGCTCTTGTGATGAAAGTGTGAGTAGTGATGCACCCTTCAAAATAATATGCTTTATGTCCTGTCATTGAGGTCTATCTTACACAACTTATCAAACCATAAAACATTATTAGAACTACTTCACAAGGTTTCCAGTAAATGTTATCATAACAGTACTAGGTTAGGGAAGCCAGGCTCATTGGTTCTATGCATATGCTTTCGCATTAAGTTGCGTAAGAAATGGTTGGGCACATGGGAGTGGCAGTGTGAGGAGCACCCAGTCAGCAATGAGCCTACGCTGCCCATGTAAAACTGATTGAAGTTTAAGGGAAACATATTAAATTTATTAATTTGAATCTCTTTCAAAATATGTAGTGGTTAATTTTAGCATAGAGGTCTTCGAATGGTGGGGTCCGGTTCAGATTTGGACCCCAATGCATTTCTTCCCAGACCTGCATGATTTATACAACGTCAAGAATAAAAAAGTAAGAGAACAAATTAAGATGAAAATACCAGAAAGATTTTATGTAGTAATATACAAATTGTACGTCCACTGGCCTAACAGTATTTTCTTCATAGATGGCAATACCGTATTTTGAAGATACGAGAATGAGCATAAATTTTATTTGCTCCAAAAATGGTAATGAGTGTTAAGTATTTTTTTACTCTAGACTGCAGCCACCTCCCTGCTCCAGTTAGTAGTTAACATAATTTTTGAATTTGTGTGCAGAGCTAAAAGCAGCTAACTTAAATGTCTTAATTCAAGACCTGGAGGAAAGAATTCATTTTCCCAAACTTCCTTCAATACCTGTAATGAAGTTTGGTTGTAATAATGTTAATTTTTTACCAACTGACGACAGAATTTGATGAGCAATTCATGCACTTCAGCACACTGGAAGGCATTTTTCAGACTGTCGAAAAACCATTTTTGTCGATTCTCAAGGAGAGAATAATGTACTGTACCATTCTGTTAATTATAAGAATGGATATTTAACGCTGATAAAATAATGCAAAGGCGTGATGCTATACCAAGCGCGGGAACTGAAGGGGATTCCCGAGGCAAGGCGTGGTCATATGTGACGAAGAAAGAATATGTGAGGAAGAAAGAAAGAGAGATGGGATTTTGTCTGGGGGAGAGACCTGCCATCTTAACAGAGATTTTCAGCGGGAACAGACAGGCTCACCACGCTACAGAAATTGAGTCGTAATTCCTATGTTTGAAGGTTTTACAGGAAAGTAATAGGATGGAAATCAGGGCCAGAATTTTACGAAGCCATAGGTACCTCAAAGTCTATAAATATATAATCGAATAAATAACTACGTGGGAGGCCGACTGCCGTGAGAAAATGTTTCGAGGCCACATGCCAATCTCAAGTTGTTTCCCGGGACTTCCCAGCGAGTCGCGAGGGTTCCTGGATTCTATAAGAGCAGAGAAAGGTGGAAGGAGGTATTCAGTCCATGATAAGATCGCTGTCCGTGCGCGTCGTGTTTCTGCTGATATTCGCGCCAGAAACCTTTGTCTAAGACAAAGATTGTGACTAATAAGTGTTGTGGCGATAATTTGATTCAGTAGCTCCGAGATTTGTAAAATTCCCGGTAGCAATTTAAGTAAAGGACAATATGTAGACGTGTGCGGTGAGACCGACGAGTGTTTTAGTATTTGACGCAAAGAATGCTACCTGTGTAGACTTTCATTATGAGGCGATGAGAGAGGAGTGGCGACGGGTGAAAAAAATACCAATAACAATAAGCTAGGATAGTTGGTATTATTCCGGTCAGAGGTAGAAGACTAGATTAGTGGAGCAGGAATAGTAAAGTCAGTTTCGAGATTCCAGATATCCAGTACTGATTCCCATGTCAAAGGGAATAAATAGATCGGGAGGTGCTGTGCTGTGAATAAACTGAGTATTTCATTTTAGTGAAGAGCGGTGAGGTGTGCAGGAGACTGGTGTTACGAACTGCCGTCCACGACCCCAAGAAGACGAGCAACGGGCTACCCAGGCGGAAAAGGACATCATGAACATGGTACACTGGAAGACGGGACCTAAGGGATCGATCTGGGACAACGCTGCCGCCATGACTGCTTAAGCATCCGCAGTCAACCCGGACGGTGAGGAAGAGGTCTCCGAGATGATAGATAAGTGAACTATAATTAATATATATGTGTAGGGTTGGGGGGTTGTTATGCAGAAATACGGTGATTAATTTGTAAATATAGTAGGGAATATGATTACGGCCCATTAGGCCATTTATTGAGGTATTTTCTTTATATATTTTAGGGTAAGGCATATACATTTTTATTTTATTTTTATAGAAAGCAAGGATTAGGGTAGTTTAAATGATAGTGTTGCTGTACACTTAGTCGTAGGGAAGCTTAATTACGAGCTTAAGTCAATGTTTCTTAGTGCCCGGCATCAGACGATATCTGCTTGTAATTATGGGTTATTAATGATAGAGTACCCTTATGTTGGGAAGGGAATCTGTCTTCATAATGTAGAGCACGCATGCGGCCTGGATTTAATTGTTTACTTCGTGTTTGTATTGAGTTTGATTGACTGTGAGTGTAATGAAACTACACCGTAGGCTATGTCACGTATATTTGCGACCCCTCGTACTCTGCCAAGTAAGGGATTGAACCCTAGACTTGAGGGTTAATAGGAACACGTTGCATTGGGTTGACGGCGAGGTTGATGTGTATAACAGAGTGTAATACTCCACATGGTATAATCGAGACCCAGGGCGGTCTGTCACGGGCGTTGGACAGTTAAAGAAATGTATGTGATTCCTCACTCATTATGTGGCGATCTTCGTCATGTGTAGAGACAAGGTTGAGGCAAGAGCAGAGCTCTGCATGCTTGGAAACTAGGCTATGTTTTTATTTTTGTTTGTTGTGAGGGTGCGTTTCACGGCCAAGACTTGGAGGTCGTTTCCCCTGCCTGCACAGCAGGGAGCCTCGCAGCCATTTCTAAATAGACGTGGGTGGGAGGAATTCCTTCTCGCAGGCGAGACAGGCATGCAACGGCGGTTTCATTCATTCATCCTTTCTTTCTCTCTTACTTTCTTTACTTTTTTTTGTAAATGGTGGTGCATTAGGTAGAAACTGGGCACTAAGAAAACTAGCTTAATCAGTACATTTTGTAAATATAACGTTTGTTTTAATGGACCTTGGTTCATATCCATAAAATATATATTTCATGCGAGATTAGAAAGGATATGCCTGGAGTTGTAGGTTCAAACTTACTATTTTTGTTGTGTGCATTTTCCCAAATATGTGTGGGGACCTTTTAGTGGCTTTATTTCTGCAGGACAATTTCTCACCCTGGCATCATATACTTTATTTGTAGGTACAGCGATGCTGTTCCGTGTAAGGACACATTTGTTTCCTTGGTTCACTTATCGATTTTCGCACGACATCAACCAGCTAATGTATATTTTTTTTATGTTTATCTTTGGATTTATGATGTGAGCCTTTTGGGCATCCATTTTAGCACTATTAGTGCAATCAATTGTAAAATAAAAGAAAAGAAAATGTTGGTTTAAGAATACACAACATTGGCTCAAAATGTTAGTAAATGCGTTTGTGTTCCTCATTTCGTAAGCATACGTATAGAACAAATTTTTTTTATCTCCCTACTCTCGTTCGCAAAAACCCTGTAAACGACCTTTTCCTGCCGACAGTAGTTGGGCTGGCGCATTCGTCAAATAACAGGTAAGAAGGTAAGATCGACCTTGCAGTGTTGTTTATGCCCTATAGGGTACAGTACGAAAGCAACTGAATGGTGAAACTTTGACACGGCAGAATCACAGATGGAAATAATAGAGCTGCAGTTGACAGAACAAATGGCCTTTAGTGCCGGGAGTGTCTGAGGACAAGTTTGGCTGGCCAGTTGCAGGTGTTTTGAATGGATGCCCACAGACGACCTGCACATCATTAGGATGATAAAATTATGATGAAGACGAGCCATACACAAAGCAGCCGTGCCAGCGGAATTAACTAATTATGGTTAAAATTCCCGACTGAGTCACGAATCAAACCCGGGGCCCCTTTGACCAAAGGACAGCACTCTAACAATTTAGCCATGGAGCTGGACGACAAGAGAAAGGGCAAGGAAAGCTGATGTGTTGTTTTGGTCCTCTCTTGATAGAGATTTTTACGCTAAATTCTGCAACATGTTGAAATATATTCTGACAATGTTGGCATCAGCATATGTGTTCAAAAGTATGTTTTCCAATATGAATTTTGTGAAAATAATTTCAGGTCCAGAATTATTAATGATTGTAAGATGTAGTGTATGGTATGGGCTAGAATAAATTTGTTACTTTCATTAACCTGTCTCAGTCTTATCCTTGGCTTTGACAATATGAAAGTGACTGAGGGATGAGCGATGCTCATAATACCATTCCTTATGCAGCCAGTCCCTGTTATGAATGCTGGGAAAATATCACTCATAGTGTCGGTTGGTGCATGCATTTCAGTGGGCTTGGCAGACTGATATGTAATAGTAACTTCTGGCTCAGTGAGAAAGCAACAGGAAGGTACCTCACTCCTCATTTCCCTAGTATGCCTCTTCAGCGACGCCTGGGCTATCTGTGACATCTGTTGTCGGAACTGTGGAGGACCAAACCAGCTTTCGGGCTGAATAATCCAACATACATAGTTGGTGGAGTGTTTAACTGTTGCTGTAGATTCATGGATTCTACACTCCTACAACCACCATTCATTTCTAGAAATTCCTTCACTGCTACCTTAATTCATTACAGAGTGATATCTTCAAAAGGGGATCCTACCAACTCAGAATAGTACCCAAACTTGCTTGGAGGTGATGGAAAGTTCATGATACCACAAAAGATCCTTTTCTGATGGATTGCACACCATACACAAGTCAAGATTTCACATCGAACACTTAAATTGCCTGTCTTTACCAGACAGAGTGCTATGTGCTTTTCATGTCATACAATAAACCAAATTATTTTAGAATTTTCTATACACATTTTGCATGGGATATTTTCTTTCAGCAGAGAAGAAAACAATCCAATATTCAATACTGTATAAATATTACCACTGTCTCTCACATTCCCACAAAAACTATCGTGTCAATTCAATTTTTTCTAGAAGATGTCTCTAGACTTCTGTCAGACCTGTTTTAATTTGCAGAATTGCTCATTGTTTCCATAATTATATCACAATTTGTTATCATTAATTTTATTTTCCCCCCCACATTCTTCCTCTGTTTAAACACTCAAGCAACCTCAATCACTTTGAAGCAAATATTTCACACGCTCGAGGATAACAAGGACATCAGGAAGAGAACAAGTTTTACAAGTAATAAATTGCATACTTGTTTCTGAATTAATTTAATTATTAAATGCAATTCTTAGTTGAATTTATATTGGTCCATCTGTTCAGTACAGTTCAGATATAAACCAATAAAACTAAATGGTTGGTACACTCACAAAACTATTGAGACTAGGGCATGTTTCGACCTCATGGGTGATCTTCAGCTAGTATACATGGAAAAAGACACCTTAAGATATCTTAAGTTAGAAATGTTGATGAAAATGGTAGATGGAAAAATTCATTTTGACACATTAAAAATTTTTACAACATAATGAATTATTTTAGTCATGGTGAAATTCTAAAGAACATAGAAGGATTGTTGAAACATTACAGTCCATCTAGAAAGAAACAGTCTAATACTGATTAAAATAAGTAAAATATACCCAGCTGGAGGAGTTTTTGTGGTATTTGTGGACTTCATTTTTTCAAACATGGAAAACGGGTATGATGTTTATGTACCGTGTCGTTATTCCACTTCAGAGAAAATTAAATTTGGTCTAAAAAGGAATGAGAAATAAAAAGGATGACAACGAGAAGCGTATTGCAAGTACTCTCTCTCTCTCCTCCAGCCTCTGGAGTGGGCTACGCAAGTTGAATTGATGTTGAAATGAGCACTCACTAGCAATTGCTTTGGCTGTTGTTTGTGAGAGGAAACAAGAAAGAGGTGAAGGGAGGAGAATTGGGTTGGAAATTGTATGCGTATTACATGTTGTGAAAAAATGTGATAACTTCCATATTTGCTTCTGTATTGACTTAAATACTTTTAAAAATTATTAATAAATTATTTACATATATTGTTCACTTGTTTAATACAATATTACCACTTAAATCAAATGACCTCTCTAGAGATTATATCTAAGGACATGTTTCGACCTGTGTTAAGTTCATCTTCACGTTGATGTACAAGAAATAAGACATACGTATAAAACAGTAGCACATGATAATAAATTAATAAGAAGGAATTTAACAGTGTTCAATAAAAACTCAATTTTAAAAAAAATTCTCTATTCTTGCTTTTCATTAAAATTATTGCTGATTTGACAAGAAATAAGTCCACAGTTGAACAAAAAGTAGTTGGCAGGAGGAGTACTGTTTGAAATGTCAAATATTATCCGGCAATCAATTTCAGAACAGAGTGAAATTTTACCACTGAATTTCTTCAATGAAGAATAAAAATGTTGATCAGGTATTCTCGTTTTTTCTCCAACCCCGTACGTAGGTTATTCCGGTTGGGTTGATCAGCAACTTCAATATAAATATAACAGCATAATATATATACCAATATAAGTGACAGGGTCATAGTTTGGATGCAAATGAATGTCTATATCATGTGGTAAATGTCCAGTATATTCTTTTCTCGATAGTTAACAGTGTGAAGATATGTTCTGTACAGTATTATTCTGTTTATAGTTGGTAATTACCATCAGAGAATACAAAATGTAGACTGGTACTTAGAAGCACTTACGAGTCGTTAGTGATACGTTCGAGAATATTTCAAAATGAAGTCCACCTACTCATGCCTTGCAGATTAGGATTTGTTTACTTTAATTAATTAATTCAACTATAACTTCCTTCACTAGGAAAATTTTAGACAGAAATCTGTCTATTTCATTCCAGAAAATAGCAGCTGTACAAACATTAGAGGATGAAGAGATAGCTGCGCTGGTGGACGACTATCCTTCGGAAATAGATACACCCATAGAAGACAGTGAAAGCGATGATGATATACTACATCAACAATAATGACAATGCTCGTCAGTATAATCTGTTGTTTCCAGCAATTCTTCTCAACCCCAAAGTGTACCTGCTTCCTGTTTAACAGACATATGTGATAGTAATAGATATTCAGAAAAAGTAGAAGATGGTGAAGAAACTGCAGCTTCCAGTTTGCAACGGAGTTAGTGAAAGAAGCCAGTACAGACTACTGTACCTATTTTTTCATTACAGCAAAGACCTGTACAGCATATGTTCAGGGATAAGTCTACATGCTCAGATGTATTCTTATCATTCCTAAGTGATGATATCCTGGATAAAATAGTGTTCCCGACAAACTTATATTCTCAGCAGATGATGCCGGCAACAAGGAAGGAGATGTACGGGTTAATTGACCTGCAATCAGTTGGTGAATGACGTTGATTATTCAGTGACGATTGTGCCTCAGATTACGCCAAAAGATAGATTTCACAAGACAGCGTACTTTCGAATCTTCCTGTCAATGACAATTCTTCCATTCCACTCAATAATACTGACAAACTCTATAAGATTACACCATTGATTACTGACCTGAATGATAAATTCCGGAAGTGCCAGAGTGTGATGTTATTCAAAGGGCGCTCAACTCTTAACCAGTGTAATCCGAAGAAGCCAATCAAACAAGGATATAATTTATTGTGTCGGTCAGACAAGTCAGGTTACCTATATATACGAATCTTCTGTCTATCAGAGGAAATTGCACTGCTCTGAGAATTCTAAAAGACGGTTTGGTTTAGGCAGAAGTTTAATTGAAACTTTGACTAGCGACATGAGTGGTAAAAATCACATTGTTTTTGTTGCGGCTTTTGTGTTGGTACTCGCCTGCCGCATTTCATCGTCACAGTTGGCAATGTGCTGCTGAGTACAGACAGACACTGAACTTGGCGACCGGCAGCAGTACACGTGTTTTGGTGTACCTCTGAATTTGTTGTACATACGTGTAAATATGCAGTGTTTTATTCATGTGTAATAAATGTTTGAATCACCTCCTGAGTGATGTGTTTGTGTCTGCTCGTTTGGGGCAGTCTGGTCCTCCATCTGACTTGTTTTAAAATTGTATTTGTGCGCCTATAGAACTGAACTTTGTTATGTGCGGCCGATATGCTGTTTCGTCGTACGCAACATAAAATTTTGGTCCTTCCGGGCCGCGATGAGAATCATTGTGAACTTTGAACATTGTGCTAGTCACCATAAAATCGTTATCGTCATGAACTGCTGCCTGCAACCGCCATTCGAACATAACAACGAGCTTGGTGCGAAAAGCATCGTGAACAGTTATTATATTGAAGCACCAGAATGTCGTGCTTAAAACTAATTAACTTACTACGAATGTTTGAATTCGTCATATTAAGATTTCAACGAAGTCTACATTGTTTTGGAATTGTTTTGGAACTGTTTTGATATCGCACGTTAACAATCTGTGGAATGTCACCACGTGTTAACGCGTTGGTTCCTGTGAGCTGTTTACGCCAGCTTGTATCTGACAACCTGATGTTCGAGATGTTAAATGCTGCTTGGAATTTGGACTCCAGCGAACATTACATCGCAGACGTCACCCCTTGGACTTTCCAGTCACTTTGGGCATGTGGTTCCAGTCAAGGAGCGGTTCCAGTCAAGGAGTGGTTCCAGTGGTAGTGATGATTAAAGATACAGCACCGCTATGTACTGTAAGTCTGTTCCATTTGTCTTTATTGTTCCTATCTTGACTATGGTGAACATCTTGCCTAATATCCTAAGCACTACTGCTAGCACTTTCCGTGTATAGAATTAACAGATTTGTCTTGATTTCTCATGGGCATTATAAGCTTTCGTGCTAATAATTTGTTGGGCCGCTTTGTGTATTTTGCATATTTTAGAACGTACGTTATTATTTCATGCTTTTGTGAATCTACCTACACTGTTGGTTCCTTTCAAAGACTGTCACTCATTCTAACAATGCAAAATGAATGCACTCCACTGAATAAAGAGCTTATTGTCTGAATTGTGACCATAGTTGTAAGATTCATTTCTATTATTATCTTGCCAATAATTGATCACCCGAAATATTCATCATAGTGTTTGAATCCGAAGCAAAGACTGTTCAGAAACGTGGTCTACTCAAAAGGTTTTTAACTGGGAACTGGATATCAAGTAGGGATGACGTAGAAATGTTAGTGCTGAACTGTAGAAGAATTCTAAACAAAAATAATCGAATTACGTAATTTAATAGATATATACTTAACAGATATTGTAATAGGAGTTGAATCATGGCTGAGAAATGATATAATAGATGCAGTAATATTCTCACGGAACTGGAGAGTGTATCATAGAGATAGGATAGGAATGGTGAAAAAGGAATCTGTAAGCTACGAAAAAGTTAACGATGAAAAACATGAAATTCTGGGTGTAAGGCTCCTCCCTAAATATAATAAGCAACTTGTTGTCTTTGGGGTGTACAGACCGGGAAAGGGTACCGCTCACGCGGATTCAGAATTATTTGATAAGATAATCAGCTATGTTGGAAATGATATGGAGAGGAATGTGATAGTAGTGGGTGATCTCAATTTACCAAATGTCAATTGGGAAGGTAATGCGAACGACAGAAAGCATGGCCAAAAAATGGAAAATAAGTTAATATGGGAAGGGCAGCTGATTCAGAAAGTGATGGAACCAACTAAAGGGAAGAATATTTTGGATGTGGTGCTGATAAAACCAAATGAGCTTTATAGATAAACCGAAGTAATAGATGGCATTAGTGATCACGAAGCTGTTTTTGTCGTAGTTAGAAATAAATGTGAAAGAAAGGAAGGTATTAAAATTAGGACTATTAGGCAGTACCATATGCCTGATAAAACAGGCATGAGGGAGTTTTTAAAAAGTGACTATGATCGCTGGAAAATGGTAAAAAAAAATGTAAAGAGAGTCTGGGATGGGTTCAAAGCAATTGTTGAGGAATGTGAAAATAGGTTTGTTCCTTTCAAGGTGGTAAGGAATGGTAAGGATTCACTACATTATAACAGAGAAGTAATGAGACTAAGAAGGAAGTGCAGACTGGAAAGAAATATAGTTAGAAATTGTTATGGAAGTAAGGAGAAATTGAAGGAACTTACTAGGAAATTGAATCTAGCAAAGAAGGTAGCTAAGGAAAACATGATGGCAAGCATAATTGGTAGTCATACAAATTTTAGTGAAAAGTGGAAGGATATGTATAGGTACTTAAAGTCAGCAACAGGTTCAAAGAAGGACATTCCAGGATTCATTAATGAACAAGGGGAGTGTGTATGCGAGGATCTTCAAAAGCAGAAGTATTTAGTCAGCAGTATGTAAAGATTGTTGGTTACAAGGATAATGTCCAGATAGGGGATGCGAGTAATACTAAAGAAGTATTAAAATTTACCTATGATAACAATGACATTTACAGTAAGATACAAAATTGAAAACTAGAAAATCAGCTGGAATTGATAAGATTTCTAAGGATATAATAAAGGCAAGTGGTTGGGATTGAGTGCCATATCTGAAATACCGTACTTATTTGATTATTGTTTGGTTGAAGGAGCTATGCCAAATGAATGGACAGTTCCTATAGTAGCCCCTGTGTATAAAGGAAAGGGTGATAGTCATAAAGCTGAAAATTACAGGCCAGTCAGTTTGACATGCGTTGCATGTAAGCTTTAGGAAAGTATTCTTTCTGATTATATTAGACATGTTTGTGAAATTAATAACTGCTTGGACAGAAGGCAGTTTGGGTTTAGGAAATGTTATTCCACTGAAGCTCAGCTTGTAGGATTTCAGCAGGATATAGCAGATATCCTGGATTCAGGAGGCCAAATGGACTGTATTGCGATTGTCCTATCTTTGGCATTTGATAGGATATATCACGGAAGACTACTAGCAAAAATGAGTGCAATTGGACTAGAAGAAAAGAGTGACTGAATGGGTGGCTATATTTTTAGAATATAGAACTAAGAGAATTAGAGTAGGCGAAGCTTTATTTGACCCTGTAATAATTAAGAGGGGAATTCCTCAAGGCAGTATTATTGGACCTTTATGTTTTCTTATATATTTCAATGATATGTGTAAACAAGTGGAATCAGAGATAAGGCTGTTTGCAGATGATGTTATTCTGCACAGAGTAATAAATTAGTTACAAGATTGTGAGCGGCTGTAGGGTGACCTCGATAGTGTTGTGAGATGGACGGTGGGCTGTGGTATGATGATAAACGGGGTTAAAAGTCAGGTTGTGAGTTTCACTAATAGGAAAAGTCGTCTCAGTTTTAATTACTGCGTTGATGGGGGTGAAAGTTCCTTTTGGGGATCATTGTAAATACCTAGGTATTAATATAAGGAAAGATCTTCATTGGGGTAATCACATAAATATGATTGTAAATAAAGGGTACAGATCTCTGCACATGGTTATGAGAGTATTTAGGGGTTGTAGTAAGGATGTAAAGGAGAGAGCATATTTGTCTCTGATGAGACACCAATTAGAGTATGGTTCCAGTGTATGGGACCCTTACCAGGATTACTTGATTCAGGAATTGGAAAAATCCAAAGAAAAGCAGCTCGATTTGTTCTGGGCGATTTCCGATAAAAGAGTAGCGGTACAAAATTGTTGAAAATTTTGGGCTGGGAAGATTTTGGAGAAAGGAGACGAGCTGCTCGACTAAGTGGTATGTTCCGAGCTGTCAGTGGAGAGATGGCATGGGAGGACATCAGTAGACGAATAAGTTTGGATGACGTCTTTTCAAGTACGAAAGATCACAATATGATAAAGTTGGAATTCAAGAGGACAAATTGGGGCAAATATTCTTTTATAGGAAGGGGAGGAAGGGATTGGAATAACTTACCAAGGGAAAGGTTCAATAATTTTCCAATTTCTTTGCGATCATATAAGAAAAGGCTAGGAAAACAACAGATAGGGAATCTGCCACCAGGGCGACTGTCCTAAATGCAGATCAGTAGTGACTGATTGTTGAACTCCCCTAGAAAATTACTTGAGGCAAAGTAATATCAACCACTGCGAACTGATTTCCAAACAGAATAGCTTGCCAGAAATTTGGAAGGAATTCAGTGCATTTAGGGAGTATTTAGAATGTGAATCAGACTCAAAATCTATCGAAACTCACTTCAGAGAGCATGATGAATTTGAAAACTCTACTCGATCCAACTGCAGCTTGAAGCTCCCTCCCATTGAAATGCCTGTTTTTAAAGGAGATTGGACAAAATACTTGAGTTTCAGGAACACCTTTCAAAGCTTAGTCATTAACAATACTCACATTGACAATGTGCGAAGACTACACTACCTATTGTCATCTCTTCAAGGGGAACCTAGGGATTTGCTAGATAACCTAGCCATATGGGCGGAGAACTTCACTGTTGCTTGGAATTTAATTGATGAAAGGTAGGATAATATATGCTTGATTGTTCCACAGCACGTAAAACATTTGCTCAATCTCCATAATTGTACTAGTGGATCTTCTTTTGAATATCGTAAATTGATAAAACAAGTAAAATCTAACCTTAGTGCTATTGAAAATTTGGAGGGTCAAGTTCCACTTCATGAAATTTTGCTACAGAAATTGATTCTAAATAAGGTCAAGTCCAACCATAGAAGTGAACGGGAAAACAAATTTGCCTCCACTGATATTCCTACAATAAATAATTTCATTGATTTCTTGGAAAGAAAATGCCAAACATTAGAGCTAACAGAATGCAAGAAACCTGTTATTGAGCAAAAACGAGACTTAAAATCCAACCTAAAAGCCCTTCACATTACCAACAATAGCACTTCCTTGAATTGCAGGTTTTGCAAACTTGATAATCACAGCATTTCTGATTGTAGAAAGTTCAAACAAGCAAACATTGATCATCGTCACAAGTTTGTGAGGGAAGATAAACTTCTCAGGTTTCTAAACAGTGTAAGCAAAACAAGTGCCCTCAGTGTAATGGGTCCCACAACTTATTGGTTCACAAGGAACAAACAAGCCCCATTAATAACAATAATAATATGAATGCTACAAGTTCTGCAGTTGTTTCACCCACTGCTATGAAGGTTGTTTAAGGACTAGGTTGTAAAGTTTTGCTGAGCACAGCGTGTGTAGGAGTAAAAGATGGCTCAGGAGAGATTGTACTAGTTAAAGCTTTGTTAGACTCTGCGAGTCAGTTATACTGTGTGACTTCTGAACTTGTCAAGGAACTTGGTATCTGTAAGGGCTTGTGGTCTACCTATTGTTGGTATACGCAATGCGAATGTGTCTCCTGTAAGTTCCACATGTAACCTTGTTTTGTTCTCCAATGTATCAGATTATACATTGAAGTTGAACTGTGCATTCGTGAACACAATCACAAGTCCACTTCCTGCGCAGAAAATTTATTGTTCCAATTGGGTTATTCCTCATGATATTATTTTGAGTGACAGGGCATTTAATCAGCCCTCTACCATTGATATTTTGCTAGGTGCTGATGTCTACTACGAAATTGTGTCTTCTTATATTTTGCATAAGGAAGGTTATCCTGCCTTGTTAGACACCGAATTTGGCTGGGTGCTGTCAGGCACTTTCCCAAGGCTCGTCGTACCAATCTTGTAAAACTTTGCTCTATTGACTCTAAACTCCAAAGGTTTTGGGAGCTTGAAGAACTTCATCAACCAGTTCTTACTCCAGAAGAAGGGGCTTGTGAAGAACACTTTGTGGATAGTGTTCCAAGAGATGTCTCTGGTAGGTTTGTTGTCAAACTTCCTATTCGTGCTGAAGTGCCACCTGTAGCTGAGTCTAAGTATAATACTGTTAGAAGGTTCGAACAGACGGAAAATGAATTTGCTAAGTTTCCAGACTTGAAAAGGAAGTACTATCCGCACACTTTAAGTTGATGCATTTGTGTACGGGGTGAGGAGTAAGGAGGGAGCTGACCCGGTATCGATAGTGCTGCCTGGTGCTGCCAACTGAATGAAAATGAAATCTGAATTGAATCGATAGTATGAGCGATCGATACTACACCTTTATTTACATTAATGTACAGACAAATCCCTGTCAAAATTAATGTGTATATGTATGTTCAACACGTTATTTACATTAATTTACAGACCAATCCCTGTCACAATGAATGTGTATATGTATGTTCAACACGTTATTTACATTAATTTACAGACCAATCCCTGTCACAATGAATGTGTATATGTATGTGCTCCACCTTTATTTACATTAATTTACAGACCAATCCCTGTCACAATGAATGTGTATATGTATGTGCTACACCTTTATTTACATTAAGTTACAGACAAATCCTTGTCACAATTTATTTGTATATCTATATGTTACATCTTTATTTACATTACATCTCAGACATATCACTGTCACAATCGTCACTGCATTCTCCTGTACTATGCATTATAATGTCGTCCATGGCTATTTCCATTACACCGTCGTGTCTCCAGTAGTCCTCCTCCAGTTCTTTCACTTTCCGGCAGTACCCTTTCCAATCTTCGGCCGATACGGAACGGAATGCCTCGATGGTTAGTCGTCGAAGGTTAACGGCTGACATGTCTCCCGTAATGTTCCGTCCTTTGAATTCTCGTTTGATTTTTGCCCATGCCAATTCAGTGGCGTTGAGATCACAGTTGTATGGAGGGAGACGAAGGACGACGTGTCCTTTTTCAGCCGCCATGACGTCAACAGCATAAACTGTATCAGGAGGCCTGTGTTCCTGCACTAATCTATATAGAGCCTCTTTCCTTTGACTTGCGTCGCAGACAATGCCCTTCCCCTGTAGCCACTGGACCATTGTCACGCGTGTGTCATACCTCGATGGTATTTTATCCACCTGTCGAGAATGATATGGTGCATTATCCATCACTATTACAGATGCAGGAGGCAAATTAGGGAGCACAGATGTTTTGAACCATTTCTCAAAATTGTGGGCATTCATTTGGCCATGGTAATCGCCTTGGGTACTTCTGGCGTCAAATATTAATTGTGCTTCTTGTATGAACCCTTTCTCAGATCCAACACTTGCAATTATTAGCCTTTTCGTAGAGCTTCCCCAGGCTGTAACACCCACAACATCGTTTCCTCTCTGCCAACATTTTCCAGTTGTTGTATTATTGTCAATCCAGGACTCGTCCAAGTAAAATACTTCCTTGCCTTCCTCCCTAGCATGTTTAATTTGGACGAGGAAGCGTGCCCGCCAATCAACGACGTCTGCCCTCTCCAGCAATAAAACACGTTTGTTTTGGACTTTCTTCCAAACAAAACCCATACCTTTCAAAACTTTTCGGAGGGACGTTGGGCTCCACGACCACTTGATTTCTTTCTGCAGCACAGGGATCAGTTTCTTCACGGTAGGCACCACTTTTTGGACGGTATAGAAGTTTTCGATGGTGTCCCTGATCACTCGTTTGTCGCGATCACTCAGTTCTATCTTCCCTTGCGTTCTCACCCTACGAGCAAGAGGAGAACAGCATATAACACTTGCACATGACAACCTAATAGTATCCATCATGATATTGGTTAGAACTGCTTAGATAGACTGGTCAGAGGGACCTACCTCTTTTTACCAGGGGAGCGTGGAGATTCGCCGGGGTGAGAGGCAGAATATGCCTTAATCCTATTAATAGTCGAAGCAGATTTTCCTGTATACGCGGCAGCGCGTTGAATAGCCTTGTTGAGGGGGACGAGGAGCTGTTTCTGTTTTTTCTCCAAGGCACAGCATTTTGCAACGTTTGCTATTATTTTTCGTGCCTCGCTGTGTATAACCGGCTTTAGTCGTTTCCTTGGAGGAGTTCCAGGTGCTTCCTTGAATGTCGACGGATGTTCCGAACTCATGTTCCCTACTAACCTATAATATATGGGGGAGCTGTGTTATATACACAACAACAGTACTTAACGTGTACGCCAGATGTCGCATGGCTTTGTTATGTCAACAACAACAGTACGGAACATGTACGCCAGATGTCGCACGGCGATGCTTAAGCGATTCATAGTTTGTGTTGCAAAGGTTGCCAGTACGCATCTCGAAGATCACTGAGGTCGACCGATTCAGCACTAGGGTGTAAATGCACCAAGATAAAGTGTGCGGACAGTACGTAGATTTCATGCGTGAATACAGTGAAATGGGTCACATGGAAATTGCACCTCCAGAGACCTCTAACTCTTTAAACTTTTACATGCTCCATGATTGTGTGCTCAAGGATTCTAGCACTACAACCAAGCTGAGAGTTGTGTTTGACGGAAGTTGTGAATCATCAAATGGGATAGCATTGAATTCTATGTTAATGGTTGATCCTACTATTCAGCCTGATTTGCTATCCATTGTTTTAAAGTTCAGAACCTATTTTGTTGCTCTTATTGCTGACATTGCTAAGATGTACAGATGTGTGCTAATTCATCCTGACCACAGAAATCTTCAGAAAATTGTTTGGCGTGAATCTACTGATGCAGAAATCAAGGACTACCGTCTTACTGTCACATACGGTACAAGTTCCGCCCCTTTTCTTGTACGAGATGTCTAGTTCAACTTGCTGATGAACAGAAGGAATCTCACCCCACTGCATCAGAGATCATTCGCTCTTGTTTTCATGTTGACGACCTACTGACAGGTATTAGTTCAGTTGAAGAAGCTAAGGAGCTTCAATCAGAAATCTCTTCTGTGCTTGATAGTGCACAAATAGTGCACGTCAAATTGCCCAGAAGCTCTTGCTAATGTCCCTGTAGAGGAGTATCGTGTGGCATCCTAAATGTGATGAGTTTCATTTTCAAATAAATTTGAAGAAAGCGCCAAAGAAGTCACTAAGAGAAGCATTCTCACTTTCATTGCTTCCATATTTGATCCCTTTGGATTGTTAGGATGTGCCATGGTTAATTGCAAACTTATCCTGCAGTCTCTTTGGCAGGTGAAAATTGAAAATTGATTGGGATGATGCGTTAGAACGCCATGTTGCCCATTGCTTTCCACATGTTAATAAAGGACATTATGTTTTCTCTTACAGGATGGTGTTATGCGTAATTTCATGTTGTTTTGATACGTTGTCTTGTTGTTTAACGGGGAACAGCCCGAGTGCTGAGTGAATGTTGGTGATCAATCTAGTTCTCACTAGATCGTTTTGGTGAACCGCGTTTCACGTCGAGTCAGTATAGAATATAAGTTTTCCCGTTCCTAATCCGATGTAAATATTGGAGATATTTTAATGATTTTGTGATTGTAAATATAGCGTAGGGAAATGCCACTAGTACTTTTCATAGTTCATATCATGTCCCATTGCGTCTTAATTTTCGTTCAATGTTAAATTTTGCGAAAACTCTTCTGAATTTGAATCCGTATCAGTGTGATACTTCAAATCGTGTTACTTCAAGCGAATCGAATACGTATATGTATAAGAATACAAATATGAACATGAACATTGGACAATTATTTTAAAGTTCACAAGTATTTAATGTTGTCTTTGGACTTTCATTTTGCATTTATTTGATTGCGTACTTAACGTTTTGATGTCTATTTTCCTTTCAATTTTACTTCCTTGACAATTTTATAATCATTTTATTGTTTGGATTTCATTTGCGTTAGTATGATTTGGGGTTATTTTATGAAATAAACTCATCCTACCCCATATTATTGTTTCTCATCCGAGTTAAACCTCCATTATTCCTGACATATAGTTAAGTGATGAAATTCGACTTTTAGACTTGCCGTTCGAAAACCAACCCACTTCTCTGCGCAAACCTGAGTTAGTCGGATGTTAAAACAGGAATGGAGGCATCGTCCTGGAGGGAAATTGCCCCTGGGTACGGCACAATACACAGCCATGGTTCCTCAATGGAATCACGTCTATGAGGGATATCAACAACCACAATGTTATTGTGTGACAATTTACAGAGAATCTGAAGAGATTCATTTCCTTCATGAAATTTGTACCTGCACCTCTAACCATGAAATGTTGTTTGTTACCGCTTCTATGGTTTTAGCACCAGGCTTTGCTGATGGACTGGTTATTAATTCTCTGCTGCACTCCTTCCTTGTTTATCCATATATATAATTACTTAGGGAACTGCTGAGGTTAGATTTGCCACTTTCGTCGGCTTTTTCTGCTCCCCTGAAGCAACTGATGTTGAGTTTCAGGATGCCCATCTGTTAATGCTTGATGCTTTTTACACAGCAGTACGACTAAAATCCTGGGCATATATTTCAGCTTCACCCAAACATTCCACCGTAACATGACATGAAATAACCCAGATTAAAGCTGCTTCTCTCCGGAAAATCGAATCAATCCTGAATTTATTGAAATTAAGATTTGCCCGAAAAATACATATTCAGAAGATTACTACGAAATCAGCAATTTTTGGATGTCTGCTACACACGTCAGTGCATGAACATAGAGGACAAACCGCAACACTTACTCCACCTATCTTGCAAGAGCTTACATGAGCCATGTGAAGAGGAGGCCGTTTAAAGGCGAGGCAAAAACAACCAATCTCATTGCAGGTTTCTTTCAGTTGCCACGTACTGCAATGTATTCGAAACTTCGACACACTGTTCGTAACCTGACACAGTTTCACCCGGAAGAAAAACTAACTAAAAGTTACAGATCTCTTTGCCTGCTTATGAGAGTATTCACGCGTTGTAGGAAGGATGTAAAGGGAGGCCCAAATTTGAGTATGTTTCCCGTGTTTGAGACCCACATTAGAATTAGTTATGAATTATATGAATTTAATTAATTAGTTGATCCAATGTTCTGGCCTCCACCTTCCCCTGGCATTAATCCACTAGATATGTATTTGTGGCGACACATAAAGGAACATGTTTATAGTACTCCAGCCATGGATGTACAAGACCTAATCGCTCGCGTGCATGCTGCACCGGCAATGATGGACGCAGGAGCGTTGCGTAAGGTCCGGCAAAGTATGCTCCAGTGAGTGGCGAAGTGTTTGCAAATGCAAGGTGGTCACTTTGAACATCTGCTGTGAAGTAATCGCTGCTCATAGGTGTTAAGTACCGGTTCTGTGAAGATAAGACCGGACATCACACGTGCACTATGTAATTATTGTGCACAGCATAATGGGCAATCGAGTGCAGCCTACCTAGTGTACTGTATTGTTTCCTTGTACCGCATTGGATAGAGACGATCTTACTGTGTCCGCTATTATGTTCTACGTATTGGCTTTATTTGCGCTATGAACGAAACAAAGTGGTAATTTACGTCCGTAAGAAATTCATGTTATATTTGAATGTGTAAATAAAGGTAGCTGTAATGGTATAAGAGAAAATTCGTGTATTGCATAGTGGAGCTGTACATTGGATACATTAACTGAAAAAGATATGCAAGAACGCGACTCGAACATCGGCGCGTCCGTACAACCGGCATCTATAACATTACCTCGTCTCACTGAGCTTATGAGACTTCAGCAGAGCGCCGATTTCATGCAACCTGTGCCTTGGCACGCTCTGCGCTGTTACAGCGTTGACAGAGTCTCGTTTCTTATGCACATTTTATGAAACCTATTGGTGGGACTAGGTTTTGCAAGATTAACATTTGTCGTGAATTTCGACGAGGAACCTGATGCCGACCTCCAAGTGCGGGATTTTTCGTTCACCCTATATATCCTTTTCTACATATGAAGTCTTCTTCTCCATGTGTTGGTACTGTGAATTACCTGAACCACCTGTATGTCACAAGATGCTACTCAAAGGGGAACCAAAAGCTCTGTATTCAGACTTTCGTCTTCAAAGCACTAATTTTCTCAATAATTCTATGCTTTTTGGTGTAGCAAGAAATGTATACTAATAGTCTTCACTAGACCATCTATGCACTGTGTAGGATTTGATGTAATTAAATGATAATACCTTACTCTCTTATTTCTATTACAAGCGCTTTGCCCGCGGCTTCGCTCGCGTCATAGTTGAGTTATGCCCATTATATTATTTTATTTTCCATTTTCTTTTGAAGTCCACAGAACCAACCTTATGCGCTCATCGACATTTGTACGAAATGTAAGTCATGAACGTAAATGATGTGTCTTCCCGTCCCGGCTTTGGCCAGAATTCAAAAGTTTCACGCGTGTTCCGAGTTCGCCGGTAAATGAAATTCTCTTGTAATAACAGTAGCTTCTATTATTTTATTAACCCCGCCACACGTAATCTAGTTTCATTGCACAACTTAGGTGGTTTGAGGTTACGTAACAACATTACAGGTGCTCCTACTTTCAAACGAAGTTTGTGAGATGGGAACCCTGGAGGATTAAGAGTATTTAGGAATTCTACTGGATAACTGACAGCATCGTCCGTTTGTAATACCGTCTCGACCGATTTAGACTCTATTTCTTCTGCATCAAAATATGTAAGCAATGCTTCATTTAATTCAGGGACTCTCATACGCCAAAAATCTTACGCGTGCAAATCGAGACGCAAGAGCTCCGTGCACTGTGCATCGGTCCCGCTCGGCTCGGCTCACACCAACGCTTCGTCTCTGGACTACTCTGCTAAGCTCGGCTCGGATTTAGAGCGCTACGGAGCAACTGAGGAAGAGGGAGACAGGCGTGGGGAAAGAGAGAGAGAGAGCTATTGCTCCTAATCGAGAAGTGGAGATCTGCCCTCTGGTCATCCATGCGAAGTCGTCTATTGCACCGTGCAAAGTGCATACACTAGGCGCATGTACCCTGAGAGGCCCTGATTTAATTCATTAGCCGTATCATTAAAGTAAATCTGCAAAACTCCAGGATCTTGATGAACATTTGGCAATAGACTGCCTGTGGAATGCTAAATTTGAGCTTGTACTTTGAAAGTTGGCATAAAGCCGGGTTGGATGACTTGCTTAGCACCAAAAGATGTCATTTGAAAACAGCTGCTATGTTTTCTAATTCGATCAAAATAATGACCATGATCTGGATGGGCACCCATTAGTAACTGTACAATGGTTCAGGTGGAGTGGTGGCAGCTGAACCTTGCTAGAATCGCAACACATCCCTGATATTTCATCTTTCCACTTGAGAGCATTGCAGAACTGGCATTTATGGATCATTGTACCAATGGTTATCAAGCTGTTATCTTCGTAAATAATTTCTGGATCGTACGACATTCCGCAACGAAATGGTCTTTCTTTTCGGACCCCAGGGTGATGTTGCTCATATCGCATTTGAATTGTCCTGTGATATTCGCGATTATTTTGCTGGTGTGTAGCTGTCACTGCTCTGTGAACCTTGGGGTTATTCTTCTGGTATGTCGGTGTCGCTGCTCTATGAACCTTGGGGTTATTCTTCTGGTACGTGTCCGCTCCTGCTCTATATACTTCGGGATTTTTATTTTGGTATTTACTTCAAGCAATTGTACGTGCGGAAGGATTATTCTGTAAAAATGTGGCTGCTTCTTTTTTAAATTGTATTTTTCTCGTAGCGTTTGAGTATCGAGTACGTTTTTGAGAAACTTTTGTAACAACGAATGAATCACTTGTTTATATGCAGTACTTCAAAATGTCCGTTAGAGAGATTACCAGTAAATCGCAATCTTTATACGGGATTAGCTTCATCACTAAATGTCCAGTATAACTCACGATAAACTTCAAAGCGGAATGGAAATATTTTGCCTGCTACCGTCAACTCACATGTTCCACCATAAGTTGTATCGTCTGACACGGAGAGTCGGCACTATTATGAAGAGGAATAGTTATTACCAAGATGATTTTCGGACAAAATGGACACAACTTACGAAACAATAGCTTCACGAACTTTATTAAGCCGTAATTGAGTAGAATATAAAATGTAAGAAAGAGATCTAAATAGACATGCACCGTTACCTACAATAGAAACAATGTTATGTGGCAACACTACGCCATTAATATTTAGATAAGTTACTGCCGTTATCGCGCTGCAGTCTTTTATTTAGCTGTCTCCTTGAAATATCACACACCAGTACTTTGAATTTTCTGGTATGAAATGTTTGTACTCTTCTGAGGAGGAGTAGTTATTAGCAAGGATTGCCAAGGTTCAAACCCTTATTGCTCAAGAGTTCTATCGCACTCACTTCATTACTGGTCGACAATATTATGCTAGTTGCCTCCGGTCTGTCCTTCGATATGAGAGACATATCTTCGAACCATAGACAGCTTTGCTAATGACGCATGCGCGTGCCGAACTGGTACTGCTTTCGCCTAGCCTTTTTTACCAGTTGTACGGATGAAACAAATCATTTAAACTGTAAGCGGCTGCATAACTCACTAACAAAATATAAAACTGTAATAAATCTCATTGATAAAACAGTATTCGTGAGTAAAAGGGCGGCCCACAGGCAGATTCGAACCTGCATTCTTGCAGTCTGTAGACGGTTGTTATACCCATTGCGCTAACAGCACAGCGAAAAACAATTTCTCACGAATTCACTCACAAACATTCGTATATGTAAGCTTATATACTGTTAATTGTATTTTCTTTTCTTTAGGATTTGGGTTATTACCGTTTTAAAATACACGGAAGAGAAGTGAATCGGCATGTACAGTTATGTGTTGGAGAAAGTGCCGCTGCTGTTTTAATTGCAAAAGCCAAAGATTCATGCGCGCAAGGCAAGCATTTCATCTGGAAAATCTTGAAAATAAATATATTTCCGTTGACTTTTCCAGAAATGGAAGATTTTTGCTGTACTATTGAGACGATTTGGAAGACCGAATGAATATATATGTAGAATATTGTTAAAAAACGGATATTTTGAACACAAATGTAAAACCCCTTTGAAATAGGAATTTTAAAAATTTCTTTTAAAATAGTATTTATGATATATGATAATAAATATCTGAATGAATAAAAGTACAATATTTTTCACAGAAATGGAGAGATTCAACAAGAAAGTAAAATCACCTTTCATCCCTATTCACCCCTTTAAAATAGGAATTTTTAAAAATCCTTTTTTAGTGCGCATCTAAGCTAAGGTAGAAACATGTCCTCAAATTTTTATGCAATTATCTCCAGTAGGTTTTGCTGTGCGTTGATTATCAGTCAGTCAGTCAGGACACCTTGCTTTATAAATATGGATCCATTTCATTCATTTCTATTATTCATTTATTTCAGGTTACCATTACATTTCTGTTGCTTTTTTGCACATGGGCGCCAATACTTCTGTAATTCAAACTCTCATTTTCCTCATCAAAGTATCTTTTACTCCTCTGATGCAATATTCAAAATACAGATTTAAAAAATTACGACCTTATGTCCATGTGTTGTCTCTCATATCACCTGTCTCAATTATAAAACAGCACAGAGAAAAGTATCGATAATAGATTTAAGGCAAATCCGGAAGTTTTAGACCTTAGTATTTACTTTTTTATAGAACAAATACATGCGATCGAATTTCTCACTTAGAAATGTAGGTTGTCGAGCATAACATTACTCTACTCAAAAAGAGGAAAGAAAAGATTTAAATCCAATGTAGTATTTACATCATTAATCTTTAATGGCATTTCGACAAATCGAATGTGTGAAGAGCCACTGAGCAGAGAGAAGATCGTTAAGATGACCATATGGGAAAAACAGAAGAAAAAGCAACAGACCTCCTCCAGTAAGGCTTAGGTAGTATTGTGAAACCAGTTAGGAAACATGACACTGCATACACGAGTAATTTGCTGCTTTTAATATGAGTTAGTGAACAGGTGACGTTCCCTATTCTACCAATGAGGAAACGAGCTGTTGTATACATCGCTGTGGAACGAGTTCACAGTCGTTACACAAGAAGACTCTTTTTAAAATAGCATATTTTCCCCTTGAATACAACGTATCTATAAAATGTCCTTTAAAATTAGGAATTCTTGAACATGCTTTTAAATGATACCATACCACAGGATGTCCGATAGCGTGTCTAATGTCCTTCCGAAAATCTAATAAACATTAACGCAGTAGAAGAGCGTCGTTGTTCACTGGAGTGATTGAACATCAGAAACATTTTAACTAATTCAAGAATACGGTGCCATCAATCTGCACTGTGAGTGAGCACGTGATTGTTTTATAATTCTTCTTAGAAACCGTAGGACCGTTTTCAATATTGGGGTGCAGCAGTTTAGTAGGTGAATGAGTAGCTGTTTGCCAATATCCTCTAAATCTATAACACCCGTTAAGAAAGTGATACTGTTCTCGAGTGAGTTAGAAGGTGCTTACGCAAATAAGCTCTTGATCTATATCTTTTACCACACACATTACACCAGTGTGGCCGTTCATCAGTGTGAGCAAGAAGGTGCTGACGCAGACCTTGCTTTAACGTAAACTTCTTACCACATTCGCTACATGAAAATCGCCGTTCTCCACTGTGAGTTAATATATGATATTTCAATGAACTTTTTTGAGCAAACGCATTGCCACATTGACTGCAGAGATAAGGTCGTACCCCGGAATGTGTAGGCATGTGTGACTGAAGACTGTATTTCGAAGTAAAGGTCTTCCCGCAATCTATGCATTTATGAGGTCTTTCTCCGGTGTGTATGAGGAGATGCTTTATGAGGTTGGCTTTCAGTTTGAAACGCTTACCACAGTGGTTACAACAATATGGACGTTCACCGGTATGTAGGAACATGTGTTTCTTAAGACTAGGCTTTGTACTAAATCCCATGCCGCATGCACTACATATGTGTGGTTTACCACCTGTGTGAATAAGGGTATGCTTTAGAAGACTACTCTTGTTGACAAATCTTTTGCCACATACTGTACATTCATGCCGAAGGTTCCCTGTGTGAATCATGACGTGGGACCGAAGGTTACTTTTGTAAGAAAATTTATTACCACATTGTTCACAACTGAACGGCCGTTCACCGGAATGTATTAGCAGGTGTGCCCGTAAACGGGACTGTAAGGAAAAGGTTTTACCACATACATTACAAAGATGTGATTGTCCTGTGCACGTAGATTTTTGTCGCATATCGTAACACTTCAAGGAAGAGTTGGTGTTGCATTCTCTCCCATGTAATGATCCGTCGCCAGAATGTGACAACAGGTGTTGGTGGCATACATCATCAGGTGGCAAATGGCACGCCAGGTCACTTCCCATTTTGAGTACCTTGTACAAAGTGCAACATGTATCCTCTGTTCCCCTGGTCAATACTTCAGCATTCTGCACACTAAAATACACAAAATGAAAAAGGTCATAAAATCACATTTAGAATTCAGAAGTAAGCTCAATATTGGTACCGATATACTTGTCAAACTAAAATCAAACATTCCCACAAAAATAACCTAGGGTAGGGCAGGATTAATCCCATCACTGGTCAACTCCGATGAAAATAACAAAGACTGCTGCTATTAAGCTGCACTGTGTATGTCTGTTGCCATTCTTCTTTAGTCGAGAGCCAGCGTCCTGAGTGTTCAGTGTGTTGGACAGCGGCATGTCAATTCGGATTTGTTTGGCATCAATTGGACAAACGTTATTTGCAAGGCCCATTCCAGCCTCTGAATTAGGTGCCAGTCCAGCATAGTGATCTATCAACTTACCTTACTCCAAGCTTCTTGTCTATGGATTCACATTCCTGCCAGAAATAACTGCACGTGTCAAATATATCTCCAGTTAGGCGGTAAACCAAAGCATGGCATAACGGAACAATTCGGACCAAAATTTTGGGGTTAAAGCGATATCTGAAAATAAAGCAAACTGACGCGAGGAGAGGAAGTGTGGCACTGTAACTCTTGCTTGTGATGACTAACAGATTATATGCTACGAAAACTGGTAATACAATGGTTATGGATATTTAAAAACGTGTTCTATTGAGGCTTTCTTGGAATAGCATTTAATTCAGATATAAGTCACCTATCTTTCTTGAAATGTTATTACATACCTCTACTCCCATATAGAAACTCTTACTAGCAACAGAAATACCATTCTTCTTTCTTAAACGTTTTACCTTCTAGGTTTGGTTTTTCCATTGGACCCCTGGGGTTGGTTTTCCCTTGGACCCATTGAGCTATCAATCCTCTATCGCCGCAAGGGCAGTGTTCTAGAGCGCGAGTCTTTGGGTCGTGGGATACAACTACAAAAGAGGACCAGTACCTCGCCCGGGCTGCCTCACCCGCTAAGTTAAAGAGGGGCCTTGTGGGGAATGAGATCAGAAGGGATAGAGAAGTAAGAGGGAAGGAAGTGGCCATGGCGTTAAGTTAGATACCATCCCAGCATTTGCCTGGAGAACTGGGACAGTTTGGGAAACCACTTCAAGGATGGCTAAGGAGGGAACCGAAGCTCATCTACTCAGGTGACCTCCGAAGACTGAGTGGACGTTGTTCCAGCCTTCATACCACTTTTCAGATCTCATGCAGAGCAGGATATCGAACCCGGACTTTGCTAATCACACTATACACTGCACCACAAAGGGGGATGAAGTACAAATCTTAAATAATTTGATTATGATAAATAACTAGATAGGAATTCGATGCCCACTGTAGACACACATTTTAGGTTGTTAAACTAGGTCTGATGATGATGATGATGATGCTTGTTGCTTAATGTGGCCTAACATCAAGGTCATTGGCCCCTCATGGTACCAAATGAGGTGAAATGAAATGACAAATTTAAAGTCCAAAATCCTCCACTGACCAGAATTCAAAACGTGAGGACAAAGAGTGAATGGATGGATGAATATGAATTTAAAACGATCAGTGGAACTGACCCACAGTGCCCCACATGCAGAGAAGCTGGCGTAAAACAATAGTATTGCTGACCAAGGGACTGTTTCTATAGCACGATACTGAGTAGATAATACTTGTAGTCGAAAGGGGTCCAAAATCCAAGTCATTGGCCCCTCATAATGGTACTGTCATGTTGCGGTACTAATCAAAAGCAGCATAGACTCGCAGTATTCCACACATCATGGTTACTATTCACAGGTAATGAAATTTGCACAGGTATTACAGACCTACGGTGTTTCGCACATAGCGCGCCATTTACAGGCAATGCAAATTACGGTGTTCTTCATCACATAAATGTACTAACCACAGGGACTCGTACTATCCCGTGGTGTTCCTCATACAGTGGGTACAAATCACAGGCAAGCCAGAACCATGGGTTCCCTCATCCCATGTTGTCGCTTATATAGTGCTACTAATCACAGGTACTGTAAAAGCCGTTGCCCACTTCTTTGCTACTAGTCACAAACCTACTTGGTACTACGCGCAAGTAAAAGCGACCCATTTTGTTCCCCATGAGGTGGTACTAATCAAAAGTAGTTACATGGTTCTAATGTAATCACCCCCTTGGTCGCCCTTTTTAGTCACCTCTTACGACAGGCAGGGGATACCGTGGGTGTATTCTTCATCTGTTTCTCCCACCTACAGTGGGTGAACTAGGTATAATTTTTATGTTACAGATAGTAAGAATGTAAATGAGAAAGACCGCCCATGACAAATGGTCTGAACAGATTATTTCGCAGGCCATTAACAGTATATTGAGGGAAGATGTTGGCATCCGAGCAGCTGCAGATATTTTCAGTGTGCCCTACAGAACTGAATCCAAATGACACCCGTTCGACACCTGATAACAATAAGACTATGACGCTCTGATTTCAGTGTTGACAGAGTCTTGCAAACAGAGGTTTTCATCTGACTCCTGTGCTAGTGCACAGCGCGGCCTATATTTACGCGGAGAGGAAGAGTATTAACGTCACTTGGAATGGGAGCATTTAAAAAAGGGCCGGAAAGTACTGGTTCATAAATTTCATGATATCTCTCAGGGAGCCTGAGAGCCTATTTAAGGTCAGAGCTGCGGCAATGAATGAAAAATCATAGAAATTTTTTACATTTACGTTAATTAGTGTGATGAGTGAATTTTTCTTCAATGTCCGGAAAAAATATACAATGCTGATGAGACAGGATTTCCAATGAATAATAAACCACCTAAAAATGAGTGAAAAGTGAAAATGTGAAGTTGTCAGACTTACCAGCGTTGATCGTTTTGAACATATTACAGTCGTTGCTTTTTTTATTACAAGTGGGGTATACATCACACCATTACATGTAATAAGTCTCATTGTAGAACGTATTTGTGATCTTGAAGGGTGTTCGATTCTGAGAAGCCTCCCAAGAGAATTGGCCTGCAAGTGCTGTAGCAGAAACGTTGGATTCCAGACATGTCAATTTGCACCTACTGTACTTCTTAAATGCCTTGAACGTTTTCAGTAGCACAGATCTCCAGGAAAATGTCTGCTAATTTTATATGGCCATGCATCTCACTGCTCAACAAAATGCTTACACTTTTCTTCATAAATTACTATTAAACTCATGTGTTTGCCTCCTTATACAAAACATGTCCTTCAGCCTCAAGATTACACCCTATTCAAAGCCCTGAACACATTTTATCACTCAGAAGCGACTGCATTCATTGACAACCATCCAAGAGCACCCATAAGTAACACTGATTTTGGAAAGCTGTTCACAGCAGTGTGGAACAAAACTGCAACACATGGTAATGTTACAAAGGGGTTTTAGTGTACGCACAGTCCTAACATCACACAAGTTTCTACCATCAGCAGCCTTCCAAGCCGAATCATCATCTTCTCCAGTCCATTCAGAAGTAGTTCCCAACCCATTGACTCCTTCAATGTCTGGCCCTTCTAATCTCTACAAAGCACCCTCACAATCTTAATCATTACATGTATCAAATATTCCATTACCTGTAACAACTACACCATCACCTGCATTTAGAGTAACAATACCGACTCCCACAAAATCAACGTGTAACCGCAGGAAGCCAAACAGAAAACAGCAGGCCCGTCACCTCACTTCAAAGGAAAATCTCTCCAAAACTGCTGACAAGATGAGATTGAAGACGGGAAATGGATTGAAGAAAAGGCCCCACCTGGAAATAAACAAGTTGGAGAGGCGCAGACTCTTCGAGATCGATGTCGACAATGATATTTTTCCTAGACAGGAAAGTGAAGTAATAGAAGATGAAGAGATTGTCTCTTGTGGGTTTTGTAGAACTAACAGGAGCCACTCCGCCAGCGGAGGTGACTGGATCCAATGTCAAAAGTGCAAAGTGTGGTTTCATGAAATATGTGCTGGAGCTGTCGGTAGAAAGAAGTTCGTGTGTGGAAAATGTATGTGAATGAAATTGCCCCATGCCTGATCGCAATTGCCCCACATTTCTGTCTGAATGTACATTATGCCATTAAATGCAGAACAATACATGTACAAAAAAATTGTACTTGTTTAACCAAATACTATACGCTAATGCAGAATATGACAGTTCATCTCTCCCTGCAGCAAGTTATAAAGGGATAAGAAAGCAATGAATATGGTTTTTTTTTAACTATTACTTGAATACTTGATAGGAATAGCCTCGTTCTACCCTATACAGTTTTGCTCCAAAAAGTGTAGACAGACAGATATTTAAAAGAGCTTTTTGAGAAGGCATAAAATTGGATAATGTACAAAGGTATGGTATTTCTCCACAGTGAGAAGGAAGTGGGAACCTAATGTAAAATATGATATTGCATTCAGAGTTTATCTGGAAAGATCACAAATTCTCTTGAACATTATTCAGAACGGCAAGACATCAAGAGTCCCGGCCTACGTGCCTAGTAAATGTCTTACCAAGTTCAATTACAATGCAGAAAATCAGAGAAAGTTTTGCACCCGCTGGGAGTATCAAATCTCTCGACAATTATAGCAGTGTATTCTGACCTTCAAATTCATGCAGACCAAGTTGGATATCTCTAATATTAATAACATATCATTTAAACTAAAAATATCATTAACATTTTGACAGAATACCTTCAAGAACTTTGTAAGAGCAGTAAGCTTCAGCGACTAAATGACGTCATGTTCATTTACTGTATAGCAGTCTGAGAAATCAGATTTACTGACAATGTGGCTTTTGAGTCAGATTACAGAATACATAAGTAGAAACCGGCATCGAAGAAGAAACATGATTCAATCATTTTGGAATGGCCGTCATCCAAGAGCTAATCTTCATGTTCAGAAACAAAGTATGAATGGGTATACTATCAATAATGGAAATTAGGAAATCCCTGAGAAATCTCAAAATATCCAGTAGAAGCTCGAAGGCAAAAACTACTCGATCAGCCACAAAGAACCTGGACACAGACAACACACAGAAGATCCATCGGAGATCCACAGATCTTTTGAACAATCGATTCTCCAGCAAGCCATACTTCCAAAGTGCCCTGAAAAGATGGCATCAAACCTGTTATAGGTATTCGGACCACAAACCAGATCCTTGTTGATTGCTGGAAAATTGGCATGACACCTGATGACTGGAACTCATCTCTTGTACATTTATTATGCAACAACCAGTGGTAACAAATACTGGGGTATATTGCTGCTGCCAGTAGCCTATAAACTGTGCTACTGGATTCCACCAAACAAGGGAGTGAACCAGTTCCACCAGACGATTGGTGACTATCAGGGAGAATTCTGACAAGGACGCTCTTGCGTTGAGCAACAAAACTGAAACCCATTCTAAAACGAAAATGGGTGAATTGCACTAACACTCCTGTTGAATTAATAAACCTGAAGAACGCTTATGACTCAATCCACCACCAAACTCTCTTCTCAAGTCCATGGGAACAAGACGTCGTCTATAGGCACCATACATGCTCCTCTGGTGGCAGCTGTGGTAATAAGTACATGACTCTGTGGCAAGTGCAGCTTGAAGGAAATGAATGAAGGTGAAGCACAGTTTGGGAAAATGATCAGAAATACATACGGCCCTAAACAGCATAAAGTTAACGTGTAATACTGCGTTGTTGATGTAAGCGGATTGGAAAAAAAGACGGAATCAAGTGAAACTACATTATCAAAATAGATAAAGTACCAAATGAATATTTAATTTTGGCTAATTAATATAAATGACTTTAAAATTAACAGGAATTAACGAAATTCAACGATCTACGACATATACATATGTATAATACTGAGTGCCCCTTACGTACACTTTGAGTAGAAGAGGATTCCATTATTGCCCTTTGACTTGTAAGGTTACATAATGAGAACATTAAAGTTGTTATCTGTAGAAAGGTATCACTAGTCTTCCCCCTGTTTATTGGTAACATTGTTTTTAGGTGAAGACGGGCATTGCTACATGCTTAGATGGCTTTTTAAGTCTTGATGAACAACGATTATATCTGACAACTTTCTTCACATTATGCTTTATGTTGCACCAAAACAGATAGATCTTATGGCGACGATGTACAGAAAAGGGATAGGAGTAGGAAGGAGATGGCTATGACCTGAATTACGGTACAGCCCCAATATTTTCAGGCGTAAAAATGAGTAACGACGGAAGAGATGATAATATTTCTACTTCTAATAATATGTAGGATAAGAAACACATTTTTAAAACTGTGGACAGAATGTTCTGTAGAATGAGCTAAGAGTGCATCAGTTTATGGACATCAAGCAGCAGGTCATTTGTATGACAAGTAAGAATAACAAATGAAAACAGTAAGCACCTGTCACTCATACAAACCAAACCCTAGGAGAATTTCAGAAGAGAACTGTCCAGGAGCTTCAAGATCAAAACCGGGGTAAAAGAAGGAGATGGCCTCTTACCCATTTACTTCAACCTGATGCCCGATAGTCATAAAAACGGAAAAAATAAGTTGAGAAATACATGTTTCAAACTGGTCACATTTAGAGCTGAGAGCAGAAAGGCCCAGGTGTCTGGCCTTAACAAGAAACATCACTAACCCTGTCAACAACTCTGAAGAAGATGCCATTGCTGTCCCAAATCCTACAAAATGGAGCAGTGAAAGCATGAATGTAGATACTGAATGGCAAAATCTTCGAGAACTTGCACACTGAAAATTCTCTTTGACAAGCATTCACTGAACGATTGGGAAAGATGATCTTTTCCAGTATGGGTTCACCCCTATGGTAGAGACTGCAGCTCCCTCATAGTAAGATGCACAAACTTGAAGTAGCCTGTAAACTGTTGCAAAACCTATATATCAAAAGAACATTTCAAGATACATCATTACAGAACTGTAGTCAGACTGCAGTTCCTATGCTCGGAAGAGACTCTGTTTTTGAATAGGGAATGGTCTATAGATGACATAGAAAGTTCAAAAATGCATTCTTTGGAAAATTCCATGACACAGACAATTCCAAGAGAGACTACCAACTAAAAGAAAACTCTGAACTATACTGGCAGATGTGAACGGCCAACACAACATACAATATAGGCAGCTGAATTTCTTTGGGAACCTTCCCTGAATGGACAACAAGGTTTACCAAGATATTCTCTCTGATTAAATGTGGAAAGACAGGATGCCTTTAATTTAACAAAGTCTTAAAGGCCTGAATTCTGCTAGGATTGTGACTAATTTCCTAGTTGGCTCCAAATTCTGTTATATGGGTAGTTCTTCGTCCCTATCACCCTGAAATCACTCTCACAGGTGAGAATGGATAATCTGCTGGGTTCAAGAGATATCCGGAACAAAAATGTAAACCTCAAAAGAACTAGTCATAAAAGCTCCCTGGTAGGCTTAAATCACTGCCAATAATAACTTCATTTATTGTTCAATACTTAAAGCCCATCATTGGCTAAGGGCAAAATTGATATTGCTTAATTAATAGATAATCATGTTGAAAGCTGAGATAGAACAATAACTTCCAAATAGAAAATATGTTGAAAATGTTCTGCCTCAGCCTGAAATATGCACTGTAACTGTTATGATATACTGGTTCACTCTCTGCAATTCAGCCTTGTATTTCGATGTGAAGTACATTTATAAATTATAAAGCTACAGCAAATGAAAATATATTGTTCATACACTTCGGCAGAAACCAAGACACACATCTGTTTGTTGTAGATATATTAGTTCTGTATAGGAAGCAATCCTGTACAAAATAGCCGAGACTATGACACCACTGTCTGAGAGCTGTATGGGTGACGGCTACAGCGCCCACTCACCTAGACATGCAACACAGAAATAACCAGCCACTCGACTGAGTTTTCTGTGACAGCTGAGAATTTTTATTTGTGCTTTGTACATTTACTTATGTGTATATTTATGTCGACTGAATTGCTAGTGCAGTAAAATATCCTTCATTTTAAATGCTTTTGTGCCAATTAACTGTAGTACCTTTACACATTTAAGGAAAAATGAGTAAAAATATTATCCCAAAGCATTCATAAGCATGGACAATCCATTAGGTTGAAACCTGGAAATATCCAATGCTGTTAACTGCACAGCTTTGTACACACGTATAACTCATAAGACTTGTATACTGGTTTTAAAGTACCAATATTTTAAAATTCTGATGACTCTGCAACACCCTGAACTGAACAAAATAAGATCTGTAAGAAATAACAACACGAGCATTTCAGAGTTAAAATCATTCTGTAGTAATTGCAGGTTTCCATGGAGGTGCGGTGTACTTAAACAGATGCAGTTTTACATAGCGCAAACACGGAAGGTTAATGCGTACGTATATGGCTATTGCGTCTGAGAGTAAAGAGGAACTAAGTTGCCATGGACTTAATCGTGGAATGGGCAGAAAATAATAAAATGGACCTTAATGCGAACAAAACAGAATTGGTTGTTTTCAGGAGGGGAGGAAAATTATCTAAAGATGATTGTATCCTTTATAAAGGACAAAAATTACGAAACAATAAGCAATACAAATATCTGGGGATTACAATACAGGTAACAGGAACAAGATTCACAATACACCTAAAGGAGAGAGTCATCGCAGCAATACGAAGCATTAGTGATATTAAAGACCTTCCACATCTATCTTTGAAGACAGCCATGGCTCTGTTTAATACGAAAGTTGTTCCAACAACCACATATGGTCTAGAGCTAACATGCGAACATCTCTCAAAAAGACAACTGCAAGAGCTGGAAAGTTTAAAGGCTAGATTCTTGAAGAGAGTTGTATGTGTTTCCAGATATACATCATTAAAACTAGTATACGTTCTTGCAAAGGAGACGTAGTTCATTGAACACATACGATTTCAATTGTTACTTTCAACGACAAGGAGTTACAGGCAGTTGCTACAAGAACTGCAAGCAAAGAGGGCTATGATATGGGATGAGTTTTACTCAACTGATGCGATGTTAAACTGGGACTGGACGCGTGGTGGATATGATCTGAGACATACAGTGACCAGGTTTGCCGTACACGGGTTCCACCATAAGGTGTGCAGAACCATGGAATTTCACAAGCCAGGACCGGGCTGCATATGTCTCGTCTGTGACCAACGATGTGATATATACAATGTCCATAGAAAAGGAAGCTTGACACAATTGTGTAAATAACTGATCATGTTTTGCAGGCATTGACTGCATATTATTACTATTATTGATGCATATCTAAATCTATGTATCATGACCATTTGGTTCCAATATTATTATTATTATTATTATTAAAAATATCTTTTGAGAATCAGGGCACAAATGACAAGAACGTTTGCGAATCGAATCACTAACCACTGTTATCGCAGGCATGTTCATTGAGGTCATAAAGACTTACTCTATTTGATTAAGATGGGACAGGACACGAAACCTTCTACAGTGTCTTAATAGATGTAATCACAGGCTTCTTCTGGTGGGTTTTCAAGATTCTCGAGCTCCGTAGCAGAGCCAGTGATGTATCGATGAAAGAGAAGTTTGCTTAAATGCAATATCAGGCTGTCGAATGCTGCCAACTTAAGATAGCCCATGCACATCCCAGTATATGCTGAATTCCTTCTTGTGCAAGATGTTTCGCAATGGCTGTCTTCACACTGATTTCTTTTCAGACTGACTTTCCTCTCTGGGAGTGGACTGAGGGTGTCTTATTATTTTAGAAGTAACACATCAAAAGAACAACAGGAACAACAGGAGGAAGGTATTTGGAATGTAAACATAAAGGCTAAGTTCTGTACAAGCCAGCTTCAACGAAGCAATTAAATTGGGCAAATGAAGGAGGATACGTTAACAGGAGACCTAGGCAGTGAAGGTTAGGCTCAGTCATTAACGATACGAGGTCTGTCAATGAACTAGTTGCATACAGAACATTGAGAAGGTGCCTCCAGATGTTTCCATCTTTGACCATATACCTCATACCATTCAGTGGCATGTTAAGGTTGAATTTAATTGAGTCTGTCCATCTCAATGCTGCCCGCCCTCAACTTCAATACCCCTCCACCTTCCCAAACATAACTCTTTTCCAATGAATCGAAGCGTCTCATAATGTGTCGAAAGTATGACAGCTGTAATCATGTAATGACTGCCTCAAGAGACAGATCTAGTTTGATCTTCTGAATGACCGATGCATTTGTCTTCTTGTCTATCCAAGGGATATGCAATTTCTAACTGCAACACCAGAGTTCAAATACGTCCATATGCTTGGTATCTCACTTTCAGGCTTTCTCAACCATATGCAGTTATGCCTTCATAATTCTGACTTTAGTATGCGAAGATATCTGAACACTTCAAGACCTTATACAGGCCTTTGAATACTGCTCTTTCAAGGGCAAGTCTTCAGCCAATTTCTGGAACATTGGAGCTATTTCCTCTGATATTTGATCACAACAAACAAAACTATTCACGTGGGTGATTACTTCATTACTTATCATAATGTTTGATGGTAAACCTATAGTCATGATCAAAGAGGATATAAGGGGAGGGAGATGAAACTCAATAATAAATTTGGGTTCGAAGAGAGATGGCCCCTTGTAGTGTCAGTCTGCAATCAGAGATTGCACCACAATGCGTATTGTGTGCAATACCTTACTATTATTAACAACAGATAGTGCAGAGAATTAATTAACGCTGTAGTAACGCACATCCAGTTATGATCACCACAACCCCTCCCTCGCTCCTCCTTCCATACTATTCCCCCTCCTTCAACCGTTCTACCCTACCCCCTCACCCACTACGGTGATTATAATGCAGTTCTACTAATTCAATTCCCAATACACTACAATTCATATATTTTTACTTTAAAGTACTTACTAGTTCTAAATAATGTTAAATTAATAAATTTCATTGTTTGTCCGTATTGAACCAAGATTACAACTTTTATTATAATTTGGATCCACCTTATTCAATACATAAAACTTGTTGTTCAAATGAAATTACAACATATATTTCAATCAGAATTAGTTTCGACGCCCCTCTGCGTCATCAGCTGATATAGGTTCTTGGAAAAATTGGCAATCACATAAGTTTATCTACGTCAAATTGAACCCAATTCAAAACCATATTAACAACTTAAAACTGTGTTACGGTTATACTGTCTCAAAGTCCATATTTTCTACAAGTCCGAGACTTGCGAGTCTTAAACCTTAAATTGATGAAAACATGTGCAAACCGGTTCGCTCTGTTATAAAATGACGTGGATTTAAAAGCACAACAACTTAAAAATAAAATAGTCTTGAAGAAACATTAGCTTAATTTATCACACTTCTTAAAACGTGACGTAGAATCGTCGTAAAATACTTCAATAAAATCTTCAGAGTCGCTTTAATGGAGCAATCCTAGTGAGGTGGAAACGAGTAATCGGTACAACGTTCCCAGTTCAATGCGGACCTGTAATAAACTATCACCTAACTGAAGAGGCAATATATAAAATTACGTCTTATAACGTAAACGTTTTTACGTGACTCACCTCAAAAGATCGCTGTCCATGCGAAGTCTAGCGAGCAGTGTTGTGATAGTATTCAAGTGTCCAAGGTTGGTCGGGACCAAAGGGGGAAATAGGGGAAAGTGGGAGGACCAACTGAGGAGCGGCAACTTGTTGGAGCTCCGGAGGGCGTGGTCGTGAAAAGCAACTAGTAATGCTATTACGCATAATATGAAACACCGTCCTATTGACAGGGATATGTACATTTTAAAAAACTCAATAGGGATATCAAATAGAATATTTGACTTTTCAGAAATTTCACTTAAATTAAGGTTTGGATTAAAATACTGTTCCAGGTGTACAGTATATAGCAACCCTCCGTAACATCCAGCAAACTTCCTTTTCCTAAGTTCTCCAAGATCTCAATGTCCTGTTCTATAGATGTGAATTTATGCTTTAGATCATGTACATGCTGGCCTACCGCGGAAAACCTGTTATATTTTATGGCATTAGTATGTTCCGTGTATCTAATTTTTAAACTTCATCCTGTTTGACCTAGATATGTGCACCCGCAGTTGTTACATTTAAATCTATACACACCCGATTTGGAATAAGGGTTCGATCTATTAACTGAGGCTGAATTGGGCAATACAACTGTGTTATTATTATCCGTACGAAACGAAACCTTGACATTATGTTTCTTGAAAATATTAGTAAACTTATATGTACCCTCATTTTAAGTAAATATTGCGAACGCCTTTTGATTAGGTTTGTCTTTGGGCAAAGTGGTTTGTAAACGGTACCTGAACTTGTTGATGATACATTCAATAAAGCATTCACTAAAACCATTAACCTTAGCCATTGAAGGGATTATATTGTGTTCTTTATTCAAATGAGCTTGTGTCATAGGGATCCTAAAAGCCCGTTCTACTAAACTATTGTATGTAAATCCGATCTGTTGATTTTTAAGTGAAGAAAATTAATTGATTCATTACTCTCTGACTCCAAAGTAAATTTGATGATGATGATGATGATGCTTGTTGTTTAAAGGGGCCTAACATCGAGGTCATCGGCGCCTAATGGCACGAAAAGAAATTACAACAAAAAGTTCAAAATCATCCACTGACCAAAATACGAAAATTGTCGTAAAGAATAAAGGGATGGACAGGAACCCAAAAAAACAGTGGACCAACACAAAAAAAGATCATAGATAGCAATATTACTGACCAAGGGGCCACTAATAAAGCGCAATCTTGAATCGAGTATGCGTGATGTCCAGAGGGGTTCAAAATCCAGGTCTAAGGCCCCTCAAAGTGGTTAATTATCGCTAGTAAAGTAGAACCATGGTATTTGTCATGTTAGGGTACTAATCAAAAGTAGCGAAGACTCACGGTGTTCCACAAAAGATGGTACTACTCACAAGTTTTGTACTTCGTACAGGTAACGCAGACCTATGGTGTTTCACACACAATGGAGCCACTCACAGCCAACGCAAACCGGTGAGTCTCCTCACCTAGGTGTACTAGGCACGGATGCCGGTCCCACGGTCCCCGTGGTGTTCCTCACATGGTGGATACTAATCACAGGCAACGCAGACCCACGGTGTCGCTCATATAGTGGTACAACTCACAGGCAACGCCAGACGCACGGGGACTGGAAACCCACAGGAGAACCACTCTCTGCTGCTACTAATCACAAACCTATTTCGTACCTAATATGGTGGTACTACTCGCAAGTTCAGGCAACCCATGGTGTTCCCCGCGTGATGGTAGGAATAAAAAGTAGTTTCATGGTTCTAATTGGATCACCTCTTGGTCGCCCCTTTTAGTCGCCTCTTAAGACAGGCAGAGGATACCGTGGGTGAATTCTTCGTCTGCCTTCCCCACCCACAGGGGGGTGTGTTTGGTCCGCGAGGGGTATTTTATTTCCCTCAAGTTCGCCGGCAAGCCGGTTAGGGCGCCCCTATCCGCCACCTGGGACGCGCCACGTGTTCGTGTTCGTGGCAAAGTAAATTTTATCTGTGGGTCAATGTTATTAAGTACATCTAGAGTAGCCGTTGCGTCCCTAACACGTTCGTCTAAAATTACTAATGTATCGTCCACAAATCTAGACCAAAACAGAATGGTGTCAAATTCTATGTCGTTCTACATCATGTATGTTTCCAAAGAATCCAGATAAATCTCTGCCAGGATTCCCGAGGCCGGAGATCCCATTGCCAACCCATCCTGTTTATAAATGACCTTGTCAAAGACGAAGTAGTTATTATTTACAAGTAACTTAACCGATTTCATGATATCTTGTGTTTCAAGTTCACTTAGCTAACAGTAGGATCTTAGATTCTTGAAAACAATAGGAAGCAACTTATTGGTTCTAATACTCGGAAACATGTTGACGATATCAAATGAATGTAAGGTATGGTGAGCTTGTAATTTAAAATTGCTTAATTTATTAACCAATTCTATGGAGTTCTTTATGGATTTGTATGCCGTAAATCTATAGTGTTGTTTAAGGAATTGCTGAATGAACTTAGCCAATTTGTATAGAGGACTGGGTCTGTAATTTATTATGGGCCGAATGCGAACCCCTGCCTTGTGGATCTCAGGGAGTGCTCTCACTGTTGGAAGGCCCGGGTTCATATTTACTACTTTCTGCTTCTCCTGTTCGGTATAGAGGAAGAATGTATTCTTTAATGTTTGTTTTAATTGGCGTTGTAGAGTTCGCGTTGGGTCTTTCTTGATCAATAAAAAGTTTTCATTATCGAAAAATTGTTTGGTCTTACGAATATAATCATCTTTATGCATTATTACCGTTACATTAACCTTCCCTGCTTTACTGATAATGACCTCCTCATCTTTAACCTTCTTTTTAAGTTCTATAATACACTTTTAATAAATACTGATGTCCTTGGAACTGTAAACGGCTTTCTCTTTATTATTAGTAACTAAACTATTGTGCAACTTCCTTTTTAAATCTATCTAACTTCCTCCTGCACCTCATGTGGTAATTTACCAATCGCAACTTCCGATTCCACCACAAGTTTTGTGATCTTTTTGGCCAGGTTGATATTAGGCCAGTTATGTTTTGGGCCTTTAGAAAGAATTTGCATTTCTTTCTCATTCAAAACGGTCTTGGAAAGGTTGATTACTGGTGTACGAAAACTCCTGATTAAATCTTTATTAGGAGAATTATTGGCTCCTAAGATTGGTTTGCTTGAAAATGATTCTTTCTTTAGCATTTCTAGTTCCTTATCCAATACTTTCTGTTTAGCAGGAAGAAAGTTATCCAATTTATTCTGAACCGAGTCTTGAAAAATGTTCCATTGCGCCTTAGTAAGCAAGGCAGGGGCCCTGACGAGAGTCTCATATAACTGCTGATTTTGAAAGGTTTTTTCTTATAAAGAAATGTTAACTCATTTTTAAGACAAGATCTTTTACATTTTTGTTTTACGTTACGTTGGTGAGAAAGAACCTGATTCATTTTAAATACCCTCTTTAAAAAATTCGGGCTCAGATTCAATTCGATACATTTTTTGATAAACATTATATCCTTGCCTATCTTTCCTACCTTGATTCATAAGCCCAAATAGCGACGGGCCACCATATTTGCCTGGTGGGCTTCTTAAGTTAAGTTAATAAATTTCATTGTTTGTCCGTATTGAACCAAGATTACAACTTGTATTATAATTTGGATCCACCTTATTCAATACATAAAAACTGTTGTTTAAATGAAACTACAACATATATTTCAATCAGAACTAGTTTCGACGCCCCTCTGCGTCATCAGCTGATATAGGTTCTTGGAAAAATTGGCAAGCACATAAGTTTATCTACGTCAAGTTGAACACAATTTAAAACCATAATAACAACTTAGCACTGTGTTACGATTATGCTGTCTCAAAGTCCACATTTTCTACAAGTCCGAGACTTGCGAGTCTTAAACCATAAATTGATGAAAACATGTGCAAGCCGGTTCGCTCTGTTATAAAATAACGTGGATTTAAAAGCACAACAACTTTAAAATAAAGTAGTCTTGAAGAAACATTACCTTATTTATCACACTTCATAAAACGTGACGTAGAATCGTAGTAAAATACTTGACAGTGTCATTTATAAACAGGATGGGTTGGCAATGGGATCTCCAGCCTGGGAATCTTGGCGGAGATTTATCTGGATTCTTTCGAAACATACTGTACATGATGGAGAACGACAGAGAATTTGACAACATTCTGTTTTGGTCTAGATTTGTGGACGCTACAATAGTAATTTTAGACGAAAGTGTTAGGGACGCAACGGCTACTCTAGATGTGTTTAATAATATTGACCCACAGATTAAATTTAATTTGGAGTCAGACGTAATGAACCAATTAATTTTCTTGACTTAAAAATCAACAGAACGGATTCATATTTTGCTTATAGTATTTTTAAAAAGCCTACACAACCGGCAGTCACTATTAGACAAGACTCAGAACACCCACAGCGTCAACAAAACTCTACATACAATAGTTTAGTAGAACGGGCTTTTAGGATCCCTATGACACAAGCTCATTTGAATAAAGAACACAATATAATCCCTTCAATGGCTAAGGTTAATGGTTTTAGTGAATGCTTTATTGAATGTATCATCAACAAGTTCAGGTACCGTTTACAAACCACTTTGCCCAAAGACAAACCTAATCAAAAGGCGTTCGCAATATTTACTTAAAATGAGGGTACATATAAGTTTACTAATATTTTCAAGAAACATAATGTCAAGGTTTCGTTTCGTACGGATAATAATAACACAGTTGTATTGCCCAATTCAGCCTCAGTAAATAGATCGAACCCTTATTCCAAATCGGGTGTGTATAGATTTAAATGTAACAACTGCGGGTGCACATATCTAGGTCAAACAGGACGAAGTTTAAAAATTAGATACACGGAACATACTAATGCCATAAAATATAACAGGTTTTCCGCGGTAGGCCAGCATGTACATGATCTAAAGCATAAATTCACATCTATAGAACAGGACATTGAGATCTTGGAGAACTTAGGAAAAGGAAGTTTGCTGGATGTTACGGAGGGTTGCTATATACTGTACACCTGGAACAGTATTTTAATCCAAACCTTAATTTAAGTGAAATTTCTGAAAAGTCAAATATTCTATTTGATATCCCTATTGAGTTTTTTAAAATGTACATATCCCTGTCAATAGGACGGTGTTTCATATTATGCGTAATAGCTTTACTAGTTGCTTTTCACGACCACGCCCTCCGGAGCTCCAACAAGTTGCCGCTCCTCAGTTGGTCCTCCCACTTTCCCCTATTTCCCCCTTCGGTCCCGACCAACCATGGACACTTGAATACTATCACAACACTGCTCGCTAGACATCGCATGGACAGCGATCTTTTGAGGTGAGTCACGTAAAAACGTTCACGTTATAAGACGTAATTTTATATATTGCCTCTTCAGTTAGGTGATAGTTTATTACAGGTCCGCATTGAACTGGGAACGTTGTACCGATTACTCGTTTCCACCTCACTAGGATTGCTCCATTAAAGCGACTCTGAAGATTTTATTGAAATATTTTACTACGATTCTACGTCACGTTTTAAGAAGTGTGATAAATTAAGCTAATGTTTCTTCAAGACTGTTTTATTTTTAAGTTGTTGTGCTTTTAAATCCACGTTATTTTATAACAGAGCGAACCGGTTTGCACATGTTTTCATCAATTTAAGGTTTAAGACTCGCAAGTCTCGGACTTGTAGAAAATATGGACATTAAGACAGTATAATCGTAACACAGTTTTAAGTTGTTAATATGGTTTTAAATTGGGTTCAATTTGACATAGATAAACTTATGTGATTGCCAATTTTTCCAAGAACCTATATCAGCTGATGACGCAGAGGGGCGTCGAAACTAGTTCTGATTGAAATATATGTTGTAATTTCATCTAAACAACAATTTTTATGTATTGAATAAGGTGGATCCAAATTATAATAAAAGTTGTAATTCTAAATAATGAACTGATACCCCAAGTTCGTATGACATACTATGTTACTGAGAGAATTACTTCACAGCACAAAGTAGCATTACCTTGAAATTAATGATTGACACATTACTGCAAAGCTGATATTATGACAAATAATAAATCCCTTCAAAGCAAGACAGCAGGGCACAGCATACACAACATATGGGTATCAGATCCGTACTACACAAAAATAAAAATAACAAAATTAAGTGCACTGAGACAGGAAACATACAAAAATACATTATTAGAACCATTCCACTTTCAGCCCCTGAGGTATACTCAAACGGGAAATACAGCATTTGAGGAGGACTGAAATAACACAAACAGAATCTTGGGAAATATTGCTTTAAATCGATATTAGTTCGAACAAGGTTAATTGACTGGGTAAAATGCAAGCCATTATCTCCACAGTACCTGACACTACACAACTAACTCTTTGTGAGATCAAGGTTACACGTCAAATACTTCACTTCGAGTTAAACGGCCTTTAATTATTAAAATTGCTCTTTTCATGCCTACTATCTAAAAAGCATTCCTACAACTATCTTCACGTTATGAATGATCTCCAGCACCATCTAAAAATAGGAACTCCAACTACCTGAAGCTTGCTACAGATTGGAACCTATGATGATGATGCTTATTGTTTAAAGGGGCCTAACATCTAGGTCATCGGCCGTTACAGGTACAACATAAGATGAAATGAAATGACAAATTAAAAGCCCAAAATCCTCAACTGACCAGATTGAATGGATGGATATGAATTTAAAACGATCAGTGTCGCTCTTGCACAGGACTGCTTCTACAGCACGGTACTCAGTCAACTTGCTCTACATCTATCTAAATCACTTTTTTTCTAGTCTTAAATTTTCCAAAAATCGCTGTCAACCAAAAATGCAAAAATTGTGCACTTTCAAAAAAAATACCTCCCAGAAAATAAACCTGTTACTCATTTTTACAATCACCTTGCACCAGTCTTTACCTTTTATACATAAGAGTTTTTCAGAATGAAGTGCCTGATAAAAAGGATTACTGTGATAGAGTAAATCATGTAATTATTTACCTTCATTACACCTAATAAATTTGTTGTTGTTAGGGGCTTTACGTCGCACCGACACAGATAGGTCTTATGGCGACGATGGGATAGGAAAGGCCTAGGAGTTGGAAGGAAGCGGCCGTGGCCTTAATTAAGGTACAGCCCCAGCATTTGCCTGGTGTGAAAATGGGAAACCACGGAAAACCATCTTCAGGGCTGCCGATAGTGGGATTCGAACCTACTATCTCCCGGATGCAAGCTCACAGCCGCGCGCCTCTACGCGCACGGCCAACTCGCCCGGTCCTAATAAATTTAAACTATTCCCTAAAGTATCAAAAACTTTCATGCTTCACATACCTAGGTATACTAATTCTTAGAAAAAGGTAAGCTAAATATAAGCTAATGGGTTCATACCCCGTAAATAGGATTGTCCTCCTCTTTAATCTTCATTACTCCTGCAAAGCTTTTATTTACTACAACTTTAATCCTAGGGACACTAATTGCCACCACATCTATCTCATGGTTAGGAGTTTGAATGGGATTAGAGATCAATCTCCTACTTTTTTTCCCTTAATAACTGATACAAAGAATCTTATATCTACAGAAGCCTCCCTAAAATACTTTTTAGTCCAAGCCTTGGCTTCTGCTACACTACTCTTCTCGATTATCTTAATATTCACATTTTCTCATAACCCTTTAATCATAAGTACAGAAATCTTTTCAACCCTACTATGTAGTCGACTTGTAGTCGAAGGGGTCCAAAATCCAAGTCACCGGCAACTCAAAATGGTACTTATCGCTAGAAAAGTAGAACCATGGTATTTGCCATGTTGCGGTACTAATCAAAAGTAGCGTAGACTCGCGGTACTCCACACATTATGGTACTACTCACAGGTAATGAAATTTGCACGTGTATTACAGACCTACGGTGGTTCGTACATTGCAGCGCCATTTACAGGCAATGCAAATGTATGGTGTTCATCACATGAGTGTACTAACCCCTGGGACTCGTACTATCCTGTGATGTTCCTCATACAGTGGGCACTGCAAGCCAGAACCATCCCATGGTGTCGCTCACATAGTGCTACTAATTACAAACATATGTGGTACAACGTGCAAGTAAAAGCGACCCATGGTGTTCCCCATGTGGTGGTACTATTCAAAAGTAGTTTCATGGTTTTAATTTCACCATCCCTTGGTTGCCCCTTTTAGTCACCTCTTACGACAGGCAGGGGATACCGTGGGTGTATTCTTCGTCTGCATCCCCCATCCACAGGGGGTTGTGTGTTTGGTCCGCGAGAGGTATTTTATTTCCCTCGAGTCTGCCGGCAAGCCGCTTAGAACCCCCCCTATCTGCCACCTGGGAGTATCACCTCTCCCCCTGCTATGCTAGAGAAGCAGGTTCGCGGGATTGGAACCAAAAGCCCCATTAGACTTTCACCGAGGTGGTCATGATTTTCATTTTGTTGATATTCAGGTACAGGCCCAAGTTCTCTGTCTTCTAGCTCTTCCTTACTTTCAGCAACCAAAGTGGTGTTATCCACATAGCTACAGTGGTGATATGCTGCTTGGACGTGCACATGGTACATGCTCCCTCAGTGTACAATGTGGTGTTATCTACATAGCTACAGTGCTGCTTGGAGGTGCACATGGTACATGCTCCCTCAGTGTACAATGTGGTGTTATCTACATAGCTACAGTGCTGCTTGGAGGTGCACATGGTACATGCTCCCTCAGTGTACAATGTGGTGTTATCTACATAGCTACAGTGCTGCTTGGAGGTGCACATGGTACATGCCCCCTCGGTGTACAATGTGGTGTTATCTACATAGCTACAGTGCTGCTTGGAGGTGCACATGGTACATGCTCCCTCAGTGTACAATGTGATGTTATCTACATAGCTACAGTGCTGCTTGGAGGTGCACATGGTACATGCTCCCTCAGTGTACAATGTGGTGTTATCTACATAGCTACAGTGCTGCTTGGCGGTGCACATGGTACATGCTCCCTCAGTGTACAATGTGGTGTTATCTACATAGCTACAGTGCTGCTTGGAGGTGCACATGGTACATGCTCCCTCAGTGTGCAATGTGGTGTTATCTACATAGCTACAGTGCTGCTTGGAGGTGCACATGGTACATGCTCCCTCAGTGTACAATGTGGTGTTATCTACATAGCTACAGTGCTGCTTGGAGGTGCACATGGTACATGCTCCCTCAGTGTACTATGTGGTGTTATCTACATAGCTACAGTGCTGCTAGGAGGTGCACATGGTACATGCTCCCTCAGTGTACAATGTGGTGTTATCTACATAGCTACAGTGCTGCTTGGAGGTGCACATGGTACATGCCCCCTCAGTGTACAATGTGGTGTTATCTACATAGCTACAGTGGTGATATGCTGCTTAAAGGTGCACATGGTACATGCTCCCTCAGTGTACAATGTGGTGTTATCTACATAGCTACAGTGCTGCTTGGAGGTGCACATGGTACATGCTCCCTCAGTGTACTATGTGGTGTTATCTACATAGCTACAGTGCTGCTTGGAGGTGCACATGGTACATGCTCCCTCGGTGTACAATGTGGTGTTATCTACATAGCTACAGTGCTGCTTGGAGGTGCACATGGTACATGCTCCCTCAGTGTACTATGTGGTGTTATCTACATAGCTACAGTGCTGCTTGGAGGTGCACATGGTACATGCTCCCTCAGTGTACAATGTGGTGTTATCTACATAGCTACAGTGCTGCTTGGAGGTGCACATGGTACATGGACCTCCTTTAAACTGAACATACTGTACCTGTCTGCAGGTCCGAGAACCCCAACAAGCCTTCACATAGAACATTGCAATATCCTTGAGGGAACGGCGATGTGGGGAAATCACTAGTGTTTATGAGGAGTATCCAGGCTTCCCAAAAACATTGACTGAAGAATTATGATTTAATTTCACCTCTACTAATTAAAATAGGCATAACATTTCTGAAGATATTTCCTTAGAATAACATCTTTCAACACCAGATTAACAGACCTCATGATTTTCAATTACAACCTGTATATAAATTAATTCAGGATTTGAGTTGTATTATTCAGTAATGAAAGGAATTTATTTATTTATTTATATATTTACTTATGTTTCTAAAGAAAGAACTGGACCTTTTTCTGGTTACTTGTTTGAGATGAGTTGCAGTTTGAAATATTTGAGAATAACATTCCATTAAAACCAAACATTACAATCCTTCACTTTCAACCAACACAGAGGCCGAATTGCAAATATTTCTATCTCAAAATAAACTACTGTATGTACCTGCCACAAAACTGAGGATGCCGAGGCAAGAGAACTGATCACTATGAAGCGATGTGTTTGTGTAGATATCACCTTTAGCTTCCAGGGCTACATGTGGAAACTATTATGAAATAGCAGGCACAGCACAAGTTGAAGTTAAATATCAGAAGGCAGACTTCACATTCAGAGAATTAAATGCCTTCAGATACATGGAAGATTGTTTTTAATGAGGTGATGGAGGTGAGGAAGAATAAATAAAACACAGTTGAAGGAATATAACACACCACCCTCTGTGGATTAGTGATTTAGTTTAAGCTGCTGGACCCCAACACCATGGTTAAATTGAAGCTGAGATAGTGGGGACTTTCAATAATAATGTTACCGGTTTTTACGTCCCAGTAACAACCTTTGCACTACTTTTGGACTCGGATTATTAAGGTCTGAATAAATTTAGAGTCTGAAAAGCAATATGTGTACAACGGAACTTGATCAACTAATTCCGGAGAGAATCCAGGCAGATTTCTGATGTTATTCTCCCTCTCAAAACAACTTTTCTTAGATATCTATCCAATAATACATGAATGTCATCACACGAGACACTGTATTCTACAGCTCTGAAACATTACAAACCATAAAAAGTGACAGCAAGAACTTGGATATCACAGAAAAGAGATATTTGTTAAGTGTTACTAATAAAGAATATGGCAGTCAATGGAAGGATATAGAGAAGATATGAACAGTGATATGAAAGGCCAGAATCGAATGAACAATCTGCGATGGTGTGTCAAGTGCAAGTGGCGGAATTCAAGAACGATCTGGATGAACCTGTGCAGAGTTTGAACCCACGATGTTGGGATCTGGAGGCCAACACTCTACCAATTGTCCACACACTGAGCTAGTGACATATTTTTACGAGTTAGGGGTATTAAATATATACTGTACTTACTTGTCTTCTTCCTTGAAAGATTGGCCCATCTGACCAAATGTATTCTCTTGTATGAGTATTTCATCCTTAACATCTGCAAATGGCTGTAAGGAACAAAAACTGCAATGGAAACAGGTAACTTGAGAAAAATAAATAAATAAATAAATAAATAAATAAATAAATAAATAAATAAATAAATAAATAAATAAATAAATAAGCATGACACAGCTAACCAAATATGCAAAATAAAAATATGAAATTTTTCTCCCAATGTAAAAACTATGCAAAAGGGAAATGAACCAATAATAATAATAATAATAATAATAATAATAATAATAATGTTATTTGCTTTACGTCCCACTAACACCTTTTACGGTTTTCAGAGACACCGAGTTGCCACAATTTAGTCCCGCAGGAGTTCTTTTACATGCCAGTAAAACTACCGACACGAGGCTGATGTATTTGAGCACCTTCAAATACTACTGGACTGAGTCAGGATCGAACCTGCTAAGTTGGGGTCAGAAGGCCAGTGCCTCAACTGCCTGAGCCACTCAGCCCGGCACGAAATGAACCAACAAACGTCATGTCATAATTATATGGAGAGACAGAAACAAGAAAAGGAAATTATAGTAGGATAAGGAGGACAATATAGGAAGAGAGATCAACAGAACAAGAGAAACTAGGTGGAACTAGGAGAATCTTTCCTTAACGTCCTGTCATCACATTTATCCTATTATATGTTATGAATGATTTGTCACTTGTTGTTCCTTGCCATTCCAAATGACTCTGACTGTCAAGCAGACATACACTGGATCTGATCCTCAAGAAGGTCAATGACTTGCCTTCCATGTCCAATTTCAGTCAACAAATGGTCAGTAATTGGACATTTCTTTGACTCTAGACAATTTGAAGGACTCTGCAGTCTAACAGTAGTGAGTCCATCTTATACGCAGAAGTCCCGGGTTCGGTTCCCAAAGATGTCAGGGATTTTCACCAGAATCTGAGGGCTAGTTCGTGGTCCACTCAACCTATGTGAGAATAATAAGGAGCTGACAGTGAGATAAAGAGCCGAGAACAATGGCTGAGAGGATGTGTCGTGTCGAGCACACATCACCTAATAAACTGCAGGCCTTCAGGCTGAGCAGCTTTTGATTGATAGGGCTATAACATCATGCGGTTTCTTTTGTTTTTTAAGGTCTGTCTTCAAATAGTTTAAAAGTATCTAATATGCTTCCTAAGACGTGACCAGAATACCTACAATGACGGATCAAATATAAATGGGAATTATTTTTTAAAATTTATTGCATCAACCAAAAAGTAAAATATAAAGTTTGTTTTTCTACACAGTGTCCTGCCCTTGATAGACATTTTCTCCATCAGATTGGTAAGTTCTTGACGCCATCCTGGTAGAAAGAAGAGGGACGTGTTGCGCACAAACTCTTCTACACTTGCATCATCATAGGACTTCTGTTCTCCTACGTATTGTTTGAGTGGTTCGAACAAATGGTAGTCGCAGAGCAATAAATCTGGACTGTACGAAGAGTGTTCCAGAGGTGTCTAGTGAATCGTCTCCACTATTTGCCATGTTAAAGCAGCAGTATGCGGCCGTGCATTGTCATGGAGATGAATGCAGTTTTGTATCAACTGCGGCGTTGCTTGTTGTGATACACTGGTTTTCCTTCCTCCAAAAGGCGACAGTCACAGGTTGCATTAATTATCCTTTGTTCGGGAAGAAAATTAACCAGCAAATTGGCCACACAGTCCCAGGAAATGGTTGCATGCATATGGGTTTGTTTTGGCCTTTACCAGACCTGCTTCATCTCTTTGCCACCACTCCATGCTTCCTTGCTTTGACCCTGAGGTATAATGATGCACCCAAGTTTTATCACAAGGCACAATATGATGCAAGAAATCCTCTCCTTCCACCTTATAGTGACGCAGGTGTCTCTGACAAACTTCCTGGTGTAACATTTTTTGTTCCTGGTTGAGGAGACGAGGAACCCACCTGGCAGACAATTTTCTGAAATGGAGTTCATCTCGGATGATTGTTTCAACATTTCCATAACTTATTCCCATGGCTAAAACATATGGTGTATCTGCGAAGTAACATAGGACCCTTGTCTCAAAATAAAATACTGGATAGAGAACGCAGAATCCATCTTCATGAGCATGAGACTACATCAATCCTGAAGTGATTTATGAATAAAGCTAAAAAAAAAAAGAGAATGATGATGTGTTGTGCCATCTCATTCCTACTAAACGTTGTACAGTGCTATATATCCCATTAGTCTGAGGTAAGAGAATTCAAACTTGCAATAAGTGGAAATACCAGTGAAAGTTATAAACTTCTGGCTTCCTTTATAAGTTGCTTTACACTAGACTGACACAGAAAAGTATCATGGCAAGAATAGTATAGGAAAGAGCTAGGAGTGGAAACGAAGTGGTCATGGCCTTCATTAAGGCACAACCCCAGCATATGCCGGCATGAGAATGGGAAACCACAGACCATATTCAGGGCTGCCAACAGTGGGTTTCAAACCCACCGATATTGTACTTGCAGCATAATAAAAGAGCTGTCGACTTGAGCTCATCATGACAGTTAACATGAGATGGCTGGAATATATGGGTCACATTATGAGGAATCCTGAAAGGAACAATCCGTTATAGGTAATACTTCAAGGAAAACTTTAGGCAGATGGTAAACATTTTTAATTGACACTTAGAAGAAACGGATTTTTAGCTCTTCCAACACGACAAAAGGAAGATAGCCATGCTCATAGCCAAAAAGGTAGCAGTAGCAGTGATGGAACCAGCTGACAGATGTCGTACTACCTGCCACATAGTACCTAGCATAAGATTTTGAACTACATGAAAAATAAAAATTCTGTTTTAAAAACTAACAATTGCACTCTAAATACCATCTTTCAAAGGACCCTCTAAATGTCTGCTTTAAAATGAGTGGAATGTACTGAGCAGTTTTCTCACAATTTCCCTTGTCAGAAAAACAGTCATCAAAATGTTAGATTACCTGAAATGTGTTCACCTCTGTTTGTCCTGGCTCTGCCAACTCTGATTTGGTTTCTTCTTTCAAATATGTCTCCTCTGATATATGTTGATAATTGTCCTGTGGAAAAGTTAATATATTAGGCACATTCTACAGACACATCTGGAAAAATAGTCACAGATGAGTAAGCTTAATAATTCATAATTTTCTAGTAAATGAGTCAGTTTCACTTTCAAAACATAATCATTGTTTTTCTGAAAATGTCGATGTGTCAAGCATCCTTACAAACATAAAAGCAAGGAGTACCTCAGAAGTGGAAAAGTGTCCTGTTTGAATGTGCAGGGATATTTTTGAAGTGAAGAGCAATTATGTAACTTTAAAACTTATAAAACAACACTGAATGATTACAAAAATGTACAGATATAATAAAGAATATTCTGCTCATCATCTTATGAAATATTCAGAACTTCAAAATTGATTGGGCCAATGACCTTTGATATTAAGTCCCTTTAAACAACAAGCAAAATCATCATCATAACTGATTACTGCTATCATTCTCATACTGTCTTGCCAAACACAGCTTGGCACAAAACACATATTTCCTTCATATTTCCTTTTGTCTGTGAAATGCAGGCCTTAGGGCTGAGCAGCGGTCACTTGGTAGGCCAAGGCCCTTCAAGTGCTGTAGTGCCATGGGGTTTGGTTTAGTTTGGTTTGGTTTGGTTCTGTGAAGTGCTCAGGTTGAAGGAAAGAAGGATCCTCAACAGATCTACCATCAGCTAACATAAAGAGCTGGGGTCATTATGGAGGCATTCTAAACAAATCGGGGTGAGGTAGTTTTCCTTTGCTTTCCGTCTCCCAGCCAGACAGTACTGTTGCAGTCTCTGATTTCCACTGGAATGTACACATGAACCAACCATATGAGCAACAATATCACACCCTTTCCTAGAGGATCTGGCTGTATTAGGAATGGTGTTATCAGCACTGCTCATACCTCAGTCACTTTCATATTGTCAGAGCCAAAGATAAGACTGAGACACAAAATACAAGTGACAAATTTTGTCTAGGCCAATGCAGAAGACACACAGTATCTCACCAGAGATGGACTAGGGCAGGAAGTCATCAAGGACACAACCCTTTAACTACATGAACCATTCAAACAATTACTCCTATAAATTATCAGAACCACAACAAGTTGGAAGAACAGGCATCCATGTTTTGAGTTGATGCCAGAAAATAAGATCTGCTGACAGGGAGATTGAGTGGGGTGAGTGATCTTCATCCGTTTTAAGAAATGTTACATTGTCATCTTCAAGAATGTTCAATACGTGGCTGTAGTGTTCGATGTAACTATACCAAACAGATATCATATTATAACTGAGATTCCGTTTTGTATTTGCTGTTTGTAATTAAACACATTTTAATGTTTACACAGAGCCATGGTATATATTTCTGTGGCTTGGTTCTAAAAGGGCCAATGAGCTATGAGCATTTGAAGTTTTGCTTATAGTTTTCCAATTATTTTTTTCAACAACTAACTTTAAATAACTTTATACTTCCTTTGTGGAAGTCACCTTATTAAACGCTAATCTTTTCTATCGTATTATTTAAAAATTGCCAGGCCTCTAATCTTTATTGGTAATCCAACATTATTGGCAAGGGCTAATTTAATTAAACGTTAACTGTTCGTTTAGTACATAACAGAGACATTGGCCCTTTTAACATGCTGCAAACCAGGATAAAATGCGTTTGTATCAGTTAATATCTCAATTTTGATTTTAAAAAATGGCACTGGCCCTTTTAGAACCAAGCCACAGATTTATCAAATTGTTTCTTATTTCCCTTAAAGAACAAGGAACTAAATCAACATGACATGTGAGGATGAATATTTTATTTAAGTTATTTTAATCTTAAATATTTGCTATTCAGCATATTACAGTTTCATATTGCATGATAAACAGGAGTAGGAAGTGTTACTTCCTTGTTACTGGCCTTCATGTGCAGAAAATAACACTTCTGCTGGGGTAAGTATGTATCTGATTCAAAACAAGTACTGGTAGTTGTTACGTTGAGCAGGAAATAAGGAGGGGAAGTGGGAGGGTGTGTCCTAGGGAGAATGAACTGAGTAAATAGTATCCAACTCAATACACTCGAAGATAAGCACATGCATCAAATAAATGGCCAGAGACAATTAATGGCAAATGCCATCAAATTTGCAAACAAAAGAAAATGCTAAACGATTAAAGAATATAAATTGGAGACTACCGTATTAAATAACTTCAAATTTTTTATTCCTAATCACTTGCTACTCCTATTTACCATGCGATATGAAACTGTAGTGTGCTGAATAGCAAATATTTAAGATTAACTTAAATATTATTATATAAATGGTATGCCTATTCAATACATATATAATTTATTATATTTAGTACATGTTTTGACCCCTAAGGGACATCATCAGCTATAATAAATTACAATAGTATACCAGAATACAAAAATTACAGACCCTTTAGGAACACTGTTGTATGATAGGACATTCAAAATAAAATACTGGCAAACTTTGTTAAAGTTGCAAGTCATACAATCAATAAAGCTGGTTGAAGTGTTCATTAAACTCTTGATGATAAAGTTTGTGGTAACTAACAGTTACATACATACATACATACATACATTATCATTATAGACTGTTATGCCTTTCAGCGTTCAGTCTGCAAGCCTCTGAGAATTTACTAAACGTCGCCACAATCCTCGATTTGCAACTAGTGTTGTGGCCTCATTTAGTTCTATACCTCTTATCTTTAAATCGTTAGAAACAGAGTCTAACCATCGTCGTCTTGGTCTCCCTCTACTTCTCTTACCCTCCATAACAGAGTCCATTATTCTCCTAGGTAACCTATCCTCCTCCATTCGCCTCACATGACCCCACCACCGAAGCAGGTTTATGCGCACAGCTTCATCCATTGAGTTCATTCCTAAATTAGCCTTTATCTCCTCATTCCGAGTTCCCTCCTGCCATTGTTTCCCCCTATTTGTACCAGCCATCATTCTTGCTACTTTCATGTCTGTTACTTCTAACTTATGAATAAGATATCCTGAGTCCACCCAGCTTTCGCTCCCAGAAAGCAAAGTTGGTCTGAAAACAGACCGATGTAAAGATAGTTTCGTCTGGGAGCTGACTTCCTTCTTACAGAATATTGCTGATCGCAACTGCGAGCTCACTGCATTAGCTTTACTACACCTTGATTCAATCTCACTTACTATATTACCATCCTGGGAAAACACACAACCTAAATACTTGAAATTATCGACCTGTTCTAGCTTTGTATCACCAATCTGACATTCAATTCTGTTGGATTTCTTACCTACTGACATCAATTTAGTCTTCGAGAGGCTAATTTTCATACAATACTCATTGCACCTATTTTGAAGTTCCAAGATGTTAGAGTGCAGGCTTTCGGCATAGTCTGCCATTAAGACCAAGTCGTCAGCATAGGCCAGGCTGCTTACTACATTTCCACCTAAGTGAATCCCTCCCTGCCATTTTATACCTTTCAGCATATGATCCATGTAAACTACAAACAGCAAAGGTGAAAGATCACAGCCTTGTCTAACTCCTGTAAGTACCCTGAACCAAGAACTCATTCTACCATCAATTCTCACTGAAGCCCAATTGTCAACATAAATGCCTTTGATTGATTTTAATAATCTACCTTTAATTCCATAGTCCCCCAGTATAGTGAACATCTTTTCCCTCGGTACCCTGTCATATGCTTTCTCTAGATCTACGAAACATAAACACAACTGCCTATTCCTCTCGTAGCATTTTTCAATTACCTGGCGCATACTGAAAATCTGATCCTGACAGCCTCTCTGTGGTCTGAAACCACACTGGTTTTCATCCAACTTCCTCTCAACGACTGATCGCACCCTCCCTTCCAAGATGCCTGTGAATACTTTGCCTGGTATACTAATCAATGAGATACCTCGATAGTTGTTGCAATCCTTCCTGTTCCCTTGCTTATAGATAGGTGCAATTTCTGCTTTTGTCCAATCTGAAGGTACCTTACCAACACTCCATGCTAATTTGACTACTCTATGAAGCCATTTCATCCCTGCCTTCCCACTATACTTCACCATTTCAGGTCTAATTTCATCTATTCCTGCTGCCTTATGACAATGGAGTTTATTTACTATCCTTTCCACTTCCTCAAGCATAATTTCACCAACATCATTTTCCTCCTCCCCATGAGCTTGACTGTTTGCAACACCACCATGATGATTTTCTTTTACATTGAGAAGATGTTCAAAATATTCCCTCCACCTCTCCAGTGATTCCCTGGGATCTGTTATGAGTTCACCTGAATTACTCAAAACACTGTACATTTCCTTTTTCCCTCCCTTCCTAAGATTCTTTATTACTGTCCAGAAAGGTTTCCCTGCTGCTTGACCTAGCCTTTCCAGATTATTACCAAAATCTTCCCATGACTTCTTTTTGGATTCAACAACTATTTGTTTCGCTCTGTTTCTTTCATCTATGTACAAATCCCTGTCTGCCTCGGCCCTTGTTTGGAGCCATTTCTGATAAGCCTTCTTTTTACGTTTACAGGCTGTTCTCACTTCATCATTCCACCAAGATGTTCGCCTTTTCCCATCTTTACACACAGTTGTTCCTAGCCAATCCCTTGCTGTTTCTACTACAGCATCCCTGTATGCCACCCATTCACTTTCTATATCCTGAACCTGCTTACTGTCTACTGTTCGAAACTTCTCACTAATCATATCCATGTACTTCTGTCTAATTTCCTCGTCCTGGAGATTTTCTACCCTTATTCGTTTGCAGACAGATTTCACTTTCTCTACCCTAGGCCTAGAGATACTTAGTTCACTACAGATCAGATAATGGTCTGTGTCATCGAAAAATCCCCAAAAACTCGTACATTCCTAAAATATTTCCTGAATTCAAAGCCTGTTAAGATATAGTCTATTATGGATCTGGTACCCCTAGCCTCCCATGTGTAGAGGTGAATAGCCTTATGCTTGAAGAATGTATTCGTAACAGCTAAACCCATACTAGCACAGAAGTCCAGCAAACGCTTCCCATTCCCATTAGCTTCCATATCTTCCCCACATTTACCAATCACCCTTTCGTATCCTTCATTTCTATTCCCAACTCTCGCATTGAAATTGCCCATTAGCACTATTCTATCCTTGCTGTTGACCCTGACCACGATGTCACTCAATGCTTCATAAAACTTGTCAACTTCAACCTCATCTGCACCCTCACATGGTGAATACACGGACACAATTCTTGTCCTAATTCCTCCAACTGACAAATCTACCCACATCATTCGCTCACTTACGTGCCTAACAGAAACTATGTTGCGTGCAATGGTATTCCTGATAAAGAGCCCTACCCCAGACTGTGCCCTTCCCTTTCTAACACCCGTCAAGTACACTTTATAATCTCCTATCTCTTCCTCCTTATCTCCCCTTACCCGAATATCACTTACTCCTAGCACATCCAGATGCATCCTCTTTGCTGACTCAGCAAGTTCTACCTTCTTTCTTCCATAAGCCCCATTAATATTGATAGCTCCCCATCGAATTCCATTTCGTTCGCCAAGTTGTTTCCAAGGAGTCCCTCGCCTGTCAAATGGGAGTGGGACTCCATTACTCCCATAGGTCCGAGGCTTGCTTAAAGTGTTCTGAGCTCAGTAAATTCATGAAGCAGGATGCTGCCCTACTTGCACATAGTCCAAGTGAGGATCTCTCCTCTAACTGGTTATGGACCACCGGTGAATTGTGTAGTCCTAGCCGCCTGAGCACAAGGAGGGCCACGACTCAGAATATGTCCGAGATGCCCACTCCCATTCCATAGCAACTGGTATCCGACTCCCAGGACCACTTACTAGGCCACTCAGCCGTTGCCCATGGTTCACGAACTAGGACGTGACTACAGTAACCCACAAACATGAACCATACTAACAGTTGTATTTATAAAATATTAAAATGATCGTTGTTGTGAATAAGACCTCTTGATTTAAAGTATTTCTTGATGAAAGATCTATAAGATCTTTGATAGACATTCCTTAATTTGTATATAAGGTTGAATGCTACAGGATTCAAAGTCAACATGGGGCCGAAGCAGTAAAGTTATTTGTAGAAATGAATACTATTCTGTCTGAAATTAAAAGAAAAACTAAGTAGAGATAGAAGATGAATAATATAGTGCAATTTTAAGTCGTGTTACTTCCTTGTTACTGGCCTTCATGTGCGGAAAATAACTCACTTCTGCTGGGGTAAGTGTGTATCTGATTCAAAACAAGTACTGGTAGTTGTTACGTTGAGCAGGAAATAAGGAGGGGAAGTGGGAGGGTGTGTGTCCTAGGGAGAACAAACTGAGTGTCACCGAGTGTGCGACACATCAAAGTTTTACATGTGATAAATATCACACGTCAAAGTTTATTAAAACTTTATAACTGATTTATTGATATCACCTTTTCAATACTTTACAATTCTTGTGACTAGGATATAATTATTCTACTTAGGTTGTTGTGGTACATATTGTGCTTGTCCTAGGAAGTATTGTACGTAAGTCCCGTAAGAACTAATTGTTTACAATAATTTATGTATGATTATTTGATACATTTTGTTGTGTCACAGTTTATAAACAGTGGATGGTTGCATTGCTTGATTATAACCTAAGATTTTAGAGGGTTGTATATTATTATCTTCCCATCTAACGCGGATAAAATGTAAGTATAACGTCAAAAACACACCCGTATTGATGCTAAGCTAACAATCGAAACAAATAGGAGCCTTAATACTTACAAAGCTTTTGCAATATATACAAGTGTTTCTATGCATTCAACAAATTAAAAGCAGTGTGAATTTACTTAAAATCTTCGTATATAATAAAACTTTTCAATAATAAAAATAAGAGTCTGTCTGATAGTATACAAGGTAAAAATGCTGGTTGAACAGCAAGGAAGCAGTTTGATTAATGTAGAATGCTTGAGTGAAATCTTGAACATGTGAAGAATTGTTTCATTCTCTCAATATCCATGGAATCTGGTATCCATATAGTCGTAAAGCTGCACAGTTTTATCTTCAGTGAGAGTCTAAAGAGGGGAGTTCCACACGAGTCTTGGATGTAAAAGAAACTGCTATGTAATGCGTGTTAAAGTCATTTAGACCGTTCACAAATTACATGATATATGCACCTACCAACCTTACGTGTTCACTCTGTATAGGAAAGGTGTGTTCCCTGCTTTGACTAACCGCGTAACCGCAAGGTAAACCCAGCCAGTTCCTGCACCCCATATTCCCTCAGTCATGTTTGACCTCTTATAGTGTGCGGAGTGTAGCCTCGTGTTGAACGTGACAACATAATGGCATATCAATGCCATTTGGACCCCATTTTGCAGGTTAGATTACTCGGCAGCCTGGAAGCAGGCCAAACACAGACTGAAGATGCCGTATCCTTGACAAAGTGTCATTTCCAGGCTTTGGAGATGATTTCAACACACAGGAGATGTTAATCATAGGCCAGTACTAGGTCAACCAAGGGTAACCACCCCACAGCAGGACCGATATCTGGCCTTAAACGCAAGACGAAATCGGAGTGCACCTGCAAGAAAATTGTCTGCGAAGCTTGCAGCCAACTCAGGGGTTGCCGTTTCCCAGCAAACTGTGTACCAGAGGCTCAGAACAGCAGGGCTGTTTGCCCGACATCCAGCGGTGTGCGTTCCCCCACTCCAGCACAGAGACGGGCCTGTTTACTTTGGATCCATCAACATTGAAACTGGACCATAAATGCATGTAGGCATGTGCTCTTCACAGATGAATCCTGCTTCAGTTTGCACAACGATTCCCATTGCACATCAATCTGGAGAGAACCAGGTAGCCGATACAACCACAGGAACATCGTGGAATGGGACCAGTATGGTGGTGGTGGCATCATGGTGTGAAGCGGCATCATGTTGAATGGCCATACTGACCTGCACATTTTTATGGGTGGTCCAACGAACACTGTTAACACATGGAGATATAGGGATGAGGTAATGAGACCACCTGTTTGACTCTTCAGAGGTGCGGTTGGTCCAGACTTCCTCTAAAAGGACGATAATGCCCGAATGCACCGCGAGGTCTGCGGATCTGAATCCTATAGAATATGCCTGAGATACATTGGGGAGGCAAATTGCATCCTGTCAGCCTCCACCAAGGACCCTTCAAGACCTTCGCATTGCCCTTTTGGAGAAATGGAATCGACTGCCACAAGAGCTCTTGGACCATCTGATAGAGAGCATGCCATGTCGCTGAAAAGCATGTGTGGCCATTAGGGGCAACCATACACCCTATTAACATCATATTTTGTTGTGGAAGACATTGCCAAGTTTTGTCAGTTGTTGTCAAAGATGTTCCTTAGCCTTCAGAACCTTTCTGACACTGTTTGTTAAACAAAGTTGTGTGACATATTGTGTGTGATTCAGCAATCCATCTCACATTCCTGTCAAGCGGTATGGTCTTATTTAGTGATTATGCTTAACTTTTGGACACTAGTGTACTATAATATTTCACTTCCAACATTAGCACTATTTTCTTTAATACAGAGTTGTTGAAAATGAATTAATTCCAGTCACTATAAAGTAATCTGGAATGATACTTACAAAAGATGTACCTGCTGTTTCTTCAAGCCAAACTGGTTCCTCCTTGATCTCCACTTTTTGGTCCATTTCACACAGCAACAGAACTATTCACATGAACTTCAGCTGTAAGTTGCATCCACTGACTGTCTACTGAAACACAGAACAGAAAATTTATTATTATTATTATTATTATTATTATTATTATTATTATTATTATTATTATTGCCACAGTTTATACACCAACAACGTATGCAAACAGGCCTGTAGCTTTCCGTGATTGCCAATTTCTTTATCTAGTGTCACAGCCTTTATTCTTGCAGGGAATCCAAATCACAGGAGTATGGCTTTTATTTCAAACATCTCCCATGCACTGGCTAGGACTGAACCATGGACACCTAGATGAGATGCTACTAATAATGTCACTATACTATGAGGGGCCCCTCCAGGTCTCTAGATTGGTTTGATACAGATCTCCATGCCACCATATCCTGAGCTACTCTCCAGGTCTACAGACTAGTTTGAAACAGATTTTCACATCACAGTATCCTGTGCTTACCTGCCCATTTTTAAATAACTATTGCATCATCCAGCTGTTCTAGTAAGTACCATTACCCTACCAAATTCCTACCCCATATATAACTCTTTCAAATCAGTTGAACAAGTTTTGGTTTTCTCAATGTCCATCCAATCAATTTCTCCTCAAGGTCAATTTTTGCCAAATATTTCTCCCCTTATTGACCTTATTCACTATCTCTTTATTGGTGACCTAAACTATCCTTCTGACTTTCAACACACTTTGGTAATATCACAATTCAAGAGTTTCTTTCTGTGGCAGCTGTTATCCACGTTTTACTTCCATGCAGCGATGGTTCCACAGCAAGATGTTCTGTATAATGCGAGTATCAGTATTTGAGGTGAGCACTGGTTTTCTAATTTATTATAGTAAAACACTTCAACAGTGGATGCCAGCTGTAAGTGCTACTGTTGGTGTATTTCTTTGAATACCTGGAGGCCCTTCTTATGAGACAATATGGATGTCATGCTCAATTCAGAGGAAGAAGGTAACAGCTTCATGTGCTTTTCACAAGGAGTGTCCTAAGACAGGTTGGTGTGTTTACCTAAATACAAGGAAGCTCTTGATGTCACCCTTTATGGTTCACATATCCAGCTTGGAAAAGAAGCCAGAAAGATAACAAAGTATGTATAAAATAAAAGCAAAGGTACAGAGTCATGGATTTCTACATATACATTAGTTAGTCACCCCAATGGTAGATAGAAAACAGGTGTACCATTTGCTGGAATGGAAGCACGATGCAATCACAGTTGGAGAATGGGTGTGCTGAACAAGTAGTTGTATAAGGAGGTCTGTATAAAGATCTCTTTTCTGAGGGAATGCATGGACTTACTCTATATTTACACAAGAATTGAAGAACTAAAGGGGAATTACTATAATATCCCATGTTGCTAAGATAATGGAGAGGATACTGGAAAGTAGGATAAGGTTGAAGGTTGAGAATCAGATACTGGAAAATCAGTTTGGTTTCAGAAGTGGAAGGTCAACAATATAGCCCATTTTCATTATCAGACAGCTAATGGAAAAACAATGGGAGTTTAGGAATGATACGGTGATGACATTCATCGACACTGAAAAGGCATATCACAGTGTCCCCAAGACTAAAGTTTGGGACAGTCTGGTGCAAAAAGGAATTGGACAGGGATTAATAAAAATGATCATGGCAATGTACAAGGAATGTTGTAGTTGCGTGCAAACACAAGTTGGCAGGACAAGTTGGTTCAAAATAACTAGTGGGCTGAGGCAGGGAAGTGTTCTACCATCAATCCTGTTTACCATAGTAATGGATGATATCATGAAAAGTTTAGCAGAGGATAGAGGGACGTGGAGTTACAGTATGGTAACAATTGACACTTCGTGCCAAGATTTTTATAACATTTTCTGTAAGTGGAAATCAATGAAATCTTACTTGGAATGCATCTCAGAGGAGAGATGTGTCCACTGTGATGTCCAGGAGCCCACCGTCCCACTCTCAGAAATACATTTGCTTTTATAACCTAATAAAAAGCATTACATTCCATTTTCATTATTGAAGTAGCTATCTGCACTGCTATTAGGCAATGTAAAGTGGCACGTGATCTCATTCCCATCAACTATGGTAATCCTATTCCGTTACGAAACTCGGCACAATAAGAGCACCAGCAAATGTAACATGTTAAGGAACCAATGGTGTTTCCACACAATAATAGAGGCCTAAGGCCATTTCGTGGCTCTAACCTGGGGGCCCTCTTTGTCTGCCCCTATATGACTGGAATTGTCCAGGTTCTATCCTAACTGTCCACACGGCAAGAACCAGTCCAGACCAATGGTGTAACAATAATCACAACCACCTATTACTTGCCTGCATTGTGCACTGCATGATAACATCCTTCCAGAGAAGGTTGCGAAAAGTAAACAAATGACAGTCGTTCCGCACGTGTTTTGTAGCCAAGGTGGTTTGTTTGACACGTTAGAGATTATATATGCGGTGAAAAGTAAAGAAACCACAATTACTTAATGAAACGAACCATACCGGTACCGAAATAACATAATTAATGGAATAAAACTGCACAGGGCATGGTGACCCGTCCCTATAACTCAATATTAAACAACAAACCTGCCACTTCGAAACAGAACCGTGAATAGGTACTTGCCTTCTTTAGACAATTAAAACTATTACGGTACTCTTTTTAAAAATAATAATGGCCAGCATAGAGTTGGGTTCGAGACCATATGACGCATATCTCAGTACCGAAAGCAAAGCATGAATTGTGTAAATCGAAGCAGAAACAATGTAGAATAACCTGTTGAAGACTAAATATTCTACACAACTCATATTCCTTGTTCTACGCAATGATGAAGACTGAAAGTAAAGCATGCACTGATTCACTTGACAAAGGAAGACCTGTAGCGTTAATTTGGAGGGAAACGCGCTGATTTTTTAAATTTTTATTTTGCTAGTTGTTTTACGTCGCACCGACACAGAATAGGTCTTATGGCGATGATGGGACAGGAAAGGGCTAGGAGTGAGAAGGAAGCGGCCGTGGCCTTAATTAAGGTACAGCCCCGGCATTTGCCTGGTGTGAAAATGGGAAACCACGGAAAACGATTTTCAGGGCTGCCGACAGTGGAATTTGAACCTACTATCTCCCGAATACTGGATACTGGCCGCACTTAAGCGACTGCAGCTATCGAGCTCGGTCGCTGAATTTTTAATAGCAATGAGGCCTCTGCACTGCTAACCGAGTTCAAATATTGCACTATAATTACCGCATGTGTATTTATTTTTCAGCTTACCCATCGACAAGTGTGAAGAAATACTCTCAGTGTCTTCCAGGTTACCCGAAGTTCTAATAATTAGGATTGGCTGCCACGATGTAAGCCGGATGCCTTCACTTCTTCACTAAGAGCAAGGCTCAAGCTTAGCCGTTGCCTACGCTATAATAGAAGGCCTGGACAAGCCGACACATTTCTGGGCGAAGAATGTAGTTCAGACAATGGCCGCTTGGATCGCGTTTATGTTCTATTGTTCTCATGTTCTGTCTATATCCTTATATTGAATATTCATACAATAACGCGAAATAATACATTTTTATTATCATTATGTCCCGTGTGAATGAGATATAAATATACAAAACAACTTAGAACACATTACACTTCATAGAGTTCTTTCATTTTGCACTTGTTTATCACAAAGAAGTAAAGAATAGGGAAATAGGCCTAAATAGAAGTACTGACCCGATTTTTCCCTAATTCTATAATTTCAACACTTTTCTGCTCAGAGGCTTGCTCTTGAATTTGTTTAATAAATAACAGTCATTAGTCACTTTCTTTGCGTTATTATCAAGAACAGGCCTGAAAAATGTAAGTATAACGTATGTGATGTGTGCTTGATCACAGTCGCGGCACTGAAACGTCTTTTTAAACTTTGGAGCGGTAAGGAATTTCAGCTTTCGGACAAGTTTACATTTTCCGAGATATCCTAACGCCCGCATTGTAAATATTAATACATTTTTAATAAGAAGAATTTGCAACGGCACTTTGTCGGGGAGGCAGAATTCCCCTCACAGTACTTACACCGTAATCTGATTCGACAAAGTGCAAGCTACATGTTCTGGAGTTATCATTAGGAGCCGAAAGAGATACTTTTCTGCTGCCCTGTCCAAAAATAGCAGGCCTCCATTTCTCCCGTAAACTCGGATCTTTAGGAAAAAGATGAAAATTTATATTTGTGTATATTTCTTCGCTGTGTCAGATGTGCAATTAGGCACGCAAAATTAGCCATCATAATAATGTTAATAATAAATATGTTATTGGCTTTACGTCCCAGTAACTACTTTTTCGGTTTTCGGAGACGCCGAGGTGCCGGAATTTTGTCCCGCAGCAGTTCTTTTTACGTGCCATAAAATCTATCGGCAGGAGGCTGACGTATTTGAGCACCTTCAAATACCACCGGATTGAGCCAGGATCGAACCTGCCAAGTTGGGGTCGGAAGGCCAGCGCCTCAACCGTCTGACTCACTCAGCCCGGCAGTAAACCATCTTAACCTACAGAATGGAAAGAGAAACTTGACGGTAATTGGCCCCAGGGGCTCTGAAATTTTGAACGTGCGTTGGCAACCACGGGGCCCTTAACTGAGTCCTGGCATTTCTTCCACTTACTTGTGCCAGGCTCCTGACTTTCATATATCCTATCCGACCTTCCTTGGTCAACTCTAGTTCTTTGCCGACCCCTACGCTATTAGGTTTCCGAGGGCTAGGGAGTCTTTTATTTTCACGCCCTTCGTGGCCCTTGTCTTCCTTTGGCCGATACTTTCATTTTTCGAAGTGTCGGACCCCTTCCAGTTTCTCTCTCTGATTAGTGTTATATAGAGGATGGTTACCTAGTTGTACTTCCTCTTAAAACAATAATCACCACCACCACCTTGACGATAATTTGGAAGCACATAACTAAACAAATGTTACTGTAAATGCATCTCAGCAACCATCCATATATTGCAAATCGTGAGACCAAATAAATTAAAAACGGCAAAACTCTTCATATTTCACGTTAGATAAGGCCTTACCGTATAAAATAAAGTTTAATATATTATTTCTTCTTATAAAACATATTGTAGTAACACACATCATCATAGAATTCACGCCAAACAATAGAACATAAATGCGAACCTAGCGGTGGAAAAGAGAAAATCTATTAACCCGCTTTTAATGCAAGAAATTGGCTTTCTGTCCAGGCCTTCTAGTATCTAGTAGGCTTTGGCTTAGCCTACAAGGAATACAAAGCCTGCTCAATACCCACTTATAGCTGTCCGCCCTGTGGATGCTATACTTGCCGCTAGAGGCGCTGCAATTCAACCTCACATGTACACCTCGGTTGGCGGTATTTCTACACGTTGTATGCTTAATGGTGACGTCGTATTGTTAAAATACGTCAATTATATTACAGTGGTGTACTGTTGCCTACCGTTTTATAAACAAGGCTCTAGAAATAAAATTTCTGGAACTAGTTTTCATGAATTCCTTTGCCAAGAGCCAACTAGGTAATTATGGATTAAAGCAATAAGCAGACACGGTATGGTACAGTAAATACGCAGACCATGTGACGGCAAAAATGAAGTTACTTAATTATTATTATTATTATTATTATTATTATTATTATTATTATTATTATTATTATTATTATTATTATTATTATTATTGCTCCTGTTCTGATAATAATATTAGCTTCGATATAAATCTCCTGGCCCGAGAGACGGTGTCACGTCTAGGAAGCCCGTCTCCCTCTTCAGGGCAGGAATAAAAATATTTAGTAGTTGCATGATCCGTCAACATTAGCATATTATTTGGGAAGGTATAAACAATGCCAGACTCCTTCGGTGTCATGGCCATCGCATTTGGCACAAATATTGGAGTAGGTACCCGAGGACTTCAAGGCTCTCTCATACCTTCATTATTTCCGTGGTATACTCTACATGATCGCCTTTGCTGGCGGGACCTAGTGTTTACAGTGCACTATGTCTTCTGGTATGGGCTAGAGCAATTTTGTTACTTTCATTGATCTGTCTCAGCTTTATCCTTGGCTTTGACAAAATGAAAGTGACTGAGGTATGAGTGATGCTAGTAATCCCATTCCTTCTGCAGCCAGTCCCTGCTATGAATGGTGTGAAAATATTGCTCATAAGGTCGGTTGGTGCATGCATTTCGGTGGGCTTAGCAGACTGATATGTAATAGCAACTTCTGGCTCGGTGAGGAAAGCAACGGGAAACTACCTCACTCCTCATTTCCCTAGTACGCCTCTTCAGTGATGCCTAGGCCATCTATGACAGCTGATGGCGGAGCTGTTGAGGATCCAACCAGCCTTCGGGCTGAGGACTAAACAAACATACATACACTCTACATGAAACTCACATTGAGAATTGCCAATGTCGAAACTGTGATTTGAACCTTGGAATATTCGAAGAGTGCAGCAGCCCATTCTTATCAAGGAGCGTAAGTTAATGTGCTCGTCTATGCAGGAAGAAGAGAGGAGTAGTTGTGGAACGTAAAGTGACATGACATATAAGTAGTTCCCTTTTAACTTCCAGTTTTTCGTGAAAAATAACCAGAAAAGGAATTAATGGTCTCCTGTAAGCTTCTAAATGGTTTTCTTCTTATTTTCGGAACAAAATAAATATAATATATATTTTCCAATTTTTGCAATCGTTAGTTAGTGAACAAACCGCACACGCGGATGAACCGGGAGCAACGAATTCTGAGTTAGCAAGAAATGTTCAAACACAGCTGGAAAGTATCCAAAGGAAGCCGAAGGAGCACCAAGCTTTTCTATGTCGAGTGCTGCAATGGCATATATTGGAGGGTATTTGGTAACAGTTGTCGAAGACCACATGCCATGTCAAGAGTGTGTTGATAAAATTAGCAGTATCCAGAGTCCATCTCCACTGATGTCATTAATAAAAATCAAAGACAGAGGTGGTCTCAGGTATCCGAAGCCAAGTTTTGTTTCACTGCTGATGAAACTGGGGCAAGTAACGGACGAAATGATATCGGTAACGCTGGGCAGTCCAAAAATAGCAAAAACATTAACCGAAATACTGTTGCCACTTGTTGCTAAAAATCATATTCTACAGTGTGGAAAAAGTGATCATCCTGAGGAACCAAGCAGAATAATACCGCAGAAGTTTCTGCGCCCCTCTGTCACTAACTACGCTGATGGCATGACAGATGAGTATCGCCGAGAATACTTCTTGAGAAGAAAAACAATTTATGAGAAAAATATCAAGGAAAATGGTTAAAGTCGTTCCTCTCTACTGAAAATCTAAGGTTTGATTGTGAAAATATCTAGTGCAGAATTTATATCCTTTTAAACGCCAGACATAAATGTCGACAGTTATGTGTGTTATTTGAAATGAAAATCCACAGCTGAATTGAACTCCTAGGGGTAAAAGGTGACCATTTATTATTTTCTACTTCATTCTGCGTAGTAACGTATATAATATACAGGAAATATAGTGTAGAGGTAAATTTGTGCTGGTTTTAACACCCGTTTGCAATGCTAGCGAGTGCTGATGTGAGGTGGTATACTAGCGCTGCAGTGGTCAAGGCGCGCACTGCCAGGCGGACACTGTTTCTAAAGGGAGCACTGCGAGTGAGCAGGCTTTGTATTCCTTGTAGGCTAAGGTTCAAGACCGACTACAATAATATCAGACCTTAATGTTACAATCGATTAGGAGGAAAATGGCGACTTCGTGGGCGAGCGTTTGAGACATGCGGTTGGTTCATATCTGTGTTTACATTCTGTTAAAGAGTGTTATTTTGATCGAGTTATTGAAGTATAAAGTATATGTTTGGTAAAATAGTAATCTGGAACGGTTTATCAGTATGGTGTTTTGTTAGAAATTTATATGATGGTATTTTTGATGTATAATAGTGTTTATATTGTCGTGCTGTAACATACCGGTAACACAAAATGGCTCGTTCCTGCTGCGTTCGTGGTTGTAGATCTAATTATACCGTTGCTGAAGCTTTTAAATTTCCTGAAGATAGATCTCTACAGGAGAAATGGATAAGGAATATTCACCGGGAAAATTTGGAAGTCAAAGACCAAACTATCGTACGGTACTAGGCTATGTGTGTAACCAAAATTTGTGGTTAGGGAGGATCTCTTTCCAACCGATAAAGGTGAGCGTATTCGTTTTATTTTTCTCATTCAATCGGAGTAATTTCATGTAAGTTGACAATAAGTATTAGTTTCTATGTAGAATATAAGTGTGTGAGTGTATTTATATGGGTCACTGGTCACTAGGATCTGGAATTATACGCAGTCATGTGAGAATATATTAGTTTTGATCGTGTTGTGAACCGGATTTAAATCGAACTATGGCAATGCCACTCATACATCTATTCTTAAGTTCTCTAAGGAATGAAACATTAAGAGAGAAGTGGATTAGGAACATACATCGTGAATATTTCTACAAAACAGTAGTGTGCATATGTGATCTGAGAGTAAGTCTGAGATTAGGGAAGACTATTTTTTCTAATTCTAAATGGTTGACCTATTCGTATTCCTCGAAAAAAACAATTCATTTAGATGTTGATAATTGAAATGGTGATGTTCCTTCAGTGTCTATGTGCTTCAAAGTGTCGTGTGATTTAGATGTAATTGTATTTTGAAAGAATCTGTGCTTGCCTGCGGGAACATTTGGCTAATCTTGGTGTATGACAAAACTTATAGTGTGACAGATGGAGCAATCTGTACACTGTTACACAGAAGAAATAGTGACTTGCAGGGATGGTGGTGGTGGTGATTATTGTTTTAAGAGGAAATACAACTAGGCAACCAGCCTCTATATAAGATTAATCACAGAGAAAGAATGAAAGGGGTCAGACACTTCGAAAAATGAAGGTATCGGCTGAAGGAAGACAAGGGCCACGAAGGGCATGAAAATGAAAGATTCCCTAGGCATCCATACGTAATACCATCGGGGTCAGAAAAGAACAAGTGTTGACCAAGGGAGGCCGGATATGATAGATGAAAGTGAGGAGCCTGGCACAAGTGGAAGCAATGCCAGGACTCAGCTGAGGGCCCCGTGGTCGCTCCAGAGTTCAGAGCCCCTGGGGCCCCTTTTAGTCGCCTCTTACTACAGGCAGGGGATACCGTGGGTGTTATTCTACCGCCCCCACCCACAGGGGGTATTTGCAGGGATTAGCTTTGTTTGTAACTCTGGGGTTTTATTGTACCAATACCTTCCGATTCATGCTGTGGATATCTGTTATTAAGCAGTCTACATCAAATTGTAGCTCGTCCATGTAGGTTAAAGACATCATTGTTTAGAGTCAATAGAGTTGTTTTACCCATGTTCTTCAATGGGGAAAATCCTATTATATATTTCGTGTCTGGACGCTACATTGCTAAGTTTACCACCATGGTTGGAAGTGCTACTATATCATAAGTCAACATATGATATAAGAGTTTCCAGTAAAGACGGCTTAACATCACCGGGGCTGTCCATTGGCCTGGCATAATCATTTCGGGTGTACTTCATTTTCATCGAGTGCTGAACATTAGAAATTGTCCACCACTGCGAAACTAAGACAACACGTTATGTTTCATAGTTCTTATGAGAGTGAATAAATCGAGGAAAATTATTTTTAAACATTCAGAATGATGTTATAAATATCATTTTAAAGTTTTATAATATATTTCCATCTATCCAGCTAAGTGTAATCTAAGAGAAAACGTTATTTGACTAAGTGACATTTCGATATAATCAGCTTGTTGTTCTCTTTTGCTGTGGGGCTGCCCATCTATTCTAGCAGAATATGCGTGATTCTAGTTGTTTATATGTGACGAGTACTTGTTCGCGAAGCGTTTTCATCGGTGCAACAGTGATTTTCCCTATGATGTTACATTTATCATGTTAAATTACCTACCACCGTTTGCAAAATATGTACGTGAACTTTTCTTAATTTCTGGCGGATTGAACCAGATATTGTGTAGCTCTTTCAGTGGTATCAACACAAGTAATTTAATGTGACGCCGGGCTGAGTGGCTCAGGCGGTTGAAGCTCTGGCCTTCTGACCCCAACTTGGCGGGTTTGATCCCGGCTCAGTCCGGTAGTATTTGAAGGTGCTCAAATACGTCAGCCTCGTGTCGGTAAATTTACTGGCAGGTAAAAGAACTCCTTTGGGACGAAATTCCGACATCTCCGAAAATCGTGAGTTGGTTTATCGTCGAAATGAAGTTATTGCGTGCTACCCTAACCTTCATCAGTCGGCAGCTACTGCGCCCACGACGTCCACCATCTTGGTTTTGATATTACGGTCTGATATATTGTAGTCAGTCTTGGCCTGTGTCAAATCATAGTCTTCTTCTTCTTTTCTTCGGAATTACTTGAGAGCTGCTGAAAAATCATAGTCTTGACCGTTGCCTACGTTATAATACAAGGCCTGGAAATAGATCCCGTAAAACGCTATCGAAGTGATCACACTGAAGTTCAATGCCCGACTGCTAGGATCGCTTTCTTGCCCCCTGTCTACCAGGTTCGCACCTTTAAACGTGTTTATTTACTGAGTTGGTTGTGAATGTATGATTCGTCTGATGTAGCATTCGTAGTTCCAGTCATGGTTTATTCACGAGAAATTAAAGCTAGTGGAATTTCGTTTCACAAGTTTCCAGTGAATGTTCAGTATTCGAAACATTACACAGGGGAAGCATTACGAATGAGGTACGACTTCAAGCTGATGAAATTAGGCCTCTGTTCCTAAGTTTTAATCCGAGTTACGTCATAAGAATCGGGCTATCCCGAAATTAACTATCTGAGGCATTTGATAGGGTAGATCATGGAAGACTACCAGCATAAATGAGTGCTATTGGACTAGAAAAAGGAGAGACTGAATGAGTGGCTGTATTTCTAGAAAAAAGAACTCAGAGAATTAGAGTAGGCGAAGCTTTATCTGACCCTGTAAAAATTAAGAGCGGAATTCCTCAAGGCAGTATTATTGGACCTTTATATTTTCTTATATATACCAATGATATGTGTAAAGAAGTGGAATCAGAGATAAGGCGTTTTGCAGATGATGTTATTTTGTACAGGGTAATAAATAGGTTACAAGATTGTGAGCGGCTGCAGGGTGACCTCGATAGTGTTGTGAGATGGACGGTGGGCAATGGTATGATGATAAACGGGGTTAAAAGTCAGGTTGTGAGTTTCACAAATAGGAAAAGTCCTCTCAGTTTTAATTACTGCGTTGATGGGATGAAAGTTCCTTTTGGGGATCATTGTAAGTACCCAGGTGTTAATATAAGAAAGGACCTTCATTGGGGTAAACACATAAATATGATTGTTAATAAAGAGTACAGATCTCTGCACATGGTTATGAGGATATTTAGGGGTTGTAGTAAGGATGTAAAGGAGAGGGCATATGTTAATTTTATTATGTGTAATTAATTCAGGAAGTTAACGTCATGATATTTATTTTGGTATGTAATTGTATTATAATTCATGTTTAATCATTTGCTCACTATCATTTCATTACTTTGTAACTACGACTTGTAAACGAGGGCTGAATATCCTAATATTCACTTAGATTCTTGCGACAGTTGGTTAAAATTAACTTGCAGTAAATTTCCTCTATCTTGCCACATCACCGAGGAGGAAGGAAGGATAAATTTAGACACCAAGTTCTGGGAAAAGCGAGCACGTGTTCACGCGTCCTAACGTAAGCTACCGTATTTCGACCAGAATTATTCGAACTGATCAACGCCTATATTTTCAAAGGAGCGTCATGTTGCCATGGATACTGAGTGAAAGGACGAATAGAAGAACAGTTGATATCATGATTTTGGCCCGTCAACTCTTATATCTGGAGTGGGGAGAGAGGTGTCATCTGATTGGACCACGTGTAAGCGACCTGTAATTAGCGCGAGAGAAGGTTATAAAAGAGCGTGTTGGAGCTCGTGGCATCACTTATTCTGCTGACTTATTCATTCTTATTCGCTCTCTACATTATTCTACGAGTTATTCTACAGCTTCTACTTGATTTTCTACTTGATTCTTCGTCTCGATACTTAGAAATTCTGAATGAGGTGTGTATAGCCACTCTTATCAGGAAGTACGTACAGCACGGCTATAAGACCGGTTTGAACCAGTCTAAGTCAATAGATAGTTTTAATCTAGATAGAAATGAAACTTCAGAGAACATTTTCAGTAAAGTTGGAAGGATTCTTAATTGAGTATCCTCTCCATATAACCCAAGGTGGTTCTTCTAACTATGACTTAGGGCTTATCTCCAATATATGGGATAGAGCATAATAGGGAGTGTTAGTTTTGAAGTCATCTTCCAATTAGTGGTGGGTGCAATTGGCAAGGCAGGAATGGTACTGAGCTGCAGATGAAGAGATATCAAAGACGAACGGTGATGTTCCCGCTACAAGGAGGGAAGCTTTCCAAGGACCAGCAGATCAAGACGACATGGTGAGCAAGCGAGTTAAAGATATTGCAAGTTTTCGCGAAGTAGAGTCATTCAGTTTTTTATCAAATTCATTTTCTATTTTAAATTCAGTTCTCGTTAAACCGTCGTCATTCATATTAAATATAATAAATAGTATTTTTCTAGTTCATTGTAATCAATTTGCCTTAATTAGCCTTTTGATTTCTAATTCTCCTGCTTAATGATTAGTGCACTATCACCTCACCCCTGTGATAAGAGTCCGTCCAAGCTTGATTATAAATTTTTATCTTTAAGTCCTCAACTTAAAGATTGGCGCCCTTTGCTTGCTTGGTTGCATTTCTCATTTGATGATTGTTCTCCGAGAGGGGAAGTCACATAAATGGCGCCCAACGTGGGGCGAGAAAATCATTAAGTACGGAGCAGTTAATGACAGTAACGATATCAGAATTCGTATTATGGGCAAAATTTGGATATCCACGTTTCATTAAGAGTGTTTGATTGTGGGAAGGGTCATGGCTGATCAGACGAAAGAGGAGAGGATGTTGCGCAGTGGACGGGCGATAAAAGGCAATAATGTATTGAGTTCAGAGGAAGAGTTGTGTAGTCTTGTAGAGGAAATTGAAGATAGAAGTGTAAGTAGTATGGAGAGTGAAGGCAAGCAGAAAGAAGTCAGTATGGAGTCAGATGATAGTAGGATGGGGGGCGAAGCGGAAGTAAACACTAACAATGAAAGTAATAATAATGATCAGTTAATGGGAATGATGCAGTTAATGTTAAGTAAGATAGAGGACAGTAAAACTGAAATAAAAAATGAATTGGAACAAATTAAAACAGATGTAGAACAAACTAAATCTGAGCTTAAAAGTGAATTAGAACAAACTAACACTAAAATTGAGAATATTAAATATGAACTTAAAGATTGGCGCCCTTTGCTTGCTTGGTTGCATTTCTCATTTGATGATTGTTCTCCGAGAGGGGAAGTCACAGTGTATGGGACCCTCACAAGGATTACTTGATTCAAGAACTGGAAAAAATCCAAAGAAAAGCAGCTCGATTTATTTGTTCTGGGTGATTTCCGACAAAAGAGTAGCGTTACAAAAATGTTGCAAAGTTTGGGCTGGGAAGACTAGGGAGAAAGGAGACGAGCTGTTCGATGAAGTGGCATGTTCCCATTTGTCATTGGAGAGATGGTGTGGGAGGACATCAGTAGACGAATAAGTTTGAGTGTTGACTTTAAAAGTAGGAAAGATCACAATATGAAGATAAAGTTGGAATTCAAGAGAACAAATTGGGGCAAATATTCGTTTATAGGAAGGGGAGTTAGGGATTGGAATAACTTACTAAGGGAAATGTTCAATAATTTTCCAATTTCTTAGCGATCATTTAAGAAAAGGCTAGGAAAACAACAGATAGGGAATCTGCCACCTGGGCGATTGCCCTAAATGCAGATCAGTAGTGGTTGGTTGGTTGGTCGGTCGGTCGGTCGGTCGGTCGGTTGGTTGGTAGGTTGGTAGAAATTTGTCACTGGACTTTTTTGTAAACAATGCTACCGTGACCGGTCATGATTTGAGAGGCCTCTTCAAACTCAAAAATCTTAAATTAGGAAACCAACCACAAAAATAATTTGCCCAACAAATTTGGAGAAAATGAATCTAGCAAATGCTAAAAATATTGTATTTTCTTCTGAAACAATCACTGGTTTGAATTATATGGAGGTGGTTTGTCCCGAGAACATTAAATACAGTTTAAAATAAACCATGTGCATTGTTCGATGTGCATGACCTCACATTTCAGAAGTGAGAGCAAACGAGCTTGTTTTCGTACTCAAGATGAACGCCCCAGTTCGTTCATTAATGATTTCCTGTCACATATCAAAAAATTCAAATGCATTCAGACAAAGTAAAAATGATTCATGACTACCCAATCCACTGTGGCCTGCGTAAAATACCTCGTAAGTATACGTTTGCATTATGCATTGACGAGGAACCTAACAAGCGATGACATCGAGCTCTTCTCCAGCTACTCAAAGTCCAACATTGTGTCTTATTTTCGTTATCAAGATCGAGGAGCCCTCAGATACCGAAAATCATCGTCTGTAGCGCTTCTGCATTGAACGACGGAATTTGTCGTCCCCGCTACGCAGTACTTGCTCCGAAGAGAGTTACTAAAAGTTGTACGGTTTTTTTCTTTTTCGAAAGACATTTTCAACAGTGAATTTAAGTGTAGAAAGTGTAAAGACGACAAACGAACTCTTTTTCTACTATGAAAATTTATCGGACCTCTATTAGACAACATTGCTTCGAGCCACTCAAGTAGAAGAGAGAATGCAGCACCACCCCTGGCAATACTCGCAAAAACATTCGGTACTTTTTATTTAGGATATCATTTACCTATTGGCATGCGAATACAAGGGGACAAGGCTCAGGCAGCAACGCATCGGCCTCTCACCGCTGAGTTCCGAGGTTCAAATCCCGGTCCCTCCATGTGAGATTTGTGCTGGACAAAGCTTAGGCGTGACAGGTATTCCTCGGGGTACTCCGATTTTTCCTGTCATGTTTCATTCCAGCGACACTCTCCACTGTCATTTCATTTCATCTGTCAGTCATTAAGCATTACCCCAGAGGAGTGCGAGAGGCTTCGGCAGCCAGCACAGTTCCTATCCTCGCCGCAAGATGGGGCTTCATTCATTCCATCCCTGACTCGGTTACTGACTGGAAAACAGGTTCTAGGTTTTCATTCGTATTATTATTATTATTATTATTATTATTATTATTATTATTATTATTATTATTATTATTATTATTATTATTATTATGCAAATAAGCTCATTACGACTAGGCAAAGTACTTACATGCGCGCATTTGCCTTCCTTTGTGTCCATATTTCTTTTACTGTGGGCTTCTCTTCTGTCTTCAGTCCAGATTGTTTCAATCTTCATCTTTGGTCAACTTACCATTTGTGAGTTGTGGGTATGAAGAGTAGCCTAGCCTGTTTTCGACATTTGCTGGTAATTCCTACCTGTTTAAATTCGGTTTTGATTTCGCTAATCCATTTCATTGTGTCTGTTTTGGCTTTAGTCCTGTTTTCATAGAATTATTCGACTACTTTTTTGGTAAGTCTGTCTGGAGGCACTCTTCTGCGGTTTCTAATGTATTGTTTGATTCCTGCCTGCCTCTAAGGTGGTATTGTTCATCAGTGAGTTTTGGACCTAGAAGATTTTTGTGATTTTGCGTTCCTCTTTCTCAATGTTTTCATTGTCTGCTTTCATGTTCAAAGTTAGCGTTTCTGATCCACAAAAACATTCTGGGTTAATGACTTAGTTTTGTGAGAAACATTTTTCGTTAAACCGGTAAAGTCGATATGCAGTTTCCATCTTTGGGCATCTAATTTCATTAGCTTTCGCTTCAAGTCCATTTTTCTGAATTGTTTTACCAAAATACTCATATTCTGATACCCGTTTAATTTAGCAATTTTGTTTCTATGAATTTTGGTGCTTGTTTCTTGCAGGTCATGTATTCTGTTTCTTGAAAAGGAATCTAAAGACCGACTTTTTTCGCAATTTCTTTCAGGAGTTCAATCTGATTTTGGGCAGTTGAAATGTCTCGGATAGGCAATATATCGCTAGTTTTCTTCTCCCTAAAGCAATTGGTTGGTGAATATTGAGGACCAATTTCTGTTTGCGTTATTCTTGTATCGCAGTTGAAGAATGAAGGTGAGAGTACATCTCCTTACCTTACTCCCGTTTTGATTTCAAAGGGATCTGAGGTTTCCCCAATGAATTTAACCTTGAATTTCGTGTCCGTGTCTATTTTATGAATGCAAGTGTTTTCATGTCCAACACTTGTTCCTTTGGAAGATTGGTTTGCGATCAACTGAAACATAGGTTCTAGTTTTTTGTTTTATAAAGAAGACATTGGGATAGGATTTTGTATACAACTGGTACTAGTGTGATTCCTCTGTAACAGTTTAATCTGTTCTGTCTCCTTCTTTTTCCACTTATTTTTCTTCTTCTTAGCCTTCATCTTCTTCTACTTATACCGAGCAAGTGCGGCCAGTATCCAGTATTCGGGAGATAGTGGGTTCGTACCCCACTGTCGGCAGCCCTGAAGATGGTTTTCCGTGATTTCCCATTTTCACACCTAGCCCTTTTCTGTGCCATTGTCCCCATAAAACCTATCTGTGACGTTTACCCACGTCTGTCTTCTTGCACTGTTTCCTCCACTTCAGTCGATCCAAACCGTCCCGAGGGCTGAGTTTCCTGAGCATATTTCAGATCGCCCTTTAGGTCGGCGACCCCCATGTTCAGTTGAAGGAAAGTTCTTCAACTGAGTTTTAAATGCTACAGAATACATGCCCATGCCATTGCAGGCGTGATTGGGGCAACCTTCAATTTCTTCCGCACAATATCGTCCTGATAATGGACCACGTGTTACGTGTAATAACGATTTAACTTAGGTACACACGTACAGAAAGCACGAGAAAAGCAATGTTGTTTCATAACGAATGTAATACCGGGAACTTAGAACATGGTTACGCCTAATAAGATAGCAAATTCACATAACTACCATCAAGTCCAAGTAACCCACCTCGTGGAAAGTCAACCTCAACACTGACTTGTAGTACCTTTTTACGGTATAAGCTTAAAATACAAGTTAAAAGTAGAAAAAGAAACCGCGCTCTTGCTTCTAAAGCTGCTTGATGATCCTTGTTCTCTAAAAAGCCTAACATTTAAGGTCATCGGCCCTTCTGAAGCTGTTTGATGATCCTTGTTCTCTAAAGGGGCCTAACATCTAAGTTCATCGCCCCTTCAAAAGCTGTTTGACGACCTTTGTTCTCTAAAAGGGCCTAACATCTAAGGTCATCGGCCCTTCTAAAGCTGTTTGACGATCCTTGTTCTCTAAAGGGGCCTAACATCTCAGGTCATCGGCCCTTCTAAAGCTGCTTGATGATCCTTGTTCTTTAAAGGGGCCTAACATCTCAGGTCATCGGCCCTTCTAAAGCTGTTTGACGATCCTTGTTCTCTAAAGGGGCCTAACATCTCAGGTCATCGGCCCTTCTAAAGCTGTTTGACGATCCTTGTTCTCTAAAGGGGCCTAACATCTAAGGTCATCGGCCCTTCTAAAGCTGCTCGATGATCCTTGTGGTATAAAGGGGCCTAACATCTAAGGTCATCGGCCCTTCTAAAGCTGCTTGATGATCCTTGTGGTATAAAGGGGCCTAACATCTAAGGTCATCGGCCCTTCTAAAGCTGCTTGATGATCCTTGTGGTATAAAGGGGCCTAACATCTCAGGTCATCGGCCCTTCTAAAGCTGCTTGATGATCCTTGTGGTATAAAGGGGCCTAACATCTAAGGTCATCGGCCCTTCTAAAGCTGCTTGTTGATCCTTGTGGTATAAAGGGGCCTAACATCTCAGGTCATCGGCCCTTCTAAAGCTGCTTGATGATCCTTGTTCTCTAAAAAGCCTAACATTTAAGGTCATCGGCCCTTCTAAAGCTGCTTGATAACCCTCCTTGTTTAAAGGGGCCTAACATCTCAGGTCATCGGCCCTTCTAAAGCTGCTTGATGATCCTTGTTCTCTAAAGGGGCCTAACATCTAAGGTCATCGGCCCTTCTAAAGCTGCTTGATGATCCTTGTTCTTTAAAGGGGCCCAACATCTAAGGTCATCGGCGCTTCTGAAGCTGCTTGATGATCCTTGTGGTATAAAGGGGCCTAACATCTAAGGTCATCGGCCCTTCTAAAGCTGCTTGATAACCCTCCTTGTTTAAAGGGGCCTAACATCTAAGGTCATCGGCCCTTCTAAAGCTGCTTGATGATCCTTGTGGTATAAAGGGGCCTAACATCTAAGGTCATCGGCCCTTCTAAAGCTGCTTGATGATCCTTGTTCTTTAAAGGGGCCCAACATCTAAGGTCATCGGCCCTTCTAAAGCAGCTTGATGATCCTTGTTCTATAAAAGGGCCCAACATCAAAGGTCATCGGCCCTTCTAAAGCAGCTTGATGATCCTTGTTCTATAAAAGGGCCTAACATCTAAGGTCATCGGCCCTTCTAAAGCTGCTTGATGATCCTTGTTCTTTAAAGGGGCCCAACATCAAAGGTCATCGGCCCTTCTAAAGCTGCTTGATAACCCTCCTTGTTTAAAGGGGCCTAACATCTAAGGTCATCGGCCCTTCTAAAGCAGCTTGATGATCCTTGTTCTATAAAAGGGCCCAACATCTAAGGTCATCGGCGCTTCTGAAGCTGCTTGATAACCCTCCTTGTTTAAAGGGCCCAACATCAAAGGTCATCGGCCCTTCTAAAGCAGCTTGATGATCCTTGTTCTATAAAAGGGCCCAACATCAAAGGTCATCGGCCCTTCTAAAGCAGCTTGATGATCCTTGTTCTATAAAAGGGCCCAACATCTAAGGTCATCGGCGCTTCTGAAGCTGCTTGATAACCCTCCTTGTTTAAAGGGGCCTAACATCTAAGGTCATCGGCCCTTCTAAAGCAGCTTGATGATCCTTGTTCTATAAAAGGGCCCAACATCAAAGGTCATCGGCCCTTCTAAAGCAGCTTGATGATCCTTGTTCTATCAAAGGGCCTAACATCTAAGGTCATCGGCCCTTCTAAAGCTGCTTGATGATCCTTGTTCTTTAAAGGGGCCCAACATCAAAGGTCATCGGCGCTTCTGAAGCTGCTTGATAACCCTCCTTGTTTAAAGGGGCCTAACATCTAAGGTCATCGGCCCTTCTAAAGCTGCTCGATGATCCTTGTGGTATAAAAGGGCCCAACATCAAAGGTCATCGGCCCTTCTAAAGCTGCTTGATAACCCTCCTTATTCTATAAAAGGGCCTAACATCTAAGGTCATCGGCCCTTCTAAAGCTGCTTGATGATCCTTGTGGTATAAAAGGGCCCAACATCAAAGGTCATCGGCCCTTCTAAAGCAGCTTGATAATCCTTGTTCTATAAAAGGGCCCAACATCAAAGGTCATCGGCCCTTCTAAAGCTGCTTGATAACCCTCCTTGTTCTATAAAAGGGCCTAACATCTAAGGTCATCGGCCCTTCTAAAGCTGCTTGATGATCCTTGTGGTATAAAGGGGCCTAACATCTAAGGTCATCGGCCCTTCTAAAGCAGCTCGATGATCCTTGTGGTATAAAGGGGCCTAACATCTAAGGTCATCGGCCCTTCTAAAGCTGCTTGATGATCCTTGTTCTTTAAAGGGGCCTATCACCTCAGGTCATCGGCACTTCTAAAGCTGCTCGATGATCCTTGTGGTATAAAGGGGCCTAACATCTAAGGTCATCGGCCCTTCTAAAGCTGCTTGATTATCCTTGTTCTCTAAAGGGGCCTAACATCTAAGGTTATCGGCCCTTCTAAAGCTGTTTGATGATCCATGTTCTCTAAAAAGGCCTAACATCTCAAGTCATCGGCCCTTCTAAAGCTGCTTGATGATCCTTGTTCTCTAAAGGGGCCTAACATCTCAGGTCATCGGCACTTCTAAAGCTATTTGATGATCCTTGTTCTCTAAAGGGGCCTAACATCTCAGGTCATCGGCCCTTCTAAAGCTGCTTGATGATCCTTGTTCTCTAAAGGGGCCTAACATCCAAGGTCATCGGCCCTTCTAAATCTGCTTGATGATCCTCGTTGTATAAAGGGGCCTAAAATCTAAGGTCATCGGCACTTCTGAAGCTGCTTGATGATCATTGTGGTTTAAAGGGGCCTAACATCTAAGGTCATCGACCCTTCTAAAGCTGCTTGATGATCCTTGTTCTCTAAAGGGGCCTAACATCTCAGGTCATCGGCACTTCTAAAGCTATTTGATGATCCTTGTTCTATAAAAGGGCCTAACATCTATGGGCATCGGCCCTTCTAAAGCTGCTTGATTATCCTTGTTCTCTAAAGGGGCCTAACATCCAAGGTCATCGGCCCTTCTAAATCTGCTTGATGATCCTCGTTGTATAAAGGGGCCTAAAATCTAAGGTCATCGGCACTTCTGAAGCTGCTTGATGATCATTGTGGTTTAAAGGGGCCTAACATCTAAGGTCATCGACCCTTCTAAAGCTGCTTGATGATCCTTGTTCTCTAAAGGGGCCTAACATCCAAGGTTATCGGCCCTTCTAAAGCTGTTTGATGATCCTTGTCCTTAAAGGGGCCTAACATCTATGGGCATCGGCCCTTCTAAAGCTGCTTGATTATCCTTGTTCTCTAAAGGGGCCTAATAACCAAGGTCATCGGCCCTTCTAAAGCTGTTTGATGATCCTTGTTCTCTAAAGGGGCCTAACATCTAAGGTTATCGGCCCTTCTAAAGCTGTTTGATGATCCTTGTTCTCTAAAGGGGCCTAACATCTATGGGCATCGGCCCTTCTAAAGCTGTTTGATGATCCTTGTTCTTAAAGGGGCCTAACATCTATGGGCATCGGCCCTTCTAAAGCTGCTTGATTATCCTTGTTCTCTAAAGGGGCCTAACATCCAAGGTCATCGGCCCTTCTAAATCTGCTTGATGATCCTCGTTGTTTAAAGGGCCCTAACATCTAAGGTCGATGGCCCTTCTGAAGCTGCTTGATGAACCTTGTTCTCTAAAGGGGCCTAACTTCTAAGGTCATCAGCCCTTCTGAAGCTGCTTGATGATCCTTGTTCTCTAAAGGGGCCTAACATTTAAGGATATCAGCCCTTCTAAAGCTGCTTGATGATCCTTGTTGTTTAAAGGGGCCTAACATCTAAGGTCATCAGCCCTTTAAGCTGCTTGATGATCCTTGTCCTTTACGGGCCTAACGTCTAAGGCCTTCGGCCCTTTTAAGCTGCTTGATCATCCCCGTTGTTTAAAGGTGCCTAACATCTAAGGCTTTCGGCCCTTCTAAAGCTGCTTGCTGATCCTTGTTGTTTAAAGGGCCTAACATCTAAGGTCGTCGGCCTTTCTAAAGCTGCTGGATGATCTTTGTTTTTAAAAGGGGCCTAACATCTAAGGTCATCAGCCCTTCGAAAGCTGCTTGATGATCCTTCTTCTTTAAATGGGCCTAACATCTAAGGTCATCGGCCCTTCTAGGGCTGTTTGATGACCCTTGTTGGTTAAAGGGGCCTAACATCTATGGTCATCGGCCCTTCTAAATCTGCTTGATGATCCTCGTTGTTTAAAGGAGCCTAAAATCTAAGGTCATCAGCCCTTCTGAAGATGCTTGATGATCCTTGTTCTTTAATGGGGCCTAACATCTAAGATCATCGGCCCTTCAAAAGCTGCTTGATGATCTTCCTTTTTAAAGGGGCCTAACATCTAAGGTCATCGGCCCTTCTAAAGCTCCCTGATGATCTTTGTTCTTTAAAGGGCCTTAACATAAGGTCATCAGGCCTTCTGAAGCTGCTTGATGATCCTTGTTCCCTAAAGGGGCCTAACATCTAAGGATATCAGCCCTTCTAAAGCTGCTTGATGATCCTTGTTGTTTAAAGGGGCCTAACATCTAAGGTCATCAGCCCTTTAAATCTGCTTGATGATCCTTGTTCTTTAACGGGCCTAACATCTAAGGCCTTCGGCCCTTTTAAGCTGCTTGACCATCCTCGTTGTTTTAAGGTGCCTAACATCTAAGGTCGTCGGGCCTTCTAAAGCTGCTTGATGATGCTCGTTGGTTAAAGGGGCCTAACATCTAAGGTCATCGACCCTTCTAAAGCTGCTTGCTGATCCTTGTTGTTTAAAGGGCCTAACATCTAAGGTCGTCGGCCCATCTAAAGCTGTTGGATGATCTTTGTTTTTAAAAGGGGCCTAACATCTAAGGTCATCAGCCCTTCGAAAGCTGCTTGATGATCCTTGTTCTTTAAAGGGGCCTAACATCTATGGGCATCGGCCCTTCTAAAGCTGCTTGATTATCCTTGTTCTCTAAAGGGGCCTAACATCCAAGGTCATCGGCCCTTCTAAATCTGCTTGATGATTCTCGTTGTATAAAGGGGCCTAAAATCTAAGGTCATCGGCACTTCTGAATCTGCTTGATGATCCTTGTGGTTTAAAGGGGCCTAACATCTAAGGTCATCGACCCTTCTAAAGCTGCTTGATGATCCTTGTTCTCTAAAGGGGCCTAACATCTATGGGCATCGGCCCTTCTAAAGCTGTTTGATGATCCTTGTCCTTAAATGGGCCTAACATCTATGGGCATCGGCCCTTCTAAATCTGCTTGATTATCCTTGTTCTCTAAAGGGGCCTAACATCCAAGGTCAACGGCCCTTCTGGAGCTGCTTGATGATCCTTGTTCTCTAAAGGGGCCTAACATCTATGGGCATCGGCCCTTCTAAAGCTGTTTGATGATCCTTGTTCTTAAAGGGGCCTAACATCTATGGGCATCGGCCCTTCTAAAGCTGCTTGATTATCCTTGTTCTCTAAAGGGGCCTAACATCGAAGGACATCGGCCCTTCTAAATCCGCTTGATGATCCTCGTTGTTTAAAGGGCCCTAACATCTAAGGTCGATGGCCCTTCCGAAGCTGCTTGATGATCCTCGTTCTCTAAAGGGGCCTAACATCTAAGGTCATCAGCCCTTCTGAAGTTGCTTGATGATCCTTGTTCTCTAAAGGGGCCTAACATCTAAGGATATCAGCCCTTCTAAAGCTGCTTGATGTTCCTTGTTGTTTAAAGGGGCCTAACATCTAAGGTCATCAGCCCTTTAATGCTGCTTGATGATCCTTGTTCTTTAACGGGCCTAACATCTAAGGCCTTCGGCCCTTTTAAGCTGCTTGATCATCCTCGTTGTTTTAAGGTGCCTAACATCTAAGGTCGTCGGGCCTTCTAAAGCTGCTTGATGATGCTCGTTGGTTATAGGGGCCTAACATCTAAGGTCATCGGCCCTTCTAAAGCTGCTTGCTGATCCTTGTTGTTTAAAGGCCCTAACATCTAAGGTCGTCGGCCCTTCTAAAGCTGCTGGATGATCTTTGTTTTTAAAAGGGGCCTAACATCTAAGGTCATCAGCCCTTCGAAAGCTGCTTGATGATCCTTGTTCTTTAAATGGGCCTAACATCTAAGGTCATCGGCCCTTCTAGGGCTGCTTGATGACCCTTGTTGGTTAAAGGGGCCTAACATCTATGGTCATCGGCCCTTCTAAATCTGCTTGATGATCCTCGTTGTTTAAAGGAGCCTAAAATCTAAGGTCATCAGCCCTTCTGAAGATGCTTGATGATCCTTGTTCTTTAATGGGGCCTAACATCTAAGGTCATCGGCCCTTCAAAAGCTGCTTGATGATCTTCCTTTTTAAAGGGGCCTAACATCTAAGGTCATCGGCCCTTCTAAAGCTCCCTGATGATCTTTGTTCTTTAAGGGGCCTTAACATAAGGTCATCAGCCCTTCTGAAGCTGCTTGATGATCCTTGTTCTCTAAAGGGGCCTAACATCTAAGGTCATCAGCCCTTTAAAGCTGCTTGATGATCCTTGTTCTTTAACGGGCCTAACATCTAAGGCCTTCGGCCCTTTTAAGCTGCTTGATCATCCTCGTTGTTTAAAAGTGCCTAACATCTAAGGTCGTCGGGCCTTCTAAAGCTGCTTGATGATGCTCGGTGGTTAAAGGGGCCTAACATCTAAGGTCATCGGCCCTTCTAAAGCTGCTTGCTGATCCTTGTTGTTTAAAGGGCCTAACATCTAAGGTCGTCGGCCCATCTAAAGCTGCTGGATGATCTTTGTTTTTAAAAGGGGCCTAACATCTAAGGTCATCAGCCCTTCGACAGCTGCTTGATGATCCTTGTTCTTTAAAGGGGCCTAACATCTAAGGTCATCGGCCCTTCTAGAGCTGCTTGATGACCCTTGTTGGTTAAAAGGGCCTAACATCTATGGTCATCGGCCCTTCTAAATCTGCTTGATGATCCTCGTTGTTTAAAGGAGCCTAAAATCTAAGGTCATCAGCCCTTCTGAAGATGCTTGATGATCCTTGTTCTTTAATGGGGCCTAACATCTAAGGTCATCGGCCCTTCTAAAGCTGCTTGATGATCCTCGTTGTTTAAAGGGGCCTAACATCCATGGTCATCGGCCCTTCTGAGGCTGACTGATGATCCTTGTTCTTTAAATGGGCCTAACATCTAAGGTCAATGGCCCTTCTGAAGCTGCTTGATGATCCTTGTTCTCTAAAAGGGACTAACATCTAAGGTCATCGGCCCTTCTGGAGCTGCTTGATGATCCTTGTTCTCTAAAGGGGCCTAACATCTAAGGTCATCGGCCCTTCTGAAACTGATTGGTGATCCTTGTTCTTTAAAGGGCCTAACATCTAAGGTCATCGGCCCTTCTGAAGCTGCATGATGATCCTCGTTGTTTAAAAGGCCCTAACATCTAAAGTCATCGGCACTTCTAAAGCTGCTTGATGATCCTTGTTCTCTAATGGAGCCTAAGATCTACGGTCCTCGGCCCTTCTAAAGCTGCCGGTAAACAGCTGTAATACATAAAAAATTCACAGATACTTAAATGCACGTGTTATATCATTTGTTGTAACGTGCAGGAACTTTGATGACTCTTACGACTTCAGTCTGGACTTCAGCTTTCTTAACCGGTGTAACTCTTTCAGTAGGAGACTTCTCGTTTGTCTTCAGCTCTTCCCCTTCCTCCAATGGCTACTGGTCGAAGTAATTCTCCACTAGCTGCTTTAGTCCCACAACACCGTCGTGTCTAAGAATCATTTCCATAATTCTTCCAAGAAGCCAGTCCAGTCTGTTGTTGTTGTCACTGCACATTAAGGCAACTTCTCCCACCACTCCGATCTTGATATCTTAGATGATTTTTATACTGACCGAGACACTCTAGACTACACTGCTTTCTCAGGTCGTTTTTGATTCATTGAACATGTCTCATTCGACTGTAGAGAATAACTTCATCTAGATGGTCACACACTACTACTTCCACCTCCCGAATATCTTGCAGAAACATAGCGGCGTTAGTGGATTTATGTCCACTGCATCTGAAGAAACATATGTCAATGATCGCCTCATTATCACATAAAATCGTAGACATCTCTTGCAATGTCAATCAAGCCCTCCCCAGTGTTCTTCTAAGCAACTGCTTGATGAGTCGGATCAATCGCTCCCACCAAGGTTTTCCCGGGTTGAATTGTAAGGCCGAGCTCATTGTGTAGATTTTTATTCAGCCAATCCTTTGAAACATCTTGTCTGAGCTTACAAAATTAGTGTCATTGTTACTATATATGACAGACGGTCTGCCTCTTCTGGCCACAAAGCATCGGAGAACTTGAGGAAACGCCTCGGTCAACAATGAGTAGATTACCTCAATATGGACGTCCCTAAGAACGACGCATGTAAACAGACAAATATATGCCTTTTCTTTATCTTTCAAATATGAATGTCCCAAGGCACCAACTACACGGTCTAATGGTAGAGGAGGTGTACTAGACTGCGCTTCAACTCTCTCAACTAATTCAATAGCAGGTGTACTCCAGCATGGTCGTTCCTCACGTGTTCGCCTCTCCACTGAGTCGTAGTACAACAGGTCATTTGAATGATGCAGGAAAATTCTTGTTTTAATTTTGATGGCCCCGTTATCCAGAAATTGTTTCAGGGAAACGACAATCGTCGATAGGTAGACAAATAGATTAAAGCCTTTATTATCTGTTGCAAAGTAAGGGCTGCTTGCCTATTCCTACACTTAACCACAGTAATATAATTTTGTATTTTCCGGCGGCCATCTCCACTTCCGGCGGTTGGCTAAGAACATGCTCATAACCTCACATGTCCTTACACTGGCTATGTGTCAAGGCTTAACCTTACAGAAAACAGGTTAGATCCCAGGCTTGAAGATGATAACCTTACAGACCCAAGTCCGATGCCAGAAAGTGCAAGCTTACCCTAACAGCCAGCGCGATTATGGCTAAAAGGAGCTTAACCTAATAGGCATGACGTGTCTAGACTTAACCTGGCAGGTTCCGAGTTCGACTCTAGGCCTGAGGTCGTTAACAGTACAGACCCTAGTTCGAAGCCTAAGAGTACAAACTTGAACGTAATAGACTCAAAGTTGAACACACGGGATAGGGTGGAAGCTTAACCTAACAGACTTCAAGTACGATATACGAGCTAACTGAAGGTCTAACGTTACGCTGTTACGCTGACCACGCGTTAACCTAATCTAAACCTAACCCCCGGGCTAACCGAACATGAGCGTAAGCTTAACAGAACATGCTTATAGTTTAATACCTGAGATAACTGTAAGCGACTTAGGGGAGCTTGAAGCTGAACTGTGAACAAGATGGTGGCTCCACATGGGACTTGGGAGATGGTGTAAAGCTTAATACATGTACTTTATTCATAGGGGACGTATCATTTGGGAAGAATCTTTGGGGCTCGAAGCTGAACCAACCTCCCCGGCTAACCGCAAAAAGAGTGTAAACTTAACAGAATTAAAGTGCGATACCCGGAATAACCGCATAAAAGTGCTGGCTTAACCGTACAACGACCAGGCGTAAACCTAACCTTCCCTACACTAGCTTAGTGGCTACAAGTTGAACTAATATTACAGCCGTAACCAAGTCCTGAGGACATGCAGCTCTCGCGGTTGTACTGATAATGCATTCCTCCCGCGTAAAATATTCCGGAGCTAAAATAGTTCCCCATAGGTATCTCAGGATCGGGGCTACACGAGAGAGGGCAAGGATCAGGAAGATGGAGACTGACATTCTACGGGTCGGAGCGTCTCGAATGTTAGAATTTTGAATCGTTGTGGTAAGTTAGAGAATATGAAAAGAGAGATGTATAGACTAAAGTTAGATGTAGTTGGTCCGACATAAGTGAAGAGCAGGATTTCTCGTCAGGCAATTACAGAATTAACAACACAATATCAAACAGGGGAAATGAAAGAGTAGGTTTAATCTATATAAATACAATCGTAACGACCGTGTGTCTGTCCATTGACTATTTTGGCGAAATTTTCGTATAGTTATCCGTTTCAGGTGTAATAATGACCATCTGCATAATTTTTAGTTTTGGTGTCTATCTGTTTGTCAGTTTGCCTGTTTGTCTCTCCTTCTATAACTTGAAAACTATTGTATATATTTCCACCAAACTTCATACTTGGAACCCACCTGTCCTTGGGTAGGTTTCAGGGCAAATATTGATTTTAAATCCCTGAACTAACTGGGGGTTTATATGAAACCGGAACCGTGAGTTTGCACTCCCTCAAAATGTACACAACCAAGCTTAATGGAAATCTACCTGCCTTCATGAAAAATAATTTCTAAATCTTATTCTCATGTGCATCATTTCGATAACAGAAATAATAAGGGAGATATCATTAACGGACCGTTTTTCGGTACAAGTCCCACCGGACTTAACGCAAGAGCGGGTGCGTGTAAAACGTATTCCTTACAACTTGAAAACTACTGAAGTTATTTGAACCAAACTTTATATTTAGCATCCACCGGTCAAAGGGTAGGTTTAAAGGTCAATACCATTTCAAATCCCAGGAATGGACTGGGGTTATATAGGGCACCGAAATGGTGATTTTACTCTCCCACAATACGTACAGTACAAGACCAACCTCACAGGAAATCGACCAGACTTGATGGAAATCCAATTTAAAAATATTTTGCTCATGTGCATTTCTTGAACAGGAGGATTAATATGAGAGATATCATGATCGGTCGGCAGGTTTAGCCCGAAAGGTGTTATACGCGGAGCAAATTCCTTATGTATCTATATATATCAAATAGTACCGGCCGTGTGTCTTTATATTGGCTATTTTGGCGAAATTTTCGTACAGATACACGTTTAAGGGGTAATAATGACAATCTGCATATTTTTTGGTTTAGTTTCCTGAAAGTCCTAATTTTTACCCTCCTCGCCCAAAATGCAGATTGCGGCATAATCTGCCAGACTGAGAAGAAAATTGAAATTTGGCGAAATTATACGTTTTAGGCTGTAACGGACGGAAAACTTCCATGATCTTTAAATTTTTCACTTTTTATCCCAGAAGAATATCGAAATATGGAGGCAATTTTAATGATGGTGCGGACCTTCGGGAAGTCCTGTCACATAACGCATGGCACAATCTCCCTTCAATTTGGAGTGATCTACAACCTTGGTCTTATGACTTCGTATCTGTATCCCTTTTACGTTAGATTCGTCTGTATTTCTCGATGTTAAGTAAATTTGTACTTTTCACATGCATAATTCATACTTTCAATCACTTGTAGGAAAGATAGAAACATCAAACTCTACACTAAAATTGGCACACCCAGTAGCCATATGTGAGCTAAATGCTATGTATGTATCTGTCACATAATTACCCAAAAAGTAATACAATAAGAGATAATCTTACAAAATTTTCACAGTATTGAACGATTCTAACTCATTCTGACCCATGAAGAGATGAGATATCATAGGACCAGCCATTTAGGCCACTAAATCCGTCGTCTTATGGTACAATCCTTTGTCGATATGACATACTGTGTAGCAGCAGTTAATCTGTAAATGAAGGTCTGCAATATTGTAAACATGCATATACTTCCGTTTGTCGGTCTATATATATTCACTGGTGTAGATTTGTAGTGATCGAGAAAGTGTGTGTCTGCTATTGTAATCAGTACTCACCACACAGACGTTGACTGTCAGTAGGAATGGGATCCTTCTCCAACTCCTGTATAACTGACATTAGTAAGGAAGGCCTACCATCGTAATGAATAATTCACTTGTCGATTTGACTTGCCGAAGGCAAGGGAGCATGCAGTTTTGTTTAAAAGTCCCCTACCCGGTTGTACCCATGTACCCATCTAAAATGTGAATGGCATTAGGCATAGTCGTCTGCTATTTTGATGGAAAATCACAAACATATTGTGACTGGCAGTAGGAAAAGGGGCCTGTGATTATTATGATAACGGCACTTCGACTGGTAGTAGGGATATTAGCTACCATTATAATAACAACTCCTCAACTGTAATCTATCTGGAAGTAGGAAAGGGGTCCGGCCATTCTAACGAAAGCTCCCCAAATCCATTGTGACCGCGCAGTAGGCAATGGGGCCTGCAATTATAATGTAAACTTCCCAACTCGATTGTGAATGGCAGTATGTCATTATCCTATATGCATACATGACTAATGCACACCAGTCATTAAACACACTAAACTCTTTACACAGGTCCACCAGTTTCACAATGGAGCCAGAAACTAACAAGAAAATAAACTATTTAGACATCACAATTAACAACGTATCTTACAGAGTATACAGAAAGCCCACTCAGACGTCGCACACTATTGACGAGTCCAACCACCTATACACACATAAAATAGTAGGAGTGAATACAATGATACACAGAGCTATTTTCATACCAATGAGCACAACGGATTTCAATGAAGAGGTACAAATCATTAAACAAATTGCGAAAGAAAACAACCACCCTCCAAGCATAGTAGATACATTTTTAAATAAACGTAAGAAAATTTGCCTGGAAACCACCACACATGACAAAGAAAAATACGTGGTTCTAAACTACGTTAACAATAACACATACAAGGTAGCTAATATTTTCAAGAAACAAGGTTTAAAAGTAGCCTTGAGAACGAATAACACACTACAGAGACACATCAGCAAGTGCAACCTAGACAAGAGGACCCATTATCAAAGTCAGGAGTATATGAACTCAAGTGTCAAGAACCTAACTGCAATGCCACATATATAGGTCAAACGAAACGCAATTTCCACACAAGATACAAAGAACACAAAAACGCGGTCAGATATAATCGGTATTCAGCCTTCGTGGAGCACATATACGACTGTTCACACCATTTCACAGACATCAACACTGATCTAAATATTTTTACACATCAAAAATTAAAGTAAATCTTTGAATATAAAGGAAGCAATAGAAATTTACATCGCACAAAATGATAATATAACTAACCTAAATGACCATACACATTTAAAAAATCCCACCCTCTTCACCGTACTCACATAACATCTGTACAAAACTGTCTCATTAAATCAGCCTTTTTCTTAATAATAACATTTAATATTTAGTCTCTATTTCAATTCCCTACTTTATTAACCTAAAATCTTTAATTTGCATTCATCCATATAACATAAAAGTACAATACAGCATGAAGTAGGTCAATAACCTCCTCTGCTCTCCCCTCTCCAATGTTTATGGAAGTTTCCACAGCGCTCCACTTGCTCCGCCCTACTACCACCTCCCCTCTCCACGGTACAGTGTACTAGCCTCTATCATCCAATAGGAGAGATCTACAACGCTCCGCGAGCAGAATTCTTTGCCCAAAACTCTCCACGGCCACAGTCCTGAAATAGTGTTTGGTGACAACGGACTTAGCATCGACAGTCTAGATCAGTACGTATGTTTTCCATTATATTAATACATGTATATTTATTTTCTTTTTGTCATTACTAATTCATGTTATCACTATACTCTCTGTCATTGACAAGTTTACACAACGTTAACAATACTGTACATATATAAGCATGTTTTAAGTGATTTGTTAGAATCTGAGGATGTTCTTGTAGAACGAAACCCGTCATTCTTTGTATATTAGTGTGTATTTTACAGGTACCGTATGTTAATAGTGTTATAATTTATATTGTATTTGCTGTGTGTTTGAGAGACTGAAAAGTTTTTATTGCATTGATCTAGAGAAAGCATATGACAAGGTACCGAGTGGAAAAATGTTCACCATAATGGGTGACTATGTGATTAAGTGTAGATTATTAAAATCAATCAAAGGTTGACAATGGGGCTGCCGTAAGAATTGATCGTAGAATGAATTCTTGGTTCAGAGTACTTACAGGCATTAGACAAGGCTGTAATCGTTCACCTTTGTTGATCGTAGTTTACCCGGATCATCTGCTGAAAGGCATAAAATGGCAGGGAGGGATTCAGTTAGGTGGAAATGTAATAAGCAGCCTGGGCTATGCTGACGATTTGGTCTTAATAGCAGATTGTGCCGAAAGCCTGCAGTCTAAGATCTTGCAACTTGAAAAATAGGTGCAATGAGTATGGTATGAAAGTTAGCCTTTTGCAGACTAAACTGATGCCAATAGGTAATAAATTCAACAGAAATGAATGACCGATTGGTGATACAAAGCTGCAACAGGTAGATAATTTCAATTATGTAGGATATGTGTTCTCTCAGGATGGTAATATATAAGTGATATTGAATCAAGGTGTAGTAAAGCTAATGCAGTGAGCTCGCAGTTGCGACCAACAGTATTCTGTAAGAATTAAGTAAGCTCCCGGACCAAATTATCTTTACATCGATCTGTTTTCAGACCAAATTTGCTTTACGGGAGCGAAAACTGGGTGGACTCAAGATATCTTTTTCATAAGTTAGCAGTAACTGACATGAAAGTAGCGAGAATGATGGCTGGTAAAAACAGGTGGGAACAATGGCAGGAGGGTACTCGGAATGAGGAGATAAGGTCTAAGTTAGGAATGAACTGGATGGATGAAGCTGTACGTTTAAAGCGGGATCATGTGAGGTGAATGGAGGAGGATAGGTTACCTAGGAGAATAATGGTCTCAGTTACGGAGGTAAGAGAAGTAGAGGAAGACCATGACGACGATGGTTAGACTGAGTTTCTAACGATTTAAAGGTATGAGGTATAGAACTAAATGAGGCCACAGCACTATTTGCAAATGGAGGATTGCGGCGACATTTAGTAAATTCACAGGAGCTTGCAGACTGAATGTTGAAAAGCATAACGGTCTATAATGATGATGTATGTAGGCATCTTAAAACAGTTTTGGTATGCAATCCCACTTTTCTGCATTAAGGAACAAAATAAGCAAATATATTAATCCGAGCTCAATCTGACCTCATTTAGACAATATTAAAATTTAAAAATTGTTAAGATTTTCTTCTTTGTGTGCACAAATACCCAGTCCCAGAGTCGGAGGGAATCGAACCTGGGGCCTCGACGCTGACCATTGAGCCGAGGGCCGGACTTTGTATTTCCTGAACAATACTAAATATGGGATTTACTGGGACTGGTGTCAATGATATGAACAATAAGTCACCACTGGTCTACTAGGTCCTTTCACATCTCTCTTGGCTAATTATTACGATTCCGACAAACGAATATTTGCCCCAAGTTTTCCTCGGGAATTCCAACTTCTCAAGCTTATTCGTCTCCGCTCAGTGGAACAGCTCTCTATGTTTCTCTTGTAAGTTGATGTGCTCTCGGGCCGACCAACGAGGTATATCAAAGACAAAGGTAAAATTAAGTTTAAATTTAGGAGCTTAAATGTGTATTTACCGCGAAGTCTCTCCGTTTATCAGAATTCCTTGATACTTCCTTCTCCTCTGCTGTCTCTCAATTCTTGTAATTCTAACTGTGAATTACTGCAAATAGGGCCAAAAGTGATGTTTGCCCAAATAAATAAATTAACACATTCTCCGGTTCCTTGGTTGAATGTTTAACGTAGTGTTCTTCGTTTTAGAGGGCGCAGGGTTCGATTCCCGTCATGGCTAAATTCCGTAGCTCGGGGACTAGGTGCTTTCTTCGTCTTAACACACGACAGGAACACGTATACACACACTAATTCTGTGGCAACCCTAAGAAAGTGTGAAGAATACCAGGGAGAAGGATCAAGATGTTTCAAGCTCCTCTGATAAAGAAACAAACATTTCCTGGCAGTAAACGTAAAGAAGGGAGCAATGACTGAAATTTTGCGATTTTAAATAAAAAAATTGAATTTTCAAATTTAACCTTAAAATTCCCCAATTCTTCCTGTTTCAAACCCCGTTATCAGTGTTTCCTAACGCCCTCCTTAACGCTCTAAATGACGTATAGCGGGCCGTTCCTCTCGCTCGCGTTATCAGACAATATTAGCTTCAAAGTTCATTCGGACTACCATTTCAATAAAACCCCTTGTAGTAGGCCTCCGCTAGGCGTGAGAGGAGAAATACATTTGGGGGAGTAACTTACAGTCCAGGGCAGTTTTAAAGCAAACTATCAGTTGCTTCTATCTCATCTTACTATATATAAAAATGGATATATGTATGTAAATGACACATCTTCTCCTAAACCACTGGAGCAATATCAATCAAATTTTGAACACTTATTATTTGCTATCCGGAGACGAGCACTGTGGGGGTAAGCCACCTATAGCCCCCTTAGGAGTGGGGGGTTAGGGGGTCAGGTAAAAAGTAATCGAAAATAGTGTCCAATCCGTAGTTTTTGGGGTCGCTGAGGTGAATAGTGACACTCCCGATTTTTTAAAAGTACAATTCCTGTTCCCATTTGGGTGGGGGCGAGGGGGGACTGATATATAAAATTAAACGAAAATAGTGTCGAATACATACTTTTCGGGGTCGCTGGGATGAATAGTGACACTCCAGATTTTTAGTATCAGGAGACAAACCACGTGTGGGTAATACACACCAAGAAACCTTGGGGGCAAGGGGGCTCAGATACAAAAATCATCAAAAGTAGTGTTGAATCCATACTTTTCGTGGTGGCTGAGATGAATAGTCACACTATGGAATTTTTTAAGTCCAAGTTCAGCCCCCTTCGTGGAAGGGGGCGATGGGACAGTGATATATGAAAATAATAGAAAAGAATGTCGAATCCATAGTTGTCGGTGTCGCTGAGATGAATAGTGAGACTCCGGATATTTTATATGTTCGTCCCCCTTTGGGATGGGGGGCGACGGGGGAGTGATATATAAAATCAATCGAAAATAGTGTCGAATATATAGTTTTCGGGGTCGCCGAGGTGAATTGTACGCTTCGGATTTTTAGTATCAGGAGACAAACCACGTGGGGGTAGGACACCCCAGGAACGGTTAGGGGCGGCGGGGGCGAGGGGGTGAGACATATATATCATCTAAAGTAGTGTCGAATCAATACTTTTCGGGCTCGCTGAAACGAATAGCAACACTCCGGAATTTTTTAATGTCCAAGTTCAGCCCTCTTCGTTGGGGGGAATGGGGGAGTGATATATAGAAATAATAGAAAATACTGTCGAATACGTAGTCTTCGGGGTCGCTGAGATGAATAGTGACACTCCAAAATTTTAGTATCAGGAGACAAACCAGGTGGGGGTAGGACATCGCAGGAACCCTTAGGGGCGGGGGGGGGGCGAGGGGCTGAGATATAAAAATCATCGACAGTAGTGTCCAATCCATACTTTTCGGGGTTGCTGAGATGAATAATGGCACTCCGGGATTTTTAAAGTTCATCCCCCTTCGTGTTGGGTGGCAATGGGAGAGTGACATAAAAATAAACGAAAATAGTGTCGAAGCCATAGTTTTCGGGGTCGCTGAGATGAATGGTAACACTCCTGATTTTTTAAAACTCAAAGTTTAACCCCCTTTAGGGGGGAGGGGGAGTGAGATAAAATAAAAATCGAATATACTGCCTAATCTGTAGTTTTCCGGGTCGCTGAGATGAATAGTAACATTCAGGATTTTTAAAGTCCAGCTTCAGCCCACATTGGCATAGAGGGTGAAAAAGGGTGAAAAAATAAATTGTCAAAAATGTCCCCCTTTGGCATAGAGGGTGAGAAAGGGTGAAAAAATAAATTGTCAAGAATGCCCAAGGTAATAGACGTGTGTATGTTCCAGTATGACTTTCAAGTATGTCTTACTACCTGGAGAACATACTGTGAGAGTAAGACGCCCCTAGAACCACTTCGGAAGCGAGTGAAATATATAATCCATATTAATAAATGGATGTCAGTTTGGCGCGATCTATATATACTGTACTATACATATATAAATTAATGCATAAAAATGAAAACAGACGTGAATTAATGAGACCATTCTAGGCATCCCAGAAACTTAAAACTCGGTACCAGACAACCTGATGACTTCAGGATCCCTAGAAAAATCTAAAATTCTCAAAATTCTCTGAGAGGGACACGTTGGGAGTTTAAAATCTGCATAAGAACACAGTCGGTGATATTTATCCTGAACGATAACCTATAGGTTTCATGGGCTTAAACGTTTCCTGAAAGTCCTAATTTTTAACCCCCTCCCCCATATCAAGATGGCAGCACAATCTCCCAGACGAGTTAGAAAATAGAAATTTGGCAAAATTGCAGCTTTTTGCCTGTAACCGATGGAAAATTTACGAGATGTTTATAAAATTTATTTTTTTACCCCCAAAAAATATCGAAATATGGAGGCAATTTTAATAACGGTGCAGACCTTCCTTTCGAGGTATTTGGTTGTTAAACGGTAAGTCGTATCACAAAACGGATGGCACAATCTCTGTTCAATTTGGAGTGATCTACAACTTTGGTCCTATGACTTCTTGTTGTATCTCTAACCCTTATGTTAAATTTGGCTCTATATCTGGATATACCTAAATTTTGCACTTTGTACACGTATAATTGATGGTTTGAGTCACTTATAGGACAGAAGGGATCATCAACTTTACACGAATATTGGCCCATCCAGCCAAATTCTAAGTTTGAAGCTGTCGTATAAGTATCTGAAAAGTAATTCACTGTGTGAAAACCTTACACAAATTTCACCCTATTCAGCGTCTCTAAAATAATCTTGCCTTTAAATAGATGAGATACGAGGAAATATCTTAAGGCCAGCCATTTAAATAGCTAAATGACGCCAGAGTCGTCTTTTTATACAATCTGTTTTTCAATATGAATGCACCGTTTAGCAGCAGTTATTCTGAAAATGAAGGTGAACATGCATATACTTCCGTAATTCGAACTACATTTATTAATTTAAGTCGATTTGTAGCGATCTAGAAAGGGGTTTGACTTACATTGTAATTAATACTTTACAAATCAATAGTGACTCTCAGCAGGAGGGCGTCTGCTGTTGTAATCAGTGCTCCCCACATCAACTTTAAATAGCAATAGGAATGGGGTAGTTCCCCAACGCCTGTGTACCATTGCAATGCATAATTCCCTTCTTGATTTGACTAGCAGAAGGCAAGGGAGCGTGCATTTTTTTAAACTCTTTTACCTGATTCTCTTTATCATTAGGTATAGGTGCCCCCGATTATAAACAAATTTTAACCGTCAAAATGTGACTGACGTTACGCATAGTGCACTGCGGCAGACAAGTGGACCTGTCATTATCATCACAACTCTGCAACTCGCACTTCACCTTCGAAACAAGGTCTGCGGACCACCCTACGCTTTTTCTCGGATAACGCCAAGAGACATGCAATTTAAAAAAATCTTATTTACTTCATGTACAGCAATTTACTTCGATATCCGTATACATCGCAGAATACCGTAGCGAAGCACGGGTACTTTAGCTCCTTGCTCACAGGGTTTACTTTGTATTGCCTTTATTCCTGAAATATAACGAAACTAGAGTTTTGCCTATCGAATGAATAATGAGAAATTGAGAACAAATGTCTCAAATAGTTTATACGCAAAAATCAGGTTATTCTTAAGTATGTGAGTATTTTTAACATGTCTGCCAAATTATAGCCCAAAACAAATAGAAACTTTGGCGCACGAAGCATTTTCCGTGAAATACATTTGTCAATTTCTAAATCATTTTGCAATAAATTAACTAATTAACTCAACATTTTGCGTGGGTCTACTCCTTGTTAATATGCATATACATTTTAAATTTGGTTTTGTTAAGTGGTAAACAGTAGAATTTCAAAATTTCGATCATGACCCCTCTTAGGAGAACGTCTTGCTGGTTCTGATACTGATGTGGTCCTCGCTAAGTGAGTAGTAAATCATCAAAAACACTTTTTAAGAATATAACTTTATTGCAGTTCAGATGACAGACACCGAAATATTGAAAACTAGTTTTATTTTAATTGTGGATCCAAAGTTTCCTCTCTGACCTTCCAACTCGTAAGTTCTGTTAGAGGACCTGTAACAAAGGACAACGAAGGATGAATGCATAATCACTCCATATGAACCTATTTACAGCACATTTTTCTATCCAACTAAATAACGGAGTTTCAGTCCAAACTTCCTTTCCTTATCCTGAGAGGATCACCAATACGAGGAACACTATTGATTGCTGGACAACTAGTTTAACGAGTTCTACAATACTGAGATACATCTGTGCCATGTTCAATCAAGAATCCTTCACAACAAAGTGCCACAAACCAATTGACTTTCGCAAATAATTTTAAGGAGACAACTGCTTATCATCCCAATTATTCCACAACTCGCTACGCCTAAAGATATTCCTGTGACTGGAAAAATTTTCCACTCGGTTGAACATATTCATGATTTAAGACAAATGTTAAAAACTACGAAATTTATTTTAACTGAAATCTTCACATTGGTAGACAGGCATAGCTTCGAAATCGAGTTTGGATATGCCATACATTAAAATGATCAAGGTATGAACCGAAAGTAAGAGAAAATGTACACAGAAATGGGCGAAATGTAACCTAATGTATTGATTAATTTTATGACAGTGAGTGTTAGCACATTCCCCGCTATTCAGTCTTTAACTGAAATATTTTTCATGGATTATCATTGTGAGTCACATGTTTTCATTTTGCCCATGGCTGTAGTCAAGAACGCTGACATATCTGAGATTTCTTCCTCTTGTCTGTATAAACATAAAAACACCTTAGGTTTAGATTTTAAGGGGACAGAAAATATTTAGCTGTAACCAATATTTTGAAGATGTCCAGGCAGACTGTTATAAACTAATGCTGCTGTATTTTCTTAGTTCCACACAATTTACAAAAACGGAAATTTCCCTCGGTACTGACATCAAATCAAATTCACTTTATTTGCAAATAAGGTGCCAAATGATTTACAAAACTACCTTATTATCAAGCACTAAATTTTACATTTAAAAAGAGAGGAAAATTTCCTAAAATACAGTAATATACAATTTACTGTGTATTAATTCTTCTATTAATACACAGCTCATCCTTACTTTACAAATTCTACTCCTAGTATCTTCCGTACTTACACACGTAATCATCTTATATACAGTCCCGACTGTATTTCACTCCTACAGGCAGTCTACTTCGGCGGTTCGGTCTCCACAGAAAACGAGATGGAATTAATTTATTCACAAAATGATTTATATACAATAACCTACACAGGTCGAATGCCGCCTAATATTTCATTCCTCTTCTCTGTTGCTGTTCATTCTTTTATTAAATATCTGTATAAATTTTTTAAAAGGATCAAACAATTCCCCAGGTAAACTGCTTCGCTCCTTCCTGCCCTTCTCATTGAATGAAAATTTACCCCAATCGGTTCTGCTGATTCGCGTCTAATATTATAATCTGTGTTCATCCCTGCCGATATAACTATTTTCCAACTGAAGCCTCTCATGGATTTCGCCCCATGCTTCCTCTCCTGCATAGGATCTACATAGTCCTGTAAGTCTAGTTTCTTTCACAAAATTCCTCTAACATTTCTCATGCACTACGTTTTCACCTGAAGTCCCCGTAAACAATCTTGCTTCTTACCATCTACTTATTTTATTAGGTATTTCTGGAGAGGATCCCAAAAACTGTTTGAAAATTCCAATAATTGACGAACCATAATTCAGAAAATTTTCTCTTTTAATTCTGTGTTGCATCCTTTTCTTACAATTTGTTTTACATCGCACCTACACAGATAGGTCTTATGGCGACGATGGGATAGGAAAGGTTTAGGAGTGGGGAGGAAGCGACTATGACCTTAATTAAGGTACAGCCCCCAGAATTTGCTTGGTGTGAAAATGGGAAACCACGGAACACCAACTTCAGGGCTGTCGACAGTGGGGCTCGAACCCACTATCTCCCGGATGCAAGCTCACAACTATCGCACGTCCAATTCACCCGGTTGTTGCATCCTTTAAGTAGCCTCATTATGACATGAAGAGATCCGTACGCTTTCCCAACAATCTCACCAACATGAACCTTCCAGTGCAAATTATTTCCAAATCTCATATCTATGTACTTGCACTTGCCATCTTTTGGTACAATTATCTCGTCCAAAGTATATTCAAATTCACCTTCTAAGCTCCTGTGTATAAAAGTTGCGACTTTTGATTTGCACCCACTAACCTTCATATTATTCTCCTCAACCCATTGTTGGATATTGTCAAGGTCCCTCTGTAATTTTGTACAACCCTCTATGTTATTTATTTTCCCATTAACAATTATGCCATCTGCATACAATCTTATTTTTGATGTTACATTGTTCAATAAATCGTTTGCATATATTAAGAAAAGCAATGGACCAATTACAATACCCTGTGCAATTATCGAAAGAACATAAAATATGATATTTCTAATATGTATTCTAACGTTCCTACAGAAGAAACCACCCGAGTAAGCCAGAAATAAATGAATTATTAAGAATCCTAAGATTCATTCTTAATAAAAACTATTTTACATTTAACCCAAAAATATATCGGCAAGAAGGTCTACCTGTAGGGGCTCCGGCCTCAGGTGTCTTAGCTGCCATACTCCTCGACCATTAAGATCATACTAAACTTATTAGCAAAATACAAGGTTTAGAGCTCTGCATCCGCTATGTTGATGATACGTTCGTCGTCATAGATCAACGCCACAAGATTACTAGCAATATGTTACATTTCCTTAACTTTTTGCATCAAAAAATAAAATTTAATGTGAAGGATGAAGTTAATGGCCCCATAAATGTCTTAGATGTTACTATAACACGAAAAGTAGACGACATTATTTACCAAATCTTTAGAAAGCGCACAGGTTACAATAAAATATGTAGACATGTAGACGTCCAACGAGAGCGTCTTATTTCAGCCTAATGTACCGAGCTTTCAAACTAACCAAGGACCTTAATAAGGAGTTGCAATTCAGACGAAATATAGCTAAGTTTAAGGGCTATAAAGTAAACGAGGTGAACAAAATTATAAGTAAAGTAGAACAAAGACAAATGTCAATGTCGATCCCTGACGAACCAAGAAAACCAAGTACGCCACCTTCAATTACAATAACCCTAGCACAAACCAAATTTCCAATGTATTTAAAAATACGATTTCTGTGCCTCGTTCACCATTAGTAACACAAACCAGAATCTTTTTCTAAATCACATCACCATTAACCCCGTAAAAGGTTGGTTTTCTGGATCGGGGATTTACAAGCTCACTTGTTCACAGTGCCGTTTTCCATATAAAGGACAGACAGGGAGAAGATTTTGCATCAGATATTCAGAGCACTTTAAACCTAATAAATACCAAATATAGGCATTCGGCAATGAGTATCCACATGCGGGAAACAGGACACACTTACACAACTATAGAGCAAGATCTAACTATTTTAAAGAAATTAAAAAGGTGTATGTTAATGAACGAATATGAATATATATATATATATATATATATATATATATATATATATATATATATATATGTGTGTGTTTTTATCGATCGCCTTAGCAACCGAGATCGTTACTTGAATGACGTCACTGAGTTACGTAGTCCCCTCTACGGACTGCTTCCACAATTCCTAAATAAGTTGAAATTAAGAGGTGCTTGTATTCAAATCACAGATAAAACCTCTCTGGCTTTAATGTCACCCGCCAAAAGGCCTCTTCCCCTACAACGATAGTTCCCCCCTCTCCTCCAGAATACTCGTCCACACATCAAATACAACACTAGACGCGCAGCCTTGGCCTTGGCTGTCAGCAGCCTCACGCTGTTTATCAGCTTTCCGTCAGTTTCCCCGTAAATGTTCGTCTGAGTTTATAATTAAGTTATTTCCCTTCGCCCGATTTTTCGTTTGAGACAGCTTCCTACCACAACAAAACATAACATTCAGCCATAGAAAGAACCTTCTCTGCAAGTCCACTCTTACACTTTGTCCACAGGAAGCACACAAGTCAAGCCCACTTATTTTGATTTTAAAGATCCACAATTACGGCCTCAAGTGATAGCATTTTCATACCAAGAAGAAACAAGTGTTAACAACATAAATACGAGTAAACCTGAATGTTCACAAATATTAACTATCATATATGATCTTTGTTCTTTTGTTCACTACGATATGTTATGACTCAACACATGTTACAGTATTTTCACCCAAGTGTTCATTTTACCTTAATAAGTATCATTATGTGAATTTTAAATGTTATAAGCCTTTTTATGTAATATCTTTAGCTTAGCCTTAAGTCATTTCTACTTCCTCAATCTTAACCTTAATGTTAAGGATAGCAAGGCTGATGATGCCTACATTATAGGCGAAACATGTCCCAATTTTAACAAGTAATTTCGTTTTTGATTTCTAATAAATCAAAAACAATGTATTGAAAAAGTGGACTTCTTTCATAAGCTTGTATTTGAGTGTGGCAAAATAATATATTTTTAATCTTTTATTGCATAATCTAAGTAAAATGCTGTCTGTATAATAACCTCCTGCGTGACAATAACCCTTCTTCTAGCGATGACTGTTCATTTCTTCTTGGTAAATAACAATATCTAATGATCAAGAACGAAAACTGAACTAGAGAGCAGTGGCGGCCGGTGGACTCTCAGGTGGCGTCCACAGTACTTTTTCGCACAAATCTTTCTTTGCTACTACCAGTACCACCGCACTCATTCTCTTATTTCGCGCGAAAACAAAGTAATGCACTGCTGCCAACCCTCACAAAACGCGGGATATAAGCCAGAGGCCCAATTTGAATAAAAAAATCCTTGTCTCCAAATGTTACGTTTCAATGCAATTATGTATTATTTAAACTTCTTAAAATTAAAATAATAGGGCAAACAAGGTAATAATTTATTATTTAATTTTATTGTATGCAACCATGGAGATTTGGCTTGCGCATGCTCGTATAGGGGTTTGCTACACTATGCCCCGTCGACCGGCGCGCATCTCGACCCTCTCATCCACACTATGTCCTCGGTCCGCACCTTATCTTCAGCCTGAGAACATTTACCAGGGAACTGGGCGCTGAAACTCAGTCACTTACTGCCGAACAATCTTCCTTATCGACGAGAATTTACGGTTTTAGAACGAAATGTAATTTTCTTAGCATTACTCGAGTCCAATATTTGACTTCAAATGTCAAGAGAAAATAAAAGAACCTTTTCGTTCTCTAGGGTGCACACCGTCTGCTGGAGAGTCACATACGTCCTAGATCTATGTTTAATTATTAAGCCACTGTGGTGCCTCCCGAAGGTAAGTACAACCAGCATATGGACGTGTTTCAAGTGCCTTTTGAACACCCCGTCTCGCTGAAACATGTTCATATTCTTGCACTCCCAGGAAACGGCCATCGGCTTCATGTATGCGTCGGCGAGCAACTGGTCGAATGGAAAACACTTGAACATCTCTAAATTGGTTGTTACGTTTTGTCATGGCCCTACAGCGACCTAGAGGAATCAGTCTTATGACACGTGTCTGTGTTCAAACGTAACCATACACCCACATCTGAAATAATACCTGCTGCAATGTACTCCTCTTTTGTAGATGATATGACAGCTAGTGTTTTCTTTGGCTTGACCATGGGGCAACTGCATCGCCAATCCGGAAAACCATGGCCAATTATGGATTTTCTATCAGCTTTACCAGGAGACCATTCTACATCGATGTGGCGTCTGAGTTCAACTGATAGCCCTAGCTTCAATATCTGGCCGGCATATTATGAGCCGGTTCCGCCGTTTAGGGATAGCCTCTTACCCCTGCTTCGATTCCCGGCCAGATCAGGTATTTTTACCTGGATCTGAGGGCCGCTTCGACGTCCTGTCCGCCTGCGTGTTTAAAATTAATTGAGGTTCTATTTGACGGTGAGGTACCTGCTCCGGTCTAGAAAGCCAAGAATAACGGCGAAACGGATCCGTCGTAGTGACCACATGACGCCACTTTATGTGTAGGCCTTCGGGCTGAGCAGCGATCGCTTGGGAGGCCATGGCCCTTTGGGGCTATTCGGCGATGGGGTTTAGTTTGGTACAACAGTGAACCCATCGTCTTCGGTCATGTTCAACTCTTTCCTCCGTTTTCGGTGTTGAAAAAACCTTCCAGTTGCGACTCGCTTCGCTTCCAATAATCTCGTTTGGTATCTTCAAACTTGACACATCAGAATTCCTTGCTAGTTGTTAACAACGCCCACGTATTTTAAGACAAAACTGCTGTAGTTGTTTGCTGACATTTCCTGCATCGACACAGCATCTAACTTGAGCAACCCCTTTAGTTGATAAACCTAGCTTTGATCAAACCTATCATACTCACTCCGAATGCCAAAATATAAACCTAAGTATGTTCTTTCCAGAAAAACAAAAGGCATGAATATGGACGAGTTAAGACATGACGCTTACAATCTACCCTGGAATGACATACTCTTATTGGACGATATAGGCGCGAAACTAAACAATTTATTTCCGCAGCTTTCTCGCTTCAAACTCGTGCTGATTCTTTTAAACAATGGAGACATTTCCTCAGTTTTAATACCTTATATTAATGAATAAGAATGATAGGACACATCTTAAGACACCCAGGACTTGTTCAGTTGGTTTTTGAAGGAAGTGTAGGTGGCAAGAACGGTAGGGGTAGACCAAGGTATGAATATGACAAACAGATTAGAGCAGATGTAGGATGCAATAGTTACGTAGAAATGAAAAGGTTAGCACAGGATAGGGTGGCATGGAGGGCTGCATCAAACCAGTCTATGGACTGATGACTCAAACACACATTAATGAACTCCTCCGCTTTCTCCAAGGAAATATCTTCCTTAATAATAATGTTATTTTCCTTACGTCCCACAGCTAGGGCCAGAATAATTCATGTTTGTTGAAGTCATTTTAACTAACAGAAACTCCTTATAGTTATTGTATACAAGCCGCCCAAAATAACAAATATGACTGAATTCGAATTTCGCTTACTTGACCTACTGCCTAGTTACGAGCATATTATTGCCATAGGTGACTTCAACATTAACCTACTTACTAAAACGCACGAAACTAAACAATTTATTGACATGTTTTCTTTCTGTGATATGACTATCCACAAAACTACGAAACACACACGCTCATTGACCACATTGTGACAAATAACCCAAACAAAATTATAACTCACGGCCAGATTCCAGTCCCAGCCATCTCCACTCATGACCTTATCTACCTATCATACTCACACCGAATGCCAAAATATAAACCTAAGTATGTTCTTTCCAGAAAAACAAAAGGCATGAATATGGACGAGTTAAGACATGACGCTTACAATCTACCCTGGAATGACATACTCTTATTGGACGATATAGACGCGAAAGTAGACAAGTTTAACTGCGTTGTAATCACTCCGTACGATAAACACGCCCCTAAGCGACAGGTAAAAGTTACTCGCCCATCTTGTCCATGGATAAATAATGAAATTAAAAGCATTATGGCCCTCCGCGATGCACTTTACCGACGCTTTAAACGAACTCGTGACCAAATTGACTTCGAAAATTATCGGGTCCTTAGAAATAGAGTTAAACAGTTCGTTAGAAGTCGTAAATTTACTTACTAGCAAAACATGACTGCAAACATGAATTTTAGAAGTGCTTGGAGCACGCTTCGTTCCTTAGGCATAGGGAAACCTTGACAACAACCTCATGTGCCAGCCATACCACTCAATAAGTTAAATGAGACTTTTACTGAAGAAAGAACAGCACCGAATATACAAAATTCCCCAAACTCAGTACTGAGCCACACCCTCCCTAACTAAAGGACACACATAGTGAATCACGACCATCGTAGGGAAACAAATTTGCCGTGGATCCCCGATCAGGAAGGGCGAAAGACATGGCCCTGAGCTGAAAACGTTATTCTCCTCAAACAATTAAAGCTAACAACTAACACTACTACGAGTAAAAATCCGTATAAATGATAGATGAGAATTTATTGTAATGTAACGTAAAGCAAAGGGATTAATTAGATGAAATAACCAGTAATAATAATAAGGTAATACATACATATTCGGCGTCAGCCCAAAAGATAATCGTACCAAGGTCTCGTGACCTCATCTTTTCTTACATGCATAGGGCACAGTTACTCTTGAGATGATAGCATTTATTCCACCACTGACCTCGCTACTAAAAACTGCGAGCTGAATAACATTAACTCAATCTTTATTCAATCTTTCCTTCGGCGAGGAATAGAAACGCAATTTCAAGCGTGGGAGTCATTTTTAATATCCACTCTTTTTTTAACAATACCCCTCTCATATCGATTCCCACACACCAAGGAGCTGATAAAATAATAAAGTGATTAAATCAGAAAACTGCCGGACCAAGGAAATAATCCACGAGGGGCAAAGACAATGCTCCATGGAGCAATGAACGCAAAGCAAAACAATAACAGAAAACATGGACCTGCACACGGCCATGAAGGAAATAAACCAACATTGCGAGCTCCAGGTCGTAAACAACTAGGATGCACACCATACAAAATAAAGACTTCGCACCCTGGAGAAAAGAGGCGCGATAGCGAACAAATAGGCATAAATTCAACAGACCGATATGTCATCTTGGCACTCAGCTCATTCATCTACACATTCATTCAATCACGCGATCCTTTTGCCCCCAAAGGCAAATAATTCCGACAGATTGGTGCGAGTAAATAAAATCAAGGCAACTCGTGGAGTGCAGTTCAACATTTCATCAGTAAGGTCTCACGTCAATAGTAGATATATAGCCCACCTAGGGCAAATTACAGTAGGACGTTTGTGAACCCACGGTCACGCGTAGATCCATCACCTACATACTGTGTACGGCTAGAATAGACCTGGCCGACACACAGACCATACCTCCAAATAATGGCAAAATGTATCATCGAGAAATTCATTTAAAATAATCAGAGACCAGATTTTGACGCACCACAATCACTTACACAACTCATACACATGCCATTCTCGCTTCGAGTACCGAGATGGACTTCGGTCGGCTATAATAAAAAGAAAGATAACACATCAAATAAATTTAAAACGTTACATTACCGTCAATATCATTCATCGAAGCATGCAAATGATGCAGCAGTTTTGCATAGTTTTAAACTTATAAAAACCACCGTAAGAAAAGCAAAAACCCCGCTCCTGTGTGTGTGTGACACATATCTTCTTTCCCCAGCATAAACAGCCAAACATTACTTCAAGGAGAAGATATTAAAAAGGTCTCGCCGAGAAAAGATCCTTCACGCTCGCGACAGAGAAGCTGCCCTCTATCGACAGAAGGTTGAAATACAATAAGTATAGGAACAGCCAGATATCTACTCTTGGAGACATCGGTATAATCACATTAGAAACCATGCTAAATTAGCATGTTTCAGTACCCAACTCCGTTATGAACCCTTTACCTGACCAACAACATTTTACATTCCACCCTGTCACTCCTAATAAAGTTAAAAAAGTATTATATTCTATCAAATCAAACGCCAGACGAGTGGATAATATCCCTATAACTTTCTTACACAACATTATTGATGCTCGTTTACCAATTATTACCCACATTTTCAACTACTGCCTTAAAAACGGAACCTTTCATTCTATGGAAACTAGCTAATGTTATCCCTGTGCCTAAGAAACCTGACCCCTCCCTACCATCCGACTACAGACTAATTTCTATCTTACCAGCAATTTCCAAAGCACTCGAGCGTCTGGTTCATGAGCACGTGTTGGAATACTTAAACAACCATTCTCTCCTAGACCCATTGCAATCTGGCTTCAAGAAGGGACACAGCACAGCAACTGCCCTGCTCAAAGTGACTGATGACATACGGCACGCAATGGACCAAAGACTGGTGACAATACTTACTCTCCTCGATTTCAGTAGCGCATTTGACACTATAAACATCCATACTCTATTAAACAAGATGTAATCTTACTACTTCGATCAACGAACTATTAATTTCTTTCATCGTACCTCAAAAATCGCGCGCAACGAGTTATAACCCCTGATCAAACCTCTCACTGGCTAACCAGGAAGGAAGGCACGCCGCAGGGTACTGTTTTAGGCCCATTACTTCTAACTTACGCATAAGATATCCCGAGTCCACCCAGCTTACACTCCCGTACAACAAAGTTGCTCTGAAAACAGACGGCTGGCGAGCTCACTCCATTACTTTTGCTGCACCTAAATTCAATCTCACTTACAATACTACGTGTTCCTGTTCCCAACCTTACATATTTCACACTGACACCACTTCAATCATATCATACTCATTGCATGTATTTTCAAGTCCCTACACGTTTTACGGCCGGATGCCCTTCCTGACGCCGAGCTTAGTTTAGGTCTTAATTACGATGAAATAAATAGCAGTGAATGAAACCAGATGATGGTCAGTGGTCTGTCTCGAGATTTGCCTGCAGGTGAAAATGGGAAACGAGGGAAAACCATTCTCAGAAACGTCGACAATGGGCTGTAATTCACTCATCTCCCGAACGCACAAATGGAACAGAAGATGAACAATACGTCTATATTAAAAGAGTTTCGACAAATCCCTCTGCCCACTCTGCCGTTTCATGTCTGTTTCATTCTCTCCGGAATCATGAGATCTCTAAGTTCAGCCAACTTTGAGTAATGATAAAATTAAACCATGAAATCAACACTTCACTAATTGCAGGGGAAGGCTTATCCTGACCCGCAATACGTAGCGGTCACTTCTGATATGTGTGAAGGCAGAGAGTATACACCTCCTCTATTCCCTGCTACACGAGAGTTCGAGTCTGACGTTTAGCGCCACAGCCGAGAAAAAGTTGACAAACGTCTGTTGCTATGGCAACCATAACGGAGATGCCACATCGCCACGTGGGTTGGCTTTTGTGACATACCGAGTGTCGCTGTGTTAGTTGTTTGTTTCCTGAATATCATTTCCGTTGTTAGTTTTATGTTAACCAGTGGCTACTTGTACAGTTCCATTCCGTATTTTAGATGTGAATTTGTTTAGGTTATTGTCAGTTATTATTACTTTTACCGGCAATGACCTGTTATGTCGTAAATGCTGGAATTATTAGCACGAGTTTAGGAACGCTTCTAAGTTTTTAATCGCATTAGTCCTACATATTCGATTCAATATTCAGCCTGTATGAAAGATTGATATGCCGCAGACAACGCAACGTACTTCGTAGATAGAGTTTTCGCCGCTCAAATGTCAGACTCCTACTGTCGTGGGCCCAACTATAGATACTCTTTGCTTCTCTAATCTTTCCCAACTTCCAAATATATTCAGCACATGGCAGAGGGTTCCTAATAAAATAAATGTTGCTAAGAGAAAAAGTCTACGTACAAACGGAGCCAATCGTGATGTACGCCTTGGACATTATCTGAGAACACCTAAAGAAGGATAACGTAGCTGCATTAGAATGAAGGCCGTGCATATTAAAAATTTCTCTGCCTGGCAAAAGATGCTCCTTCGAGAGTAACTTATGAGCTGACAAGACAACCGTTCTACACAGAAGAACTGCAGGATAAAAAAAGTGAAAATATAGACAGATTTCTTAAACCCATTGAAAAGGGCAGGCGAGTTATAAGGAATGCTGCCTGTCCTCCAGTTAGAAGGAGCGGTTACGACTTAAACTCGTCTATTGCCGTCAAGCGCTAATTAATTACCGAGTGGAATCTGATAATGTGATCTTTGATACTTTACAGAGTGGATAGCGTCCACACAGAGCTGTGTTGAGAATTCATGATGGAATATTCACATTTTATTGAGAAAGAGATATACCTTCATGCAGAAGAAGTGCTCAGACAGGCGCTAATGTGATATTTGCAGGTTCAGTTGTTGTTGTTGTTGTTGTTGTTGTTGTGGTTGTGGTTGTCGATTTTGTTCCCGTTGTTTTGTTGTATGGCCGTCGTGTTCCAGTTGCTACAGCTACAGGGTAGCTACTAGTTCTCCGAGTATTACTCTTCTTGTCTCCACCTACGCCGTTTCCAGGGGCGCTTGATCCACTGTGCTCTGCGGTTGTTCCACTTCCACTGCTAGAACTGCCTGCGCTACTGGATTGTCCACTTCCACTGCTAGAACTGCCTGCGCTACTGGATCGTCCACTTCCACTGCTAGAACTGCCTGCGCTACTGGATCGTCCACTTCCACTGCTAGAACTGCCTGCGCTACTGGATCGTCCACTTCCACTGCTAGAACTGCCTGCGCTACTGGATCGTCCACCTCTACCCCCACCACCACCCGTCCGCCCTGCTTTATTACTTCGAACTACACCGACTCCAGTTGTCGCCAGGTTTTCAAAACTACTCGAAGGTGGTACTTTGCTGTCTTCATTAAATGACCAACCCATCACCTCCATTATCAAAATTGAGGACAAAATCACCAGCAGATGTTTAGCTCTAAAACCGTCGGGGAACTTCATGTTGCTGGTTGTGATAGAAGAGGAACATAGTGATTTATATGACGAGAGTATGTTATATAAGAGGCACATCCGTGATCGTATCACGGCGCTGAATAGCAGGAAATGTCGATTCTAAAAAATCCATCAGAGGATACAATTTCTTGTGGAGTTGTTATGCACTTCCTCCACATTAGCATTCTGTTTAGTTCAAATTCTGGGTTCAGTAGCCGTCCAGCTTGTTGGCTAGATGGTCAATTCCCGGCTGGGCCGGAGGTTTTAACCACATCTAGTTCAGGGGCTGGGGTTCGCCACATATCACACAAGAAGTAGATTCGGCCGTAAAATTAGTACCAATAAAAACTGGGGAATAGGACAAGAAAGGAGAGGGAAATTGGTTGTTACGGTGAACTTATTCTCAACTGAGTCAGCTCGTCGTTAGAATTCCTTGAGGAGGGCGTTCGCTGATATTACACCTCCAAAACAACATGAGCGCTGGTAATTCAGAACAAAATACGCCGTTTTATCAGCTGCTTAAGTTAGCCCATCAGATCGCTTCAGATGGGCTTTGCGAGGCGGCCTTATGACTAGGCTGAGAGCGCCAACTTCTCCAGAGGGTGGAGCCGGCCTATAGCAAGGGCATCACCTTGTGCTTGATGCTCATTGGCTCTCTAACCCGACCAAGCCACGTGCGGATTTAGCAACATCGCCTCTGATTGGCTAACTTCAGCAGCGGCGCGAGATATCGACGTAATTTGTTCAAATGACCTATTACTATGACGAAGGCTCGAACACTCTGTATATACATAAACATCACCGTTTACATCTCAGTGTAGCTACTCTACACGATACATTCCGTCGATAAGGTGGGTGGGGAATGGAGTGAGTACATCTATACCTCAAAAACTTAACATGGAATTTCCCTTAAGAATAAAGAAACAAATTGTGTTTGTTTTCTGAAAATCCACTTAAGGGGGCTGAAAAGAAGTGAAAAGGGGTTTGATTTCTTTTTTATGAGGATAATTGAATGGATGAAAACCATAACGGTATAAGTGACATTTTTTAAAAAATGAGTTAAGTGCAGGATGTAACTCCGGGAGGATGTATCTTTACACCAGCAAGGAGATACAAGTGATAGCGGTAATATTCTGCGCTCTAGTGATGGGTGGTATAACTACAAATAACATGCTTTATATGAGTGTTGAAGATGTTTAAATGCCTTTTTCTCTGAATGACCAAAATGCTACTTATACCGTTATGGTTTTCATCCATTCAATTATATCTCAAGAACTGAAGATGATCGTCGCCATAAGACTTATCTGTGTCGGTGCGACGTAAAGCCACTAGCAAAAAAAAAAAAAAAAACCAACTGAAGATGTTACAGACGTAACCATTGGTATTCGGAGAACACATCTTAATGGCGTGCAGCTCTTTCGAGTTGCTCTATAGGCGAAATGGGCGTGTGTGAGAATGGGGTCCTGCCTGTGATGAAGGAGGCACACACAGCAAGCCCCGAGCCATCAGAATTGATCAATCAAAGTTAAAATTCCCGACCGAGCCGGGAATCCAATCCGGGACCCCGTGTACCGAAGGCCAGCACGCTAACATTTTTATCCAGGGATCCGAAGAATAAGAATACTTTGGAGAAATAATTCTTCCTTCTGGATTAGACACTTTTGGGGAATACAGAAAGGACTCAAAATTTCAGAGAGCAATTATACCAACATAGTATCACTACAATAAACGAGCAATGTCACGTAATTATAAACTGAAACGTAAAAATCTCAACCAACAAGTCCTCCACTTTCATAATGATTGGTTCATCTCATATTAAAAGAACATTAAACTATTGGTACATGTTTCCTTGTCTTTTGAAATAATCTTGAGCAGCCTTCATAGTTCTAGATTAAAATACAGAGAAAGTACAAGTTCCAATGAACAACATCTTGTCCTAATCATGGAAAAGTTTAAAAAAGTACGAGTCTCTGAGTCTTGACATGTCTTGCTCGTAAAGGCACGTTACACGTGAAGTCTTAATAACCTTCTGAAGAATTACAAACATTCAGAAGTCTAGAACGTTCAGCAGGTCACTTTCTCTGAGTGGAAAGGGATAATTTCTTACTTCGGAGGAAGTGGACCAGTTGTGTTCGAATTAAAAGAGGAACTTCATGTGACAGCTGCATTCCTTGTGCTATTATATCTGTGTAAGCAAAGATTATTAAGTAGTGGAAAGGTTAGTAGAGTTTTTACCCACTAAGATTCCACCGTGGGCCAATATGAATTATAAAAAAGTTCTCCTCCCGGAAGATCAACTTTAGTTCATTCTAAAATTCTAAATATTGAAAATCAAGAACGGAAAATTCTTAGCAAAATGTTCGGCCCTGTAAAAGAAAACTGAATTAGGATCAAAAGTCGAACTATAATGTTCTATAGTCACACAGATTGTTTCATCAGTAGTGTACGTTTGAAAGGTTTTGGACTCACATTTAGGATGGATAGTAAAAGGCTCACAAGAAGATAATTCCCAAACTAGGAGAATACATTGGCTGTGGGAAACAAGAGGAGATCTGAATGCATTGAACATGAGCGAAAATATCATCAAAATTCACGAAGTCTTGAGGACCTAGCACTCATGTAGTGAAAACTAGCAGCAGGACAGCAAGAGGCAACATAGTGACTTCGTGATGAGATTTTGGAAGAATAGGAAGGCGAAAGACATCAAGCCAATGAAAAAGTTCCAGAGGAATGGGCATAACGAAATAATAATAACTATAGGGCTATTGGTTTTACGTATCAGGTACTCGTCCGCTTGGGCTGAGAGGACACAACCGAGCTAGAGGAAGAGTTGAGCGCAGCCACTTGCCACTTGTGAACATAGGACCTTCAGTTTGACGTGGAACGTGAACCACGGGAAGGTCACTTCTCATTTGAAAGTTCCCACATTAGTTGGCCGGGACTTGAACCACGATCACCTTGGTGAGAAGGCACTCGTCTCCATGTACATAAATCTGAGTCTTCTGTCTCACTTTTTCCTCAACTCTGTGGAACATCGTTTCTTTCAAAGAATAACAGACACTCGGAGCAAAGAACTGGACAAGGTGCCAGAAGTTCTTATACGTGCCGGTGAGGTACCTTCAAAAGCCAGGATGCTTTATAGGTCTACAACCTTATTTCTAATGTACGGAATGTAATAATCAGTATTTATGTTATGAGTGCATTCCTTTCACACTTTTCTCTATAACCTCGTGTTTGCTTGTATGCCTCAGTTCTTCGGTTCCACTTTCTTCAATCTTCATTGCACTTATCGTAAAGATGACCTCGATAATGTTGTGAGATGGACAGTATGATGATAAACGGGGTTTAGAAGTCAGGCTGTGAGTTTCACAAATAGGAAAAGTCCTCTCACTTTTAATTACTGGTTTGATGGGGTGAAAGTTCCTTTTGGGGATCGTTGTAAGTATCTGGGTGTTAATATAAAGAAAGATCTTCATTGGGGTAATCACATAAAAGAGATTGTAAATAAAGGTTACAAATCTGAGCACAGGGTTTTGAGGGTATTTAGGGGTTGTAATAACGATGTAAAGGAGAGGGCATATAAGTCTCTGCTAAGACCGCAACTAGAGTATGGGACCCAGGGGCGGTACGTGCATTGTTGCACAACTCCCAATAATTATGCACTTCATTTGTCGGCTTTTATTCTAACATCTTAATTTAATAAACGTAACATATAATGCTGCACTAATGCTTCGTAACGGACCAACAAACTCAGGGGGTTTACTTCCCTAGCGGACAGCGCGGCGCAATGCGGCACGCTCGCCAGTACTGGTCTTAGGGAGTTGCACGAGTTGGCTTTACATTGCACCGACACAAATAGGTCTTACGGCGACGATGGGATAGGAAAGGGCTAGGACTCGGAAGGAACTGACCATAGCTTTAATTACGGCACAGCCGCGGCATTTGCCTGGTTTAAAACGGGAAACGGCCTAAAACCATCTTGAGGGCTTGCGACAGTGGTGTTCGAATGCAAGCTGACAGGTACGCGACCCTAACCGCGCGGCCAACTTGCCCGGTAATTTTTTTTCCACGCCGTAACAGACCACGTACAATATTCCCTGAAAAACAAGAGGGCACATTTTCATTTCAAGTGTAACTGTGCCACGGTGACCCCAGTAACAGTTTTATTAAGAGGAACTGTAGTTAGCCGCTTATGTCCTGGCTTGTAATTGCCAGGTAGTTCATTACTTAACGAAAATAGAGTTTCTTCTTGTTTCTATTCAACATCTGCTTCAGATACCAGCAGCCGCCACTGATGGGACTCTCACATCAAGAACTGGAAAATAGTTCAAAGAAAAGCAGTTCGATCTGTTATGGGTGATTCGCGACAAAAGAGTAGCGTTAAAAATTGTTGCATAGTTTGGGCTGGGAAGACTTGGGAGAAAGGAGACGAGCTGCTCGACTAAGTGGTATGTTTCGAGCTGTCAGTGGAATAACATTGGTAGACGAATAAATTTGAGTGGTGTCCTTAAATGTTGGAAAGATTACAATATGAAGATAAAGTTAGGAATTCAAGAGGACAAATTGGGGCAAATATTCGTTTATAGGAAGGAGAGTTAGGGATTGGAATAACTTACCAAGGGAGATGTTCAATAAATTTCCAATTTCTTTGCAATCGTTTAAGAAAAGGTAAGGGAAAACAACAGATGGGGAATCTGCCACCTGGGCAACTGCCCTAAATGCAGATCAGTAGTGATTTTCTGAGGTTAGGAACGTATGTGTGTGGCCTGCGAAGAGGCCTGGTTGACGGCCTATAGGCGACCTGCGTGCCTCTGATGAAGTCGGCACACACATGTATCCCCCGAACCACGGGTCATGGGGTCGGACAGCACATCATGTTAACAACCTTGCCTTAGGACGTTTCCCGACCTGGTCATCACCCGTGACCGTGCGCTTCCTGTCACACTGTCAACAGCTAATGACACGCTAACATTATATTTCTTTCTTTCTTACTCTGTTTACCCTCCAAAGTTGGTTACTCCCTTTGACTCAGCGAGGGTTCCCACATATACTGTCTCAAGGTCAATGTCCTGGAGCGTGAGACTTTGGATCGTAGGATACAACTGTGGAGGAAGACAAGTACCCAGCCTTATTTGCTATGCTGAACAGGGACCTTGTGTAGGGCAGGTAAGAATGGACAGGATAGACGAGGAACACGTAAGATAGCAGCCGTGGCCTTAAGTTAGATACCATCCCGGCATTCGCCTGGAGGAGATTTGCGAAACTACTCTAACCACTAGACCACAGAGGTGGACTAGAATTAAGTTACCGTTCCAAGTAGGAACCATTAACCCCATGTGGCTGGATATTATGAATCTTGTTGTGACGGCTTTTGCTTGAAATTCTTTTATGGGACCACCAGAGCTCATGGCATCGCGGCTGTGAGACAGAGTAGGAGCAGCAGAGCTCATGGCATCGCGGCTGTGAGACAGAGTAGGACCACCAGAGCTCATGGCATCGCGGCTGTGAGACAGAGTAGGACCAGCAGAGCTCATGGCATCGCGGCTGTGAGACAGAGTAGGACCAGCAGAGCTCATGGCATCGCGGCTGTGAGACAGAGTAGGACCACCAGAGCTCATGGCATCGCGGCTGTGAGACAGAGTAGGACCAGCAGAGCTCATGGCATCGCGGCTGTGAGACAGAGTAGGACCAGCAGAGCTCATGGCATCGCGGCTGTGAGACAGAGTAGGACCACCAGAGCTCATGGCATCGCGGCTGTGAGACAGAGTAGGACCAGCAGAGCTCATGGCATCGCGGCTGTGAGACAGAGTAGGACCAGCAGAGCTCATGGCATCGCGGCTGTGAGACAGAGTAGGACCAGCAGAGCTCATGGCATCGCGGCTGTGAGACAGAGTAGGACCACCAGAGCTCATGGCATCGCGGCTGTGAGACAGAGTAGGACCAGCAGAGCTCACGGCATCGCGGCTGCTGTACCACGTGAGACAGAGTAGGAGCAGCAGAGCTCATGGCAACGCGGCTGTGAGACAGAGTAGGACCAGCAGAGCTCATGGCATCGCGGCTGTGAGACAGAGTAGGACCAGCAGAGCTCACGGCATCGCGGCTGCTGTACCATGTGAGACAGAGTAGGACCAGCAGAGCTCATGGCATCGCGGCTGCTGTACCATGTGAGACAGAGTAGGACCAGCAGAGCTCACGGCATCGCGGCTGCTGTACCATGTGAGACAGAGTAGGACCAGCAGAGCTCATGGCATCGCGGCTGCTGTACCATGTGAGACAGAGTAGGACCAGCAGAGCTCATGGCATCGCGGCTGCTGTACCATGTGAGACAGAGTAGGACCAGCAGAGCTCACGGCATCGCGGCTGCTGTACCATGTGAGACAGAGTAGGACCAGCAGAGCTCATGGCATCGCGGCTGTGAGACAGAGTAGGACCAGCAGAGCTCACGGCATCGCGGCTGTGAGACAGAGTAGGACCAGCAGAGCTCATGGCATCGCGGCTGTGAGACAGAGTAGGACCAGCAGAGCTCACGGCATCGCGGCTGTGAGACAGAGTAGGACCAGCAGAGCTCACGGCATCGCGGCTGTGAGACAGAGTAGGACCAGCAGAGCTCATGGCAACGCGGCTGCTGTACCACGTGAGACAGAGTAGGACCAGCAGAGCTCATGGCATCGCGGCTGTGAGACAGAGTAGGACCAGCAGAGCTCATGGCAACGTGGCTGTGAGACAGAGTAGGACCAGCAGAGCTCATGGCATCGCGGCTGTGAGACAGAGTAGGACCAGCAGAGCTCACGGCATCGCGGCTGTGAGACAGAGTAGGACCAGCAGAGCTCACGGCATCGCGGCTGCTGTACCATGTGAGACAGAGTAGGACCAGCAGAGCTCATGGCATCGCGGCTGTGAGACAGAGTAGGACCAGCAGAGCTCATGGCAACGCGGCTGCTGTACCACGTGAGACAGAGTAGGACCAGCAGAGCTCACGGCATCGCGGCTGTGAGACAGAGTAGGACCAGCAGAGCTCATGGCATCGCGGCTGTGAGACAGAGTAGGACCAGCAGAGCTCATGGCATCGCGGCTGTGAGACAGAGTAGGACCAGCAGAGCTCATGGCTGTGAGACAGAGTAGGACCAGCAGAGCTCATGGCTGTGAGACAGAGTAGGACCAGCAGAGCTCATGGCAACGCGGCTGTGAGACAGAGTAGGACCAGCAGAGCTCATGGCATCGCGGCTGTGAGACAGAGTAGGACCAGCAGAGCTCATGGCAACGCGGCTGCTGTACCACGTGAGACACGTTCCTTCCCACGAAGAACAGCTGAAAGTGACCTTTAACAGTCTTCTGAACGTCCAAGTAACTGAGTCGTACGGCTGGGCTGAGTGGCTCAGTCAGCCTCGTGCCGAACCCCTGCGGGACTCAATTCCAGCGTCTCCGAAAACTGTACAAGTAGTTAGTGGGACGTGAAGCTATTCTTATTCAAATGTTGTTGACGTTGATTAGTGTGTATACTTTTCCAACGTCCGGTAGGACTGATACGTCCAAGGTCCTGTTTCGAACGACCAACTACAGGTGTGATTCGAACCCGGCAATGGGCCAGGTCCGTTTGTCGAAATTGTATATAGAATAGGTGTCCAACGTCCGTTTCTGTGGTGTTGTGCTTAATGTCAGGCTCGGATTCTCTGCCACGAAATTTGAAAAGTGGTAGGACTATAAAGGGGCCAACTCAGCATCGGGAGGTCAAGTGAGTAGATAGGATTCGATTCCCACCCCAGCCATCCTCGAAGTAGTTTCCCACTTCTCCTCCAGGCAAATGCCGGGATGGTGTCTAACTTAAGACCACGGACGCATCCTTCCGTCTTCCTTGCCTATCCCTTCCCATGTTCCCGTCCCCACAAGGACTTTGCTCAGCTTAACAGGTGAGGTCGCCTTGGAGAGGTACTGATCCTCCATCCCAGCTGTATCCCCGTATGTACCGGACACTGCCCTGGAAGCAGCGGAGTCCGCAGCAAAACTTACTGTGGATGGTAAACGTATACAATGAAGTAATAAAAATACATTTTAAACGAATTATACAGTAATTAGAAGTGTGGCATTATTACTTAAATCAATTACAATTCAAGCATCAAAAAATGCCATAAGTGAAGATCTTTATCCTTTTAAGGACCCCACGCCCTCGAGTAATCACAAGAGAACAGGGCGACCTGTACACAGTGAGTGTTCATGCGAAGCTTATAGTATAAAACACAAGAACACAGCATGCACTTTCTGGAAGACTCTCCCGGACGGTGAACTCAGGATATCTTATTCATAAGTTATAAGTAACAGATAGCATACTACCGAGAACGAATCCTTGTACAAACAGGTGGGTACTCGGAATGAGGAGATAAAGGCTAACTTAAGAATGAACCCGGTGGATGAAGTTGTACGCGTGAACCGGCTTCAGTAGATGGGTCAGGTGAGGCGAATGGAGGACGATAGATTAGGTAGAAGAATAACAGACCTGGTCATGTAGGGTAAGATGCTCAGAGTCAGTTTACAATGATTTAAATATGAGAGATAAACCAGTTACAAACACATTCTCAGAGCCATAATACCCCATAATGATTATGCATGTTATTTGTTAAATATGTACGCACTCAATAAAAGGATTATTCGCACAAAATCAGAATCTTGCATGACATTATTTTGATATATAGTTTTCCGAAGTCATACACGGAACAAACATTTAACACGTCACCTCCGAGAGCTCTTCATCCGGAAATGATGGCCCAATATATTTATCATGTGCCTACTTTCAACTAACACCCTGGAATCCACCACGTGCCGTGCCTCAGCTAATTGTTGACCCCTCCACAATATCCGAGCCTGATCAAGCTCACTGTGCGAAGCTGTATGAAGGGCTGAATAACTCTCCCAGCATCTAGCACCTTGTAAATATTACCAATATTCGTAATGTTACCAACTAGAGACATACGACTTTCTTAAAATGTGGCCCATTCTTCAAACTGGCCAGTAAAATTAAGAATAGAAAGTTGTGCTAACCTAACGTTTATTGACAAATTGGGGCAAATATTCGTTTATAGGAAGGGAGTTAGGGATTGGAAAAACTTACCGAGGGAGATGTTCAATAAACATCAAATTTCTTTTAAATCAGCAGATAGGGAACCTGCCTCCTGGGCGACTGCCCTAAATGCAGAGCAGTATTGGTTGATTGATTGATTGATTGATTGATTGATTGATTGATTGATTGATTGATTGATTGATCCGAACTACTGTGCTGGTTAGATTCGCCTTTCTTCATTGAAGAGTCAATGAAGCTAAGAGCATTGCAATACGTATCTTCCATTTGAACACGTAACACCTTGAACTGCTTCCTACTCATTATGAATATCTTTATATTTCACCCAGTGAGCCTCTAGCAAGTTTAATGTAACTTCTAATTGAACAGGGTTATTATCGTAACTAGCAATGAACTTTTCTACTGTCGTAAACGCAGATTTTGTAACTGCTCGAAGTCGAACAATTCCCTAACCTTACCTTCAGTCAAGATAACTTTCAAGTGAATGTGTTTTCGGGAATTGGTCATCTTAGGAAGGAAAGCACCTGTCTTAACTTGGTAGAGTCTGTATTGTTCCATCTTCCGCCTTCACACTTGATATTACGACAGAGAGTTAGTCACGTGAGTGTAATTTCCTGCGTCCTTGTTCATACATGACAGTCACTTTCAGAATGAATAGTAACTTAACACGTCGTTATTCAGTGTTCAAACTCCGAAGCGGCGCATAACGACTTATTTCCGCCAGTAGCGGTGATTGGGCGGGCCAAATAATGTATCAACAATAAAAAAAATACCCGACTTTGACGGGGGGGGATATGTACATCAAAATTGTAAAAAAAAAAAAAAAAAAAAAAGGCTGCGAAATGGTAAGATTTTTGATGCACACACAGCGAGGTCGAGTGTTGAGTGCGGTAATAAAACTTTACAGATGTATCACAGTGCCGTTTGATCGTACAATTAAAACCATTTAGTATTCAACCAGACACTAAGAAACTATCAAACAGCGAAGGGGCTCCCTGACTGACGAATGCGCGCGGGAAGCGCGTGTCCATGCTCTTGGCGAAAACAGCCACCCTTCCGTACTACTTGCCGCAACTGCCGCTAGTAATTTTGTTAATATTAAATAAAACAAACGGAGGAGACAACAGCGGAAACAAGGAATTACAGGAATTATTAAAAAAAAGCCCAGTTGTCTTATCAGCTAATTCCTTCTTTTCTCCACAAAGTGGGACGGAGGTGACTGTTCCCTCTTCTAGCTGAGTTTATAACTATCGTGAGTAGAGCTATTCACAACCCCTCCCCTAGCCAGAACAAAGGTTCCTATGTGTCCGCGCGCGCGGTGTGAGAGTTTCTCTCATCGCGTTATTTTGAAGTGAAGCGGGAAACTTACTCCTGTTAGTATTTGTGTGAGCACTTCTTGTTTTTGAAAATGTTATTATGTTCAGAAACTTTGCTTTGTACGTAAATATTACTAGATATAATGCACGTGTGAGATGTTATGTTTTACAACTTCAGGACGGAAGTTATTTTTATGTACATTGCATATGTTATTTTAAGAGCAATTTGTGTCTTTAATAAACAGCTAATCATGTCCGGCTCCACGGCTAAAGGGTTAGCGTGCTGGCCTTTGGTCACACGGGTCCCGGGTTCGATTCCCGGCGGGGTCCGAAATTTTATCCTTAATTGGTTAATTTCGCTGACAAGGGAGCTGGATTTATGTGTCGTCTTCATCATCATTTCATCCTCATCATGACGTGCACGTCGCCTACGGGTGTCAAATCAAAAGACCTGCATCTGGCGGGTCGAACTTCTCCTCGGACACACTCGGCGCTAAAAGCCACACGCCATCTCTCTCCCTCTCTCACAGCTAATCATTTCATTTTATCTAAAATATATAAGGTAGAACTTGCGTTTAATTTCAGTAGTAAATTTCAGCCTTACGCCCCACAAAACTGTGAAAAAAGTCATATTTATTTTAATGTGAGAAGAAGTCTCACGCGCGACCACTCGCGGGTTAACATCTCAACGTGTTATTCATTCTTTACGAATGTTTCACGGAGAAGGTGTACGTTTAGTGCCACTGTAGAAATGTATTGCCGTCTTCACATTGCGATTGATTACTCTGGCGAACTGCATAAAATCGTTAGGTGCAGATTTCTTATCCGGCACTTTGAGGACCTGCCTGAAGTTGAAATTACAGCATAACGTACAAGTACCAACCTGTATATACAAAAAAAGAACAGTACTATAAAAGCAACATAAAATGTCCTTTCTGAACAGCATGTATGTAAGTTCTAATAAAAGATATAAATCACATAGACTTTTAAAAATTAGGTTACATAAGTTAAATATCCTTATGTACATCAAATTATAAGATAAAGAAAACTTGCAAATTTCGTACCTAGTCAACCCCCTAACACTCTTACCAGTAAAGCTAACAACTTTTATTATTGAAAACGGGCACATGCCGTGCAGAGTGCCATTACATTACATTACTTTTCTTTGCTATAAGCTACGATGGATTTCTGTCTATTCCTGCATTTTACAATATGGTGTCCATCACAGAATTCCAAGCACAACTCACACACACATTCGTCATTTGGATCGTGAAATAATTTGTTGCAGCACACCTTGTGGTGGAAACCATGGATCGCCAATCTCGTCGTCACGTGTCGCATATCATGATTGGCTTCCATCCAGGTCCTGTCTTGCATAGCAGATCTTGTATAAGCTGTTTGAAGCTGGTACTAGCTGGAAGTATGAGCTCGCATCTCAGATCCTCTATTAAAAAGGTCTCCCTGGTAAGCTCATACACAAGCCTCGATTTTGCATTCTGCGGGACTCCTAAAGTTCTCTTCAAGTATCTAGCCTTTACTCGCTCCAATTCTTCCAGCTGTTTGCACGTGAGGTATTCTCCCACTAATTCTAGGCCATACGTCAGAACAGGTCCATAGCTGTGCTGATCGATAGTTGTGTGATGTTTCTGATCTCATTCATAGCTGTAGGGCCGCCACTGCTCTAGATGTTATATGTTAACTGAAACTCTTTCCCGTTGTTTGAATTGTGATACCTAGATATTTAAAATTGTAAGCCCTCTTGAGTAGTTTGCCATTGCATTTGACGTTCTCTGCTTCAGCGAGTCTTCCTCCTTTCCTAAACACTACCATTTCCGCCTTCTCTTCGTTTATCTGGATGTCGTTTCTCTCCGCCCAGTCACATAGTGTGTTTAGCGATACTTGCAGTTTATGTATATCTGTCACTGAGATGGCCATGTAATTAGCGTATGTGTATGTGCTTGTTCCTGTCATTCTTTTTCTGACATCGTTCGTGAGAACATTAAACAGGATAGGGCTGAGTGGATCGCCTTGGAGGACACCGTTCGTCTGTGACAGCCAGTCAGGTATGCCTATTCCATCATCTATCTGTATGTAGTTTTCTGCCAGTATATTCGATATCAGGGTAGTTGTGCTCGTTCTTCCAATTAGTTCCTCCAGTTTATCTATTAATACCCTTCTGTTGACCATATCGAAGGCTTTTGAGTAATCAATAAAATCCACATATAGTTTTCCTTTTGGCCTTTCTATCGTCTGTTTTATTTGTTCCAATAGGTTTCCTACTGCCAGAGTCGTGGACCTTCCCTTTCTAAAACCAAACTGTTTCTCTGGTAGAAGGGGTTCTAACTTCTCTGCCAGACTTTAAAGCTAACAATTTTAACCCCTTAGGTAAACAAATCATCGAAGGTATGGGGAATATAACTGCACATACAGCCCCTAAAAATCGCCATCATCACCAACACCAGCATTCATTTATCACACAGAGTAGCGTTTTCTGTAACAATGAGGTAGGACTGGTGTGAACAATTCAGAATACAGCGCTGTTTGTAGAAAGTGAAACACCAAGACCGAGAGCTGTGATCACTCCACATGACAAGACACAATGCACGGTGACCGTAGCGCCACCACGCGCTGCAATCCGAGCTGCTAGACGTCGTGGCATGGAATTAAAGAGCGCCTGAATATACCGCTGGGGAATACTCTGCCACGCGGTTTGTAGGCGCGTCCACAAACCATCAACAGTGGCTGCTGGAGGACCTGAATGAGCAAGGTGCCGGCCGACCATATCCCAGACATGTTCAACGAACGGGCAGGCCAGGGAAGCAGTGATATCCGTCGTTCTTCGAAGAAGGCTTGCACATTCCTCGCCACATGCGGCCGGGTATTGTCCTGCTGTAATATGGCGTCTGGAACGGCCTGCATGAGGGGCAATGCCTCGGGCTGTCAAACCTCTTTGATGTAGCGGTAGCTGTTCAGATTGCCCTCAAGACGTACGAGGCGAGATCGCATGTTATAGGCAATTGCGCCCCGAAACATTACACTTGGCCGCTCAACAATACAGTCTGCCTGATGGCGTTCACCACGGCGGAGTCTAACACGTATGGGGCCATCACTGTAGGACAAGTTGAAGCGGGACTCGTCCGAAAACACTATATTTTGCCACTCAGCACGCCAGTGTCACTGTTCACGTGCCCATTGCAGTCTACGGCGTTGGTGGTTGCCGATCAATGGAAGCCGGCGCAATGGCATGCGTGCCACCAGTCCGGGCCTCAGAAGACGGCGTCGAACCGTTGATGCAGACATCCCCACACCCGTTGCAGTGCTCCAACGTCGAGCCAACACCATGGACGAAGCTGCTCTATCCGTTACGGCCACGAGGACAAGATGGCGGACATCTCGCGCTGTGGTCACATTGTATCGTCCACTACCCTGTCGGCGCTGTGTATGGCCCTCTTCTCTCCACTGGTTCCACATGCGCCTCACTTTTGAAGCCGCGTACCCTGTACGAACCGCAATATCACGGAACGGCAGACCCATCTTCCGGAGCCCTATCATTCTACCTTGTTCAAACGCACTCACACGCTGATATTCCCTCCTGTGATGTCGGCGAGGCACAGTGGCACTTAGGTACACGTTTCCACTTCGTATGACGGCTCCGCACCGACTGAGCGTTGCGTAACACTGCTCTGGCCGGTCACACACACAAGGGCACTGCTGGGCCTACGTGCACGCCATCTCTCTGCAATTTAAAACACTTATTATGGTTCCACTGTTCTACACGCCCTCTGATCTTGGCGTGTTTCAGACCATTGCTTCTGAGTGTTTCACTTTCTACAAACAGCAGTGTAGTTTGACGCGAATTCAACTGTACAGCTACACGATCCGTACCGGGAAGTCGAGTCGCCTCATGACTGCACCGTAGTTGGTACCCTTTTGGGAATCTGCAGGCGTTTGGAATAAAAACTGCAGGTCCTGTCAGAGTCTTCCATGTGGCGGGATTCCGGTGTAGTTGTTTTCCATACTGTAACTGAGAATGCAGATTCTGGTGTAGTTATCTTCCATCCTCTGACTGAGAACGCAGATTCTGGTGTAGTTTATCTTCCTTACGCGACGAAGACAACGCTACATAACGTAAGTATATTTGTTTGTAATGTAACGTTTATCGTTCGTTACTGCAGTCACGTCTTAGTTCGTGAACCATGGGCAACGGCTGAGTGGCCTAGTAAGTGGTCCTGAGAGACGGGATACCAGTTGCTATGGAATGGGAGTGGGCATCTCGCACATATTATGAGTCATGGCCCTCCTTGTGCTCAGGCGGCTAGGACTATACAATTCACCGGTGGTCCATAACCCGTTAGAGGAGAGATCCTCACTTGGACTATGTGCAAATAGGGTAGCATCTTGCTTCATGAATTTACTGAGCTCAGAACATTTTAAGCAAGTTCCGGACCTATGGGAGTAACGGAGTCCTACTCCCCTTTGACAAGCGAGGGACTCCTTGGAAACAACTTGGCGAACGAAATGGAATTCGATGGGGAGCTATCAATATTAATGGGGCTTATGGAAGAACGAAAGTAGAACTGGCTGAGTCAGCAAAAAGGATGCATTTGGATGTGCTAGGAGTAAGTGATATTCGGGTAAGGGGAGATAACGAGGAAGAGATAGGAGATTATAAAGTGTACTTGACGGGAGTTAGAAAGTGAAGGGCAGAGTCTGGAGTAGGGCTCTTTATCAGGAATACCATTGCACGCATCATAGCTTCTGTCAGGCACGTAAATGAGCGAATGATGTGGGTAGATTTGTCAGTTGGAGGAATTAGGACTAGAATTGTGTCCGTGTATTCACCATGTGAGGGTGCAGATGAGGATGAAGTTGGCAAAATTTATGAAGCATTGAGTGACATCGTGGTCAGGATCAACAGCAAGGACAGAATAGTGCTAATGGGCGAATTCAATGCGAGAGTTAGGAATAGAACTGAAGGATACGAAAGGGTGATTGGTAAATGTGGGAAAGATATGGAAGCTAATGAGAATGGGAAGCGTTTGCTGGACTTCTGTGCTAGTATGTGTTTAGCTGTTACGAATACATTCTTCAGCATAAGGCTATTCACCGGTACACATGGGAGGATAGGAGTACCAGATCCATAATAGACTACATCTTAACAGACATCGAGTTCAGGAAATCTTTTAGGAATGTACGGGTTTTCCGGGGAGTTTTCGACGATACAGACCGCTATCTGATCTGTAGTGAACTAAGTATCTCTAGGCCTATGGTAGAGAAAGTGAAATCTGTCTGCAAACGAATAAGGGTAGAAAATGTCCAGGATGAGGAAATTAGACAGAAGTACAAGGATATGATTAGTGAGAAGTTTCGAACAGTAGACTTTAAGTAGGTTAAGGATATAGCAAGTGAATGGGTGGCATACAGGGATGCTGTAGTAGGAACAGCAAGGGGATGCCTAGGAACAACTGTGTGTAAAGATGGGAAAAGGCGAACATCTTGGTGGAATGATGAAGTTAGAGCAGCTTGTAAACATAAAAAGAAGGCTTATCAGAAATGGCTACAAACAAGGGCCGAAGCAGACAGGGGATTGTATGTAGATGAAAGAAACAGAGCGAAACATATAGTTGTTGAATCCAAAAAGAAGTCATGGGAAGATTTTGGTAACAACCTGGAAAGGCTAGGTCAAGCAGCGGGGAAACTCTTGCGGACAGTAATAAAGAATCTTAGGAAGGGAGGTAAAAAGAAATGAACAGTGTTTTGAGTAATTCAGGTGAACTCATAATACATCCCAGGGAATCACTGGAGAGGTGGAGGGAATATTTTGAACATATTCTCAATGTAAAAGGAAATCATCCTGGAGGTGTTGTGAACAGCCAAGCGCATGGGGAGGAGGAAAATGATGTTGGTGAAATTATGCTTGAGGAAGTGGAAAGGATGGTAAATAAACTCCACTGTCATAAGGCAGCAGGAATGGATGAAATTAGACCTGAGATGGTGAAGTATATTGTGAAGGCTGGGATGAAATGGCTTCATAGAGTAGTAAGATTAGCATGGAGTGTTGGTAAGGTACCTTCAGATTGGGCAAAAGCAGTAATTGCACCTATCTATAAGCAGGGGAACAGGAAAGATTGCAACAACTATCGAGGTATCTCATTGATTAGTATACCAGGCAAAGTATTCACTGGCATCTTGGAAGGGAGGGTGCGATCAGTCGTTGAGAGGAAGTTGGATGAAAACCAGTGTGGTTTCAGACCACAGAGAGGCTGTCAGGATAAGATTTTCAGTAAGCGCCAGGTAATTGAAAAATGCTACGAGTGGAATAGGCAGTTGTGTTTATGTTTCATAGATCTAGTGAAAGCATATGACAGGGTACCGAGGGAAAAGATGTTCGCCAAACTGGGGGACTATGGAATTAAAGGCAGATTATTGAAATCAATCAAAGGCATTTATGTTGACAAATGGGCTTCAGTGAGAATTGATGGTAGAATGAGTTCTTGGTTCAGGGTACTTACAGGGGTTAGACAAGGCTGTAATCTTTCACCCGTGCTGTTCGTAGTTTACATGGATTATCTGCTGAAAGGTATAAAATGGCAGGGGGGGATGCAGTTAGGTGGAAATGTAGTAAGCAGTGTGGCCTATGCTGACGACTTTGTCTTAATGGCAGATTGTGCCGAAAGCCTGCAGTCTAATATCTTAGAACTTGAAAATAGGTGCAATGAGTATGGTATGAAAATTAGCCTCTCGAAGACTAAATTGATGTCGGTAGGTAAGAAATTCAACAGAACTGAATGTCAGATATGTGATACAAAGCTAGAACAGGTCGATAATTTCAAGTATTTAGGTTGTGTGTTCTCCCAGGATGGTAATATAGCAAGTGAGATTGAATCAAGGTGTCGTAAAGCTAATGCAGTGAGCTCGCAGTTGCGATCAACAGTATTCTGTAAGAAGGAAGTCAGCTCCCAGACGAAACTATCTTTACATCGGTCTGTTTTCAGACCAACTTTGCTTTACCGGAGCGAAAGCTGTGTGGACTCAGGATATCTTATTAATAATTTAGAAGTAACAGACATGAAAGTAGCAAGGATGATTGCTGTTACAAACAGGTGGAAACAATGGCAGGAGGGTACTCGGAATGAGGAGCTAAAGGCTAATTTAGGGATGAACTCGATGGATGAAGCTGTACGCATAAACCGGCTTCGGTGGTGGGGTCATGTGAGGCGAATGGAGGAGGATAGGTTAACTAGGAGATTAATGGACTCTACTATAGAGGGTAAGAGAAGTAGAGGTAGACCAAGACGACGATGGTTAGACTCGGTTTCTAACGATTTAAAGATAAGATGTATAGAACTAAATGAGGCCACAACACCAGTTGCAAATCGAGGATTGTGGCGACGTTTAGTAAATTCACAGTGGCTTGCAGACTGAACGCTGAAAGGCATAACGCTCTACAATGATGATGTATGCAACCTTTAATTGAGGAAAGCATCTGTCTCTAAGAGGAGGGATAGAGCTAACTTCAGTAACTGTAAGGAAGAGTCCTTCGCCAGGAGGAGAGCCCATTTGCCCTTTTGCTACGACGAGGATCCCTTTTGCCTTCGTACCAGGAAGAGTAGATCTTCTGCCCTACAGATGAGGTGGAGGTGTTCTTTTTGCCCATTTGCAATTTTGCTAGGAGGAGGTGCCCTTTATCCAGGAGGAGGAGGAGGCCTTAACATTCTATGTATAGCCGCCATCTTGTTCAGTTGCCTGTAAGCTTGCTTTCTTCATAAGCACGTGGAATTTCAAATAGCCCGCCACCACATGCCAAAGGTAGTAGCCGTGAAATTTAGTGCTGTAAAGATGGCAGCACGATGCTCTGAGCCTATCTCTAAGGATAATAAGCAACTTGATGTCTTTGGAATGTGCAGAACGGGAAAGTGTAGCGCTGATGCTGATTCAGAAATATTTCATAAGATAATCAGCTATGTGGGAAACGATAAGGAAAGGAACGTGATTGTAGCAAGTTATCTTAATTTACCAAATGTCAATTTGGAAGGTAATGCGAACGACACGAAGCATGACCATCAAATGGCAAATACCTTATTATGAGAAGGGCATCTGATTCAGGAAGTCATGAAACCAACTTAAAAAACCCATGGCACTACAGCCCTTGAAGTGCCTTGTCCTACCAAGCGACCGCTGCTCAGCCCGAAGGCCTGCAGATTACGAGGTGTCGTGTGGTCAGCACGACGAATCCTCTCGGCCGTTATTCTTGCCTTTCGAGACCGGGGCCGCTATCTCACCGTCAGATAGCTCCTCAATTATAATCACGTAGGCTGAGTGGACCTCGAACCAGCCCTCAGGTCCAGGTAAAAATCCTAGACCTGGCCGGGAATCGAACCCGGGGGCTCCGGGTAAGAGGCAGGCACGCTACCCCTACACCACGGGGCCGGCCATGAAACCAACTAGAGGGAAGAATATTCTGGATGTGGTGCTGGTAAAACCGGATGAGCTCTATAGAGAAACTGAAGTAATTGATGGTATTAGAGATTACGAAGCTGTTTTTGCGGTAGTTAAAAATAAATGTGAAAGAAGGGAAGACATTAACATGCGAGAAGTCGCGCGAAGGCAAATTGCTCACGCTTAATATTTCATGAGCTGCTATTTTCCTTTTGCAGTGAATGCTCTGATAAAAATATAAATATGTACCCTGTTTCTTTCAAATAGTACTAACATAATTACACAGTAACAATATATTCTCACTGTAAGAAAATTAATGATTTTTTTGCAAAATCTGATAAAATTACGTAATATTTTAAGGAACGCAAGAGGTCGCGCGTGAGCAAATTGCCTCAACGATTCCATCTGTACATTTCAATGAATGATTTGGTCACACTTCAAGATAAAACTACAGCACTAGACTTCACTGAAAGCCTCCATAAACCTCAAGAAACTTTCTTGGAAATGCAGTCATGTAAAATGCACTACGCGAGGGCTCGCACTCCACAACCCAGCAAGCAGTTCACTGACGATAATCAACGTCAGGAGGGATGAAACGAGCGCCCTAAACACACAGCGGCTAGCAACGAAATGCAGCTAACTGTCGCAGGCGCGACCTCTCGCGTGTTAAAATTGGGACTATTAAGCAGTACCATTTGGCTGATAAAACAGACATGAGGGATTTAAAAAAAGGAAAATATGATCGGTGGAAAACGGTAAATAAAAATGTAAACAGACTCTGGGATGGGTTGAAAGCAATTGTTGAGGAATGTGACAATAGGTGGTAAGGAGTGGTAAATATCAACTATAATATAATAGAGAATTAAAGAGGCTAAGAAGGAGGTGCCGTTTGGAAAGGAATAGAGTTAGAAACGGCTACGGATGTAAGAAGAAATTGAGTCATCTTACTAGGAAATTCAAACTAGCAAAGAAGTGAACTAAGGATAACATGATGGCAAGCATAATTTGCAGCCACACAAATTATAGTGAAAAATGGAAGAGTATGTATAGGTACTTTAAGGCAGAAACAGGTTCCAAGAAGGACATTCCAGGAATCATTAATGAACAAGGGGAGTGTGTATGCGAGGATCTTCAAAAGGCGGAAGTATTCAGTCAGCAGTACCGTATGAAAAGATTGTTGGTTCCAAAAATAATGTCCAGATAGGAGATGTAAGTAATACTAAAGAAGTATTAAAATTTACCTATGATAACAATGACTTTTACAATTAGATACAAAAGTTGGATTCTAGAAAATGGGTTGGGATATAGTACCATGTCTGAAGTACTTGTTTGATTATTGTTTGGTTGAAGGAGCTATACTAGATGAATGGAGAGTTGCTATAGTAACCCCTGTCTATAAAGGAAAGGGTGATAGGCATAAAGCTGAAAATTACAGGCCAGTAAGTTTGACATGCATTGCACGTAAGCTTTGAGGAAGCATTCTTTCTGATTATATTAGACATGTTTGCGAAATTATTAAGTGGTTTGATAAAACGCAGTTTGGGTTTAGGAAAGGTTATTCCACTGAAGCTCAAGTTGTAGGATTCCAGCAAGATATAGCAGATATCTTGAATTCAGGGGGTAAATTGGCCTGTATCGCGATTGATCTCTCTAAGGCATTTCAGACTACTGGCAAAAATGAGTACAATTGGACTTGACAAAAGAGTAACTGAATGTGTGGCTATGTTTCTAGAAAATGGAATTCAAGAAGACAAATTGGGTCAAATTTTCTTTTATAGAAAGGGGAGTTCGAGATTGGAATAACTTACCAAAGGAGATGTTCAACAAATTTCCAATTCCTTTGCAATCGTTTAAGATAAGGCTATGAAAACAACAGATAGGGAATCTGCCACATGGGCGCCTGCTCGGAGCCCTTCATTCTGTCCAGCAATACTTGGTGAGTTCAAGATAGAATGGTGACATTTGCAGAGTGACACTAGCACGAAATCTCCATTTTCGCTTATACTCCGGTAGAAACAGACAGGTAGCCTTGATTGGAGAGCTGCCTACATCTACGGCGTAAGATGTTAAAATCCTACTCTCTGTTTCCCTCGCACATTTTTATTTACTACACATTTTCCCCCTTCATTGGCCGCTTTATCCGTAATCCAAACACGACTTGCCTCGCCTAACACTATATTACTTTTTTCTTATTCTTCCTTCACATTTTATGTTCTTCAAGTCTACGCTCTGCCAATACGTCAGTTGATCGTTATTGGTATAGATCACAACGTACTGATGTCCGCTGTAAATCAACAAAGGCTCCCATAGCTGTAGAACTATGATCACTAGTTGTGATCAGGTGTCGACTGTACATCTATGCACATATCCCTTTATCCATCTATCTCGTTACCGGATGGACATTTCTCTGCCCTGCTTCTGAATTCCAACCTTCCTTGGTCCTCTGTGCAAGTGTCACTGTTTGACATACCCATGCTTAGTAATTTCCTGGAATGATTGGCATTCCGTACAAATGTCAAAACTTTCCATCTCTGTCCAAGTGTCATAAATTTACCGATTGTATTGTCAAATAGCCATGTGAGAGGTTGGTGGTTGAAGGGGCACTTGGGTATGTGGAAACACGTGTGTTAAGTCAAAACGGGGAGGGAGGGTTGTTTGATATCTACAATTCCGCCCGTCAGCAAATTACTGTGCTATATTAAAAATGTATTGGCTCTTTGGATTTTTCAGATTAATTTACAGCCAATTGACATTTTAAAAGTTGGAAATTATTCTCAATACTTTTGCCTGAAATGTTGTGCACATACATGGGAACTGGCTCACAGAAAATTAAGATAGAATCTATCTTCCTTCCCAGATATGAGCTAGTAACCAGTTTCTACAGAAGTGTTCTTCTCAATAAACCATTTCAATATTGCCACTTCTGTGCTAAACCTGGATAGATCTAAAAAGTTATCGAGATTGTGGGCATAATTTACTCCAAATTCAGATAGAAATGATTTCATTAAAGCTGCAGGGAAGAACTAATCAAACAGTTCAAGAAATTAAAGAATTTCAAATTTTTCTGTGTTTTAGATATTGATATAAACCCTTTAGTCAATTCAAAGAGAAAGGATTACATCTTAGTCATTTCTTAGGGTCACATACATTTCCTCATACGAGTATTAATGATCAACCAACAAAAAATTACATTTGTCTAGATAATTTTAATAATGTTATCACAAATATAAACAAAACTACTCTGTCACATTACGTTGATGATCCTTTATCATCTCATTAAAAACGTATCTGGCTTAAATAACATGGCAAATCTATCACGAAGGCACCACTACAAAAATCAAATATTCTAACATGTTAAGTAAGAAAAATATCACATTGGCTGAAAGAAATTCAATACCATAGAATTATTTTTAATACCTATGCAATATTTTGTTTGAATTTAAATTCAACTGTAAATAAATAGTGTTCAGAAAATGAAGATGTTCAACCCCCATAACATTAAAGGATGCAAACATTTAAAATTGATATGTTACTGATGGAATATCCAAAAGAATCTAAGGGAATTGTTTTATTGCAAACCTAAGCGGGGTATTCATGAAGGTTAAAGAAGGTGCATATCTATTCAAATAGTGTACAGGAGAGGAATTGAAAAGGGAGTGCCATGACCATTTTATTCAAGATTCTAAAGATAATATTAATGCAGTAATAAGACTAGGGAGAAATGAGCCAATATTCATTGCTGCAAACATCCTGAACAATTTCTTAGTAAATACTGTACAAAAGAGATATGAACCAGAGGCTCCTTGAGGAGTATCAGGACAAATTTTTAATATATTCAAGAACCATGAAATACTACAAATAAATTGTAAAAATTATTGCATCAGGATACACATAGCAAAGTTTTTGAAACAGTCAAAGAACTGCGTATTTCCAAGTTGGAAGGCCATTATGGTGTCATGTCCATTCATCGTAGCTAGTAATTTAATCAATCCATGTGTACTCCTTTTTTCTTCCATGTGTCTCCATTCTCATAGAAGACAACTACCTTACCCATCATTTCATTACCATGATTTGTCTTGAATTATTCCATTTCACTTTCAAAGTACTCAGAGCTAGGCATGTTCTAGTATCCTTGCCTGTGAAATATATTGCTCATTTTCATCAAACTGCAATTGCAGCATTTCCACAAGGATTGAAACCCTACAATATTATGACTCCTCATTTACTGTACCACAGTTTTATTTTTCCTCTTATGTACTTCTCTCAAAACCAATTCAAGCAAAAATACCTTAAGAGTTCCTTGTGCTTCCCCTTATGATATCAGTCATAATCACAGACAGTGAACTGGACCATGTATTTAATACATTTAAGGCAATTTGCAATTTGTTGACCATAATTTTCAGTACTGATATAGAGCAAGAAGTTAATTTAAAAACACATATATAAGAGTTTCATAAACACTAGAATGTAATATACATAGCATATGGCATTAGATAGAGAAAAAGAAGCTGACACACAAACTACTATAAATAAAATAATAATAAGTAAAATTAATCAAAATAAATAAAAATAAAAATAACAAAATGCATATTACTGGAATAACAAAATAAAATCATGTTACAGGCTAATGTCCAGTCTAACAGCCCACACAAAGACAAATCGAACATCTGAACAGGCATACTCCACAGTAAATGCACAGAACATTAAATGAGCTTTTCATGCAAAGAAGTATTCAAGAATATAACCATTCTATGACTCTTCTGCAGAGAGAGATAAGAGATGGCCCATAAAAAAAGAATTTTAAGAAACCACAGATTTATACAGATGACGAGAGTGAATCAATAAACATGATGCTATGGAACGGCCCTCCTCCAGATAGGTCGAATGATACCAGAATTATCCTTATATAATTAATTTTTAAATATTCACTATAAAGGCGAAATCGTTGAGTGCAATGAGTCAGCATATGGCTTCAATGTGAACGTAATACCACATCATTACCAAAGTTGCAGTCGTCCTCGGAATTAATGATAATAATAGTTCAAGTGGTTTTAGAATACACTAATATTTTATCAGTTTTCGGAGTCGCCGATGTATCTAAACTTCGTCCCGACTGAGTTTTTAATGTACTTGTAAAGTTACCAACACGTGGTTGACGTATTTGAGCAAATGCAAATACCAACAAACGGAGGTAGGAACTAACTTGCCGAAGTTAGGCTCAGAAGGCTATAGCTCTGCCGTTTAAGCCACTCCGGCCTGACCCACCTGGAGTGAATTAGCACGAGATATTTAAGATTACATTTCAGAGAAAAGGTAACATCGCGTTGATGTGCGTGTTCGCCAGTGTGTGAGCATGTGTCTTTTGAGAGTAAGAACACTTGGAGAATCTTTCAACACCTGTTCACCACTACGAGATAACTGATGTTTTCTGAGACTAGATTTGCAGGTAAAATTTTTTAACATTCAACACAAACTTCACGTTATTCCTTGGAGTGTTTAAGCATATGTCTTGTAAAGTTAGATTTCCAATGGAAAGTAGTGCCACAAATATTACACTTGTGCGTCCGCTCTAAGCGATGAGTAAGCGTATGGCTCTTTAGATTATATTTGAAAGAGAAGGCCAAACCACACTCGTTACACACAAATGGTCGTTCCCCAGAATGTACCAACATATGTTTTCTGAGGGAATCCTTCCGAGAGAAGGCCTTACTACACCTGCAGCAGGAATGCGGTCGATCCTCCGAATGGGTCAAAATATGCTTTTTCAAAACAGACTTCTGGGAGAATTTCCTACCACACTCTATACACCTGAAAGACGGCTCTGCAGTGTGGATTAACATGTGTTCTGTAAGATTAGGTCTGGAATTGAATTTCTTACCACATGTGGCACATAGGTGACGACGTTTCCCTGAGGGAGTACGGCTATTTTGTATTGTCGCTTGTCCTGAGTCAGTGGCCTTGTGGTCGTTATGAAATGGTCCTTGCCCAGTATCAGCTGGCAAACTGCACATCAGCTCACTCCCTGTTTTTGGTACCGTGGAGCAACTATGATATGAATCCAGTGGTTTTTCCACACTGAAATATAAAATACTTATTATCACTTCTGACAAATATAGCATACAGAAAGAAACACAATATAGGCACTGAAAATTTTCTCATATAAGAAGGCAACATTGCAATAAATAGAATACCTCAACACTCTTACACAATAGTTAATAGACAGGTATAAAATATGTTTGTCAGGGAAACATGCTGTCAAATGCTGTACGATGCTACAGTCCAACTCTACAATCGGAGGTGCTTATGAAGAAGATACAATGCGGGAACCATGACACTGGGTACAAAACAACTATGTAGAAAAATAATCACACTATTGAATAAAATGAAAATGATGAAGACTGTTGGCTCTGACCCCTAGTAAATGCCTCTACTAGATTCTATAAAAGGGTGCAGATTTCACTAGCACAGGCTGTGTACAAGAGCCATTCACCATTGAGACATTAGTAATCTGGGAAACTTGGAGTTGAATTTACAGGCAATATCTGTCTTGAAACAGAAGATACCAGAATAATTAAAGGGAAACAGTGACCAGGGAGAAATGTTCAGCATCTCTGGAAGTGCCTTCATAATACAAGAAAAATTCACGCATGTCATCATTTACTGAATGTCTCTCAGTGCTATGCTTCAGATGTGGAAATGAAGGATACTCTGCTAGAATGTGTATAATTCCATCAATGATAAGAATACGACAAACTCGGAGAAAACAAAATATTCTCACCAAGCTGAAAGGCAAGAACTTCAATATTACCCTTCACCACACCAACATCTACATAGCTGACTTCAATATTCTATGGGTAAAAAGCAAATACATAACGATATCATAGAACCTTACAGAGCACATAACTGCACCAACAGTAAGGATAACCCTGTAACAGAACTGTCAGATTCATTGATGTCCACATTCTTTCTTTTCTAGAAAGCTCAAATACCACACCACCAGCCTGTCTGCATAGCCAATTGCAGAGACCATGCAGAAAGAAACGCAAAACGTGATAAAAGATATAATGAACGTGATAATTCATCATCAAGGCAGGAACGCAGACTCCGTCAATTTCTTCACATATGCTGTGGACTTCACAGGCTCTTCACCAGGTGAGCAACTGTTCAAAGTAGTTCATGAGATGTAGTTCCTAGATGACAAGTACCATAAAATGTAGCCCCACCAGGAACTAATCCTAAGGTCCTTTGTGCAAATAAATAATAAAATACAACTGACATTTTGCTAAGAGTAATTAGTGACTGAAACAAAATGAAGTCCAGGGTATGCAAACCAATCAATACCCTAGGACAAAACTGAAGGAAGGATCATCACTGCTGGTGGAATATTGAATATGACCATGCGGCCGATGAGGAAGACCCAGTTAAGTAAATTAATGCAACTCGACTAGGTGACAGAAAGACTGGGAGAATTTTACAATGGAGCATAAAAGGTCAAGCAACACCACCAGATATATCAAGAGATCTTATAATCAATGAAGACTAGAAAAACTGGACAAAGAAATCAGACTGCACAACACCAGAAACTTCTGCAGGGACTCCAAAGAGCCACTCTATGAGAGGCAAGCTCGTCATCTGCAACTGTGGGAACATGGAATTTCTGGAAAAATACTTTGAACAGTAGCTCATCTGCAAAAAGCCTGAGTGAAGGCTACAAATTGAAGATCCATTGCACATCTTTGCAACATCTGAAGCAGGAATTCTACAGAAAGTCACTACCTCCATCAAGCATTCCTGGAAGTACAAGGCGGCCGTAGAAAATTGCATCACTGCTGAGGCTCAGAAGGCAGGAAGTGCAATCACCGAGACCTTATACCAGATCCGGTCGAATGGGTCAAATGCTGGGAGACCAGCAGGATACCTGATGACAGTACACACAAGAAAGCAATGCTCACACTCCTGCCAGTCACATTGATGTGCAGCTGCCTCAGCTTGAAGTACATGAATCAAGCTGAATGCATGGTTTGGAGAAATTATTAGAAATACACACAAAGCCTAAACAGCTTAAATGTCGGTGAATTCCATTGCCAGATGTAGTATTAGTATAGAAAAGTTTCACACACGGCTCTTTATTTATATCCAATAGCAAAATCCTAACAAGAAGAGCAAAAACCATACACAAGTAACAGTAAGTACGCATTCAATGTATGCTACTTACTAAACGTGACTGTAAAGAAAAAACTGCCAAAAGCCAGTAGGTGAGATATAAAATAATAACATTACTAAAACCACAAACAATGAATTAGGAATTAAAATCCAATAACCAATGCTACAATTAATTCTGAAAATATATGTCATATTGGTGTGCATTAATTGAATTCTGAGTAGGACAGGATCATGTATTAACCTACTAATTCTAAGGGTTTCAAAAATGAGGACATTCAAATGGTCAATCAATCAATACTGATCTGCTTTTAGGGCAGCCACCCAGGTGGCAGATACCCTATCTGTTGTTTCCCTAGGCTTTTCTTAAATGATTGCAAAGAAATTGGAAATTTATAGATCTTCCTTGCTCATTTCTTCGAATCCCTAAATCCGTTTCCTATAAACAAATATTTGTCCCAATTTCTCCTCTTGAATTCCTACTTTATCTTCATATTTCTGTCTTTCCTGCTTTTAAGGACACCACTCAAACTTATTCGCCTATTAATGTCATTCCATGTCATATCTCTACTGAGAGCTCTCTTTGTCTTACCAGAGATGTATATGCCCTTTCTTTATACCCTTGCTACAACCCTTAAACACCCTCATAACAATTTGCAGATCTGTACCCTTTATTTACAATCCCATTTATGTAATTACACCAGTGAAGAACTTTTCTTACATTAACACTTAAGAACTTACAATCATTCCCATAAGGAACTTTCACCCCATAAACACATTAATTAAAACTGAGTCCTATTTGTGAAACTCATAACGTGACTTTTAACACTGTCATCATACCATTGCCTACTGTCCATCTCACAAAATTATCAATGTCATTTTCCAGTTGTTCACGAACTTGCTACTCATTTATTATACTATACCGAATAACATAATCCGCAAAAAGCCTTATCTCTGATTCCACTTATTTATTGGTATCATTTATATATATAAGACAACATAACGGTGCAATAATACTGCCTTGGGGAATTACCCTCTTAGTTATTACCCACTTTAATTCTCTGAGATCTACTTCCTAGAAATATCGCTACCCATTCAGTCACACTATGTCAAGCCTTACTGCACTAATTTTTGCCAGTAGCATTGCATGATCTACCCTATCAAATGTCATAGACAGGTCAATTGTGATACGATCAATTTGACTTCCTAAATCCAAGATTTCTGTTTTATCTTCCTGGAATCCTACAAGCTGAGTTTCACGCGAACTGCCTTCTATTGAATCAGTTATTAATTTTGCAAACATGTCTAACCAGAAAGAATGCCCTCCCATGCTTACATGCAATGCGTGTCAAACTGATTGGCCTGTCATTTTCAGCTTTATGTATATCACCCTTTCCTTTATACACAGGGGCTACCATAGCAACTCTCAATTCATTTCGTATAGCTCCTTCATGCAAATAATAATCAAGTAAGTACTTCATATATGGTACTATATCCCAACCCAGTGTCTTTAGTATATCTCCAGAAATCTTATCAATTCCAGCCGCTTTTCTAGGTTTCAACTTTTGAATCCTATTGTAAATTTTGTCATTTTCATAGGTAAATTTTAATACATATTTAGTATTAGCGACCTCCTCTAACAGGATATTAACCCTGTAACCAGCAATCTTTACATACTACAGACTGAATACTTCTGCTATTTGAAGATCCTCGCATACACATTGCCCTTGTTCAGTAATGATTCCTGGAATGTCCTTCTTGGAACCTGTTTCAGAATTAAAGTACCTATGCATTCTCCTCCATTTTCACTACAATATGTATGATTGCCAATTATGCTTGCCATTGTGTTATCCTTACCTGATTTCTTTGCTGGATTCAATTTCCTAATAAGTTCCCTCAAATTTTCCTTACTTCCACAGCTATTTCTAACTATTTCTTTCCAGTCTGCACCTTGTTCTTAGTCTCTGTATTTCTCTGTTATAATATAGTGGGTCTTTATCATTCCTTACCACATTGAAAGGTACAAACCTGCTTTCACATTCCTAAAAATTCCTTTAAACAGTTCCCACAGTCTGTTTACATTTTTATTTATCATTTTCCAACAATCATAATTACTTTTTCAAACCCCCTCATGCCTGTTATATCAGCCGCTTATCTTTAACTACTACAAAAACAGCTTCACGATTGCTAATACATCTATTACTTTGGTTTCTCTTTACAGCTCAACTGGTTTTGTGAGCACCATGTCCAGAATATTCTTTGCTCTATTTAGTTTCATCACTACAATCATACTGATCTGCTTTTACTGCAGTCACCCAGGTGGCAGATCCCCTATCTGCTGTTTTCCTAGCCTCACCTTAAATAATTGAAAAGAAATTGGAAATTTATTGAACATCTCCCTTGGTAAGTTATTCCAATCCCTGACTCCCCTTCCTATAAATGAATACTTGCCCCAATCTGTCCTCTTGAATTCCAACTTTATCATCATATTGTGATCGTTCCTACTTTTAAAGACACCACTGAAACTTATTCGCCCACTGATTTCCTCCCACGCCATCTCTCCACTGACAGCTCAGAACATACCACTTAGTCGAGCAGCTCATCTCCTTTCACCCAAGTCTTCCAAGCGCAAACTTTGCAACATTTTTGTAACGCTATTTTTTTTGTTGTTAGAAATCGCCCAGAAAAAATCAAGCTGATTTTCTTTGGATTTGTTCCACTTCCTGAAACAAGTAACCTTGGTGAGGACCCCATACACTGGAACTATACACTAGTTGGGGTCTTACCAGAGATTTATATGCTCTCTCCTTTACATCCTTACTACAACCCCTAAATACCCTCATAACCATGTGCAGAGATCTCTATCCTTTATTTACAATCATAATCATATTTATGTGATTACCCCAATAAGGATCCTTCCTTATATTAATACTTAGGTATTTACAATGATCCCCAAAGGGAACTTTCATCCCATCAACACAGTAATTAAAACTGAGAGGACTTGTCCTATTTGTGAAACTCGCAACCTGACTTTTATCATCATACCATTGCCATCTCACAACATACTCGAGGTCATTTTGCAGACGCTCACAATCTTGTAACTTAATTGTTACTATGTACAAAACCTTATCACTGATTCCACTTCATTACAAATATCATTGATATATATAAAACATAAAGTTCCAATAATACTGATTTGAGGAATACTCCTCCTAGTTATTACAGGGACAGATACTTCGGTTCCTCCATTGAGCTGTCCTTCCCATATTAACTCATTTGCTTTGTTAGTGATGCTTTCTGTCATTTCCATTACCTTGCCAATTGATATTTGGTACATTGAGATTCCCACTATAATCACATTCCTTTCCATACCATTTCACACATGGCTGATTATCTAATCAAATAATTCTGAAACAGCATCAGCGCTACCCTTTCCCGGTCTGTACACTCCAAATACATCAAGTTGCCTATTATCTTTAGAAATGAGCCTTACACCTAGAATTTCATGTTTCTCATCTTTAACTTTTTCGTAGGTTACAAATTTTTCTTTCAACAGAATGAATACTCCCCCCTACTATTCCTATCCTATCTCTATGATAGGTACTCAAGGTTTGTAAGAGAATTTCTGCATCAATTATATCATTTCTCAGTCATGATTCAACTACTACCTTGTGTGTATCTATTAAATTACTAATTCTATTCCTTTCTTTACTATAAATCTACAGTCCAACAACTAACATTTCTATGCCATTGCAACTTGACTTCCAGATTTCTGTAGCCTTATCACCGTGCCCTAGACCACCCTGTTTTCTGGAATGCACCTTCATATAACCCTCCCAAACAAATTTCCTAACTTATACGTTCCATTGTGGTTTAAGTGAAGGCTATCTGAGCACAGATCCCTACCACCTATCCGCCCATTAAGATCACTCCCAGTATCACACACATCTACTCAAAAGTCTGATTTAAATCCCCAATCACCCTCCACTCAGTTTCCCTCCGACACAGTATTCCGCTAATAACAATATCTGTATCCTTAAATTCCACCAGTGCTGCATTTATCAGATCCCACACATCTCGAGCTATGTTGATTCTTATACCTGCTTGCGTTACATTGTTGGTACCATCGTGAATCACTACCACCTTCTCCTTCTCTTCTACTTTCCTCAACATCTACATCAACCTAATTCCTGGATACACTCTACCCTGTTTGCCTTTCCACCACACACTTTTCCCACATGTATAACGACGGAATATCCCATGACCAGAGCCTCAACCCTGCCCACCTCATTTGATACCTTCCCCTTCTGGTCATCCCAATTTTTCTCTACACTCAGCGAGATATGAAAGGGCCACGACAAGAAGACAGAAAAGTGAAAATAAAATGTTGATGCAGGATGAATCTTTATCAAGTGCTGGGCCGACATTTACAGAGAAAAGTCCCTACGCAGACAAATGAAAGTGAACCTATATTTAGTTATTTCTTGCAGAAATTAGTGGGTGTGATTTGCTCATACAAAAAGTATCCCATTAAATGCTGAACTGAAATCATGCAAGAAATGTAATGAGAACGGACCAGAAGAAACACAAAGCTTCTCAGGGTGATCTTCAGCAACAGACTGTGAAAACAAGGATATCACAGAATGAAAAAATATGTGCAAAGTAATACAAGCAATGGGAGAAACTTGGGCTGTGACAGAAGAATGTAAAGAGACAGACAATAGGAAGGGCACATTGAGTCAGACCAACAGCAGTCATGATCAACGAACACATAGAAAAACATAACTGTGATAATAATGTTAATAAACATCATACAGGCTCAGTTCCCAAGTGTTGCCATCTATGTTGTCAACTTCAACGTGCCGAGAGTTAAGAAAGCAGAATTCTACGGGAGGGATACTATAGCAGAATTACTCTAATTTTCAGTGGTGTTCATGGATGCATTGCCAGAAATGTCTAACATGCCAGACCCAAACACAAAACCTATGAAATGAGTGTCAGAGACAGGTGACCAAATTCAAGAATGATCTTTATGATCCTAAGCCAGGTCTGAACGCATGATGTTAGGATCTGGAGACTTACACTGCCCCACTTGTTCACAGAGGGAGCTACTGAACAGTTGGAAGGTATTGCATGTAAAATCTATTTAAGCTGAATTGTACTTACTTTTCTTCTTTGGAAAATGGGGCGGGATGACCATCTGTATATTTTTCTACAAGTAATTCATCCTTAACACCCACAAAAGCCTGTAAGGTACAGTGAAAGTATGTTAAGAAGTGTACAGTAAAGAGGTTACTTTAGTAAAAGTATATATAAAATAAGTAAACAAGGCATTGCTTACAAAAATGTTATATTTGCACATATTTATTTTTTCAGCATAGAAGTATAAAAATTGGAAATCTGTAACAAGTGACATGTCATATGATGAGACAGGAACATAAAAAGGAACCCCGTAATAGAATAGACATTAGACAGCACTGGAAGAAGGTAAACTTGAAAGGACAAGGAAAGTCTCCAAATCTATTTTCTTCCCACAACTTCCTGTCATGTTGTGTTCTTAAATGACCTGTCACCTGTGTGTACCTTGCCTTTCCCAATAGATGACTCTGATCATCAGACACATGTTCAGTCTACAAATGGTAAGTTGTTGGACATTCCTTTGGCTGTAGAGAATCAGAAGGTTTCATAACGGGAATCGACCCTAAAATACCATATATGAAGTGGACTCACCAACCCTTGGCCGCAACACCTGTCTACGACTGCCAATTCCTCATTGTTGTGCGAAAAGTGTACGAGTGCTTCAGTACCTTGCTAGCTGTGCTCATGACTTCCAAGAGGAAACTCCACGCACAGTTTAGAAAACAGTCGCGGCCTTTCTGAAAGAAGTCAATTTTTACGATTGCTTGTAACTTTGTTACATCTAAAAAGGTCAGTAATGAAGTAATGCTTACGATATAGGCATATCATTACTTATATTACGTGGATACAACACCGGTTGCGAAAAGAGCAATGTTCCATCGAGGAAACACATCCTAATTTGACTGAGTGACGAGCTACTCTCGCACGTTACACATTCCAACACCATCAAATGATCTGCGCCTGACTGTATAGTCAGTCCTTGGAATCGAACACCGTCGTGAGGAAAGTGCTGGAATATCAACTGCCCCGAGTAGACATTCGAAAAAGAGGAGAATGAAAACAACGTTTTGTGCTGTTTGTTGTAAGGCATTTTTCAAAGAACGCCGAGCGCAAGTAAGCACTCACTGTTCGAAATAAATGTTCTCACGGATGTCAAAACTACTGTTTGTGAGCCTTGCTTCTTAGCAATAATTAATATATAATATACAGTGTCTCCAAATTATCCTTATTTTTGTCATGTCGTAAAAAATAACGAACGTTTGTGAAGGAGGTTTGTGCTCCACGGTTAAGAACTTCCAGTGATGATTATTTGAGACAGTGTTGGGACAAATGTTTAGTAATTGACGTTCTACAACATATTCCTTCATCGTACGAAGATATGATTATGATATCCACATATGAATATAAGCTATTTTCCATTAACTTCCATGTTTAATGATCACTCTCTTTTTCCTTTTACATTTTGCTAACTGAATACATTTATTGACACGGAAAATTCTCCCGATATCGTACACAAGAATCTCATGTTGCGGGAAATGAAAAGCAGAGATCATAGGGTCTTAATAGATATAAATGGGAGTGCAATGGACGCAGCTGAAGGTGTTGGCACTGTCGGATAACATTCGTCAAGGCTTGCACATGGGAATGGAAAGTCCAGTCCCTCTAATGTGACCGTGAGTGTCGAGCTGATCCAGTGCCTCCTCAGTGACCTTTTAGGAGTATTCATGTGACGAATATTGCAGGAGTGGTTGGTGGTAATTTTCACGGAAACCATGCATTCTACCACTGGCGTAGCCAAGGGAGGCCAAGGGGGCCTGCCCCCTCAAAATGTTTCCTGAAACTAGAGCTAGGATCAGCCGTTGTTTTACGTACGGTTCGTATAACTTAAAAACTTAGGCCGAAATGTTAAATTAACGTACCGACAAAGACTCTACTAGCAAGACTCGATAGGGCCATACATAATTCTCCATGTTTGTACTGCTTGAATGAAAGGAAAACACTTAGGATTGTGATGCACGGGGATATTTCCCTGTAGAGGCATCAGTATTTGAATGTAACCGTGTGTTGACAAATGTCAAGATATAAGGAAAAGGGCAATTAGCAAGGAATTACTCAGTAGGGGTCGGGACGTGACCACCAAGATAACGGCGACCACGGCCAGAAACAGTTGCAAGCTTACAACATCGTGTCAGCTTTTGCACATCGGTTCCAGGAAACAACAATGTCCTAGGAATCCTCGGGTTGTACCGTGGTTGAGAGATGTGCTGTGTTTAAGTTGCAACGTTGGGAAGACTGTGACAGGATTTTGAACTGCACTTTAATTCCCCATTCTGTGCCATATACGTATTTTTTTTTGAAGATGGACCATTTTGTTACTGAGAAGCTAAAACTATGTGCATCCTCGGTAAGTAATGAAAAAAATGTGTATTCTAACAGTAGCAAGACAATCGCGGATGCGGGCCTAAGTTCGATAGGTAGAACTATATATTTTGTCAAATGCCCGGGGACTGATTGGAACCTCAAATGGCACCATCAAAACTGCGGGTAACGGTTTTGTAATTGGCGGGTGTGATAATTCAGTTCCAATGGTTCTATCTTCTCATCAGGACGGCCCAGGCTTGAATCGCAGTCGATGCATGAAACATTTTTAAAATGGGAAGTCGCGTTCTATTGATACGGATTCTACTTAAAATACTAGATCCCGTTCCTTACCTTTCTTTATACTTTTGAGCCATAACCGCGTCATTTATGGTGGTGTATTTTGAGTATCCAACCATTCTTCGGGCTTACCTTGTACCTTAAATGGTGAGTGGATACAGTGGCACACCCACAAAATAATTTCAGTGGGTGGGTGTAAGTCCAGGCCAGTAGCGTGGATACAACTTTTCCTTGGAAGGGGTTGTGAAAAGATTTTTTATTTTTTATTTAGAATTTGCTTACGTCGCACCGTAGGTCTTATGGCGACGATGGGAAAGTAAAGGGCTAAGAGTGGGAAGGAAGTGGCCGTGGCCTTAATTAAGGTACAGCCCCAGCATTTGCCTGGTGTAAAAATGGGAAACCACGGAAAACCATCTTTAGAGCTGCCGACAGTGGGGTTTGAACCCACTATCTCCCGGATGCAAGCACACAGCTGTGCGCCCCTAACCGCACGGCCAACTCGCCCGGTGGATATGAAAAGAAAGCCGGTCCTACCGAGTGCGGTGACGGATCTTCAGTAGATATTGATGGTTTTGACTGTTACCATGTACAATCATAGCTTCTGTATTAACATAAACCGGCTGCATTATTGAAACTGTTCGTAAAATTGACAATATCGTTCTTCGTTTGCGAGGAAGTAGAATCTTCATGTAATTTGTCTTCTTAGAAAAAGGAACCACTTTGGTACTACACCCCATGAAGGTGACTAACTTCCAGGTCGTAGATATTTCGATTGCGGGAGACTCAAAACCAACTCTACTGCACCCACAAAGAAGGCTGTATCCTTTCCCCATTCCATGCCTTTCTTAACTCTGTCAGTGCCGGAAATCGAATGCAGGATGCCTTAAGTCAAATTCTAAAATAAGGAGACCTAAAAGTCACCATCCGGCGCCACGGTGTAGGAGTAGCGTGCTTGCCTCTTACCGGAGGCCATGGGTTCGATTCCCGGCCAGGTCAGAAATTTTTACCTGGATCTGAGGACTGGTTCGAGGTACACTCAGCCCACGTGCTTATAACTGAGGAGCTATCTGACAGTGAGATAGTGGCCCCGGTCTAGAAAGTCAAGAATAACGGCGGAGAGTATTCATCGTGCTGACTACACGACACCTCGTAACCTGCAGGCCTCCGGGCTGAACAGCGGTCGCTTGGTAGGCGATGGCCCTTCGGGGCTGTTACGCCATGGAGTTTGGTTTGGAAAAGTGAACAGAGAAGGAAGCGACACCCCTGCAAAGCTCTTTAGCTTCCAGCTAGTTCCTCTGTCCGGTCTCATGCATTTAGGAGAGTTTAAATCGTACGCCGTAATAAATGCTTCTCATAAAAACTTTGTAAAAATACTAACTGCATCTATTTATAACAATAATCAAAAACGCCTCCTTTTCATGTGACTCAGTTGGTTGAGTCGCTGTCCTCCTGAGTCGGAGATCGCAGGTTCAAATCCCGGCTTGGGTCCGTGGCACCTGAAACGCTGTTGAAATGGCAACAGCTCCGTGTCGTTGCTTTCTGGCACGTTAATAAAAAATATACATACGAATATTAGCGTCACAAAACTGTAACTTTATACTAATATATTCTGTATCCCAGGCTCGCGAGGGAAACTAATTAACAAATTGCTGTACGTCGCACCGACACAGATAGGTCTTATGGCGACGGTGGGATAGGAAAGGCCTATGAGTGCGAAGGAAGCGTCCGTGGTCTTAATTAAGGTACAACCCCAGCATTTGCTTGGTGTGAAAATGGGGAAATCCCGGGAAACCATTTTCAGCACTGCCGACAATGAGGTTCGAATCCACTACCTCCCGAATGCAAGCTCACAGCTGCGCGGCCCTAACCGCGAGGGGAACTAATAGGACAAGGTAAACCCTACCTAGCATATGTTGTGACGTGTATTTTTCTCTAACAACTATCAAAATACCCATACGCTTTACATGATTTATTTATATATTTATTTATTTATTTATTTATTTATTTATTTATTTATTTATTTATTTATTTATTTATTTATATATTTATTTAAACTAATTAATATTAAAAACTCTTAAAAATGACTAATCCTCAGGCACGCACACATTCATACTTGTACCGTTCAGTCAGCTGTCCTCAGCACGTAGTCTCGGCAGGTGACCTTAAGAAAGCTAGTTTCTCTGACCTGAGCTGGCAGGGAATTCCATAATCTGGCGACAGTCACCACAAATGATCTATTAATTTTATTTGTGCGGTGCAGTGGAATAGAAATAAAGGATCTAGAACGTGTATTTAAGTTGTGAAATGATGATAAAATGTTTAATTTAGAAGAAATATACAGTGGCTGACTTTCAGCTACCGTTCTAAACACCATCGTTAAAGTGTGTATCTGCCGACGTTTATCAGACATCAGCCATGAGACAGCCTGATAGTATGGAGTGATATGAACATCGTACCTGATATTGTAAATAAATCGCAGGCAGGAATTCAGTGCTCGTTGAAGTTTAAGTGTTTCTTCTCTCGTCATGTCAACTAAAACAACGTCACAATAATCAGGAATAGGGAGAATGAGTGTCTGTATTAGTTTGGCCTGTAGCTCAAATGGAAATATATTCCTCTTCCGTTTAAGAGGGTGAAAAACTCCAAAAATCTTTTTACGTACTTCTTTCGTGTAATCAGACCAATCAACTATTTCATTCATCATTGCGCCGAGATTTTTAACCGTTTTTACTGTAGGGAATAATGTTACCATTCAGTAGGATAGGCAGGATTGCGACATTGTTTGAGCAGGTCAGTGATTTTCGTGATCCAATTATGATTGCCTGAGATTTTGTGCGGTTTAGTGTAAGAGAGTCTCGTTGTGCATATATATTGAGTCGTCGGAGGTCATAGGTAATATCTTTTCTTGCAGTGTCGATATATTTGAAGATCGTCAGCATAGAGGTGGTATGTGTTATTTCCTGTCACAGATGGTATGTCATTGATATAAATACAGAAAATTAGCGGTCCTGAAATACTGCCCTGTGGGGCAACACTAACTTTCATTATCCATTTAGAAGCCATTTCGTTTACTGTTACACGCTGTTGACGGTTACTGAAATAAGAACTAAAAACCTTACGCGCAGTCAGATCGAAATTTAGCAGTTTCATTTTCTTTATCATAGTCAGAATTACTATAGTGTCAAAGGCGCTACTGAAGTCAAGAAGGATAAGTATAATGAGCAGTCGTTTGTCCATAGCGTTTCTAATCTCTTCAGTAACCTTCAAAAGTGCTGTCGCGGTACTGTGACCCTTCTTAAATCCAGATTGCAAAGGGTCCAAATGAGCATTTTTATTTTGGTATTCCACAAATTGCTCCTATACTAAACGTTCAAAGGCTTTAGAAAGCGCAGGGAGTATGGACATAGGACGGTAGTCAGAGGGTGATTGTGGGTCTAAACTGTTAGCTACCGGTATAATATAGGCTGTTTTCCAGACAGTAGGTAAGTTCCGTTTAGTAAACAGTAGTTCAGTATGTGCGTCAGTAGTATAGGCAGGACAGCACGCATAATATTACGGTATGTATAAAAGTAATAGGAATATCATCTACACCTGTAGCCTTTGATGTAATGGAATACAAAGCTTTCTTAACCTGATTCTGTAACACTGTGAAATGTGAATGGCGGAGGAGAGGGCGGTGAGTCGTTTGCAGGTAACTGGGGTAGGTTGAATATTTATTCTACTAAAGTAATCGTTCAGTTCGTCAAGTGGAATGTCAGGAGTTGTCGGTGTCTGTTGATGTTGGTCCCATGCGCGATTAGAATTTAAGTTGTTAGCTTAATTCCGAAAATACATACATTTTTTTATTTCTAATTAACTGCTTTGTGCGATTTCTTAAGATGCGGTAAGATTCGAAGTCTGTGTCATCTAGGATTTGTTTATAATGTCGAAATAACGAGTCACGATGGGTCATCATTCTCTTGGCTTTATCATCTAGCCTTGGACAAGAAGGGCGAGAAACCTGTATTTGACACGTGTGTGTGTGTGTGTGTGTGTGTGTGTCTGTGTGTGTCTCTATGCCGCATTATTTGTATAAATGTCACTTCTTTATTGCTTATCAGATGACCATTAATATAATAAGATTACCGTATTTATTCTAAACCAGAATATTGCACCGTTACTCAAACTGTTTATTCTTGCATTCATTTTACTTGTACTCGGAATATATGAAATGCTGCAGTTATGTTGGGATAGGAGAAACAGAGGTAGCCCGAGGGTGGGGGGGTGTTGTCGTCCAAGTAGACCAGACACCCCAGGAGTTTTAACGAATGCACCTTTATAAAGCATATTTTACATAATGTAATATATATTATAATATAATATATATTAGCTTCCGGAGTCCAACTCATTGGCTGAATGATCAGTGTTGAGGCCTTCGGTTCAGAGGGTCCCGGGTTTGATTCCTGGCAGGGTCGGTGATTTTAATCGCGTCAGATTAATTATTCTGGCTCGGGGACTGGGAGTTTGTCCCAACACTTTCCTCTTCATATTCAGACAACATACTACACTACCAACCACCAAAAAACCACACAATAGTGATTACAGCCCTCCATATAGGGTTGACGTTGGGACTGTCATCCAGCCGTAAAACAGGGCCAAATGCACATGTGGGTGAATGCCCCCCGATCATTTCTTCTGTTTTACAACTTCTTTCACGTCGCACCGTCACAGATAATGGGGCAGGAAAAGGAAGCGGCCGAGACCTTAATTAAGGTACAGCCCCAGCATTTGCCTGCTGTGAAAAAGGCAAACCGCAGAAAACTATCTTCGGGACTGCCTACTGTGGGGTTCGAACCCACTATCTCTCGAATGCAAGCACACAGCTGCGCACCCCTAACCGCACGGCCAACTTAGTTGTTCCCTTTTTTCATGTCGGAGGAATAAAATTAGGTTTTTACTGATCATCTACCACAACTGTGGTGAAAGTGATTAAGAACTGTAGAACATGAAAGAGCCAAACTCTGGGGTGTCGAAATGTTAGGTAAACAGTGTTACTCGTGCGTCCTATAAGATAACTCTCTCAGAACTTGGTTCTGGTAAGTGGAACGATATAACATATCATGTAGAAAATCAGATCACAAGTCGTATATATATTTTACGCAACTGCCTGAGGAGTACAAGAAATAGGAGACGTCTGTCTTCACAACATTTTAAAAGTCTGTGTGCATTGTAAGAGAGAGCAAGAAGTTACTTTTTCGGGCTGTCTCCTGGCCAGAATTTCAGCCAATGGAAGCGTTCGCGATCAATATTTGTCTGCACAAGAACTCCATTATCACAAGAAGGAGCACTATTTACGTATTTGGCACTAAATAAAATTACAACAGTACAAATTAAAGAATTTATTAATCAAATTTTGCCAGCTAGCGATATGAAACATTCGCTTATTGCTTGTATCTCATGATCCATTACAAATGATTTTTAGCGTCATCTGTCGGTTTTGGCACGAACTAGGAGAGAACGCAGTTCGTATGACGCTTTCCATATCTTAAATATTAGAACTTCATGTAATTGAATTCTCTAGTGCTATGCATTAATTTTTTATTGTAATTAACAAATGCATCGCAACTAATAAATATCCCGGTGGCCATCATCGCTTACAGTAATGTATGTATGTTTAGTCCTCAGCCCGAAGGCTGGTTGGATCCTCAACAGCTCCACCATCAGCTGTCATAAATGGCCTAGGCATCGCTTAAGTAAACATAAAACATAATTACTCAACAACGAAAACAACAACAGCAAGAGTACAACAGGCAATCCCACGGAAATAAATACTACCAGTTTAACATCCTCAATCCAGCGTCATCAAACACAAGGTCACACTTCCAGTGCTTAACACTACGGCTTAGGTTGAGTTCATATATTTGGAAGAAGAGAGTTTGAGAGACCGTGCGGTAGGAAGTTCACGAGCTCTGCGGAGTGGTTTTGGACGCGATGTGCACAATTTCCCGTTATTTGCAAGCTCTCTCACAGCGTCACTTGCATAATGCGTAAAAGGATCAACTCTGGGGAAATAAGGACACACTTGTACTTCGAATCCGAAGGCAGGCCGGCCGCATGATAAAAAGTTAGTCAACTTCGTTTGTTTAGGTGTTAGACTCAAAATGTTGTGTGTTAACGAGCAAACATTAACGTTAGTTGACCTCGGCTTGCGAAGTCACGAGAATAATACTATTTCGTTTATGTGTCGATGGGCGAGAACGCTAGACGGGAGTGTCGTAGCGATCATTGGAGACCGATCTTAGACCGGAGGCGTCTCAGAGTCGGGCAATGAGCTATTTTAAGACAAGAGAGTTGCTGACTGATGGGAAGTGATATATCTGTCCATCAAAGTATTTATATACAAAATGCATAAACTGTGCAACATCCCACAAATGTAGCAATGTTTGTACTCCAGTGCGGAGAATGAGCGAATCAAGAGTAATGGTATCGAGCGCGATGGAGCATGAACGAGCTGACTCAGTAAATACAACCTGTATTGGAAATGCTGCAACAAAATCTAACAAAATATTTATCCTTGTTGATACATTGCCAGACAAACAACCCAGAAGGGGAGGAGACAACAAAATAAAACTTTACATGTTACGATGGCATGTCACCTTATTTCAGTGACTGAATAATCTAGTCCAATTTACAAAGAACTTGACAGTACCAGACCCTTTATCAGTAAGATGTTGCTCCACCTCGGGCCTGGATGCATGCTCTGATTCAGTTGTGAACGGTGTCATAAAGCTAATGTTTCCTCTCCTGAGAAAAGCTAGCCAACAAGTGTTTTAACTGGTCCTTGATATCCTGGATACTGGTACTAGGGCGAAAATAACGTCCGAGCTGTTCCCACATGCGTTCCATCGGGGACAGATCTGGGGACCTTGCTGGACACGGGAGTATCTCAACATTAAGCAGTTGTGGTTCCAGAGATCCCTCACTCACTACCAGCCGTGACGTGAGGTCACAGCCAATGGCCAGGAGTACCACCACTGTGCCTCTCAGCCATTCATCAGCAGTCCATGTTTCCCGGTCAGTTCTTCTGTTAACGACAGTCTACGCATGGCACGGTCCGGCTGCAGCTAGGGAGTTCATTACTTGTTCTCGGATGGCAGGCGCAGATGTTGAGGGGTTACAATGTGCCTACCTTGTGGTGTAGCAGAAGCTTGCCTGCCCCCATGGTCTCACGTAGTCCAACATCGGGTTATTGTCACATCTGATTGCCCCACCAATGTCGATATTGCACAATTCGACCAGCCGGCTAAATGCAGGCCCACAATGAGTCCATTTCAAACTTTGTCAGGTGCTGATAACTGTTTCACACGAGTGCACGGCATATCAGAGGGATCACTCAATATCCGATGCTGTCCACGTCCCTACCAGGCCTAATGCATTCTGGTGGCAGAACTACCCGCCTCTCTAATAATTTGCATACCCGCCGATGGTGTGTACGGTGACATCTCACCATTTTTCTGGGTGCTTCAATTTCTTTGTGAGACCTCTGCAATACGCAATGAGTAGCTGCTTATATAATGTCAGTCGCTGATATATTTTCCTGCCACACAGACCTTCTTCAGTGGTATGCCGTATAATTACATCATATTGTAATGGTTACCGCGTCCACCATGCCAACTTGCTACGGACCGGCGGCGTCACGGTATCGGCCCACCCCCTCTCGCTTCCGTCTGCGGTAGCACAGCAGAGGACTATGGAAATCACTCTGCGATCAATCTGGAGTCTTGCATCTCGCGATGTTCCTGGATACATCTAGCACCCCGACTGTTCTGGAAGGGCCGGCGCAGTTATATAAGAGAGGAGTGAATTGCCTGGGGTTGGTGTAGTTCAGTCGCGAGCGACTGCCAGTGCTGTGAAGGTCGGATTAGCGTGCCACATCGCCAAAGGAGAGAAAGTGTAGCCGTGCGTCGTGGGGCCTTGTGTGTGGGTGTAAAACTGTGTAGTGTGAGAAACTAAGGGGGAGAGAGAGCGCGCGAACTATGTAAGTGTGTGTTATGAGCAAAAGTTATGTGTAGATTAGTTCTAGCTAATAAATCTTAGTGCAGAAGCTATCAGTCTAGTGTTAATTTATCCTATCACCCTGCCAATTCGTCACACCTGGTGTCAGAATAGGGATCGACTGGCAGCTATAATTTCGTAACTAGGAATTTCTAGTGAATAGTGAAATGGATAGCGAACAGTTTCAGCCTCTCCTCAATCAGTTCAGCGAACTCTCGTCCAAACAGGACGAAGTCAACAGCGAACTGAAACCGGGATTAAATGAACTTAAGGGTGGACAAGGTAAATTAGAACAGGAAATGGGCTCCCTCGAAAGAAAATTAAAGAGTGACATTATGCAGGACGTACAGGAACTGGTTGAAAAACAGATCAAGGAAATACCGCAGATTGTGTAGTCAGGTGTTCGAGACCTGAAAGAAGAAGTGAGTGCCCTGCGTACGAGAGTGACAGCCATGGAGACTCCTGCTAGGCTCACCTACAGCGACAGCAGCTCCAGCGCTGTGAAGGTAAAACCCCCACGCTTCGAAGGGACAACATCTTGGCGGACCTTCAACCGAGACAATTCGCTCTTATAGATAAACATGCCTAGTGCAACACGTGTAAAGCACTTCTCACTGTAAACACAGCCGACAGGCCGCGGGTGACCATGACGACACACGGCTCGTATTATATCCATGGAGACAATAGAATGGCTTCTTTTGTGTTAAAAATTTGTTCTAGAAACTCAAGAGATATCGACTGACCTCAATCAGGTAAGGGAACTTCAATAAACAACTTATCATGTAGAACGAAACGTAATGTCGACGTGATCTCGACGTTGGGCCGGAAAAGGTTAACAGAGAAATAAAATGTACTGCATGTTAGATAACTCTACAGACATTCTAACAAAAAGCCGACTGAAATAACACATTACATTACACAGTGTTTTAACTACCTTATGGTACCTTTCTCTGATGAGTGGATGAACAGAATTACAAAGGCAGTCTAGTGTTCACAGTTAATTTACACTAGATCTCGGTTTAAGGTATGTACTGTAATAGGATTAAGATTAAAACACTCTATAAATTAATAATATGTAAATATGTAACATTTACGTCCTTTTGAATAGCGTTTTTTCTGTTTGCAAGTTCATTTACATCGCACTGACAGAGATTGGTCGTATGGCAATGATGGCAGGAAAGTAGTAGGAGTGGAAAGGAAGCAGCTGTAGCCTTAAGTAAGGTACAGCCCCAGCATTTGCCTAGTGTGAAAATGGGAAACCATGGAAAACCATTTTCAGGGCTGCCAACAGTGGGATTCGAACTCACTATCTCTGGCTGCACTTAAGCGACTGCAACTACTCAACTTGGTAGAACAGTATTTTTACATATATAAATTTTTCCCAATATTTTCATTTTTTCCCTATTTATGCTGGTATTTCTTGGGTCCCTTAAAATGTGTAAAAGAGGGGTAATACTGTAAGCATCATCTCCCTCCAAGAGCTCTCTCTTAACACTGGTTTTCAGTCATGTCTACAAATGCTGAATGTTTAGCTTATGTTTTTCAGAATCATAAGTCACAAGAACTCAACAGTAGTTTAGAATCAGGTGAATGTATCCCTCCCCATGGACCTGGCTGTATATTCCAGCTGCCAGTACAAACTTTCACATCAGAAAGTAAACAAATTAGCAATGAAATTAATGAAATTGACACAATAGAAGAAAACAAAATGAGAGGAAGCAGAGTAGGAAATTAATTTTTTTCAAAGAACAACTAAAACTCACCAAATATTTCCATCCACCACCACACAAGACCATTACTTAAAAGACTTGGAATGTCTGTTTTTTTCAAACTTGACAATCAATTACATAAAATCTAGACAATCAGGAGGTAAGAAAAGCAAAAATCAATAGTTAGCAAATTTCCATACAACCTGCAGCCAATGAGCAAAGTAGCAGTAAATCTGTTGGTGCTAAAGCAGATAATATAGAATTTTCGACAACACAACAGTGAATTTGAACAGCTCATCTCATGATTTAAGGCAAACAGCACCCAACCAGTCACCACCAGTAATCTGTGATAAACAGTAACCTAAATGTTACTCTCGGTAAGTTTTCCCAAATAATTCCATGGTACAGAATGGTTCAACTCACTGGGAATAAAACTAGAACCCTGTGGGTAAGATGAATGCCCACTACCTCTGGAGAATAGGGCCAGCTCAGTTGTTTTGTCACTGAAGGTAATAAGTAGCCAATTAATTAACCAAACTTTGAACTATCCCTAGGAACATTGGCATGAATGTTAAAAACTAGCCACCATTTCAAATGACAATTAACGACATCCAGGTTACCATCACCTCTGATCTGAAGGCCATCAACAGCAACATGCTACAATGTGCAGGAGCTCAACAAGACTACCACCTAGACCTGTTGTGCGATGAAAGGAACACACGATGGAACATCTGCAAAAGTACCTTCTAAGGGTTGGAGAGTTTATGCCTATTGTTACGAATCAAACATAACATTATTTGAGAAGACATGCAAATGAAAATCCTCAGTCTGCTTCCAGTCATTTGAGCGCATCAGGAATGGGATGAACAAAGTCCCCATCTAGCAGCGAGGATAGGAATTGTGCCAGCTGCCGAAACCTGTCGCCATCCTCTGCGGCAATGATTAATGACAGACATATGAAATGAAATGATGTATTGGAGTATATAGCTGGAGTAGGGGCAAAAGATCTTTCTAGGTCGGCGCCCCAAAAAAATAGAATTTTTATGAAAAAGAAATGTAGATGAAGTGAAAGATGACAGGGAAAACCAGAGTACCTGGAGAAAAACCTATCCCGCCTCTGCTCTCTCCAGCACAAGTCTCACATGGATTGACCTGGATTTGAACCACAGACCCTAGTCATGAGAGGGCAGCATGCTGCCGCCTGAGCCACAGAGGCTCTTCCAGAAGAAATACTTCATGTTTATAGATTTGAAAATGTGATATATTATTTATGTATGTTCAAAAGAGTTCCTAACTCAAGAAGCTGGGTCTTACATTGACAGATTTACATCTTTCATTAAATATTTTGAAGGATTCATTGACAATACTACAACACCGGCCATATTCCTGTCATTAGATAACAATGATTCATTACATTTCTATTATACTGTATATTAAATAAAGTTGTACTGTTTTCCGCATCCTTGTAGTCACCAGCAATAGTGGCCAGATGTATCTTAAATTGAGAAAAAATACAATACGAGATTTGTCTTCTAATATTAGCACTAATTTCTTTCATATAGAATTGTTTAACTTGAACTAAGTTCTAATCGGTATAAAGTAATCTGGAATGATACATACAAAAGATGTACTTGCTGTTTCTTCAACCAAGGCCGGTTCCACCTTGATATCTGTTTTCTCATCCATTTCTCACAGCAACAGATGTATTTATATGAACGTGAGCAGAAAATTTATTTTACTGACTGTCCACTGAAACAAGAAACTGAAAAAAAATATATATATTATTCTTTGGGACATAAATTTATACACCAAAACAACAAAGTAGGTAAGTAAGTAAGTAAATAAGCAGGCCTGTACCTTTTCATGATTGTCAATTTCTTCATCACAGCTACACAGCATCTACTCTAGTATGGAATTCAAATCACTTGGACATGCCTTTTACTTCGAACATCCCACATGCACTGGCTGGGACTGAACCATGAACTCCTTGCTCAGGACCCACTAAGTGGCCCCTCCAGGTCTGTGGAATGGTTTGATACAGATCTCCAAGTCTCCATATCCTGTGCTTGACTACCCATTTCCACATAACTATTACATCATCTGGTATGTACCATAGACCTACTGAATATATATATACCTTTAAACTTGGCTGAACAAATTCCGAGTTTCTCTAACATGTATCCTACCAATCTGTTCTCCAGGTTTAATTTTGCCAAATCTTTCTCCTCCTTATCTATTTTATTCACACTCTCTTTAATGTAACCCACTAGGTGAGTTGGCTGTGTGGTTAGGGGCACACAGCTATGAGCTTGCATCCAGGAGATAGTAGGTTCGAACCTCACTGTCAGCAGCAATGAAGATTGTATTCCGTGGTTTCCCAATTTCACAACAGGCAAATGCTGAAACTATACCTTAATTAAGGCCATAGCTGCTTCCTTCCTACTTCTAGACTTGTCCTATCCCACTGTCACCATAAGACCTCTCTGTAAATAAATATGAAACAAGTAAGTATATTGAAGTGGTCAACCTATTCAATACAATACATTCATGTGAATGTCTATAACTTAGGCATGACATGTAAATTGGGACATGTTTTGCCTTTGTTGTTGGCAATGTCAGCCTATCTCTCAGCCTCAAAATCAATTGATATCGGGATCCCGATACATTCATATTAAAACCAACATATAACTAAAATAGTAGTATGGGTTAAAAATACAATGTGATGGTCCTCTACTGACAGGTAAACAAGATTTAATGGACTTCTTGAAAGAGTCTTTGAAATATTTGTAATATATCTGCTGTTGGCACTTACTAAAATGATGATCATGTGATTAGGCACTCTCAGTCTTATGAAACAATGTTAAAATGAAATGGCGTATGGCTTTTAGTGCCGGGAGTGTCCGAAGACAAGTTCGGCTCACCAGGTGCAGGTCTTTCTATTCGACACCCGTAGGTGACCTGCGCGTCGTGATGAGAATGAAATGATGATGAAGACAGCACATACACCCAGCCCCCGTGCCATTGGAATTAACCAATTAAGGTTAAAATCCCCAACCCAGCCGGGAATCGAACCCGGGACCCTCTGAACCGAAGGTCACTACGGTGACCGTTCAGCCAACGAGTCGGATGTTTAACGTTTAAGACTCTTTCAAAAAATCCACTAAATCTTGTTTACCTGTCAGTAAAGGGCCGTCACATTTTTTTTTAACCCATACTACTATTTTAGTTATATCTTGGTTTTAATATGAATGTATCGGGATAACGATGTCGACTTATTTTGAGGCTGAGAGATAAGCTCACAATGCCCACAACAAAGGCGAAACATGTCCCAATTTAAGTGTCATGCCTAAGTTATAAACAATCACACGAATGTATTGTATTGATTAGGTTGACCACTTCAATAAACTTACTTGTTTCATATTTATTTACAATTTTCAATATGGACCAAGCATAAAGTTTATTACATGCAAGACCTCTCTGTGTCAGTGGGACATAATGCAAATTTTATTTGTGACCTGAACTATCCATCTGACTTTCAGAACATTTTGGTAACACAACATTCAGAGGTTTCTGCCCTCTTTCTTTCTTTCTTTCTTTCTTTCTTTCTTTCTTTCTTTCTGCTGTCATCTTCATCTCACTTCCATATAGTGAATGCTCCACAGCAAAGTTATAAGAAACATCTTTAAAGTTAGAAGAAACATCCTTATAATAAGAGTATATATATTTCAGCCGAATACAAGGAGGCTCTTGTTTTGTTACATTATGGCCCTCACACTAAACTGTGAGGAGATAGGAAATAGGTACATGTACTATTTATGACCAGTATCCTGAGACAGTTGGTGTGTTTAATTGAATGCATGAAGGCTCTTCATGTCACCCCTTAGGACTCTCATACCCAGCTTGGAAAAGGAAGCTAAAAAATGATGTCATAAAGTATTTATACAACACAAAGACAGGAACGGAGTCACTGGTCTTACGTATATACTAGTTTATAAACCCCATCAGTATATAGCACACCGGTGTACAATTAGGTGAAAAGGAACGATGGAGCATTAACTATTGGAGATTGGGTGTTACTGAACAGGATATCCATTTTTTTAGGAAATGCATGAACTTAATCTACAGTTACATGGGGATTATGTGTAAATACAGGAAAAACAGTATGACTGTCCAGAAAGTGCAGAAATGATGCCGTGTATTTCCAATAGGTTAGAAAAACTGTGAGAGGTAAAGAGTGGAGATGTTGTACATCATCATATTCACTTGAGAAACTACAGGCATGTGGCACTTTAATAAGTGGCTCAGAAAGCAACGCAAGATCTTTTAATAGGAAAACATATTTACGCAATGAAAAGTGCTTTAATAACTTAAGTGAAATATTTGAAAATCAGCATAGTTCTGAGACAAAACAGACAAAGCCTATCATCCACAACTATACTAAACCCTTGTAATGCAATAAATTGATGAAGCAAATGTAAACTTTCTGGCAACAAAATACAGTATAAACGATGTTGATGCACACCCCTTGATGTATGCCAGATATTGGTTTGAATTGAGATTGTGCTGCTGAGTTAGTCTGGTGGATTACTGGTTCAGCTGCTGTGCGTTTGCTGAGTAAGGTCATGAAAAGACTTCCCTGGTTATGCCAAACAAAGTACAATACTAAGGTTGTTGCACATATACAGAGGAGTGAACATGGCTAAGGGGAAAGAAGATGTGTGTATCGCACAAGAATAGAAAATAGAGGGTTCACACAATAGATACTAACTAGCTATATTATCATATGAGGCAGAAGAATGCTTTGGGTGAGAAGGGTAAATTGAACTAATGAATTGAATCTGTGGGAGGAAAATAATTTGATGAGAAGGGATACAAGGATAGATCACACAACAGCTGAACTTGTGAAGTCAGTTTTTGAGGTAGGGGTAGAAGAAGGCAAACAGATTACAGCAGATGTAGGATATAGAAATTACAAAGAAATAAAAGGGTTAGCTGACGATAGGATGGCATGGCAAGCTGCATTAAACTCGTATGAAGGCTGATGACCCAAACAATAACTAATACCTTCTTAAAGTGTTACATCCCCACAGATGCTTTTCTGGATATTTAATACATCTGAAAGAGACTGTTTGGTAGTGTCGAGTATAGGCTACACACCTGTGCAAATGTAACGCAGTAGCTCATGACAGACGATGTCGACATGTAAAAGAAACTCGCATTCAGGCAGCAAAAATAGTTTTAAATTAAAACTCCTGCACAAGGCAGTCGACGTGGTTTTATAAGTTTAAGATTATATATGCGATGAAAACTGAAGAAACCACAATTCCTTAATGAAACGAACCGTACATAAATAACATCGTTAACAAAATAAAACCACGCAAACTATGGCGACATGTCCCAAAAACAAAGAAATGCATATGAAATTTACATAACAAACTAGCCACATCGAAAGAGAATCGCACATTATGTAATTGTCGCAATCAATCAGTCACTATTGATCTGCATTTAGCGCAGTCGCCCAGGTTGTTTCGCTAGTCTTTTCTTAAATTATTTCAAAGAAATTGGACATTTATTGGGCATCACCCTCCGTAACTCGCCTTCCTATAAACTAATATTTGCTCCAATTTGTCCTCTTGAATTACAACTTTATCCTCATATTGAGATCTTACCTACTTTTAAAGTCACCACTCAAACTTATTCATCAAATAATATCATTCCACGCCGTCTCTCCACTGACAGCTCGGAACACACCACCTAGTCGAGCAGCTCGCTTCCTTTCTCCCAAGTCTTCCCAGCCCATACTTTGCAACATTCTTGAAAAGCTAGGCCTACTCTTTTGTCGCAAATCACCCAAAACAAATCGAGCTGCTTTTCTTGGGATTTTTCCAGGTCTTGAATCAAGTAATCCTGAAGAGGGTCCAATACACTGGAACCATACTCTATTTGGGGTCTTACGGTACCGGTACGGTACCAGAGACTTACATTCCCTTTCCTTTACATCCATACTACATATCCTAAACACCCTGATAACCATGTGCAGAGATCTGTACACTTATATAATTACCACAACGAAGATCTCTCCTTAAATTAACACCTAGTGTACCGTACTTACAGTGTTCCGCAAAAGGAACTTTCACCCCATCAACGCTGTAATTAGGGTTTTTTCCTATTCGTCAAACTCACAACCTGACTTTTAGCCTCGTTTATATACCTTCGGCGTTAGGCTACTTATGCCTCCTAATTGTGAAATCTGTAGCTAGCGGCAAATGCTTTCTAATAGGTGCTGCTCCCGAATTCCACAAAGCTTTTTGCCTAATTATAGTTATTCCTTCTCCTTTGTAGAAAACCAAATCTATACCCTGGATGCGTCGGGTGCAAAATTTGTGTTCTCTTCCTTCCCTCGTGCCGGCAGATTTACTGGCACGTTAAGAAACTCATAGGGACAAAATTCCGGCACCTCGATTCTTGTAAAAATCGTAAGATTATTACTAATATTATGTTTATTGTGGTAAGTTCTTTCGTACGAAGAGGACGTCAGGACTGAAACAGTAGGCCTATGTCAAGGAAACAACTCAAAAAATTTTCAAGTCGTAAATTATTATTTTTCCGATAAATACCCTCTTGAATTCTAACCACAACTTCACATTATGACATTTTCTGCCTTCAAAAGCTCCACCCAAGCTTATTGTTCTAATGTCACTGCAGGCCATCTCTCTCTTTACTAGTGTGAAGCCGTCATCCATGATTATCCCAAGCATTAGTTCGGTTTTTGTATTAAATTTGTCTATCCTGCATTTGAAATCCCCTGCTATAAGTATATTTTTGTCTCTATTGTTCAATTTTGCAATAGCTGTTGAGAGATTTTCTATAAACCCTTCTGTACTAGAGTTCGGATTCATACATATATATGCAAATCACGGTGATATCTGTAGTTCTCACCATTACCATATTGTCTTCTTGATACGAAGCAAGCAAGATACACCTCCGTCTGGTCTCCTCCTCGTGGGTATTGAACCATGCTTATCGCATGTTCCACGATTTGACATTTAATTATGTAAATAGCTTCCTTCAGTTTTGTGTGTCAGTCTAATGACGTCCAGTAGGGAGCAGCACACGCTATGTTTTTATCTGTGAGGTCGTTCGTTTTGCTGAGCGATAATTTTTACTCTGTGGAGTTCTTCTGCTGTTCTATGTGGGGCAGATACTAACAATGGCTGCCGCTATGTTCGGTGTGGCATTTTTATGCCTCAAATATTCATTCAATGTGTTCAAGCCTGGACCTTTCACGCTAACTGCTATTCGATTTTACCATTGATAATCACAGGTACGTGATACTTGGTTTATATTTAAATTTGGTGACGATTTATTCCCGTATGTTACGGTCGATGGCATACATCTTTCCGCTCCGTCATACGATGTGCTTGAATGAATGTATCTGTGGTCTTGTTGTTATAATTGAAAAAGGGTCTCTGTGGTTATGATTTGGTGCACTGCGTGCTTTAATACTGCGTGATCCTCGTGATGTGCCCCTTGTCTCGACCGCAGGAGACACCAATCCTGGTTGTACGAGGCGCAACATGCCAGTGATGTGAATAAAGTAATGTCCAATTCTGACCTTATGTGTAATTGCACGCCGCACGCAAACATTTGAGTAATTGAGACCCACTGATAATGACCGTGGAGTCACAATTTATGGTTTGTATTTGACCACGAAATCTGAACGGCCGTTCGTGTTTTATTTTCCCGATACCCTCATTGTGTGTGCGTGAATGTGGTATGCATGTGAGTTCGAATGTGTGGGAGAGGAAAGGTTGATATGCCGGTTGACCTGTTGTATTTGTCTTTCAAATTCTGCGCCTTGTTTGGTTTTCAGCGCAGACCTATATTTATTTATCATTCATGGCTGATGCTCAGCTTGAGTACCCGCCATGTTGGTTTCATATTTGCGCATGGGCGTACCTATTGTATTCTTTGGGTCTTGTCTTGGCTTTGATTGGTCCATGGAGGCTGTGCTCAGTCTCATCTGTCGTTATTCTTATCTGCCTTTTGTTCTCCGGCACGGCTTATTGTTATGCGAACTTTTCGCATTGTTAGTTGCCTAATGAATACATGATGCAGTGCCTTGGATATTTGAATCTCGGTAAAACAGGCGACCTGGTTGAATAGTTTATGATGAAAGGAAGCTGCTGGTATTGTAATAGCGATGTGTCGAGGAGCAGTGAGCATTTTAAATTACGTATCATTTTTTTTGAAGAGTATTAGTGAGTTTTCACGCCATGTTTCAACTATGTGAGAAAGAACAAGGTACGTCCATCAGTAATACGATGAATTTCCCTATTTATTTTGTGTGATTTTCTTTTCTTGCTTTAATTTTTCTTTCATATTTATTTAATAAATCCCCTGGTTTAAACCATTTCTTCTTTTATTTCTAATAGAAGTAGTCTTGCCCTTGTTACCTGATTACAAGGGGGGGTTTTCAGCTCAGGGTTATGTATGTGCCTTGCCCGGTCGACACGATCCGGGCCTCAAATATTGTTCCCCATGAATATTTCACTAAGTTATTGCTTGGATCGCTGATTTATGTAGTGATAGATGGGGAGGGTGTGGCTCAGTAAATGGTAGCAGTAGCGTGCTCGACTGGGATACCTCCTCTGAAAGGAAATCGGACGAGGTAGAGCTGGAAACCCATTCGAAGTCAGTTCTGGTCGCTTTAATTTAATCTCATGATTCAGTTAGTCTCTGGCCCTAATTTTAAGTGTGATCTTTAATTTATGTCCATTGTTGAATTCAAATCCATTGTTGTTATATTGTGTATGTGTCTCGTGTTCAAACCTTTGAAACTTGGGTTGCGATATGGATAATCAGAAGGCTGTAGAAATAAATAATCGTAACGATAGTATTACTAGCGACATGCCTAACCCGGAAAGCGAAATGGAGCAAGGGACGAATGAACTCCATGTTTCGTTCGCGGGAAGCAACCGCTGTAATTCATGCCCTGACGATAACAATGCCATTACCTTTCGTAATCGTATTCCTGACGAAAATCGTAAGCGATTAACTTCCCCTTCTCCTAGGCCCAGTTTCGACCGGCATGCCGAAGTGAACCCCGTGTTTGAAATTGTGAGAAAATGGAGGTTAAATTTCTCTGGTGAAGGGAAAACCTCCAGTGTAATTGAATTTTTGGAGCGAGTTGAGGACATAGCTGAGTGTAGCTCGTTACCTCTCGATTTCTTTGTGCCCGTCATCCCGGGAATGCTGGAAGGGCCTGCTCTAAAATGGTATAGGCTTATTAAAGGGAGTATCATAACGTGGAGTGAATTCGCCAGCCGCATAAAGGAGCGATTCGGGGTATCTGATATAGACTACTGTCTGAAGCAGGAAATCTTCCGTAGAACGCAAGGAGTAGGTGAAAGCATCGACGACTATGCCACTGGGATTTTGACGTTATTTAACCGCATGAATGTTAAGGTGCCCGAAGACGAGATTTTCGACCAATTCTATAGAAATCTTGCCCCCGACTACAAGCTACACATTAAACGGTCTCTAGTTCAGAGCGTCGACGACATCATCAACCTGGGTCGCGAATTCGAGGGGGTAGTTAGCCAAAACAAACAATACCGTCCGCCTCCCATCCCATCCGAGTGCTCTTTTCCTGACGTCGCTTGTCGTACGCCCATCAAATCTGTTAGTTTTGGTACCTCCCCTCCTCTGTCTCGTCTCGTCCGTAGCCCCGAACGCAGGCCCAGCCCTCAAACTCCCCCCCCGCTTTATGTCAATGCAACCCAACCATCCAACACAGCTCCTGTAAAGGGTGGTAGAGTCAAGTCATGTTGGAATTGTGGTAAATTAGGCCACGTCTCAAAGAACTGTTGGTCCAGGCCTCCTGCAAAGTGTTCTCAGTGTGGTCTTGTTGGTGTCACAGCGCGCGTATGTCCTCGTTGTAACCCTCAGCAGGGAAACTAGAGGCGCGCCGGCGTGATGGCCCGCCGTTGGCGCCTAAGGTCGGTCTCAATAAAAGGATCTGGGGCCTTCCGTCATCTACCCCATGGGCCAAAGTTTATATTGGGTCTCGTGTATTGTATGGCTTGTTGGATACCGGCTCGTGTATTTCTCTTGTAGACAAATCCCTAGTGCTTTCTATGAAATTAGAGTATCTTCCTGAAAGTGAGAACCCGAGAAAGTACGTGTCTGTCGATGGTCGTGAGGTGTGTCCCGTTGGTAGAACCAAGTGCCATATCAAGATACATGGTTTGTCGTGGGATTGGACGTTTCATGTTGTGCCCAACCTGTCCGCGCCGATCATACTAGGGACCGATTTTATGTTGGCTACCGGCTTGTCCCTCGATTTCATTAATCGATCCTTTGCCTTTCGCTTTAAATCTGATGTCAGTTACCCCTTTGAGACACCATTTCAGCGTCCCACTGTGTCCGCTCTGATGGAACCTCCTCTTATCAATGCCTCATGTGAGCTCAGCGAAAACCAAAATCTCATGTTGAACTGCCTGTTAGAGGAGTTTTCCGACGTCTTGACCGATAAGCTTGGGTGTGCTAAAAATTTTTCATACTGCATCGAACTCAAAGATGACACTCCTGTGAGGTCCCCTCCGTTCAGTTGTTCGCCCCCGAAGTTGTCCGCTATGAGGGAATATGTCAACGACCTGCTAGACAAGAAGGTCATCAGTCACTCCAAGTCCCCTTTTAGTAGTCCCGCCTTCCTAATCCCTAAAAAGGACGGCAAACTGAGATTCGTGATAGACTACAGAAAGGTCAACAAGAACATTGTCTTCGACAGCTTCCCATTACCCACCATCGAAAGTGCCTTCCAGCATTTTCATGGCGCCAAGTACTTCACTGTATTTGACTTCAATTCCGCATATTATCAGATCCCCTTGGACCTTAAAAGTCGCCCCTGTACTGCCTTCGCCACTCCGTTCGGATTGTTCGAATTCAATAAAGTCCCGATGGGCATTTCTGTGGGAGGACAAGCGCTTAGCCGCGTGATGGACTCAATTTTCGGTGACCTCAAATTTTCCTGTGTATTTAATTTTTGGACGATCTTCTGATCTTTTCACCCAGCTTTGACGAGCACCTGGCCCATCTTCGCGAAGTTCTCAGTCGGTTGCGCAAGCACGGCTTCACGATCAACCCAAAGAAGGTCTCTCTTTGTACCAAACGGCTAAATTTTCTAGGCCACGTTGTATCTGACTCTGGAATCGCTGTAAACCCTGATCGGGTTAAGTGCATCAAAGATTTTCCCCCGCCCAAAAACGTTCGCGGTGTGCGAAGATTTCTTGGTATGGTAGGATTTTACAGCCGGTTCATCAAAAATTTCTCTCAGACTTCGGCCCCTTTAAACCTGCTGAAAAGAAAAGGTTGTCGCTTTGTCTGGAGCCATGATCAAACCCAGGCCTTCGAACAATTGAAACAGGCACTCTGTGAAGCCCCTGTATTGCATAGTCCGGATTTTTCCCGCGATTTCATCTTGCAATGCGACTCCAGCGAGCTCGCTGTGTCCGCGGTGCTCAATCAAGCCGATGAGCAGGGTAAGCTAGTCCCCGTCGCGTACTTCAGTAAACTGCTACATGGAGCTGAACTGAGGTATTCCATTTACGAAAAAGAATGCCTGGCAGTAGTTTTGGGTGTCGAAAAGTTTCGCTCGTATCTTGAGCACCGCCATTTTTACATCCACACGGACAATCAAGCTCTCTCGTGGATGAGCGCTAATGTGAAAAGACTTGGTCGAACCGCCAGATGGATTCTCCGATTATCTGCGTACAAATTTACTGTCGTACATGTCCGTGGAAAGGACAATGTTGTAGCCGACTGCTTGTCGCGCATGTTCGAGGGAGTGAAGGAGAGTGCGGTCGAACCTGGGGAAGACCGTGTCCCAACCGAAGAAGATAACACCATTAGTATTTTGCAAAATTTCCCATGGTCCTTCACGGATATCTCCGAACACCAGAAGGACGACTCCGAGTGTCGCGAGTTGTTGAAACGAATCGCGGATGGCTCTCTTGAAGACGAGTCGTATAGTGTTAAGAGAGGATTGTTGTCCCGTCGATGTCGGAAAAATGGTAGTGACAGAATTTACGTACCCTTGAAATTGAGGCCCATGCTACTTCAGTTTTATCACGACTCCTATCTGGGCGCTCATTTAGGTCAATATAAAACTTTAAATTGAATCTCTCGCGACTACTTCTGGCCTAACTTGAAAAGAGATGTTTTGGAGTATGTAAGAAGTTGCGATGTTTGCCAGAGGGCTAAACCCGCGCAGTCTTCTCTCGTTGGACCCCATTCTTCTGACATAGCAACATGCCCCGGAGAAAGGTTATTCATTGACTATTTTGGCCCCCTCAGCAAGTCCAAGAATGGCAACGTTGGGATCTTGTCCGTCGTTGATGCATTTTCAAAATTTGTTTGGCTATTTCCCGTGCGCAAGATAAATTCGAACAACGTTGTGCATTTCTTATCCCGGCACATTTTTGGAATTTACGGACCCCCTAAGACGATAGTGACCGACAATGCGTCCACCTTTAACTGTCGTAAGCTCCGACACTTATGCTTTGGGTGGGGAATCAAGCATGTGTTTTTAAGCCCTCACTATCCCAAACCCTCGCACGTTGAAAGGTTCCATCGAAATCTCAAAGCTTGTTTGACGGCCTTTCACAACGCTGACCAGCGCAGCTGGGACTGTAATCTTGATTTCTTTGTTTTAGCATTCAACAGCAGTGTACATGAGTCGCACCGGCAAGCCCCGGCTGCTCTATTTCTAGGTAGAGATCTCGTCGACCCACTGCAATTGAAGTGGAATATTGGATATCTGTCCAAACCGTCCAGGACGATGGACGTAGAGGCCAAATGGAAGGAAGCAGTGACACAGTTAACCAGGGCTCGAGACCGTGTGGCTGAGAGGTACAATCGGAACAGAAAGAGAGTAAAGCTTGAAGTTGGAGACTTGGTCGTAGTGAAAGTTTTTCCATTGAGCTCAACGGCAAATCAAGTCACGGCCAAATTATGTTATAAATGGTCTCAGCCTAAAAAGGTAACCAGATTCCTAGGACCTGTGACAGTAGAACTGGAAGATGTAGTAAGTAAGAAGGTGAGCAAGGCTCACGTCTCGATGGTAAAGGCTTACCATCAAAGAAGCCAGTAAACCTCGTATATTTCCATATCTTACGTATCTGTAGTGGTGTATATTAACCTTGTCCTTAATGAATTCCCAGTTTTCTAACATGCCTTTTCTTTCAGGTAAAAATCGTGTTTCATGAATGAGAACGGAAATGAAAGAAAGGAAATAAAAAAAAGGGAAGTGATTCGAATTGCTGGAGTTGAACCGAATTCACATCCAGATCCCTGAGTGCATGGAAATATTATACCCAGCCGCCTTGACTTTTGAATGCCTAGATTTCAACCTGAGTGCGCGAATGAAACAGTGTAATAATGGACTGATGTAAATCAGCGTTGCACGTGACAAGCTAATACAGACCTCCCATGAGGCGGACTTTCTCATTTAAAAATGTATAATGTGGTGACTGTTCTTGCAAATTTCATGTGTCCGTAAATAATTGTAGATATAAGTAGTTCATAAGTACTTAGGTTAAGTGGGCGCGCGCTCGTAGTTTTAAGTTATGGACCTCTTTAAAATGCGTCCACTCGTCTGATCAACGAGTTTCGGAGCATTTTAAAAGGCGGTGCCGCTGGATATTTGAACCATGCTTATCGCATGTTCCACGATTTGACATTTAATTATGTAAATAGCTTCCTTCAGTTTTGTGTGTCAGTCTAATGACGTCCAGTAGGGAGCAGCACACGCTATGTTTTTATCTGTGAGGTCGTTCGTTTTGCTGAGCGATAATTTTTACTCTGTGGAGTTCTTCTGCTGTTCTATGTGGGGCAGATACTAACAATGGCTGCCGCTATGTTCGGTGTGGCATTTTTATGCCTCAAATATTCATTCAATGTGTTCAAGCCTGGACCTTTCACGCTAACTGCTATTCGATTTTACCATTGATAATCACAGGTACGTGATACTTGGTTTATATTTAAATTTGGTGACGATTTATTCCCGTATGTTACGGTCGATGGCATACATCTTTCCCCTCCGTCATACGATGTGCTTGAATGAATGTATCTGTGGTCTTGTTGTTATAATTGAAAAAGGGTCTCTGTGGTTATGATTTGGTGCACTGCGTGCTTTAATACTGCGTGATCCTCGTGATGTGCCCCTTGTCTCGACCGCAGGAGACACCAATCCTGGTTGTACGAGGCGCAACATGCCAGTGATGTGAATAAAGTAATGTCCAATTCTGACCTTATGTGTAATTGCACGCCGCACGCAAACATTTGAGTAATTGAGACCCACTGATAATGACCGTGGAGTCACAATTTATGGTTTGTATTTGACCACGAAATCTGAACGGCCGTTCGTGTTTTATTTTCCCGATACCCTCATTGTGTGTGCGTGAATGTGGTATGCATGTGAGTTCGAATGTGTGGGAGAGGAAAGGTTGATATGCCGGTTGACCTGTTGTATTTGTCTTTCAAATTCTGCGCCTTGTTTGGTTTTCAGCGCAGACCTATATTTATTTATCATTCATGGCTGATGCTCAGCTTGAGTACCCGCCATGTTGGTTTCATATTTGCGCATGGGCGTACCTATTGTATTCTTTGGGTCTTGTCTTGGCTTTGATTGGTCCATGGAGGCTGTGCTCAGTCTCATCTGTCGTTATTCTTATCTGCCTTTTGTTCTCCGGCACGGCTTATTGTTGTGCGAACGTTTCGCATTGTTAGTTGCCTAATGAATACATGATGCAGTGCCTTGGATATTTGAATCTCGGTAAAACGGGCGACCTGGTTGAATAGTTTATGATGAAAGGAAGCTGCTGGTATTGTAATAGCGATGTGTCGAGGAGCAGTGAGCATTTTAAATTACGTATCATTTTTTTTTGAAGAGTATTAGTGAGTTTTCACGCCATGTTTCAACTATGTGAGAAAGAACAAGGTACGTCCATCAGTAATACGATGAATTTCCCTATTTATTTTGTGTGATTTTCTTTTCTTGCTTTAATTTTCTCTCATATTTATTTAATAAATCCCCTGGTTTAAACCATTTCTTCTTTTATTTCTAATAGAGGTAGTCTTGCCCTTGTTACCTGATTACAAGGGGGGGTTTTCAGCTCAGGGTTATGTATGTGCCTTGCCCGGTCGACACGATCCGGGCCTCAAATATTATTCCCCATGAATATTTCACTAAGTTATTGCTTGGATCGCTGATTTATGTAGTGATAGATGGGGAGGGTGTGGCTCAGTATTGCAGCTGCATTTATCCCGTAGAATCCGGGTATGTCTATTGGATGTAACATATTCACTGTCTCATTCGCGCACTCAGGTTGAAATCTAGGCATTCAAAAAGTCAAGGCGGTTGGGTATGATATTTCCATGCACTCAGGGATCTGGATGTTAGTTCAGTTCAACTCCAGCAATTCGAACCACTTTTTTTTCTCTTTCCTTTCTTTCCTTTCCGTTCTCGTGCACGAAACACGAATTTTACCTGAAAGAAAAGGCATATTAGAAAATTCGGAATTCATTAAGGACAAGGTTAATTTACACCACTACAGACACGTAAGATGTGGAAATATACGAGGTTTGCTGGCTTCTATGATGGTAAGCCTTTACCATCGAGACGTGAGCCTTGCTTACCCTCTTACTTACTACGTCTTCCAATTCTACTGTCACAGGTCCCAGGAATCTGATTACCTTTTTAGGCTGAGACCACTTATAACATAATATGACCGTGACTTGATTTGTCGCTGTGCTCAATGGAAAAACTTTCACTACGACCAAGTCTCCAACTTCCAGCTTTACTCTCTTTCTGTTTCGATTGTACCTCTTGGCCACACGGTCTCGAGCCCTGGTTAACTGTGTAACTGCTTCCTTCCATTTGGCCTCTACGTCCATCGTTCTGGACGGTTTGGACAGATACCCAATATTCCACTTCAATTGCAGTGGGTCGACGAGATCCCTGCCTAGAAATAGAGCAGCCGGGGCTTGCCGGTGCGACTCATGTACACTGCTGTTGAATGCTAAAACAAATAAATCAAGATTACAGTCCCAGCTGCGCTGGTCAGCGCTGTGAAAGGCCGTCAAACAAGCTTTGAGATTTCGATGGAACCTTTCAACGTGCGAGGATTTGGGATAGTGAGGGCTTAAAAACACATGCTTGATTCCCCACCCAAAGCATAAATGTCGGAGCTTTCTATAGTTAAAGGAGGACGCATTGTCGATCACTATCGTCTTAGGGGGTCCGTAAATTCCAAAAATGTGCCGGGATAGGAAGTGTACAACGTTGTTAGAATTTATCTTGCGACGGGAAACAGCCAAACAAATTTTGAAAATGCGTCAACGACGGACAAGATCCCAGCGTTGCCACTCTTGGACTTGGTGAGGGGGCCAAAATAGTCGATAAATAACCTTTACTCGGGGCATGTCGCTATGTCAGCAGAATGGGGTCCAACGAGAGAAGACTGCGCGGGTTTAGCCCTTTGGCAAACATCGCAACCTTTTACATACTCTAAAACATCTCTTTTCAAGTTAGGCCAGAAGTAGTCAAGAGAGATTCAATTTAAAGTCTTATATTGACCTAAATGAGCACCCAGATAGGAGTCGTGATAAAACTGAAGTAGCATGGGCCTCAATTTCAAGGGTACGTAAATTCTGTCACTACCATTTTTCCGACTTCGACGGGACAACAATCCTCTCTTAACACTATACGACTCGTCTTCGAGAGAGCCATCCGCGATCCGTTTCAACAACTCACGACACTCAGAGTCGTCCTTCTGGTGTTCGGAGATATCCGTGAAGGACCATTGGAAATTTTGCAAAATACTAATGGTGTTATCTTCCTCGGTTTGGACACGGTCTTCCTCGGGATGGACCTCACTCTCCTTTACTCCCTCGAACATGCGCGACAAGCAGTCGGCTACAACATTGTCCTTTCCACGGACATGTACGACAGTAAATTTGTACGCAGATAATCGGAGAATCCATCTGGCGGTTCGAGGAAGTCTTTTCACATTAGCGCTTGATTGTCCGTGTGGATGTAAAAAAGACGGTGCTCAAGATACGAGCGAAACTTTTCGACACCCAAAACTACTGCTAGGCATTCTTTTTCGTAAATGGAATACCTCAGTTCAGCTGCATGTAGTAGTTTACTAAGGTACGCGACGGGGACTAGCTTACCCTGCTCATCAGCTTGGTTGAGCACCGCGGAAAGAGCGAGCTCGCTGGAGTCGCATTTGAAGACGAAATCGCGGGGAAAATCCGGACTATGCAATACAGGGGCTTCACAGAGTCCCTGTTTCAATCGTTCGAAGGCCTGGGTTTGATCATGGCTCCAGACAAAGCGACAATCTTTTCTTTTTAACAGGTTGAAAGGGGCCGAAATCTGAGAGAAATTTTTGATGAACCGGCTGTAAAATCCTACCATACCAAGAAATCTTCGCACACCGCGAACGTTTCTGGGCAGGGGAAAATCTTTGATGCACTTAACCCGGTTAGGGTTTACAGCGATGCCAGAATCAGATACAACGTGACCTAGAAAATTTATCCGTTTGGTACAAAGAGAGACCTTCTTTGGGTTGATCGTGATGCCGTGCTTGCGCAACCGACTGAGAACTTCGCGAAGATGGGCCAGGTGCTCGTCAAATCTGGCGAAAAGATCAGAAGATCGTCCAAAAACTTAAATACACAGCAAAATTTGAGGTCACCGAAAATTGAGTCCATAACGCGCCTAAGCGCTTGTCCTACCACAGAAATGCCCATCGGGACTTTATTGAATTCGAACAATCCAAATGGAGTGGCGAAGGCAGTACAGGGGCGACTTTTAAAGCCCAAGGGGATTTGATAATATGCGGAATTGAAGTCAAATACAGTGAAGTACTTAGCGCCGTGAAAATGCTGGAAGGCACTTTCGATGGTGGGTAGTGGGAAGCTGTCGAAGACAATGTTTTTATTGACCTTCCGGTAGTCTATCACGAACCTAAATTTGCCGTCCATTTTAGGGATTAGGAAGGCGAGACTTCTAAAAGGGGACTTGGAGTGACTTATGACCTTTTTATCTAGCAGATCGTTGACATAATCCCTCATAGTGGGCAACTTGTGGGGCGAACAAGTGAACGAAGGGGACCTCACAGGAGCGTCATCTTTGAGTTCGATGGCGTATGAGAAATTCTTGGCACACCCAAGCTTATCGGTCAAGACGTCGAAAAACTCCTCTACCAGGCAGTTCAACATGAGATTTTGGTTTTCGCTGAGTTCACATGAGGCATTGATAAGAGGAGGTTCCGTCAGCGCGGACACAGTGGGACGCTGAAATGGTGTCTCAAAGGGGTAACTGACATCAGATTTAAAGCGAAAGGCAAAGGATCGATTAATGAAATCGAGGGACAAGCCGGTAGCCAGCATAAAGTCGGTCCCTAGTATGATCGGCGCGGACAGGTTGGGCACAACATGGAACGTTCAATCCCACAACAAACCATGTATTTTGATATGGCACTTGGTTCTACCAACGGGACACACCTCACGTCCATCGACAGACACGTACTTTCTCGGGTTCTCACTTTCAGGAAGATACTCTAATTTCATAGAAAGCACTAGGGATGTGTCTACAAGAGATATACACGAGCCGGTATCCTACAAGCCATACGATACACGAGACCCAACATAAACTTTGGCCCATGGGGTAGATGACGGAAGGCCCCAGATCCTTTTATTGAGACCGACCTTAGGCGCCAACGGCGGGCCATCACGCCGGCGCGCCTCTAGTGTCCTTGCTGAGGGTTACAACGAGGACATACGCGCACTGTGACACCAACAAGACCACACTGAGAACACTTTGCAGGGGGCCTGGACCAACAGTTCTTTGAGACATGACCTGATTTACCACAATTCCAGCACGACTTGACTCTACCACCCTTTACAGTAGCTGTGTTGGATGGCTGGGTTGCAGTGACATAGAGCGGGAGGGGATTTTGAAGGTTAAGCTTGCGTTCGGGGCTACGGACGGGACGATATGGAGGAGGGGAGGTACCAAAACTAACAGATTTGTTGGGAGTACGACAAGCGACGTCAGGAAAAGAGCACTCGGACGGAACAGGAGGCGGACAGTTTTGTTTGTTTTGGCTAACTATGCCCTCGAATTCGCGACCCAGGTTAATGATGTCGTCGACGCTCTGAACTAGAGAGAGTTTAATGTGCAGCTTGGAGTCGGGGGCAATATTTCTATATAATTGGTCGAAAATCTCGTCTTCGGGAACCTTAACATTCATGCGGTTAAATAACGTCAAAATCCCAGTGGCATAGTCGTCGATGCTTTCACCTACTCCTTGCGTTCTACAGAAGATTTCCTGCTTCAGACAGTAGTCCATATCAGATACCCCGAATCGCTCCTTTATGCGGCTGGCGAATTCACTCCACGTTATGATACTCCCTTTAATAAGCCTATACCATTTTAGAACCGGCCCCTCTAGCATTCCCGGGATGACGGGAACAAACAAATCGAGAGGTAACGAGCTACACTCAGCTATGACCTCAACTCGCTCCAAAAATTCAATTACACTGGAGGTTTTCCCTTCACCAGAGAAATTTAACTTCCATTTTCTCACAATTTCAACACGGGGTTCACTTCGGCATGACGGTCGGAACTGGGCCTAGGAGAAGGGGAAGTTAATCGCCTACGATTCTCGTCAGGAATACGATCACGAAATATAATGACATTATTATCGTGAGGGCATAAATTACAGCGGTTGCTTCCCGCGGACGAAGCATGGAGTTCGTTTGTCCCTTGCTCCATTTCGCTTTCCGGCTTAGGCATGTCGCTAGTAACACTATCGTTACGATTATTTATTTCTACAGCCTTCCGATTATCCATATCGCAACCCAAGTTTCAGAGGTATTAAACACGGGACACCCACACACAAAATAACACCAATGGATATGAATTCAACAATGCACATAAACTATACTGAACCATTCTGTTCATTGGAGCAATTGTATTAATTTGAGGATTGGATATTGGAATCATACTAGGCCACCCACGAAGCCGATGTCTTACAGTATATGTCATAAAGGGGTCCAGAAGAAGCGTTCTAATGTGAATTGAGCGCGAGCGTCATTATGAGAAATCTCCAGAACTCATTAAAGGAAGTTATGTCCCAAGCCAAGCCTCTTGATGAAGTTTGGGGACGCTTTCCAGTTCGCGGCTAAACTTATTCTAGGAGGGAAGAATGAAATAAATTAATATCTTTGGTTACAGAAGAGTTGCATTGGATTTGAGACAAGAATTGCAACCTGTATTATTTCTGCTTTATTTTGATAGGCATTAGGGCTGCATTCATTAATGCATTCGCTAATTTGAGCTCATGATATAATTAATGCGGGAAATTTTCCCGGGCACGCTAAGATTGCACGCAGCCAAGTGGCTTGATGACGCGACCCGGAATTATAAATTAAGGCCGCCAGGGCATATCAGAGTCATTCGTGGACCGAGAGGCTGCGGGAACGAATCGTCATACTACGTGTTGGTCCTGAGAACAACGCTTTGTCTTCAAGCTACACCGACTACCTGTACTGCTATTTCTGCAAAGATGTAAGTAATCAACTTGAATATCCAGATGAATTGAAGATTTTACCTATGAGATTATGCTATGGGGAGATGAGGTACTGCTTATAAGAGACTAATGAACTAATAGCTTCATATTTCTGTGAGGTCAAGGTATGACAGACGAAATGCTAGAATTAATATTGGCTCAGGTTAGGAATTCTAAAACTATTTGTTGTCCGTGTGAGAGGGTGATAGAACAGTGACTGAGAGTAGTGAAGAAACTCTTGTGTACCAGGTTAAAACTCTGAACGAGACTTGGTCAGTGTAACGTGTGAGACACGCTAGTAGTGGAAACAGGCATCGAGTTTGGACAGTCTGTAATATATGAATTTATTTTCAGTTACCCCAGCATCAAGTCAGAACGAGTGTTTGACAGCATCATTCCAAAGAAGCCACAACCAGGAGCTGAAGCCAACACAACAACGGGCATCGATCCAGGAACGTTGGGAGCACCTGACCAGCACAACATCGAAGAGGACACCTTCCGACTACAGAGGGAGCTGTACGAAGACACCACACCAGCAAGAATGTCTCCAAGTGGTCAACAGTACCTGATGCAAGCTCGGCAGTCTATCAGAATGTGGTAGATCCAGTGGTCCACAGGGATGGCCGCTCCGCTATGTCTTCTAAATTAAGGTCAGAGCTTTCCAATTCTGTTCCAAGCATGTCATTTAAATTTAGATAGGAATATGGGGGCCGTCAGGCAGCAGATTTGTGGTAATAGGAGAATTTCCCTTGTAATATAGAGCTAGGCCTCAAACTCGAACCCCGTACTTTAAGGTAGATGTTATTTGTAAAGTCCTTGTTAGCGAAGTTATAGTTCATTTTGATTGCGTTATTTTAAAGTACGTGTTTTTGTAAGGGTCTGATTGAACTCATTTGGGCATAGGAGGTTAGTCTACAGATAGGTACTTTTATTTGATCGCATTTAGGCATTTGTTTCTGCAGACGTAGATATGTGTTGTGGTGACCAAGACATGACCAGTAATTCACCCAGATTCACTAATAGAGCGAGCGAGTCCGAATATTGAGAGATATGAGCCCATGAGAGGCCGAAATAAGATTAGCGATTGATATGAGAGAGCCCAGCGCAGTTGAGAGTACGTATTGGAGAGGCCTAGTATGGCCATGTGTTTATTGCATATTGATTTGTGTCTTTGTCGTATCAAGGTTGAGCCCATGGGAGGCGGAAATAAGATGAGTTATATCGCTGGAGGTATTGAGACAGGGGCAGATAGCCCAGGTATATTTAAATGAGGGCTTTAGCAGCTGACTACGTGAAGTGTTCTTTTGAAAGGCAAGAATTTAGCCTGTCGACCATTTGTGCTCATAAATTAGGGGCTGCCGCAAGCAAAGTGAAGAGGGTGGAGGTCGTTGAGCTTGACGTCACAGGCTAGTGAGTTGGTTATTGTCGTCTGCAGCTTGTCAAGGGTGCCTGGGGAAGAAACGACCTTCATGTTTTGAAAGCAGGGAGTGATCTTTTTATGGCCTATTTGTTTTACGTAATATTTTAACACTGGCCCGTTTTATACTGACACCCTTGTATGGGTTGATTGGATTCTTTCATATTGTTTGCATAGGTATCTTGGACACCTTACCTGTCATAGGACTAGGGTTCGTGACCAAGTCAGGTCATTGTAAATTTGTGGTGATTTTTGTTTGCACCGGGGTTCGACGACGCGAGGCATTGTATATTTTTAGGGGAATCATTATTTTGTGTAATCAAGCAGATACCCATCTTTCTAAACTTCGTTACTTACCCTATTGTAACATGCTTGTTGCAGTACTGCAGTTCGTGAAGGCAGTGAACTGGTAGTCATCAGCTCAGCGTCATTTGACCATATTATATTGAAATGATCTTTTATTTGTAAATAATGCAATTTTGTGTAATAAATCCCTATTTGTTAAACTATGAATGCAGCGAGTTTTCTGTTAGATTTTTTTTATTTTATTTTGATTTAGCGAATTCTTACCTGAGTAGGCACATGTCCTAGTATTTTATCTTTATGTGGCCCCGTTATACCCATGTTATCCCTGAGAAGAGCGCTGTACCGGCTGAATGAAGAGGACTGTGTTCAGGTAAGACTATGTGCACCAGCTCACGTCCGTGAGAGTTCGTTCACTACTGTACTCTGGGTTCGAGACCGGCCTTCGCCTGGACGGAACTCTAAAGTGCAGTAGGGCACATAGTATTTATGGCGCCGAGCAACGTGGTGGCCGAAATTCCGTAAAGGGGCCATAGCACCATAGTATAAATGGCACTAGCCATCGTGTTGGCCGAATTTTCGTAAAGGGCTAACCATAGCGCCACGGTATTAATGACGACGAGTAACGAATGGCCCGATATTTCAGTAAAAGGGACCATAGCGCCTTTGTCTACAGGGTGAACTTGGTGTGGCTAACTGAGGACCCGATATTGCAGTAAGGAGGGTCATACAGTTTATTTTATTATGCCGTCAGGTGATGCTTGATATTTGTGTAAACGAGCTCACATAACCAAGTGGTATTTTACTGATTTTCCCCATAAAATAGGGCTATAGGTCATAATGTGTGTCTATAAAAACAGGACCGGATATTTCGGTAAATAAAGGTCGTGCAAGGCTTGATTTCAGGCATATGTTATGGCAGCTGCATTCAATTATGTGTTGTGCAGGTATACCAAGTTTGGTCTGTGATCTGTACTGTTAGCTTGAGGATATATTTGGAGGATGTTGTTAAACTTGTGAGGTTGAATGACTGCCAGTTCAAAGAGGTATTTTGTGATGTTATGTCTTTGGTCTTACCATTAGTATATGGATCTTGCTGTTGATGGTGTTTAGCGAGGATGTGCTGATTTTGTGGTTTCCTTGAGGTGATGGAGGATATTCGTGCGGGGATTTGACCTGCAGGGTGTTGTGTTTTCCAGGTGTATAACCGTATAGCTTGGATTTTTGCATGTGGTAGTTTTTGCTGGTTTATGACATTTTGTGGGAGAATTTTATGTTTGTGTTGTATATATATTTTGTATCATAGTGTTGTACTGACGGTTACCCTATGTTGAATGACATGATATTAGATTGAGGTAGCCAATTGAGGCTTTGAAAGTTCGAGAGTTTAGCAGTAGGAACATTTTGATAAATTAGAAAGTGTAGGAAATTTATAGTATTTGAAATTTAATCGAGGACATACGGAGCGGCTTTTCCCGCCGGACTTTATAACAAGTGAGTGGAATGTCGGTAGACATAGGAGAGATGCTGAGGCAACTCAGCGAGCAGATAAAAGAACAATGTGCAAAAAACGAGGAACAGTTTGTGGCGCTTAAAGAGGAGGTAGGAATTATTAAAGGACAACAGACTACGCTTAGAGAGGATGTAGGAGCTATTAAAGGACAAACGGATAGGAATAGTGAGCTGTTCACGGAACAGTGTGCCAAAAGCGAGGTACAGTTTGTGGCGCTGGGGGAACGTTTGAACGACCAAGTCAGTGCTCAATTTAAAGAACAAGAAATTAGGAACTCGGATCAGATAAAAGAACTTAAAGTACATGTAACCGAGCAACTTACGGAGAAAATCGCGGAGTGCGAAGAAAAGGTGACCGAACAAGTAGTACGCACCGAAACACGGGTAGCTAACCAAATAACTGAGCTAAGGGAACACACTAGCATTCGTTTGGAGCAATTGGCCTCTGAAAATGAAGCAACTAGGGAAACCATAGCAGAATTAGATACCAAAATAGATAATGTACGGCTGTGCTGTGTTACCACGACCGAGAGGTTGAGTAAACAGATGGAGGAATCGCACAGAACGGTAGAGAAGCAAATCCTGGAAGTAAAGAATAGTATCGAGGGGATAGAACAGCGCATGGAAGAAAAAGATAAGGAGACTCAGTCCGAACTAGGAACATTTAGAGAAAACTTGGTGGCAGTCGTAGTCCGCATGGATCATACTCAGGAAGAACTAGTCAGAATAGAAGAAAAACTAGAGGCTAGGACTCAAGAAGTGGTAGACAAATATGAAAGGGCGACCGAGAAAAATAAGGCTAAAATTGCTGGACTAGAATTGGATTTACAACGAACTAGGAAGGAAATCAGCACGGAGGTCCAGGGTTTGAAGAAGTGCCGTGAGCAGGAACAACGAACAACTGAGAAACGTATATTAGGGTTAGAACATGAAATGGAGAATATACGGGATAAATTGGACCTATTAAAAATTGAGGAAGACAACGGAGTAAAGAAGCGAAAACTGAGTAGGACTCATAGCCCGATGGAACGCCAGTATGGAGGTAACAGCCTGAATGAAAGTCAGGAAGAGGGACATGAGATACTAGGAGAATCATTTAGGGCTAAGCCAAGAATAGGAAATTCAACCCTATTCAGTCAAGACAGTGTATTCCCGGGTTACCATTGGATTAGGGCACCCGAGGAGAAACCGAAGAAATTTGAGGGGAATGGAGAGGTCACACCCCGTTCATTCCTGAAAGAGTTAGAGACCTACATGGACGAAGGACAGATACCACCGGAGCGCAGACTACGCACGGCAGAAAAGTATCTTGGAGGGATTGCTGGAGCTTGGTTTAAAGCGTTTGGGCAATCATTTAAGAATTATGATGAGTTTAAACGGGCATTCCTGAATAAATTCTGGAATCAGGGACATCAATTGGCGCTGAGAATGGAACTCTACGCACGAAGATATGCGAATAGTACCCCCACTAGACTAAGCGAATTCTTCATTTCCCAATATTTACGTTTGCAAGAGCTAGATCATCAGCCCGAAGAGCTGGAAATCGTCACAACCATTATCAGACAGCTGCCGGTAGAGGTACAGAGGGCTCTTATCGCGGCTAATGTTACGACGGCGGTGGCCGCGGAAGAAATGCTTAGGCTCTGGGACCAAACGTCTACACTGCATCAGCCACGGATACGGGCCATAGAGACTGTCCATAAGGTGAACATACAGGCAGAAGAGCAGATGGAAGAAAGAAGCCACAAGGAATGTCAAAATTCCGGCACTCAAACACCTACCCGGAGGGAACGAGATGAAGAAAATCCGAAACCCAGAGGAGATACGAACTGGCGACCTCGAAGATGGAGCACATGGCAGGAGGAACCGGACCGATGGAAAGGGCAAGAACACCGAAGAAATTCATTCGAACAACGGCGGAATGACCGGCCGTACTGGAGACGAGACGGTGAACGTTACAACTCTAAAAGCAACCGCCCGCGATGGAATGGGAACCGAGCGAGATACGACAGGCCGAGGGAGAGTTCACTGCGCCCGAGAAATGGTGAGAGACAAGACGGCGCCTACCACTCAAGAGGGAGAGAGTCGAGGGAGATGTCAACACGCGACACATGGCAAGAAGCGATCCGGAATCACAGTGCTGCTAACTCTCCTGGAGCTGCGAGCTTGGCATACCAAGAATTTCATAATGGCGCCAGGCCGAGGGGTCTCAACCCAAATGCACCTAGCTTTGCCGAGATCGAGAGAGAGGATAAAAAAAACGAGAAATTTAGTGCCAGGAGATAGAATATTTCGCGAGGATGCCGGTTGGATGACCATAGCTATTCATAATTGGGTTATCACTCCTGATGATCTATTAGAGGATCCTAATAAAAGTAATTTGCCCAGACCGAAAGAATTACCTGTAATTTATACCAGAATTCACGGTTTAAACGTACGCTGTCTGGCTGACACTGGAGCCACGGTCAGTGTAGTATCACAGGCCTTAGTTTCGGACATTCAAAGTAGAGTTCGTATCCCGTCTATACCAATTTCAAAGGTAAAAATTAAAGGGATTATACCTGACAAAGTAACGTCCTGTAAGGAGCAGGTATTACTTGACATCCAGATTGGAGATTTGCTGGTGTCACATCCATGTATTGTGCTGCCTAAAATGGAATACAATCTTATATTAGGAGCCGATTTCTTAAGAGAATACGAAGCTGTTATTGACATGGGTACGAACTCTATCCTGTTAAAATTAAATGGTAACCAGGAACGAGTAGAATTAAACCAGAACCAGGATTACCAACCCGGTGAACGTATTTGGACAATGGACATGCAGACGGAAGGACTTGATTCAGAAATATGGCTACAGGATCACGAAGAAATTATTCCAGAGTTCGAAATTATGGTATCCGAATTGGAAGAACAGCGAGAGAAAGAAAAATTTCTAGAACTATTGCCGAATAAAATCGAAGAAGCAAAGATTAGTCCGGAAGACAAGGGACGGCTGCAGGAGTTATTGATGAGGCATGAGACGGTCTTTGGTTCGAGGCCTGGAAAGATCCCGAATTACCAATACAAATTATGTGTAAATAACTGGGAGCCTTTCAAACAGCGACCATATCCAATTCCAGAGAAGATGTTACCCCAGGTCCGGGAGGTAATCGAAGACATGGAGAGGAACGGGATAATCGCCAAGTCCCCGAGTCCGTTTTTGAATCCGTTATGTGCAGTGCCCAAGGCGAATGGAACGGTGCGCGTGTGCCTTGACGCACGATCTTTGAACCAACGCCTAGTCCCCGAGTATGAGAGACCTCCAAACCTTAAGGATATTCTCAAGAAGTTCGTAGATATGGAATTTTTCAGTACGGTAGACATGACTTCAAGCTTTCACCATATCGTCTTGGATCCAAGTACAAATATGCTAACTGGATTTTTATTTGATAACCAGACGTATATTTTCCTACGTCTTCCATTTGGCCTAGTCTCAAGTTGTGCTGCTTTGATACGGGCACTGGAATCGAACCTCAGTCCCGAGGTAAAAGAGTTTACGATTCGGTATATCGACGATATTTTAATCTGCACTAAAACCCTAGAAGAACACATGGAAAAATTGAATTTACTATTTCAGGACCTCGAGAGATGCAATTTCAAGGTTAATTTTGAAAAGTCACACTTCTGTCAGCGCAGGGTATTGTTCCTGGGGCATGTTGTCGATGGTCAAGGCATCCGGCCCAACCCAGCTAAAATTGCGGTGATACAAAATTTTCCTAGGCCGATCAAGATTAAACATGTTAGGCAGTTCTTGGGCCTAACGAACTTTTTCTCCAATCATTGTCCCGGTTACACGGATACAGTGGCGCCTCTTCAAGATATGTTGAAGACCAATAATAGATGGAAATGGGGAGAAGAGCAAGAAAAAGCTTTTGTAAACACTAAGGTACTTTTAGAAAATTCTGTAAAATTGGGGTACCCTAACTTCGATAGGAAGTTCATCATACAGACGGACGCTTCTGCAGTTGGAGTCGGAGCAGTGCTGTACCAGGAAACACCCGAGAGGGAGCATAAAATATCATATTTGGCTTTCATGAGTAGAAAATTACGAGGGCACGAGTTGAAATACACGACCACCGAGTTGGAGATGTTAGCCATAGTTACTGCCTTAGCTCACTGGAGAAAGTATGTGTACGGATTCCCAGTAGTGATTAGAACTGATCACAAAGCACTTACCTTCATTCTTAAGACGGACATGGCTAATGCACGGGTCAGTAGATGGGCACTTTACGTCCAGCAGTTCGACCTCACGGTAGAACATTGCCCAGGGAAATTGAACATACTAGCTGACGCGTTGAGCAGAAATCCTAATCCGGAGGAACTTACAATACACCTAACTCTGTTAGACCATGAGGATCAGAATATACTGGAGAGACTTCGGAATATTCATGAGGAACAGGAAAATTACCCAGAGACCGGACGGCTAATCCAGTACTTTCGGAAAGAACTCCAACCCGGGACTCCACCGTACGCTGAAGCGGAGCGCAAAGCGGTAAATTATCACTATTTTAACAACATTTTGCATAAATTTGTGGATGAGAATCATACGAAATTTAGAATTGTGGTACCTCCCCGATTACAGATTGACTTGATATGGATAGCTCATCACTCTACAGGACATTCAGGAATTGATAAAGTGGTAGCAACACTGCAGGAAACTTTCGTGTGGCCTAAAATGAGGTCGATGGTACAGAAAATCCTGCGTACCTGTGACATTTGTCAGAGGGTGAAACCAAATCCGTACCTTCTGAAACAACCGCCACGACCACTGATACCTACGGGACCACGTAAATTATTCGCAATAGACTTCTTCGGTCCCTTACCCTCTGCTACTAGGGGCTTAAAGTACATCCTTGTCTGTATGGACGTCTTCAGTAAATTTGTTACATTGTGCCCTATTCAAAAGGCGAATACTCGTTCGACGCTATCGCAGATCAAAAGAAAGATAATACCCATTATGGGTAAGCCTGAGAGTATCTTAAGTGATCATGGGAGTCAATTCACTGCTGCAGGGTTTAAGCGTGAACTAGAAAGACTAGGGATCAAACATGTCTTATCCAGCATCAGACATCCGCAAGCTAACCCGAGTGAACGTATCATGAGGGAGATATCCAAGTATTGTAGGATATACTGCCCGAGAGAACATTATAAGTGGAACACTGTAGTGCCCATTATTACAGAGTGTATTAACACAACTAGACACGAATCGACCGGTATGATTCCAGCATGGATTCACAATAATGAGCTGCCTAAACGTCCTTGGGAAAATGTAATTCCGTGCCCTAGGGATCCTCAACTAGCTCAAGAGATTTGTGATAATAACGTTGCAGAACACTTAAAAGCACAGGCTGAGAAGCGGCTGCGAAGAACTAGGAATAAAAGATTTCATAGACCTCTACAAGTGGGCGAGTTAGTGTTAGTTAAGACACCCACTGTCTCTAACCCTACAGAGAGATACTACCATAAGTTCGCTGAGCTATACACTGGACCGTATAGAATAATTCATAGTTATGAAAATAACTCATACAAGGTACAAAGCTTGGACGCTACAGTGACTAAGGTCTTTAACTCATCAAACCTTAAGCCCTTTTTCCAACCCGGCCAATATCAATTAGACAATCAGGAAGAAGAAGAAGAAGAAGAAGGAGGCGAAGAAGAGGAAGAAGAACCTGAGGAGGAAGACACTGAAAATATTGCCAGAGAGGAGGTTATCATTCCGGAAGAAGATGAAAATGACAGCGAAGAAGAACAACCAGAGGTACCCAATGGTGAAGAAGAAGAAGTGAATATGATTTCTCCAGGCGACCAGAAACAGCTATCTGAGCAGCGCAAAGAAACGGAGTGTCAAGACTGCGAGAGTAACCACCGGAGATTTCTAACTCTGCTGGATGCCTATTACCAAGTTAGGAAGGATAGGGAGGCTATCATGTCTGTAGCTGAAGATAGTCCCATGCACTGAAGTTTTGAATATTGACAGCAGATATGATTGCAATGAGAAAATGATCTTGGATTTTGGGAAAATAAAATTCTTGACAAAATTTTATTTTGTCGTTCACGGGGGGCTATGAACCATTCTGTTCATTGGAGCAATTGTATTAATTTGAGGATTGGATATTGGAATCATACTAGGCCACCCACGAAGCCGATGTCTTACAGTATATGTCATAAAGGGGTCCAGAAGAAGCGTTCTTATGTGAAGTGAGCGCGAGCGTCATTATGAGAAATCTCCAGAACTCATTAAAGGAAGTTATGTCCCAAGCCAAGCCTCTTGATGAAGTTTGGGGACGCTTTCCAGTTCGCGGCTAAACTTATTCTAGGAGGGAAGAATGAAATAAATTAATATCTTTGGTTACAGAAGAGTTGCATTGGATTTGAGACAAGAATTGCAACCTGTATTATTTCTGCTTTATTTTGATAGGCATTAGGGCTGCATTCATTAATGCATTCGCTAATTTGAGCTCATGATATAATTAATGCGGGAAATTTTCCCGGGCACGCTAAGATTGCACGCAGCCAAGTGGCTTGATGACGCGACCCGGAATTATAAATTAAGGCCGCCAGGGCATATCAGAGTCATTCGTGGACCGAGAGGCTGCGGGAACGAATCGTCATACTACGTGTTGGTCCTGAGAACAACGCTTTGTCTTCAAGCTACACCGACTACCTGTACTGCTATTTCTGCAAAGATGTAAGTAATCAACTTGAATATCCAGATGAATTGAAGATTTTACCTATGAGATTATGCTATGGGGAGATGAGGTACTGCTTATAAGAGACTAATGAACTAATAGCTTCATATTTCTGTGAGGTCAAGGTATGACAGACGAAATGCTAGAATTAATATTGGCTCAGGTTAGGAATTCTAAAACTATTTGTTGTCCGTGTGAGAGGGTGATAGAACAGTGACTGAGAGTAGTGAAGAAACTCTTGTGTACCAGGTTAAAACTCTGAACGAGACTTGGTCAGTGTAACGTGTGAGACACGCTAGTAGTGGAAACAGGCATCGAGTTTGGACAGTCTGTAATATATGAATTTATTTTCAGTTACCCCAGCATCAAGTCAGAACGAGTGTTTGACAGCATCATTCCAAAGAAGCCACAACCAGGAGCTGAAGCCAACACAACAACGGGCATCGATCCAGGAACGTTGGGAGCACCTGACCAGCACAACATCGAAGAGGACACCTTCCGACTACAGAGGGAGCTGTACGAAGACACCACACCAGCAAGAATGTCTCCAAGTGGTCAACAGTACCTGATGCAAGCTCGGCAGTCTATCAGAATGTGGTAGATCCAGTGGTCCACAGGGATGGCCGCTCCGCTATGTCTTCTAAATTAAGGTCAGAGCTTTCCAATTCTGTTCCAAGCATGTCATTTAAATTTAGATAGGAATATGGGGGCCGTCAGGCAGCAGATTTGTGGTAATAGGAGAATTTCCCTTGTAATATAGAGCTAGGCCTCAAACTCGAACCCCGTACTTTAAGGTAGATGTTATTTGTAAAGTCCTTGTTAGCGAAGTTATAGTTCATTTTGATTGCGTTATTTTAAAGTACGTGTTTTTGTAAGGGTCTGATTGAACTCATTTGGGCATAGGAGGTTAGTCTACAGATAGGTACTTTTATTTGATCGCATTTAGGCATTTGTTTCTGCAGACGTAGATATGTGTTGTGGTGACCAAGACATGACCAGTAATTCACCCAGATTCACTAATAGAGCGAGCGAGTCCGAATATTGAGAGATATGAGCCCATGAGAGGCCGAAATAAGATTAGCGATTGATATGAGAGAGCCCAGCGCAGTTGAGAGTACGTATTGGAGAGGCCTAGTATGGCCATGTGTTTATTGCATATTGATTTGTGTCTTTGTCGTATCAAGGTTGAGCCCATGGGAGGCGGAAATAAGATGAGTTATATCGCTGGAGGTATTGAGACAGGGGCAGATAGCCCAGGTATATTTAAATGAGGGCTTTAGCAGCTGACTACGTGAAGTGTTCTTTTGAAAGGCAAGAATTTAGCCTGTCGACCATTTGTGCTCATAAATTAGGGGCTGCCGCAAGCAAAGTGAAGAGGGTGGAGGTCGTTGAGCTTGACGTCACAGGCTAGTGAGTTGGTTATTGTCGTCTGCAGCTTGTCAAGGGTGCCTGGGGAAGAAACGACCTTCATGTTTTGAAAGCAGGGAGTGATCTTTTTATGGCCTATTTGTTTTACGTAATATTTTAACACTGGCCCGTTTTATACTGACACCCTTGTATGGGTTGATTGGATTCTTTCATATTGTTTGCATAGGTATCTTGGACACCTTACCTGTCATAGGACTAGGGTTCGTGACCAAGTCAGGTCATTGTAAATTTGTGGTGATTTTTGTTTGCACCGGGGTTCGACGACGCGAGGCATTGTATATTTTTAGGGGAATCATTATTTTGTGTAATCAAGCAGATACCCATCTTTCTAAACTTCGTTACTTACCCTATTGTAACATGCTTGTTGCAGTACTGCAGTTCGTGAAGGCAGTGAACTGGTAGTCATCAGCTCAGCGTCATTTGACCATATTATATTGAAATGATCTTTTATTTGTAAATAATGCAATTTTGTGTAATAAATCCCTATTTGTTAAACTATGAATGCAGCGAGTTTTCTGTTAGATTTTTTTTATTTTATTTTGATTTAGCGAATTCTTACCTGAGTAGGCACATGTCCTAGTATTTTATCTTTATGTGGCCCCGTTATACCCATGTTATCCCTGAGAAGAGCGCTGTACCGGCTGAATGAAGAGGACTGTGTTCAGGTAAGACTATGTGCACCAGCTCACGTCCGTGAGAGTTCGTTCACTACTGTACTCTGGGTTCGAGACCGGCCTTCGCCTGGACGGAACTCTAAAGTGCAGTAGGGCACAATACATTACACTTAAAATAAGGGCCGGTGATTAACAGCATCATGAGATTAGATTAAAGCGACCAGATCAGACTTCGAATGGGTTTCCAGCTCTACCTCGTCCGATTTCTTTCAGAGGAGGTATCCCAGTCAACCACGCTGTGCTACCAGTTACTGAGCCACACCCACTCCATCTATCACTACATAAATCAGTGATCCAAGCAATATCGTTGTTAAATATTCATGGGGAACAATATTTGAGGCCCGAATCGTGTCGACTGGGCAAGGCGCATACATAACCCCGCGCTGAAACCCCCCTTGTAATTAGGTAACATGGGCAAGACTACATCTACTAGCAATAAAAGAAGAAATGGTTTAAACCAGGGGATTTATTAAATAAATATAAAAAACATTTAAAACAAGAGAAGGGAAAATTACAGCAAATAATCAGGGAAATTAATCGTAATAAACATGGACATACATTATTCATGTTCACATAGTTGAAACATGGCGTGAGCTCAAGGCTAATTCTCATCAAATGTATTGATACGTAATTTAAAATGCTCGCTGCCCCTCAACACATCACTATTACATAACCAGCAGCTCCATTTCTGTCATTAACAATTCAATCAGGTCGTCCGTTTTACCAGGATCCACATATTACACGGGCAACTAACAATGAGAAGCCTCAGCACAACAATAAGCCATGCTGGAGAACAAAGGCAGATAAGAATAACAAGAGATGAGACTGAGCACAGCCTCCATGGACCAATCAAAGCCAAGACAGATCCAAAGAATACAATAGGTACGCCCATGTGCTACTCAAGCTGAGCATCAGCCACAGATAAGAAATAAATATATAGCTCTGCGCTGAGAACAAAACAAGGCGCAGAATTTGAAAGACAAATATTATATTATATTATATTATATTATATTATATTATATTATATTATATTATATTATATTATATTATATTATATTTGCCTTTTTTGTAGTGGCGAAGTTAGGACTCATGGTCCTCTCTTACACTTAACCACACTTCATTAACATTGTACATCTGAGAGCAATATTCATAATCTTATCTTAAAACTACCATTACAAACTAGAAACAAAATATGAAACAAAATAACATAAACTCGATAAATATTCTTAGACATGTCTTAAAACTATCGTTACAAATTACAAGTTGATTGACACTAAATACCATAAGCACAGTAAACGTACATTCATACACACATTCACTCTACCAGATTCATTCAGCCTGGCGGCACACATCGAGGAGGTGCTCACGGCAAGACAACTTGAAGAAATTTAAGGATTTATGGCTCTAATGTTGTGGGGGAGAGAATTCCATATTCTAGCTCCATTTGCAACAAAGGAACGGCTAAATGCTGCTGACCTGCTGAGAGGGATAGCAAGTGTACTGCCAGAGCATGTGTTATGCTGGTGGAAAGAGGATAGGAAATTGAGTTGTGAAGATAAGTAGTATGGGATATTCTCTTTTAATACTCAAAAAATTAATACTGCCACGTGGAGGTTTCTATATTGTTCAAATTTTAGAAGGGAAAGTTGTCGATAATAAGGGGTAACATGAACATCATAGCGTAAGGAAAAGATAAATCTAATACACGAGTTCATAGCACGTTGTAATCGGTTTAGTTGTTCTCTCGTGGCATCAATTAGTACTACGTCACAGTAGGAAAATATAGGCAGGATAAGAGTATTTATAAGCCTAATTCTCATGTTTAGTGGCAGCATATTCTGATGATATTTTAGTGGGTGAAGGGACGCGTACAATTTTCTACAGACATTTGTAATGTGCTCTCCCCAGTTAAGATTCTCGTTTATAATTACACCGAGATTTCTTACCGAGTTTTCGTACGGAATAATTTTACCAGATAAAGTTAGTGGAGGAATGTTTTTGTTTTTTGCCGCACTGATTTGTTTCGTCTGCCCAACAATAATAGCTTTAGATTTGTTGGATTAATTAAAATACAGTTTTCATGAGCGTATGCACAGATATTATTTAAGTCAGAGTTCATATAACCTATTGCTTGATTGATGTCTGAAATTTTGGAATGATAATAGATCTGTAGATCGTCAGCATACAAGTGGTATTTACAGTGTCTTAGCCGTGTCGATATATCGTTAATATAGATATGAAGAGAAGTGGTCCAAGTATAGAGCCTTGTGGTACTCCTGAAAATTTCATTACCCATTCGGATGACCTATTCTGAATAATTACGCGTTGTTTTCGTTCCATAAGATATGAGAGAAAGAATTCTAGAGCTGTCTGTCCAAGGTGAAGCGATTTCAATTTAGCAACCAGTACGTCTATATTTACCGTGTCAAAAGCACTGCTAAAATCAAGAAGTGTAAGTAACGTCACCTGCCTTTCGTCCATAGCGCGTCTCATGTCGTCTGTAACTTTCAGCAGGGCAGTGGCCGTACTGTGTCCCTTTTTGAAACCCGATTTGTAAAGGGTCAAGTAGCTTGTATTTATTTAAATAGTCGGTTAATTGCACGTGTACTATGCGTTCAAGAGGCTTGGAGAGAGATGAAAGTATGCAAACAGGTCGATAATCTGTTATAAGTACAGGTGAGGAAGTTTTGGGAACAGGATTTATAATGGCATTTTTCCACATCTTTGGAAGGAGGCCACTTGTGAAGCACGTGTTATATATATGAGTAATGGCAGGAAGAATAATGTCAATGATGTGTTGTATTATGAGTATGGGTATTTCATTAGGTCCTACGGCAGATGATGTGATTTATAATACCTCGCGTTTCACGTCAATCTCTGTGACTTCGCGAAATTCAAAGAATGGCCTATTTGGTGGTGGCTGGTTCAGAAGAGATTTTATAGTCTGTGATATTGTGTGTATTTCCGGTTTAATTTTTTACATCAGAAAAATGAGCATTCAATCTCTCCAGAGAGATGTCTGGATTACAGGGCTGGGGCAAAGCTTTCCCAATTCCAATGGAACGAAGTTGTTTCCAAGTGTTTGACACATTTAAATTTCCAGCCAGGTGATTGTAAAAAGAAGATTTCTTATCTCGAATTATTACTTTAATTCTATTCCGAAGTGTCCGATACTGTTCAAGCGCTCTGGAAGAGTGTGTGCGTCTGTAGAGCCGGTGTAACGCGTCACGGTGAGACATCATTTGTTTAATGTCATCGGTCAGCCATGGAGAAGGAGGTCGGGAGACTTTGGCCATACGCTTAGGTGCATTTTTATCAAGGAGACCAAGTATAAGTGAACTTAAAGTTTCAACTTTCTTATCGATACCGTTTATATTTTTTATGTCATCCCAAGGACAATTCAAGGCGTCAACTCTCAGATGAGGTCAAAGAAGAGTCGGGAGGAGGAGAATTTCATGGCATGGACTGAAATTCACAGTGCTAAAAGAATGTTCCATTTGGCAAGTGATCGCTCAACATTCACCAAAATAATCGCCAAGCCTAGGGGAATCTGAAATGGTACTTTGAGGAAGATGTCATTACTCTGCTTATAGATGGTGTTATACAGAGCACTGAAATTCTCTCTATAACCTGTAAATTTCTCCATAATCAATCATGGACAAAATGAAAATTCTGTTCACAGTGTGGTTAAATTCTGATACATACACTCACCCAGAAATCATACTAACTGCAAAAGAAGATTGGAAATCCATAAAAAGCAGTTGGAAATAGATAATTTTAGACTTGAAGCTTTCAGGTAGTCAAAAAGGCAGGACCTTCAACAAAATGAAGAAAAGTGAAAGAGACAAATGGTATGGACTGACATCAAGGTGATAAAAGTAAGCCGGGAGATACCATTCATGCTAGAGGAAAAGACATCTTAAAATTAAGGAACACGGCACCATTCATTCAAGAATAAAAGACATCCTATTGTGGAAAGTTCCTGGCAGTCAACAAAAGGCAGAACAGTCGTCCAGAGACAAGATTGTTGAACCTACAGGAGGCTTACCAGGAGCCCCTGGCATGTCTGAAGCCAAGGAGGAGTTGGTAACTTTATGTGAAGCTAATCATATTCCACCTATATAACACCAGTATTACAGAATGCACCAACAGTGCCAATTAGTAGGTTTCATCTACACCAGAATCTCATGTTAGATGAAAAGAGAGGATTGCACATCACTGTTGTACAGCTAGCATGTAAAATCAGTAGTTTCCTCTGTAAAAATAATTAGTATTGATTTTCCACCTTCAAGTTATCTGACGTTACATATCCCGATGAAGAAACAATTAAACAAACAAAAAATTGTTTCTACCACACTCGCCGTAACTATTAACAATTTCAAAAAATACTGACTAGAAAACTGTTATGACTGAAAATTATAATTCTTTAATAAAACAGCTATTAAAATCCATGAAAGCATATTGTCCATTATTGTATAATACTAAACAATGTCAGAAGTTGGTAATACATCGTTAATGTCTATATAATTTTGTGAAATGTTTACATTTTCCCACTAAATCAAAATCTTTAAACCCTTCCCCAGAAAAGTATACTCCTTTCTTGTGGCAATCTTGCAACGCGGCTGCAATATTAAGGCAAGCTGGAAAATTCTGCGGTCCTTCCTCACAGTAAGTCCAGATGGGTCGTTTAAATTGACTGCATACATTACACCAGAGTAGTATTTCACGTCAGTACACAGACGTCAAGAGCTCCTTTGAAACTGAGCAAACATGCTTTTCAATACATCGCTTTTGCACAGTTAAAATGTGTGTCACTTGCACAACTAAGACGCCATTCCCTGGAATGAAGCAGCACGTAAATATTTGAGTTTAGAAAAATCCACGACAAAATCTCAACAGCACTGAGGGCATTTACCTACAGAAAGATCTCAAGAGTGAATCGCACTTGTTAAGAGAAGACTACTACACTCGTTTGGAATATGCAGTCGGAGTGAGCAATCATGGAATATCAAAGATTACGCCTTCGTGAATATATTTTGCTGCATTCACCACATTGGAGTAGGCGTTCTCAGTGAAGCACTTCATGGGAATGATGTCGCATGTGATTATTAAGGTAACTTTTACGAGTGAACCTTTTAGAACATACTCTACAACAAAACGGCTTTTCTTGTGAATGAGATATCAAATGTGTGTCAAGATGAGATTTCAAGAAGAACGCTTTACCACATTCATAACAAAGGTGTGATCTCTCTTGTCTGTGAGATAGCATGTGTCTTTCAAGATTACTCTTTTGAGAAAATGCTTTCCCACAGTCACTACAACGATGTTGTCGATCAGCAGAGTGACTTGGATGTGATAACAGGTGCATTTTAAGAGTAAACTTTAATCTAAATGTTCTACCACATTCATTACAGGTATGTGGCCGAAGGTCACTATGTGTTAACATATGTTTCTTTAGATGAAATTTGTGTGCAAAGGTTCTAGAACATTCATTACATTGATGAGGTCGCTCACCAGTATGAATCAACATATGTTTCTTAAGAATGTCCTTACGAGAGAACGATTTCCCACATTCACTACATTGGTGTGGCCTCTCTTCATTGGGAGACTGTCCCTGAATGATAGACGGTCGAGCGGATGTTTCCTCAGATTTCTGTGGTATTTCCTCTTTGTAAGAGAACAGACTTTTATTGCATACACTACAGAGGTAAGACTGTTCTGTAGAATCATTTGGCAAGTCACTTCCTGGTTTACCGCCACATCCATTACAAAACCGCAACCGCGCCCCGGTATGAGTTAACAAATGTCTCTTCAGATTACCTTTTTGAGAGAAGGATCTAGTACAATAAGTACACCGATAAGGCCGCTCACCGCTATGAATTAGCAAATGTCTTTCAACAAGAGCCTTCCGAGAAAATATTTTCCCGCATTCATTACATTGGTGTGGCCTCTCCTCATTGGGAGGGACAACCTCAATTTGAGACGGATTAGTGAATATTTCTTTACATTCCTGTAACATTTCCCCCTTGTGAGAGCACGGCCTTTTATTGCATACATTACAGTGATAAGACTGTTTTGTAGAATCAGTTGGCAGGTCGCAGATCGTCTCACTTCCTGATTTAGCAACACATTCCTTACGCCAATGCAACCGCTGTGCAGTATGAGTTAGCAAATGTCTCTTTAGATTACCTTTTTGAGAGAAGGTTCTAGAACATTCAATACATCGATGAGGCCGCAAACCGCTATGAATGAGCAGATGTCTTTCAAGAAGAGCCTTCCGAGAAAATATTTTCCCACATTCATTACATTGGGTTGGCCTCTCACCATTGAGAGGAACTCTCTCAATGTTAGGCATCGGAGTAAGTATTTCTTCATGATGGAATGGCATTTCTCCTGCATGGGACAACGGCTTCTGATTGAAGTCATTATAGTGGTAAGACTGTTCTGCAGAGTTAGTTGGCAAATAACACATCAGTTCACTTTCTGTTTTCAATAGCTCACAGCAGCTATCAAATGAATGAACCAATCCTCTCATGGAAGCTTCTGAATTCTCCAGACTAAAACATACAAAACATGATCCCATTTATGAGGAACAAACCAATACAAAAATAAAGAATCCAGGAGGAAATGCTATATAGGAACTGAATCAATACAAGGAAACACTGTCACAAATAGAACATCTGAACAGCTTTACTACACAGTGAGCATATAGACGGAAGTTAAGATGACCTTATCAAGCATATACACTGTCAAATGCAGTAAAATGTAACAGCACTTTTCCACTGTAACATGAGTTGAACGGTAAGTCTTGCAGGAAACATAACTGCACTTATATATGCCTTGTGAAAAACTCAAAAGCTCTTGAATAAGTTTCAGTGTGGCAAACCCTGTAGGAACTGGGTCTTCACAAGTAGTATGTCTCTAAAGAGTATAATTCAAGGGAGAGGGGTGAGTGTTTACGAGCAAATCAAGTTGGAAGAGAACTGGAAGCATGAGGAGAGGATTAAGATGGTCAATCGTCATTGCCTACTACTACTACTACAGGCAATCGAATGATTTGATAATATTCATCCATTATTAGTAGCCCATCTATGGCCAGAAATGAGCCTGGTACTTAATATGCAGTTTGACACAAAAATAACTTGATTATGAGCGGTAATAAAGAGTCATGTTTTGAGGAAATGTTATTTAAATTGGCAGCTTTGAGAGGTCTAGGCTACTTCTTGTTTCAGAAATATCCTAGACTGGATTATTATTATTATTCAGATGATTTAAACACACACCAGGAGATATTAAATCAAACCCATTCACACCAGAAAAGAGGTGACCCACACATTGCTTTGAAATCAAATATATGATTTGAATACAAATAATAAAGACTATTTCATTGCAAACAACCAAGCTCTGCAATGACCACTGAAAAGATATAGTAAACGAAGTGTTGATTATTTATTTTTGGATGACCCAAATTAAGGAGTTGACCATTTGAAATTACTTATGGCATCTTTGGCGAAATGACATTAATAATAATAATAATAATAATAATAATAATAATAATAATAATAATGTTATTGGATTTATATCACTCTAAATACATTTATGGTTTTCCAGGATGCCAAGGTGCCAGAATTTAGTTCTGCAGAAGTTCATTAATGTGCCAGTAAATCTACAGGCACAAAGTTGAGGTATTACAGCACCTTCAAAAAGCACCAGACTGAGACAGGTTGAACCTGCCAAGTTGGGGTCAGAAGGCCAGCACCTCAGCCATCTGAGCCACTCAGCCCAGCACGAAATGACAAATCTATCGAAGAAGACTTATGATTTATTTCTCAAATACAGTGGTATCAGCACAAAATAGTATTATGGCTGCAATGAAGAAGGGAATTGCTAGAGAACTTCACCACCAAGCTTGCCGGTGATATATTCAAGTTACAAGTAACTATTCTCATTTTGGTTCCGTATTGAAGTTAACATATGTCTCAAATATTATTATTATTATTATTATATATTATTATATTATTATATTATATTATTATATATTATTACAATATTACAATACAGATATCTTCAATGTCGTGTTATTATAAATGTGATATATGACCTCAACTAGATGGGTTTGGTAGAAATGATTCTCCATGCTAAAGTAAACAACCATTCATGATTCATACTCACAATTTGCATAAGCACATCCAGGAGTAAACAAGTGAAAGAAATGGTACAGGTGGCAAACAATATATATATATAGAAGGCTCATTCTACCTGAAATAGACCAAGACAGACCAAGCTCTGCATTCACCATTATAGCAAGCATAGTAGCATAGTAGAAAAATTTAACCATAAAGCATGCACATGTACACAGAGAATGTTTCCAGCACAAGGTTCATAAGAATGGGTGTCCAAATTGCAGCAGCTTTTAAATGACACTTGCCACAAAACAATCTGAATGAAACCTAAACACGTGAAAGACAACAGTACATTCTCTACAGCGTAGAGCAGAATAGTAAATTTCATGTATGTCAGAGGAAATTTAAGGTAAATAAGTGTGCATTTAAAAACACTTAAACACTGTACTGAGAAGGATTTACAGTCAACTGGACGACAGTGATATTTATTTACTGCTGGCAAAGTAAAGAATATTTATTTTGTGGCTTACCTGTTGTGGGAAAATCCAATTGCAGGCAGATTCTATTCAGAACAACCAGCGAGTCAAGTACCCAAAAAACTTTTGGTCAAGAAAATAATTTGTAAGAAAGGTGGTCAACTATTTGCAAAAGAGTTAAGATTAGATAATACACATAATGGATGGTTTTAAAAGGGATGTACTAGCTTGATGAAGTAAAACATATTTACACACATTATTTATCTACAAAAATTTTCATGGAAGTAACTCTACTATGCAAATGGCACTATTATGAAAGAGCATACTATGGTACATCTTTAGAAGAGCTGAGCTAAGCAACTCAGAAGGTAGAACTCTGAACTTCAGAGCCCAACTTGGCAGGTTCGATGCTAGTTCAGTCTGGTGGCATTTGACGATGTTCAAGCAGAAGTATTGTAAAGAAAAAAAGAGAATTAAGTAATTTAATATATACACTTACCAGATATTGTAACAGAAGTTGAATCATGGCTGAGGAATGATATTATGGATGCAGAAAAATCTTTTCACAGAACTGGAGTGCGTACTGTACAGATAGGATGGGAATGGTAGAAGGGGGGGGGGGTATTCATTCTGCTGAAAGAAGAATTTGTAAGCAATGAGAAAGCTAAAGGTTACAAACAAGATATTCTAGGTGTAAGGCTCATCTATAAAGATAATGTCTTTGGAGTGTACAGTCTGGAAAAGGCTGGCACTGATGCTGATATAGAATTATTTGATAAGATAATCAGCTATGTGGGAAACAACATGGAGAGGAAAGTGATTGTAAAGGGAGATCACAATTTACCAAACATCAATTAGGAACGTAATACGAATGACAGGAATGACAAATAAGTTAATATGGACTGGACAGCTCATTCAGAAAGTGAAGGAACCGCACTAGAGTGATGGGGTGTTGATGAGCTCTATAGAGGAACTGAAGTAATACATAGTATCAGTATTCACAAATCTGTTTTTGTCGCAGTTAAAAATAAATGAGGCAGAAAGGATGGTCTTAAAAGTAGGATAATTAGGCAGTAAAATATGGCTGATAAAACAGGCATGAGGGAATATTTAAAAAGTAACTGTGACTGGTGGAAAATGGTAGAATAACATGTAAACAGAATCTGGGATGGGTCCAAAGCAATTGTTGAGGATTGCAAAAACAGGATTGTACCTTTCAAGGTGGTAATGAATGGTACAAAGAGCACTAGGAAAATTTTGCAATGTGCAAAACTGGTTGGCTGGACATCCCTCTTATGGTGAGGGATGAAAAGAGGGGTGAAAACTTGTCCGGAAGACAGCAAGGCACAACCTTCACACTAGTTGTTACCAAGCAGTGGAATTGAAAGCAAGTTAAGGTGTCAGTGTGTTCTAAATATGAATATCGTGTAATTATCTGCTATATATTTGCTCATGGATTAACTGTTGACCAGTACCTGGAGGAAATGACTCCTGTGCTGGGGAAAGACTGTCCACATTGGACAACAATTTTCCGCTGGTACACAGATTTCCAGAGTGGAAATTTTGGGGTTGAAGGTGATCCTTGTTCTGGGTGACTGTTTGAATCAGTGACTGAGGAAAACAATGAAGCTGTGAGGGAAATGTTGCAGCAAGAGAGGTGGTTGACATATCAGCAGGTAGAAGAGACTCTCCACATGCCTGCACCAGCTAGTCATTCAATTCTACATGACTATCTCCATGTTAGAAAGGTTAGTTCCCTTTGGGTGCCCCATTCACTTTCAGAGGAACAAATGGCACATCATGTGAAATGGGCCAAAATATGCTAAAACTGTTTGAAAATGGGACTTCACGTAACATCTATAGGCACATTACAATTGACGAAACTTGGCTTTATTAATAGGATGTCCCAACAAAATCCCAGAAAAAGGTGTGGCTGTTTGAAGATGAGGCAACTCCTGTGACTGTGCAAAAGTCAAGGTTAGTGAATAAAAGGATGATTGCTGTATTCTTCACTAAACGGGGCATACTGACTTGGGTTGCGCTAGAAACACAAAGGACAGTTACTGCGAAGTGGTACAGTGAGACTTGTCTGCCTCAGGACATCCAGGTTCTCAAGCAGTTCTGTCCAAGGTCATGGCTCAACACCTGGCTCTTGAATCACAACAATATTCCAGCTCGTCATGCTAATGTAACAATGGATTTTCTTGCAGATCAGGGTTGACTGTGCTAGATCACCCTCCATACAGTCCTGATCTTGCCCCATGTGTCTTTGTACTCTCCCTAGAAGTGAAGATGAAGCTGAAAGGGCAGCATTTTGCATCCAACTTGGAGCTTCTGGCAGCATGGGTTCAAGTGTGTGAAAATATAACCAAAGAAAATTGGCAGAGTTGGTTCAGTGAATGGTTTCGACGTATGGAGAAGTGTATTGAGTGTGGTGGAAATTATTTTGAAAAAGTCTAAAGCATTCAGTCACATTGAAAAACTTTCCTAGAGCCCTTTGTATTATAAAACACAAATAAACAGACTAAGCAGGAGGTGCAGGTTGGAAAGAAACAAAGTTAGAAATGGCTGTGGAAGTAAGGAGAAATTGAAGAAACTTCCTAGGAAATTGAATCCAGCAAAGAAGTCAGCTAAGTATAACATTATGGCAAGCATAATTGGCAGTCATACAAATTTTAGTGAAAAAAGGAAGGGTAGATATAGGTACTTTTCCAAGAAGGACATTCCAGGAATCATTAATGACCAAGGGCAGAGTGAATGTGAGTATCTTCAAAAGACTGAAGTATTCAGTCAGAACTATGATAAGAGATGCTTTTTGTTTAAAGGGGCCTAAAATCTAAGGTCATTGGCTCAGTCAGAAGTATGTAAAGATTGTTAGTTACAAACATAATGTCCAGATAAAGGGGGTGACAAATACTAAAGAAGCATTAAACTTTACCTATGTTAACAATGGCATTTGCAAAAAGATACAAGTGTTGAAAATGAGAAAAGCAGCTGGAATGTATATGACTTATACAGTTATACTAAAGACAATAGGCTGGGATAGAGTACCATATATGAAGTACTGATTTGATTAGTGTTTGCACAAAGGAGCTATACCAAATCAATGGAGAGTTGCTATAGTATTCCCTGTGCATTAAAGACAGCTTGATAGACATAGGGCTGAAAATTATAGGCCAGTCAGTTTGACATGCATTGCATGTAAGCTTTGGGAAAGCATTCTGATTATATTAGACATGTTTGCAAAATTAATAACTGGTTCATCAGAAGGCTTTCTGGTTTAGGAAAGGTTATTCCACTAAAGCTTAACTTGTAGAAGTCCAGCAAGATATAGCAGATATCTTGGATTCAGGAGGTCAAATGGACTGTGCTGTGGTTGATGTGTCTAAGGCATTTCATAGGGTGGATTCTTGGAGATTACTGAAAAAATGAGCGCAATAGGACTAGAAAAAAGAGTGACTGAATCAGTGGCTATATTATTAGAAAAAGAACTTAGGGAATTAGTATATACAAAGCTTAATCTGACCCTGTAAAGATCAAGTGGGGAATCCCTCAAGGCAATATTATTAGACTTTTATGTTTTCTGATATATATAAACTGTAAGAGTAAAGAAATGGAATCAGAGATAAGGCTTTTTGTGGATGATGTTATTCTTTGTAGAGTCATAGATAAGTTACACGATTGTGAGCAACTGCAAGATGACCTCAATGATGTTGTGATATGGATGCTGTTTAAAGTCAGGTTATGAGTTTCACAAATAGGAAAAGTCCTCTCAGTTTTAATTACTGAGTTGATGCGGTGAAAGTTGCTGATGGGGATCATTGTAAGTACCTAGGTGTTATATAAGGAAACATCTCCATTGATGTAATCACATAAATATGTTTGAAAATAAAAAGTACAGTTCTCTGTACATGGTTTTCAGAGTATATAGAGGTTGTATTGAGGATGTAAAGGAGAGAGCACATATGTCTCTGGTAAAACCCCAACTAGAGTATGGTTCCAGTATATGGGACCCTCACATGGATTACTTGATTCAAGAACTGGAAAAGATCCAAGGAAAAATTGCTTGATTTCTTCTGAGTGATTTCCAACAGAGAGTAGCATTACAAAAATGTTGCAAAGTTTGGGCTGGGAAGACTTTCTAGAAGGGAGATGAGCTGCTCAGCTAAGTTTTATGTTCTAAGTTTTCAGTGGAGAGATGGGGTGGAATGACATTAGTAGATGAATAAGTATGAGAGGTGTCTTTAACTGTAGGAACGATCACAATATGAAGATAAAGTTGGAATTCAAGAGGACAAATTGAGGCAAATATTCATCTAAACGTAGGGGAGTTAGCGACTGTAATAACTTACCAAGGGAGATGTTCAATAAATATTCAATTCCTTCGCAATCTTTTAAGAAAGGCTTATGAAAGCAACAGGTAGGGAATCTGCTACCTGGACGACTGCTCTAAATGAAGATCAGTAGTGATTGACTGTCAGCCTCATGTCGGTAGATTTTTTGACAGTTATAAGAAATCATACAGGACTACATTCTGGTACCTAGGTGTCTCCAAAACCCCTTAAATGTACTTAGTGGGATGTAAAAACCAATAGCATTATTATCGTCATATTTTGAAACATTTTAGATACATAGTAGTTACTTTCATGATGATGATGATGATGATGATGATGATGATGATGATGACTGTGTGAGATTCTAGGGAGATGAGGTGATATTCAGGGACAGAAACACAGGAGAACTACACTGACATGAAATAAATTAAATTTTTATCTGTAAACTTACAAAATGTTCTTTTTAAATGCACACATGGGTGTGATAAACACTGAAACTGTAACATTCTAGAGAGAAAACGCACATTGACACTGCTTTGGCAATGCACTGATTATAAAAAGAAAGTGAAGCACTCATTTTTACGATGTAAATTGTTTCAAGCACAAGTTGCTCAAGTTCAAAATATTTGTTTTGTACAGCGTTCTCTTTCGAGAGAGCAGAGCCACAGCCTACAGATCACACAAATAGGGAGGATACCTACTGGTCTGGTACTTCCTGCTCAGTCGACTGCCATGTGTTATCATATCGGACAGAACGCTGAGATGGAACACATTAGCGGTTGAAGTCACCACCAGTACAAAGTGTGTTACTGTACGAATATCCTTATACTAAAACCAGTGAAGTTATTGTTAATGTTCAACAATTTATGAAGAGAGAAGCTGTGCTTGCTCCATTGAAACTCAAATTTACAGTGAAAGGAGAAGTCGAAGCAACATGTGTATCATTTACTTCCATCTGACGAATCAAGAATGAACTGGAACCTATCTAAGCAGGGGAATCCTGGTCATTCTCAAAAGCTCACTAGGAAAGAACCAGGTGTCTTAAAAAATTACTTCAGAAAACTTAAATGAACAAGTAATTCACTGCGTGGTAAATAATTCTAGTTTAGAGAAAAAATACCCAATTTAAAGAAAATTTGTAAAAAATTATAGACCAATAAATTATAAAGAAATATTAACACTGTAAAAAGGTCTGATTTGGCTCCTCCATACACAACACATTGCGTTCAAACCACCAAAAACGACCTCAAACATGATAGCAGTTTACCCTGAATGCCGTAGTTGTGAAGTTTTAACAGAAGCCTTTGATGTGACACCTGGTCAAAAGCTTTGCTCCAGTTCAGAGTCACACAGACTATTTGCGAGACATCAGTCTGCTCCAAAGAGAACTGCCAGTATGACTTTTGTTAAAAGTGTTGTGCAGGATTTTCCAGGAACACAACCAGTGCTAGACATGTGGGGACAGTGTATGGAAGAATGTGAACTAGCAAAGGAATCCGCCATGACCAGGGCCTCACTCATTAGATCCCTCGCCTCCTGGTCAGCCCTATCTTTCCTCACTGCTGAAGAAGCTATTTCCTCCTCCTTTTTCTCTCTCCCAACCCATCTTTTCCCATCCTCTACTTTACATTTATCCTTCCTACCTTCTCCTTTCCTCCTGCTTCCATACTTCTCAGCACCAGTTCCCTGTTCCTCACTTCCGCTCTGTTATTGTACTTGCAGTGATTCATACCAATTTCTCACAGACACCGGTCATGAATTCCGATCCCGAATAGAGCTCTTAGCCTGCAATCGACCACCTATCTTCTACAATTCTCCCCCTTCCTTCCCATCCCTCTTTTACATCTACCATCTACTGTATCCTGCATATTGTTTGAAGGAGACATACTTTCTCTCCTGTCCTCTGAGAGAATCCTAATTATCTCCCTGAAACACTCCAACTCCTCATTCATACCCCTTAATGCCTACCCATACCCACAGTTTCTATGCCTACATTCCTAAGCCATTCTTTACAGAATAACGAAAATAAAAAGACTTATATTGTGCAAAATAATCCACATGCTGATGGAAGTGTTATGTTCTGGACAGGAATAATGCTGGGATGTTGGACCTCACCCATTCCCATCCTTGTTGCATTGAATGGCCTATAATACATTCAAGAGGTGCTGCAACCATTTGTGTTGCCCTCCCAAAAAGTGTTTAGCAATTATTTAATTCTAGCAGATGACAATGCACGAACTCACCATCATGGAATAGCCTTGTGGTATCTCCAAAACAGAACATATCCTGACTGGAATGACCTACACAGCCCTCAGATATTAATACAATTAAGCATGCATGGAACGATCTGAAAGTGGGCATTTTAAATCGTTCAAACTCAAAAGACAATCTTGAGGAACTAAGTAAAGAGGAGTGGGATTGTTTGCTCTGTGGCAAACTTAATGACCTCATTCGAAGCATGCAACAGTCTGTGTGTGGTATGGTCATACCCATTACTAGAGACTGCTAGCACCAGGTGATGAAGAGAGTGTCAAAGTTTTATTGTCTGGGTTTAATTACAGAAGATGCCTTTTATTTTACTTGTTGGGTATATATTGTTTAAAAAGTTTCGTTTGGAGGGAAATATGCTTAATTTTTCAAATACTAACTGAAAAACTACCGAAAGGTTGACTGTAAGAACCCAATAGAGTCTTATCCATGTTTTTACAAACTTCCATTAAGCTGTTTATATATAAATTCAACTAACTCTAACGGTAGTTATTTTCCCTTTGCACTAAATTCTTTAGTTCTAGTTTGACAAATTCCAAAACTCTGTAGCTCAAGATCTCCATGAAATGAAAACTGCAAGTTTGTCACAGGGTATTACAGAAACAGGGAGCACAATTCTCAGTCTATAACATTATACAAAAAGAAACATTTGTATTCATCAGTCCTATTTTCTAGATCATGCCATGCGTTAGAGAGTGCAGAATGATGACTAAATCCTTCCTGTTGAGAATTATGAATTACAGTAGGACTGGCAGAAGTACTTGTTCTTCACATGAGGTAATGGAGCTCTCGAGGTGCGATCAGTTGACTGTTACAGATGTAGTTGGCCAGTTGCTACACTCACCAACTATCTGGTAATGCATGTCTGAGATGTATGTTAAGTAAGAAAGCAAGGAGACAATCCATTGGCCACGAAATACTGACGAACCGATACCTAATCTACACGAACGTTTTGGAGAATAACACTTGTGCAAAATAAAACATTAGAATCCTTCATTTTAAAACAAAACAGCTAGACAAAAGGCAGAGTTGCCAACATTTTACCTCATAATATACTCACTGCCTCAATATGGAAAAGAAATTTACTATCATAGCAGCCTCAACCTATCACTCTGACTCATTTCCCACTTATCTTGCTTTTACTTTCATCCTGAAGAATTTCTGAAACTGGTTTCATACCTCTTACTTACGACCACATTTCAGTCTTATTGGTTTGGTGGCACTTGCAATACTGTGATAAGTAAGTGAGTGGTAAACCATAGATTGCCTGTGATCAGCAAATAGTGCACAAATCAGCTCTTACTTCCAGGACCAGATGTGAGAAGAAAGATTGTGAAAAAGCTGGAGAAGCCTGAGTTAAATGTTGGAGGGCCGTAAGAACTTGACATTTTGACAACTTTATTGAATGTCATCAAAACGCAAGGAGGTAAAGAGATGATGAAGAATAAATGAAATACAGAAGAGGCAATATAACACACCAGCCTCTGTGGATCAGTGCTGGAATTCCACCAACTGGATCCCAGGTTCATGGCTTTAAACCCAACAGATATAGATTTACAAATGTCAGAATAAATTCAGAGCCTGGAAAGCAATAGTGTGATATTCAGATAATAAGGGTGTACTTGATGCATTTTGGATGACGTTCTTCCTTTCTTAACTTATTATCCTGAGTATCCACAAATATGAAACCTATGTTCAATAGTTAATTTAATTGTTTCTATAGTGCTGAATACACATACCAGGACCTCATTATATATATCACTCTTCATGTGTGTGTTTGATAATAGTGCCCTAACGTTTTAATATAGATTTATTTCATGATTGGAAATGATATTTATACAATGTTTTAACATCAGTATTTTAATAAGTTTATTTCAATTTCCGAATTATTTGTTAAATGTTTTAATTTTAAATTGCTTTAGTATTATAGTATCCAACTGTAGTAATAATGTATTTATCACTTGTATTCCTTATTATTGGGTTTGCACCTATCAGAATCTCAATAAATGTTAGAACTGGATCAACTAACTGCAATTAATAAGACCATGAAATATAGGAGAGAATCCAGGCAGGTGTCTGATGTTAAGCTTCCCTCTCAAACAACTTTAAAAAAACTAATCGACTGGACAACACCAAAATAAAAATCTACTATGGCTTCATACGAGCCACTGTATTCTATTGCCGCAAAGAAAAGTGGATCTAAAATCATGGATATCATATAACAAAAATACCGCTAGATGTTATGGTTGAGTGAAGGGTGGCACTGGAAGCGCTTCCAGAACATTGTAACATGACAGGTTCTAATCTGAAGACTTGAGACCGAGAGTCAAATGTAACAGTACTGATTCACGGAGACAAGTACAGAATTCGGGAACGAACTGGGTGAAACTGTGCTGGATTTGGGATCCAGAGGCCAATACTCTACCACTTGTTCACAGAGGACACGAGTGAACACATTGTTGAGACTTTACTTACTTGTCTCCGTCTTTGGAACTTGCATGTAGTTGACCACCTGTATGTTCTTCTTTGAATATTTCATCCTTAACATCAGCAAATAGCTGTAAGCAAACAATATGGAATATAAATTAAGAAGTGTAGAGTACAGAGGTAACTATAATAAAAAGATATAACTGAACAAGACATTGCTGACAAAATTAATATCATATGTGCATGATAAAAACATAATTTATTCTCCCAATGTACAAATATTAAAAATGGAAATGAACCAACAAGTGTCATGTGACAACTATATGAAGACAGAAACAAGGAAAGGAACATATAAGAACAAACATAATGAGAGAAAAGCACAGGAAGAAGGAGCAATAAAAGAAGAGAAACTTGAAGAGACAAGGACCATCTCCACATCTCTTGCTTTGCCTTCCTAAAATGTCCTGTCACTGTGTTCATCTTATTACATGTTCATAAATGACCTGTCACTTGTTATTTTGGAATCTATTAAAAATTAGAGAATATCAGGAAATCACAGTTTGGTTCCTGTAACCGTCTTGGCCCAAGTGAGGACTTGTTTACTATGCAAGTGTTTTTTTAATGAATCAAAGGCTTCAGAAACAATGTGTACATTTTCTGTGTGGAACAAAGAATATATCTGAACCTTTTTCAGCAAGGTAAAATGTATAAAGCGCTCAGGAAACTGGAAGAGATGAGAAAGACATCTGGATTATTACCAATTTCTAGTGAGGCCAATCAAATGTCAAATGCCAGTACAAGTAATGCAAGGAGTAAGAAATCTCTTAAACATCTATTCAGAGAAGAAACTCACAAAAGCACCTTAGGGGCTCCAAAACGGTATTAAATTTAATGATAAATCTTCTAACAATATACAGTACCGTATGTGATGAGTCCAATGACACAGTGTTGAATGCTGACTACATTCAGGGATTTCAAAACTAAAGTCTATCAAGTAACCAAGGATTATGGCCTTTTGCTAAACAAAAAGAACATGATCTGCATTGTAATAACAAAGAAATCTATACTATCTACACTACCTTAACTTCTTTTGGTAAACAACAAACAGATAGAAAGGGTAAAAAAATTATTCCGGTTGTAACAGAGAACCATTCTATCAAAATCAAATGTTGGAGACAGAAAGCCTGGTTCACCTGCATGAGCATGTGCTGAAGTAATGTGAGACCAAAGCTCAAAAGGAGAACAGTCAGGTGCTATGGCCCCTCCATCCTGCTAAACGGGAGTACAGGCCTACAGTAATCACACAAGAGAATCCGAGCTTTCTAGATGTGGATATACGAGTGAATAGGAACAGATTGTGGATGGTAAAGTATGGGTACTCAAGAAAAAAAGAGAGCTGTCAACCTGAGCTCATCAAGACAATACAATAGAGGAGACTGAAATATATGGGTTACATTATGAGCAATCATCAAAGTACTGTCTGCTTCAAGTAAATACTTCAAGGAATAATTTTAGGCAGAAGAGGTCTTGGTAAAAGATAAATACCTAGGACTGATGATTTGAAGAAATGGGTTGGTATGTCAATCTGGAACTCTCCTACAGTATGCATGACAATATGGAGACGGCTGTGCTCTTAACCAAAATCGAGATAGAATAAGGCGGCAGTAGAAGTGATGAAACCAGCTGCCATATGCCTCACTGTGGTAGGGAAGGGCTTAGAAGGATAATATCTACTATACAATACTTAGTGTGGACCTCTTGAAGAAAATTTGAATATTAAGGTTTATAAAAACTGGCAATTTCATAAAAAATTGTGTGCTTCAAAATGTGGGTTGAAATAACTTCAACCAATTTCTCTGAATTTCCATTCTCACTAAACTAAATGACCAGGAAAGGCAATTAGTTGATGAAGAAATGGATAAAGAAATTACAATGAATGAAATTGAAATGGCAGTAACAAAGATGAAGAATGGAAAAACTGCTGGAATAGATCAAATTTCAGTGGAGATGATAAAGGCAGCTGGAGCTGTAGGCCTGCAGTGGACATATCGGGTTCTCAGGAATGTCTGGGAGAATAAGGAGGTCCCTGAGGATTGGCAAAAAGGAATAATCATCCCAATTTTCAAGAAAGGTGATGAGAAAGTTTTGAAGAACTACAGGCAAATTACTCTAATATCCCATGTTGCTAAGATAATGGAAAGGATACTGGAAAGTAGAATAAGGTTGATGGTTGAGAATCAGATACAGGAAAATCAGTTTGGTTTCAGAAGTGAAAGGTCAACAATAGAGCCCATTTTCATTATGAGACAACTAATGGAAAAGCATTGGGAGTACGGGAATGATATGGTGATGACATTCATTGATATTGAAAAGGCATATGACAGTGTCCCCAGGACGAAAGTTTGGGACATTCTGGTGCAAAAAGGAATTGGACAGGAATTAATAAAAATGATCATGGCATTGTATAAGGAATGTTGTAGTTGCGTGCTAACACAAGTTGGCAGGACAAGTTGGTTCAAAGTAACTAGTGGGCTGAGACAGGGAAGTGTTCTATCACCAATCCTGTTTACAATAGTAATGGATGACATCATGAGAACAGCAAAAGCAGCATATGGAGAAAGAGAAATGAACATGAAGTTATTTGCAGATGATATTGTGATTTGGGGAGAAGAAGACAGGAAGGTTCAAGAACAGCTGAATGTGGTGAATGAGAAGACTGAAGAATGTGGATTGAAAATAAGTGTAGAAGAGAGTAAAACTCTTGTTATGACTAGAGTGAAGAAAGAAGGGAAAGGTCAGATTAGACTTGCAGACAAGCCCCTGGATGTAGTGGAAACGTTTAAATACCTGGGGAGTGAATTAATGGAGAATGCTCAACTGGATGCTGAGATTAGTAAAAGGATTCAAGCTGGAAGTTGTTTCTATCATAGTGTAAGAAACATGTAATGGGACAAAGAAGGGCCAACGGAAGCAAAGGAAACTATGTACAAGATGTATTACGTACCCATAACTTACGGAGCAGAAATTTGGACAATGACAAAGAAGGATGAGAGTCGAATACAGGCAGCCAAAATGAAGTTCTTGAGGAGTATGATACAGAAGAGTAGAAGAGAAAAAATAAGGAATGAGAAAATCTGGGAAGAAATTGGAGTGGAAAAAATGAATGATAGAATAGAGAAGAGCTGACTAAGATAGTTTGGGCATATAAAGCGAATGGGCGACGAAAAAATGCCAAAAAAGGTGATGGAAATGCAAATCCAAGGAAGGAGAGGCTGTGGACGACCACGATTGAGATGGAAGGATACCATCCAACGCAGCATTATAGAAAGAAACCTGGACTGGGACACAGTGTTGGAGGAGGAGTGGTGGAAAGCCTGAAGAAAGTGGAGAGGAACCATATTTGCCCCTACCAGGCTACAGCTGGATAAAGGAAAATGATGATGATGATGACTAAACAGGTTATCAAATTATTAGATTACCTCAAAAGTCTTCACCTGTGTTTGTCCTGGCTCTGCCAACTCTGATTTAGTTTCTTCCTTCAAATGTGTCTCCTCTGATAGAAGTTCATAATTGTCCTGTAGGAAAGTCAATATATTACACACATTCTGCAAGACATATCTGAGAACTTAATCACCAATATATGAGCATGACCATTCATAATTTCCTAGTAAATGAGCCATTTTAAAATCATTATCATTTATCAGAAAATGTCTACATGTGGAAAAAAACATGTCAGCACTAAGGAAGGGAAAACTGTCCCATTTAGTAGCTCAGTGACATTCCTGGAGCAAGTATAACTTTCTAAAACACAATTATTCTGCTCATCCAAGAAGAAAAAAACCATTCAGAAAAAACAGAACTTCAAAATTTACTGGTAAGTATATGTCACCACAAAATAAATCACTTCTGGTATCTGTGAAGAGCACAGCCTGAGGGCAGGGAGGATACTCAACAGCTCTACCATCCAGTGACAGTGAGCTAGTGGTTACAGAGGAGGTGTGCTAAGAAAATGAGGAGTGAGTTAGTTTTCATTCGCTTTCCTCGATTAAATAACAGTCTCTCAGGTCCACTGATAAAGTATATACATGAACCAATGGTATGAGAGACAATTTCACACCCTTTCTTATAGGATGTGGCTGATGGTGTTACAATCAATGCTCGTAACTTAGTCACTTTCATACCGTTGGAGCCATGGATGAGATTGAGGCACAAAATACAAGTGACATACTGGTACATGATCTGGATCACACCAGAAGACTTCAGGCATTGGGCACACAGCATTCCTCCAGAGATAGACATTGACAGGCAACCTCATATGAAATTTGGGAAGAAAATCATCGACATAACCTGTAAACCACCTGAACCACATGCATGGCTCAAATCATATCAAACATTTAGGTTGGATGAGCCACTATTAACCTATAATGACCTAAACTTACCATGCGATAATACATAACATGTCTCAAGAAACGTGATTCTTCTCTTAACAATCATCTACTTTGCTTGTTCAACAGACTGCACCACGATTCTTGGCAGCTATTTCTGTTAGACAATTGAATTAGTTGGTACTGAGGCAGATTGCATAATTGTCAGCTCTTGTAACTGAAGAACAAGGTAACTAAAATGAATAAGTATGTAATTACATTTTCAATTTGTTATCTCTATGTAAGTGTTGTCTAGAAGCATGTATATTCCATTCAGGCATACTGTGTTTCTTTTGTAGGCTCGCAGATGCTTAGACTTTTCTGGGACCATACAGTAAGGCTAGGACATTTCACTGCTATGTTTCACTTTTGTTTACAATCTGTCCACAAGTCAATTACTTGCTGATGCTGAAATCATGTTGACAGATAACACTACAATACCAGAAAATAAAGTACAGCAACCCATAAACAATTAACCGAGCACATCTGGAGTACTCCAGGCAGGGAATGCCGTAGAAAATCAGTCACCCAAAGATATTTCTGCAGTTTCATCTGGAACAAGAGCTCCGAACGCCATGAGTTGTCCGGTAAGAGGAATCATCTTACATGAAAGAAGAGAACAAAAACATATCAGTATTTATTGGATTAAAGGCAAAATGGGAGGAGTTTGAAGTTATTTTCTCCCCACGAGATTTCCGAAAGTTCAAGGATTTTTCAAGGAGTGAGCACTTTGAATTGGCTGTTGATGATATTCAAGAAAGAGACCAAAAATTTGTTCCAAAACTGTCCTAATCTAAACATTACAAAAGAAGTTAAATATTTTTTGCAGTAATGATTTTGAGTGGTTATAACAATCTACCCAGCTCTTCAGACGGCTCAGTGACCTAATGAATATACCATATCCTTCTTACCATTATGTGAAAGATCTGCAAATCCTCATGTCCAAACAAATATCTGTGTAGTCAAAACATCATTGGTTTAACTACCATCATATTAATTTGTTTGTAAACAATCATTATCGTAATTGCAAAACATTACAGTAGTGCAAAGTCCTTGTGGTAACATATGATACTGCCTTGTCCCGAGGATGTAAACAATGTAATAACATATGAAGTGTCATGTTGCCAAATAACATGACCACAAGGAAGTTGTTGTTTAAATCAGTCCACAGACTGGTTTGATGCATCCCTTCACATGCCACCCTATCCTGTGATAACATTTACAATCCTTTGTAACTATATTTCACTCATAAACCAACTGAACAAGACCTGGATGTGTTAAGATGTGTCCTATCATCATCTCTCTTCTTCTTGTCAAATTTGGCCAAACCGATCTCCTATCAACAATTCGATTCAATATCTCTTTGTTCAGCAAATTTACCCAAATCGATCTTCTCTCAGCAATTCGATTAAGCGTCTCTTCGTTCGTGATTTGATCTAGCCATCTCACCTTCAACATTCTTCTGAAACACCACATTTCAAAAGCTTCTATTCTCTTTCTTTCTGAGCTAGTTATCGTCCATGTTTTGCTTCCATGCAATGCCACGCTCCAGACGAAGGTCTTCAGAAACATCTTTCTAATACCTATATCAATATCGACATGAAATCGGGGGGTTGTGGGTTCGGATCTCACTGGTGTCCAGTAGGCCATTTTTGTTCTGTACTCTATAACTCTTCAACACATGCTAAATGTACATAAGACGACCTAATGGGTTGGAAGTCGGTTTTGAAAATTTACTTTCTACAGAAAGCTCTTCCTTGCTTGTGCTAGTCCACCTTACTTCTGCCATCATTAGTTATTTTACTAACCTAGTACCAATATACATCTACTTCCTTTAAGACTTCATTTCCTAATCTAATATTATCTTCATCACCTGACGTCGTTCGACTGCACTCCATTACTTTCACTTTGGAGTTATTTATTTCCATCTTGTACTCCTTACCCAAGACTCTGTCCACACCATTCAGCAATTTCTCCAAATCTTCTGCAGTCTCGGAGAAAATAACGATATCATCAGTAATACCCAGGGTTTTGATTTTCCCTCCATGGATTGCGATTCCCTTTCCAAACTTCACTTTGATTTCCTTTACTGTCTGTTGTATATACTCACTGCAAAGGAGAGGGGACAAACTGCAGCCTTTCATCACTTCTTTCTGGATTGCTGCTTCTTTTTAAAAGCCCTCGATTCTTATCACTGCAGACTGATTTTTATACCGATTGTGGGTAATTTTTCGTTCTCGCTATTTGATCCCAATCATCTTTAGAATCACAAATAGCTTGGTCTAATCAACATAATCAAATGCTTTTCCTAGATCTATGAACGCCATGTATGTGGGCTTGTTCTACTTAATTCCATCCTCTAAGATCAGATGTAAAGTCAGGATTGCGTCACATGTTCCTACATTTCTTCTGAAGCAAAATTGATCTCCCCCAACTAAGTTTCCACTTCTCATTCCACTCTTCTGTATAATACGTCTTAAAATTTTGTCGGCACGAGATACTAAACTAATGGTGTGGTAGTTTTCACATTTGTCACCACCGGATTTCTTGGGAATAGGTATCACAACACACTGTGGAAAATCGGATGGCAGTTCTCCTGTCTCATACATCTTACCTCCCCATGCTGGTTTCTCCTAAGGCAGTCAGTAATTCAGGTGCATTGTTCCTATTTATGTCTCTCAGACCTCTGTCGATTTCTGATCTCAAAACTGGGTGTCCCATGTCATCAGCATCAACAGGACTCTTTCTTGTTCCAGAACCATCATCTTTGCCGTTAACTTGATGCAACTGTTGGATATGTTCCTGCCATGTTTCTGCTTTGTCTTCTTTTCCTGGTAGAGGTTTTCCATCTGAGCTCTTAATATTCATACACCAAGATTTCCTTTCTCCAAAGGTTTCCTTGATTTTCCAGTATGCAGTGTTTACCTTTGCTATGATCATTCAACCTTTAACACCCCTGCACTTCTCCTTCAGACATTCTTCCTTAGCTGTCCTGCACTTTCTATCCACTTCATTTTTTAATCGCTTGTATTCTTTTATGCCCTCGTCATTTCTTGCATTCTTGTATTTTCGTCATTCATCAATCAGGTCTAGTATCTCCTGAGATATCCCCTGATTATTAGTTGTTCTTTCCTAACATTTATACAGCAGCCTACGGACCTCATTCTTCAAGATTGTCCACTCTTCTTCTTTTGTATTTCCTTCAGCCTTTTCATTTAGTCCTTGTACAACATGTTCCTTGAAGCAATCCCTCACACTCTTTTCCTTCAATTGTTTAGATCCCATCTCTTTGCATTCCTTCATTTCATAAATTTCTTAAAATTCAGACGGCATTTCATGACCAACAAGTTGTGGTCAGAGTCCACATCTGCTGTTGGGAAAGTTTTGCAATCCGACATCTGGTTTCAGAATCTCTACCTCATTATAATGAAGTCTATTTGATACATTCCAGGTCTCGTCTGCATATACAGCCATCATTTGTGGTGTTTGAATCAAGTATTAGCAAGGACTAAATTATGATCAGTGCAGAATTCAACCAGCCAACTTCCTACTTCGTTCCTCTGTTCCAATCCGAATTTTCCTACTGTATTACCTTCTCTTTCTTGCCCTACCACTGCATTCCAGTATCCCATAACAATTAGATTCACATTACCTTTTACATATTGTATCAAATCTTCCATCTCTTCATATATTCTCTTGATTTCCCAATCATCGGCTGAACTACTAGGCATATAGACTTGCACTATTGTGGTGGGATTGGTTTGGTGTCTGTCTTGACAACAATAATCCTTAAATTATGCTGTTCGTAGTACCTTACTCGCTGCCCTATTTTCTTACTCATTATTATATCAATGCCTACATTTCCCCTGTCTGATTTTTTGTTGATAATTCTGTAGTCTCCTGACCAAAAAGCCTGTTCTTCATGCCAACGTACTTCACTTATACCAATTACATCTAACTTTAGTCTATCCATCTCCCTTTTCAGATTCTCTAACCTACCACAATTACTTCAACTTCTAACATTCCACGCTCCAACTCGCAGAATGTCACTATCCATCTCTCTGATGATTGCCTCCACTTGTATAGTCCCCACTCGGATATCCGAATCGGGGAATATATTAACCCCGGAATATTTTATGCGGGAGGAAGCAATTATCAGTACTTCATGCAAAGAGAGAGAGCTGCATGTCCTCGAGAGTTAGTTACAGCTATAGTTTCCCATTGCTTTCAGAGGTTTAGCAGTATCAACACAGCTAAGCCATGTTGTGTATTATTACAAAGCCATATCACTCAATCATCTAGACTGCCACCCGTGCAACTACAAAAAGCTTGCTACCCCCTCTTTCTATGAACCATTTAGTGTGGTCTCTCGACAGATACCCATCCGATATGGTTGAACCTCTGGATCAGCTATCTTCTTCATTGGGACGCACGAACCTCCGCACCGTGACAAGTCACATGGTTTGCAGGGGAAGCACCAGGAGGTAAATATCAAAAAATGAAATGGAAATTTGAAAAAATTAATTTAGGACATTAAGGGAAGTGTCAACATTACGAACTCTGTGCCATCTATGAGGAAATATTAGTACTTCTTTCCAGCGTAGAATTTTGTTTCGTGTAAAATTTACATCCCTTGACATATTTTATTTTTGCTACTGTGGTTTCACTGAGCTAACGGCTGCTACCTTTAGCTATGAGGCAGCTTTCAATGCTCCAAAATGTTAAAAAAAGTCATAAGAATGTAACGGTAGGAACCTTGCCATAGTCATATGTTTGGGAAAGATATGTTGTAAGCACGGCTAAAGAATTCAAAAAGTCTTCAAAGCAATATTTTGGGGTTTTAAAATACTTTCCTTCATATACGATGTTATGATTTTGGGGTATACTTAGGAACAAAAGATATTTTACATCAATATCCATCTTTCGTTTTTACTAAATTAGCTCCCTCATATATTTACTGACTTGGAAAAAGTCATGTTATCATACACTGGAATGTCATGGTGCAAGTAATATAAACTCAGGACAAAGACAAGAGGCCACAACAGAGATAAATGAGAGTGTAAGTTCCTGTGTCGTCACTATTCTCTCATGCACGAGGGGCAGCTGGATGTGTGGTCACTGTTAGATAATATTCAAGGTTGTGGGACCACTTGGAACGTCCACTCTCCCTCCCCTCACCATTAGTGTAAGCCATCAAAGATGATACCTGCCGTTCCATGACCTTTTAGGAGACTAGTAATCTCATGGAAGTTAATTCGCTGATTAAAACAGCATTAAGGTACAAAAGGCTGGAAGGTAACAATACATAGAATTTAACAAAGGTTAGCAGAATTAATGTGAAAAGGGAAAGACAATGACGAGAAAGGGGCAAGTGGAGTTTAATAAGACTGACTGCAGGAGTGGTTGCTGATCAGTTTAATGGATATCAGGAATTCTAGGGTTTTACAGCACCAATCACTGAGACTTGTGTTCTTCATGTTGGAGGAAAAAGCTAAGCTTTTTACTGCTCTTCAATGACAGTTTTGGTTCAACTGACTAAAATCAGAAGAATATATTAGAGCCAAACTCTGGGGAAAGGAAATGTTATGTAAGGATTGTCACTCGTGAATCCTTAAAAAGAACTATGCACGGGAACAAGAACAGATTACTAGTCATGTAAGTAAATACAGGATGAATCACATAGCACCAAGAATATTCATGAAATGTCAGGAGCTATTTTTAATAATAATTAGAATGCGTATTATTTCAGAAAGTTACATTTTTCAAATGGAACAATGAGTAATGACATCAACAAAATTAAAATGAAATAAACTAGACTGTGAATGGTGTGTTTTCAGGATTCTAGTACAAGTAGTTTGCGAGCTATCGTACGTTGAATATAGTTACGAGACTACGATTTGTCCTTCTCATCCTGAGCCCTCCTCAAACCTTTGGTGTGGCGAACCTGTTCTTGACACCTTCCGGCAATATCGTATCGAGAACTCTGCAGTCGGTTATTTCCCTTAACGTGATTATTCTGGAAAGGCCTCCGGTTACATCTGTTTCCATAATACCATTTCCAATTAGGATTCCCCTTCTCCCTGTAGTTCCAATTTCCTCCACGCCTCTTTCACTGATCGTTCGTAGGACATGAGTGTTACATATAATTAATCTCATAATGGAACCGTATTGAGGATAATATATTAAAATTATAAAATTCTTTTATTAACAACAACAATATATTATATTGAGTAGGTGGTTTTATAAGGACATGAGTGTTACCAATTACCTCGGTATTCCCGCGTTACTTCAGGATGATGTTGTTTCCCCTGTCTGAGTTTCGCTGACTTGCTTCTCGGGCTTCACTGGCCATATTCACGTGCTGTTCGTGAGACCAAAATCACCTCGAGATGTCTGATCGTGTATGTGGTCCAACTGCCAAAGGATCATCTCAGACTATATGGGCGAATCTACCTTTGATGCGATAAGCATCTTTAGGACTTCCGGAGGCAATTGGTTTTGGATAGCTTGAACCAATTTTTGATCAGATGATGGCAATTCAAGTTAATGCATCTTGACAAGTTGGACGGGGATGTATTCTGCATACTTGGTAGGGCCTACTGCTTTGTACCTACGTGAATAATTCAATTAGAGCCTAGACTCTGCTGAACTTCTGTGCAACGAAATGTATTTAAAAAGGCATGTCAAAATTATAACGAAACTCTTTAAACTACAATACCTCGAGGTACCGTTCAGCCAAACTTAACTACCATTCTTCAGGAATTTTATATGCTTACCAATGTGCTTAAGAAATCCCTTTGGCATTAATTGCAGTGTTGGAATGTTCCTTAAAAAATTTTGACCTTCATCATGGTGTTGGATTATTCTCTTCTCTAGGGTTTCCGTCTTCAAAGCTAAAGTGCTATCGAATTCTCCGCAAATAGTCTATCTTTGAATCTAATTGTTAAACACCAGCTGTTAAATTTTCACGCTGCTCCTTCATTATTCTCAAAGTGTTCCCCTTACCATCATTCATGTACTTTAGCAACTCCTCTATCTGCCAATTAATGTCTGCTCTAAATACCACATAGCTATCGGTCAGCTGTTTATGTGTCACCTGGCCATCAATTACATGTTTCTCAAGTTCCTTCTTTATTTCTTCCTGAATATCACACAAAACGTTTATCAATGTCTGTCTGTCTTTCAACTATCATGAATTTAGACGAATTGTTTGAGATTAACTTGAACTTCCACGAACTGTTTGTCCATTTCCCTCCAAATTTCCATCTGAGATCTCTTTTAATTCCTGACAACTTGCCTGTGTCCTGAATACTAATTTCTATGTTTGCTAGTTTATCAATCGTGTCTTGAATTCCAACCTTTAAATAATCACTGGATTCTTTGCAACTAGCTTGTGTCCTGAATTATGACTTTCAAACCCTTACTGGATTCTTCTAAATCATCCTTCAAACTACTGTTTTGAACTTTCATGTCCTTCAAACTCTCATTCTGAACATCTAACTTATTATTGAAACTCTCAATTCTCCAATTCTGAATCTTAACCTCTTAGTCTCTAACTTATCAGTCATCTCTTCCATTACCGGTCTCAGCTGATCCAACATCAACTCTCCCTCCATAATACAAACGAACGGAGCATGCTCGCTGTCCAATGTAGCCAGAGTTATTTACATTAGCAGCTGAGATTGAGACAATACCTAAACTAATTACTTACATGAAAGGCATATTTAAAGGCCGATACATAGCTGTCACCATCATAATCATCATCGCCAAAGGAATGTATGACAAGATCACCTACCACTCAGAAACATTGGTTCACGTCTCCACAGCTGGCTCTAAGATCTCTCCATGACTGGGCTTAAAACTGCATTACAATTTGGTGGTATGATATTTTCCAGGTAGCACATATACTACACTTGCAATAATATTGATTCTTGTTTTATATATCACACTGACATACGATCGATAATACCTGTAATTTTACACATTCCCGTCCCTCACAGAATAAAAGTGAAGCTTCACAATCAAAGTAAAAGTTGTCAAAAGCGCCCCACGGCTGTAAACCACTCAACTAGTAGGACGGTAGTGTACCGTTAGCAAGAGAGTTCCTTTCTGTTCATTTCAGAGCACGTATCAAAAACCTGCTTTTCTGAAGACTGAATAATTTCCAAGAAATTCACTGTATACATAGCGCCCCCTAAATACACAAAATACTCTTACTCCTGTTAATACTTGCTCTCAGGATGCAATAATTCACTTCTCCACGCGATGTACAATTTACATTAATCCCTGGAGGATGTCAGTTCGAATAGGGCTTCAGGTACAGAATGCTATACACTCACCTTAAGAACGGTTCTTTGCTTTCATATTTACGATGTTCGGAAACGAACTTTTAATGAATTATGTAACCCCGTGCCTGTTCAACATACCATGTACGTCCTAAATTCACTTGCAGTTGCTTTACACACAAGGCTGACTGTTCATAAATATCACATTGCTTATCTGATTTGAGACACGACCCCACACAGACCGACTGGCAATAAGATGCTGTGTATTGGGCTGGGAGATCTTTTATTCCTTCTGCCCACTTTCTCAGGATTTGCGGTCTGATAATATACACTCAGGGGATTCCCAGATGACGTGCAGAAGCTTCTCGCTCCTACTTCATGATCACTCTCTTTCAAAATTTTTTTGCTACTTGCTTTACGTCGCACCGACACAGATAGGTCTTATAGCGACGATGAGATAGGAAAGGCCTAGGACTGGGAAGGAAGTGGCCATGGCCTTAATTAATGTACAGCCCCAGCATTTGCCTGGTGTGAAAATGGAAAACCATGGAAAACCATCTTCAGGGCTGCCAACAGTGTGGTTGGAACCCACTATTTCCCGGACGCAAGCTCACAGCTGCGCGCTCCTAACTGCACGGCCATTTTGCCTGGTCTTTCTAACTTGTCATCGCCTCAAATGATCCTTTATACCCTAAAACCGTACCAGAAGAGAGTCGCTTATACGGGGTGGGTTGGAACTATTTCTTGGTAGATGAATAAGTAGTTCTTAAAAGAGCTGCTATTTGCGACACAGCATCAGGCCCATGTACTAACTTATTCAACTCTATATTACCGCAGGATCAAAGCTTGAAAATTTAGTTAGTTTCTATTGCATGACCTGAACTATTCATATTAGTTAACTGTTGACTATCTTGGGAGATAGCTTTAAATTATCTGTTTGCCGGTGAGAACAAATACACGGCTTTAATTTCTCATTGGTGGATGTAAAGCAATAGTCTCGGCTAAGGGATGTCCAAACTGCACTCTTCTCTCTTCCCAGGATCTTCGCTCTCTCTCTCTCTCTTGTATGTTCCGTATCAGGAAAAGACATACTAGCATTTGGGCACAACTGGCACTAGGGGACGCCTCACCAGCTTATCACCTTTTTAAAACAGCAAGTAACTTGATTCTGCTCCTTGTAATATTGAAATTTCGGTTGTCACAGGAAAATAGCTGATTCCTTCTACATGCAATTAGAAACTTATTTTCACTTCATTTATACAGATCTTAATCATTTTGACAACAAACTTAGGCTATCAGATGCAGTATATATATATAAAATAACATGTCCTGACTGACTCATCGCTGAACCAAAACCACTGGACATACAGAAATGAAATTAGTGGATACTTTTATATCACAGTGTAAGTGCTTACTAACGAAGGATTTTTGGATATTCCGTGGCCAAGGGGGTCAAAACGGGGGAAAATAGTTAAATGAGTATATGTCGAAAATTTAACAGTTTACAGAAGTAAATAATGGTATTTGGAATCTCCTTTAAAAATAAAGAAATGCATATTGTTTTGTTTTTGGAACATCCCCTTAAGGGGGTGCAAAAGGGTGAAAAGCAGTTGGATACCTTTTATGTGGACTCTTATATCTCGAAACTGAAGATGTTGTAGACATGAAAATTGGTATTTGGAATCTCCTTTAATAATGAAGAAACACATTCCTTTTTTTTGAAAAACCAATCAAGGGGGTGAACAGGATTGAAAAAAAGGGAGCAAATTTTAGAAATGAGTATATCTGCAGTATATCTCAAAAATGTAACCTGTTGCAGAAGTGAAAATTGGTATTTGGAATCTCCTGTAAAAGTAAAGGAACATGCATAATTTGTTTTTTGGAAAATCCACTTAAGGGGAAATGAAAAGCTGGTAAATTTTTAAAATTAACATACCTAAGGTATACCTTAACATGTTACAGATGTGTAACGCGTAAGAAAGACTGAAAAGTGGTTTTATTAGGATACTGATATCTCAAAAACTTAAAGATGTTACAGGCGTGAAAATTGGTATTTGGCATCTCCTTTAAAAATAAAGGGACACGTATTTTTTTAGGAAAATCAACTTAAGGGGGTTGAATTTTTTTATGAGGATACCTATATTTCACTAAATTAAAGTAGTTTCAGATGTGCAAATAGGTATTTGGAATCTCCTTTATAAATAAACATGCATTTTTAGTTTTTGAAAAAACCCCATAAGAGGTGTAAACAGAACTAAAAAGGGGGATGAATTATTTTTATTATGATACTGTTATTTCTAAAACTGAAGATTACTGGCATGAAAATTGGTATTTGGAATCTTCTTTAAAAAAAAAATAAACACGTCTTCTGTTTTCGGAAAATCCACTTGAGGGTTGACTGGGGGCTTAAAGAAGTGAAATATGAGTTGAAATATTTTTATTATGATACTTGTCTACAAATATAAAAGGCAATGTCCTGACAGATTGAAAGTCAATGACAAGGTAAGTACTCTACATAAACAAATGAAATTTAGAGTATGTATTGCTATTACAATGTAGGAACGCAATTAGGAAGGGTTTTTAAAATGTCCAGCTCTAAGGTGATGAAAAGGAAACAGAACACTGAATTTTGTCACAAAGGAAAACTTTTACATGCTAGTAAATCTACAGACACGAAGCTGACGTATTTGAGCACCATCAAATACCACTGGACTGAGCCAGGATCGAACTTCCCATGCCTGACAAAACCACACTCATTGTCCGAGACTCTGGAGTGTTCAATCATGCATGAAATTTCTACAGAATGAAGCAGTTTAAATGTTTATTCCAGTTGTAAACAGTAACATAACAGAAAAGTGATTATAATAAACATGCAGGAAAACGAACAAGAAACAAGTGGCAGAATTTTATTTCTCTTAACTGAAATTACCACCATCAATGTGTCATTCTCTACCCTTGAAGTCAGGGACATTTTCAACACAAATATTTACCACAAAATAAATATTTATAGACGATTTTAGCTATTTTACATTTTCTAATGCTGCAAAGAGACTTCAGGCAAGTATTTTTACTGCTAAAAGATATGGCAACAATCTATAATATGATGTTTTACTGTATGTTACTAAAATTAGGATGGTGATTTTTTTCTATTCAAATAACAATTTTTATAAAAGAAATAAAGTGGTCACTCACTAATCTCCTTTGGCTGTTATATGACAAATCAGGGGGTCATTACAAAGATTCTATATGCAATTACTCTCTGTGCTTTGTTGTAAGTGGTAAGTTATTTCCATTTTTAATGTAAAATTTGTTACAGATATTGTTCCTGTGTTGTGAGTGCTACTAGCAGAGAGGAGCATAGAGTTCACCATCCACATGAGAGATCTTTATCAAGCAAAGTTGTCCGGATGAATCATATCCTTTTCTAACAGAACTGGAGGGTGTATCATAGAGATGGGATAGGAATGGTGGGAGGGAGAGTGTTCATTCTGGCGAAAGAAAAATTTCTAAGCTAAGGGAAAGTTAAAGATGACAAACAGGAAATTCTAGGGGTAGGGCTCATCTCTAAAGATAATAGGCAACTTGTTGTCATTGGAGTGTACAGACCAGGAAAGGGTAGCGCAGATGCTGATTCAGAATTATTTGATAAGATAATCTGCTATGTGAGAAATGATAAGGAAAGGAACGTGATTGTAGCGGGTGATCTCAACTTACCAAATGTCAATTGGGAAGGTAATGCGAAGGCAGGAAGCATGACCAACAAATGGCAAATAAGTTAATATGGGAAGGGCACCTGATTCAAAAAGTGATGGAACCAACTGGAAGGTAGAATATTCTGGATGTGTTGCTGGTAGAACCAGATGAGCTCTATAGAGAAACCAAAGTAATAAATAGTATTAGTGATCATGAAGCTGCTTTTGTGGTAATTAAAAATAAATGTGAAAGAAAGGAAGATATTAAAATGAGCACTATTAGGCAGTACCATATGGCTGATAAAAGAGGCATGAGGGAGTTTTAATAAGTAACAATGAACGCTGGAAAATGGTAAATAAAAATGTAAACAGACTCTGGGATGGGTTTAAAGCAATTGTTGAGGAATGTGAAAATAGGTTTGTACCTTTAAAGGTGGTAAGGAATGGTAGATCCACTATATTATAAGAGGGAGGTAAAGAGACTAAAGAGGAGGTGCAGGTTGGAAAGAAGAGTTAGAAATGGCCGTGGAAATAAGGAGAACTTGAAGGAACTTACTAGGAAATTGAATCTAGCAAAGAAGTTAGCTACGGATAACATGATGGCAAGCACAATTGGCAGCCATACACATTTTAGTGAAAAATGGAAGAGTATGTATAGGTACTTTAAGGCAAAAACAGGTTCCAAGAAGGACATTCCAGGAATCATTAATGAACAAGGGGAGTGTGTATGCAAGGATCTTCAAAACGCAGAAGTATTCAGTCAGCAGTATGTAAAGATTGTTGGTTACAAGGATAAGGTCCAGATAGAGGACGTGACCAATACTAAAGAAGTATTAAAATTTAGCTACGATAGCAGTGACATTTACAGTAAGATACAAAAATGAAAACTAGAAAAACAGCTGGAATTGATAAGGTTTTGGGGGATATACTAAAGACAATGGGTTGGGATATAGTACCATATCTGAAGTACTTGTTTGATTATTGTTTGCGTGAAGGAACTTTACCAAATGAATGGAGAGTTGCTATAGTAGCCCCTGCATATAAAGGAAAGGGTGATAGACATAGAGCTGGATATTACAGGCCAGTCAGTTTGACATGCATTGTATGTAAGCTTTGGGAAAGCATTCTTTCTGATTATATAAGACATGTTTGTGAAATTAATAACTGGTTTGATAGAAGGCAGTTCGCTTTTAGGAAAAGTTATTACACTGAAGCCCAACTTGTAGGATTCCAGCAAGATATAGCATATATCCTGGATTCAGGGGTCAATTGACTGTATCGCGATTGACCTGTCTAAGGCATTTGATAGGGTAGATCCTGGGAGACTACTGGCAAAAAAGAGTGCAATTGGACTTGACAAAAGAGTGACTGAATTGGTGGCTATATTTCTAGAAAATAGAACTCAGAGAATTAGAGTAGGTGAAGCTTTATCTGACTCTGTAATAATTAAGAGGGGAATTCCTCAAGGCAGTATTATTGGACTTTTATGTTTTCTTATATATATCAATGATATGTGTAAAGAAGTGAAAACAGAGATAAGGCTTTTCGCAGATGGTGTTATTCTGTACAGAGTAATGAATAGGTTACAAGATTGTGAGCAACTGCAAAATGACCTCAATAAAGTTGTGAGATGGACAAGAAGCAATGGTATGATGATAAAAGGGGATAAAAGTCAGGTTGTGAGTTTCACAAATAGGAATAGTCCTCTAAGTTTTAATTACTGCGTTGATGGGGGTGAAAGTTCCCTTTGGGATCACTGTAAATACCTAGGTATTAATATAAGGAAAGATCTTCATTGGGGTAATCACACAAATATGATTGTAAATTAAGTGTACAGATCTCCGCACATGGTTATGAGGGTATTTAAGGGTTGTAGTAAGGATCTAAAGGAGAGAGCATATTTATCTCTGTATGACCCCAACTAGAGTATGGTTCCGGTATGTGGGACCTTCATCAGGATTACTTGATCCTTAACTGGAAAAAATCCAAAGAAAAGTAGGTCGATTTGTTTTGGGCGATTTCCGACAAAAGAGTAGCGTTACAAAAATGTTGCAAAGTTTGGGCTGGGAGGACTTGGGAGAAAGGAGACGAGCTGCTCGACGAAGTAGTAAGTTCCGAGCTGTCAGTGGAGAGATGGTGTGGGAGGACATCAGGAGACAAATAAGTTTGAGTGGTGTCTTTAAAAATAGGAAAGATCACAATATGAATATAAAGTTGGAATTCAAGAAGACAAATAGGGGCAAATATTTGTTTATAGGAAGGGGAGTTGGGGATTGGAATAACTCACCAAGGGAGATGTGCAATAAAATTCCAATTTCTTTGCAATAATTTATGAAAAGGCTAGGAGAACAACAGATAGGGAATCTACCACCTGGGTGACTGCCCTAACTGCAGATCAGTAGTGACTGATTGATAGTCTTAATATCATGCTTGAGATTCACTATATGGAAGGTATGACACATTTGTTGTTCACTGCCATAATGCCAATACATTCAAACTTTCCTACTCGTGGAAAGCTGATGCCTATATACAAGTTTAGGTAATTTAATTTGCAATTTGTAAAGAATTCTTGGAGACTGCATTTGTTAAGAATTAAGCAGAATCTTACAATTTTGGTGGATAAAACCAGTGATCACAATGCAATGTCTTAAAGTAATTGTAAAATTTGCATGAAGCACTCATCCGAAAAGTCAAGCAATTTAAAAAGTGAAAGCTTTGCAACAATGTATCATAAAAATGTACCCATTTGCCAAGATCACATATATGCAGTTTGGGTACTACAGTTACCATGTGTGGTTTTAATTTTAACATTTTCATAGCTCGACATGCTGCAACCCTGGTTTCTTTTCCTAGTTATAAGGATTTTGTATGCAAATGTTCTAATTTTTGTGTGATTTCGTTTTTACTACTTGTTTTATGTTGCACTGACAAAGATAAGAATAATGGTTATGATGTGGTATGAAAGGACTAGGAGTGGGAAGGAAATGACCGCGGTCCTAATTAGGGTACAGCTCCAGCGTTTGCCTAATGTGGTATTGGAGACTAATGAACACCAACTTCAGGCTTGCCGACAGTAGGGCTCGAACTGACTATCTCCTGAATGCAGGTTGACAACTATGTGACACAAACACGCCGCTACTTACACAGAAAGTTACTTTTTCTTTTACTTTCACCTGATAAGGCACACATTTTTACCCTCATTTCTTATTGAGCAGGGAACCCATTCCTCTCAACATGTTTATGGTATCTAAGTGGAAGGTGCACACACACAGAAATTGTGTCTAACAACTCTCCTGTGGGCACTGCGCACCCACCGATCAACTGATGGAAGAAACTCACTGTACACAGTGGAAATATTCCTACATATATAAAACTCAACATCCATACGTATGTACTGAACTCTTTATCAGTCATGCAGCAGTCAATTACCTCAGCTAAGTATTTGTAGAAATTTCTATACATCAATCAACATTGATCTGCATTCAGGGCTGTCACCCAGGTGTCAGATTTCCTACCTGTTGTTTTTGCAGACTTTTCTTAAACGACTGCAATGAACTTGGAATTTTATTGAAAATCTCCCTTGTTAAATTATTCCTATCTCTACCTATAAATGAATATTTGCCCTAATTTGTTGTCTTGCATTCCAACTTTATCCTACTTTTAACAACACCACTCAAAGTCATTTGTCTACTAATGTCATTCCACGCCATATCTCCACTGACAGCTCAGAACATACCACTTAGTCAAGCTGCTCATCTCCTTTCTCTCAAGTCTTACCAGCCCAAACTTCACAGCATTTTCATAACACTACCCTTTAGTCAGAAATCATCCAAAACAAATTGAGCTCCTTTTCTATGTATTCTTTCCAGTTCTCAAATCAAGTAACCCTTGCATGGGTCCTATACACCAGAAACATACTTTATTCACTGCTTTAGACTGATTTATGCCCTCTCTTGTACATCCTTACTACAACCCCTAACTACCCCCATACCCATGTGAAAAAATCTGTACTTTTTTTTTTTACAATTGTTTTTATGTGATTACCCCAATTAAGATCATTCCTTATATTAATACCTAAGTACTTACAGTGATCCCCAAAAGGAACTTTCACCCCATCAATGCAGTAATTAAAACTGAGAGGACTTTTCCTATTAGTGCAACTCACAACCTGTCTTTTATCATCATACCACTCCCTGCTGTCCATCTCACAAAAATGTCGAGGTCTTCTTGCAATTGCTCACAATCTTGTAACTTATTTATTACTCTCAACAGAATAACATCATCTGCAGAAAGCCTTATCTCTGATTCTAGTTCTTCACTCATAGCATTTATATACATAAGAAAACATAAAGGTCCAATAATACTGCCTTGAGGAATTCACCTTTTAATGATTACAGGATCAGATAAAGCTTCGCCTACACTAATTTTTTTAGTTCTATTTTCTTTGTGATTGCAGGGAGATTATTGGCTCTTTGACACTTGCACACATGATGGGCAGGTATCAAGAAAGGCCTAACTACTTGAAATTAAAGACTAGAAATATATTAACTCAGATGTACTGATAATAGGAAACAAAATGTTACCAATGATGAAATAAAAGAGATTTAACACACATAAAAATACTGAATCAAAACAGAATTGTAATATGGCTTTGGCAGTCGCATGACTTCTTAATGTCTTATCCTTTATTGCTCCGGGGCTATACTGATCAAAACCCCACCTTGATGAATCGTAATGAAATGATAATCTGGTAGTCCTCAAATTAGGCTTCCATAATTAACTTTAGGTGTTCAGTTGATACTTGAAGGTTTACTTCTCTAGTGCCAAACACCAGACTCCTGTACAGAATTAAGGCTATCCACTAATGTTATACCAACACACGGCATGGTGCCCTTAACTGAACTGGAGTAACCTCCATTCTCTTGTGGAAGGACCACTACTATTTACTGATAATAAAATAAGTTAACCCTCTCGTGCACGCATTTTCAGTTTGAAGTGAATAAAAATATTGTCTTGATTTTTTATTCATTTATATTTTATTCATTAAAGAAAAAGAAATAATAATTCATTTTCTTTGAAAATTTCACGGACCTCATATGAGGCCTATGTGCATGAAGGAAGTCCACACACACCACAACACAACTGAACTGAGGAATAATTTTTCTTGGGAGATACTGTGCGCTGGATGTCAGTTTTACACGCACATTTTTCCAAACTAAATTTTGCATTAGCGAGTGCCTGTTGTTGTTATTTCCTGCTATGGAATTCCTCAAAACACTGTGGACAAAGGGCATATTGGCAGCAAAGGCAGACATACCTGGTTTTCCTTGAACAACCGCGAAGGTGGCACTTATATCCTTTCTCAGCTTATCGGTAGCCTTCACTTTCAACCATTTTTTGGTTGCTGGTGGCGTCTATGAAGCGGGTCTACCTTTCTTGGGTTGATGATTGCTTCCCATGTAAATGAAGGAATTAGTTACTGAGGACTTGAATTCTAACAGATCCAGCTTCTCACAATCTGGGTTCATTCTCCAGAGGATCCAACAGATTACAATGGTCGCATTCAGTAGATAATGGAATAATCTGGAATACTCCCTTTTGTGCCTTATGGTGTGCCGATAAAGACCTACGAGCGAGTCCATTAGATGAACGCCACCCATGTGGGAACTGTAAATAATGATGGAATATGCTTGTGAAATTTCAATGATTGCGCACAGTTTTCGGCACCATCTCTTAGCAACACCTACAGGTTCTGCTCCAGCAAATGTAGATGCTTCGTGTAAAAATGAATTATCATGCCAATAGGTTATTGTCATGTTGGACTGCAACGTAACAGAGTACAACCCTCTCGGTTCCTTCTTCATGATTTTCACAGATCGCAGCTTGAGATCAGCACCACAAAGCCTGTTAGCTCTGATAGTCCTGGAAGCATAAATGCCATCTTCAAGAAGTTTCTAGAGAAGAATAATCGACGTAAACAGATTGTCAAAAGCTTATGGCTTGTGAACTTCACATCTTCACGCAGCCTAAGAACATCACCAACTACTCCAAATTCAGAATGACCTTCACCATTTTGCACTTTTCCTTGATAGATCTCAAAGCTATGGATGTATCCTGAAAAACTTGTTAAGACCCAAATTCTGAAGCCCCAATTTTAGGGTTTACCCTTCATACATTGTTTCAGCTTTGATCGGCCTTTGAAAGGGACCATCTCATCAACTGATGAAAATTTTCTGGCTGGGAAGAACATCTAAAGATGTGCTTGAAATGGTCAATCATAAGACATAAACGTATAACCTGATCATTGATGTCTGCTAGAATGTTCTGATTGTCGATGAGGTGCAAATACTTCTGTATCTTGAAAAAGCAATTGTATGTCATATAGTCAGGTATTACTGACAGGGCGCAGGGTATATTGTGACATTCGTTGTGAAGACTGTAGATTTTCTACAGATGGCCCTGGTTCTTTGCAGCTGCAAGGATGTGCTGTCATCTCACAGATATAGTTGTAACTAATATCACACCTCACATGAGGTCTAAAGTGAAGAACAGAGTCATAATTTTCCACAAATTCATAACAATATTAAATAAATGGCGCTCTAAACGAAACATAATTTTGGGACCTCATATGAGGCTTGTGTGCACGAGAGGGTTAATGATACTGGTAGCAAAACATAGCTCTCAAAGTTAAAGTCAAATAGCTGAAGATCACTGAATTACAATTGCATTACTTGTAGCATAAATAAACTCACAAATGTTTAAATAGTGAAAATACTCAATAATGTGTATCACACAATGATTAATGATCTACAAATTGAAAGGAAAGTTTACTTAAATTAAATGAAGTTAATCTTCAGCAAAAGAAAACAATTCACTTTCAGGTTAATTCCCAGTTTATAACTCGAGACTGACTACGACTCGACACCAAAACAACTATTTGAAGTCAACACTTGGAAGGTTTAATATAATATTCAAAACTGAAAAATAGCTTTTGTTGAAGACTGTTGACATTATAATCTTTACATTGTTATGCAACTGTAATTTGTTGGGGTCAGTTGCAGCAATTACAATGATTCTTGATGAAAGTCAGTAATAAAAATGTGTAAAATTACTATGTAACACATTAACATTTCAGTATATACATGAAACAACTGAAATGAAATAAGCCATCTTAATAAAATATGAGTCATTCTAAAATAAAATCTCCTCTCCGAAGAATCAATTTGTACATATTAATTGCAGAAAATCAAAACCGTGTCAATAACCCATTTTAATCCCAACGTTAATCATTAAATACAACCAATAGATCATTATCGTGAGAGGTTTCACCATTGCAGGAAGTAACTGAGAGTCTAATCAGCAATACACATGTCAATATTACCTGCACCTAGAGGGGTAAGTTGCAGTAAATCTCTTTGTATCATAAAACATAACATAAAATAATCAACAGTGCAATAATGGATGTGATCGGTTCATCCCATGATTTTAAGCAAACAGGATCCAAAGAGTTACTATTGGTAATATTGTAGAAAAACAATAAATTAAATCAGTTTATGGTACTCAATGGATCTTCAACTGAGACCCTGTAGGTGAGATGAACTCGAGCTATGAGCAGGCTCATATACTTTGACAGTGAATATTAATAAGTATTATGCAAACAAACATTAAACTGTGCCTTGGAAAAAAAGCATAATGACAATGTTCTAATGTCTTCAACTACCGAAAGACATCCAGGACGCATCACTATCCATCTGATGGCCATTGACAGTGAGATGCTATAACATGCAGAAGCACTGTAAGACTAATGCCTAGATATATCAGGAGATGAAAGAAAAGCATGCTGAAACACCTGCAAAAGTACCTTGTAAAATTTACCAAGTTTGTTTCTTGTTAACAGAGATTTTCAAATACGAAGAACCATTTAAAAAATCCCTGTCTGTTCACAAACTAGAAGAGCAGTATATTGTAGAATTTTACTTTCAGTATTAATGTGAATTTCTTTAATCCAGAATTGCTGAACATGAATTAAATTCCAATAACTATGAAGAAAGCTGGAATGATACTTACAGCTCTTTCTTCAAGCCAAACCGTTTCCACCTTGATCTCAACTTTCTGGTCCATTTCCTACACCAACTGAAGTATTTTCATGAGTTGGAGTATTAAATGACTTTCAATGACTTTCTACTGAAAGAAGAAACAGAGATTATTATTATTATTATTATTATTATTATTATTAGAGCCAATCATTTAGACTAAGTATAGAAACGAACTTGTAGATTTCTGTGATTGTCAATTTTTTATCGTAGCTACACAACCACTAGTCTTGCATGGAATTCAAATCCCCAGGAAGTGACTTATTTCAAATATCCCTCCCACATGCACTGGCTGGGACTGAGCAGTGATCAACTTGACTGGAAACAATTGGCAATTTCACATTATCAGTGGCCCCTGCAGATCCATAGACTGATCTGATACAGAACTTCATGTCACAATATCCTATGCTAACCTCCTCACATCTACATAACTATTATATCCTGCATCTACTCTAATCTGTATCATTGCCCTACCAAATATCTACCCCCAAAACATCCATCTGAAATCAGCTGAATGAGTTCTGGATTTCAAAAGTTGTATCTGATCAATTTCTTCTGAGGTCAACTTTTGTCAACCCTTTCTCCTCTTATCAACCTTAATCACTATATCTTCATTTCTGACTTCTCCATCTGACTTTAGACACATTGTGATAAAATCACATTTCAGAGGATTCTATTCTGTTTCTTTCTGTCAGTTGCTATCCATGTTTCACTTCCATAGAGTGAATGCTCCACATTTATGTGTTCAAAACCATCCTCACCATATTGGGATCTGTATTTAAGTTGAGCATCTTTGTTACTGTTATTATTTTAGTAAAATTCTTGAGCTGTAAGTAATACCTTCAAGTGCTACTCATGAACAGCATTCTAAAGCAACTGATGTGTTTATTTGAATACAAGGAGTTGAATACAAAGAGGCCCATAATGTCACCCACTTACAGCTCTAATAGTCTACTTGGAAAGGAAAACTATCAAATTTTATACTAAATTAAGTATGCCACAGAAACAAGGTAACAGAGACATCTGACTTGTGTATACACTAGTTTGTAATCCCTTTGGTAGTTAGCACACAAGTGTACCATTTGGTGGAACAGAGCCATGGTGCAACAATAGTTGAATAATGGTTGTTACTGAACAAGTGTTTGTGGGAAGTCTGCATAGAGATCCATTTTCTCAGCAAATTCATGGACACAATCTACATTTGCATGGGAAATATAAGGAAAATGTGCCATCAGCCAGCAAGTGCAGGAATGAAGTCATGAATTTACAAGAGGTTGGAACAAATAAGTAATGAATAATGGATAGAGTGTGCATCAACACCATATGCACTTGGGAAAGTGCACAAGAACCGACACTTGCCTCTGAATCTGTTGGAAATGTTGAACAAGCAAGGCAACATCTCTTAATGGAATATCCTTTTTACCCTAGGACAAAAGTTGTCCTTAACTTTGTGAATAATTTGAAAAGCATAATCCGAAAACAAAACAGAGCCTTTCAAACCAATCTACAGTATATGTACCTCTTGTGCCACAATAAATTGGGGAAGTTAATATTTTTTACTTATACTTTCCAGCCACAATATTTACTCAATGCTGTTGGTATAATGTCTTGATGTATGCTTGACAACAGATTGAATTAAGACCGTAGTGGTGAGCTAGTCTGGTGGATTACTGGCTGAGCTACTGAACATTCAGTAAAAGACTTTCGTGCTATGAAAAAACCAAGAACAATATTGAGTTCACATACAGAGGACTGCACATGGCTAAGGGAAAAAATTATAAATGTTCAAGATGTTTATCACCCTAGAACAGGGCCTCTCAGGGTGCATGCGCGTGGTGCGTGCACTGTGCATGGTGCAAAAGACGACTTGGCTTGGTTGACCAGAGTGCAGACCCCCCACTCCTCGATATGGGGCAATAGCGCTTACTCTCTCTTTCCTCACGCCTCTCGCTCGCTCCGCCTGTCACCCTCTGCCCCACTTGCGCCGTAGCGTTCCAAATCCGGGCTGAGTTGAGCCGAGTAGAGCCGAGCTTAGCCAAGAAGCCCAGAGACAAAGCGTTGATCCGAGCCATACCGAGCGGCACTGATCCACAGTGCATGGAGCTCTTGCGCCTCGCTCTGCACGCGTGAGATTTTGGGCATTTGAGAGACCCTGCCCTAGAATAAAAACTGGACAGTTTGCACAATGGATTTTAACTACTTACATTATCTTAATGGATTAGTACTTCAAAGAAAGCATTCCTTCAAACACAATGAATATGACGTACATCCCCAAAAATGCTATTCTGAATAATGTTTCATACATCTGACATTTCCCCTTGTCCAGCTCCTGCCACGCTTGCATACCATCGCTCATTTCAGGCTATTATTATAATTGGGTTGGTACTCTTCAAGTTATTAGTATAGGTTAAATAAATTACAGTACAAAAATATTCAACTACACTCATGGCATAGTGTTTAAAAGGGAAACAATGATCACTTCTCCGAGAATCCATTCCCAAGCTAATATCTGCTAGAGGCAGTGCGATGACTGCCAGGAAATGTGGCAGTCGTTACCTGATTTAGTTGGTAATACCATACCATGTGCCGAAGTTAAGAATATTTTTTAACATTTCTGGATCTGTGAGTGTTTAGGTGAGATTGTAAAGTGCACTTTTGTATTTCTGAGAATACTTCCTTACTGGTATGAATGAGACATTCCTCATTGTTTTTTAATGGGTTGTAGGTCAACTGACAAGGGCAACAACAAGGTAAGACATTACTTTTTGCTACCCAAGAAATGGAAGCATTTTTTTGAAGTGGACAAAGGCTATTCTCCGGAAGGATAGAAATCTCAAGGTGAAGTCCTACAGGTATACTGCCTTATAAGATAAGTGCATTATTAAGGCTGCTAGATTTGTAATTAATGGCAAAGACAGAGAACTTGCATGAATGAGATGGCATTTAACATCAGTTGCAGTATCACATATTTTTCCAAATGTACCGAAATATTTAACAACACAGGTTCAGGGAAAGAAACCCCAGAAAACAATGCGTGGCAGGTAACAGCATGAAGTGCCGGCTACAGAAGTTGATAGGCTTATCCCTGAAACCTCCAAGTGAACCCGCTCAAATGAGTGATATCACTCTTAATTCAATTTCTACTTCTTATTCCTGTCACAAACACAAAGAGATGATTAACAGTGTTTCAGTTCTTAAGAATTAAGATTTTTTAACAAAAATTTGACCAGAGCAAACAGTAAGTTGTCCAAAGCCATGGCCAAAATAAATGAACTTGAGAGCAAAGTTACAAACATAAATAGGAGTATATGAAAGCCTCAAGCAAAATAACTTAGATAAAAGCAGAAACTGATAGTAAATACCCTGATTAAGAAATGTCACGTGAAGAGTTGTGTCAAGTGAACTGTATTGTTAAGGTTAAATCCACTAAAGGTCGTAGACATTGTTTCAAACATGGTTTGTTACCTCTTCCTTCAGAAATTCATTTAAGGAGTTTACTGAAAGGTAGGTATGTAATGTTCTTACAGCATTAATGAGTATGCAGTTAAGGACAATGAAAAATATTTCCACAAAGGTGATCCGAACAAAATGTTAGGAATGCTAATGTTTGAAGAATTAAAATTACACAAGGATATAGCTTCCAATAATGTTTCTCTAAAAGTTGATGGATTTGTTGATCTGAACAATATGACTGAAGACAATGAAAGTACCTCATTAGCAAATCATGCTTCACAATTTATATCTGTGCCATTGTTCTGAGGCCATCGAAGCACATTATAGTGATACAATTGGGGATATTTTGGCCAAATCATTCAGTTAGACAGTGCTGGTTTACAAATGATTGGATTCACTTCTGATGAAAGTCAGTAAAATAAAGCAGTGTGGAAGTGTTTAGGTGTTAGTGGTAAAGAGGGAAATATTAAATACTGTATACCCAACCCAACTGACAAAGAAAAAAGCTGGGCTTTCTCTGATGCAGTACATGTACTAAAACGTATACAAAATTAGTTCCATAATAAGTAGACAGTGATTTCCAAAGGGAAAGAACTTAAATTCCTCTTTTATAGATAGGTATACCAAATGGATAACTCTCCTGAACTTTCTGTAACGAAATGATGCCCCAAAATTACATCATCACACATTGACCCACCTGCTTTCCAAAGAATGAATGCAAGGATGGCTTTCCTACTTTTAAGTGCGAACATGTACCACAAATTGTGGAGGGTTAGAGGAAAATAATGGCATCAAGGAAATCACACAGTACATGAATAATGTTGCAGAAGCTCTGAATTCTACAATTCCCTCATATGTTCTTTACAAAGATTCATTCCAAAATAATATTCGGCAAGAGACGCTACACTCACTCGACATTACAAGAAATACTTTCACTTCTGAAAAAACACTGGATTCTCTAAGGGTCACTGCTCATAGTACTCTATAGACTGGAGACTATTTGTAAAGGTCACAGTTACATTTTAAGAGCAAAATGTAATTACGACCCACTGGAGTGGCAGTTTGGAATCACGAGATCACTAACATGTGATGACCCACTGTTAGCCAGAGCCAGGAATGACGCATACTACAGGAGATAAGAGGAAAATTGATACAATATTACGACTGTTTCATGAGTGGGAGAGTGAAGCCCGTAAACAGTGTGAATACGGAAAAAGAGTGTCCCATATACCAATGAGCTGATTATATTATCCATAAAGCTGGAAAGATTACAACTTGTGATTCATGTATTAGCATATTTGGCAGCGGATGCACGAAGCAGAAATCTGTGGTGACATCCAATAAACGGAAGGATTACGGACAGTCACATTCTTACTTAACTCATCCTTCTGAAAGTGTACAGAAAATTTTTCTTCAGGCCAAATTAATGGTCATAAATTGTTTTCAGAGAGCAGTTTGTGGGGAGGACATATTTTACGACTGTTCACATAGCATGAATGAGGTGAACGATGAGGTCTAGGGTTTGAGGTGCAATGCTAAACATACATTCCCCAGATTATATTTCATTATATGAGTAATCAGGAAGGAGCTAAATTCATCCACATCAGTAAAAAGCATTAGGAAATTTTCCAAGATCACCAAGTGTTAGGGATTACCCATCCCTGGCTCACTGAAACCATCACCACCACTTGCTACCACTGTCATGGACCACAGAGGTCAGTCAAATTTAATGACTAACTTCTAGTGAGAGGCAAATACCAAGAATGAATCCACAGCAATACTGTGCATTTACAATCAAGTTATCAATGCAGTGGGTGTAGAAGTGGGATTGGTGCAGATGTTCATGCAGTGAACTTGGTATCTCAGAAATTCTCTTCAACACTCCTGCTGAATTTGATCTTCAAAACTGCTTGCTTTTATTGGCTGGCCCCTGCTCACTGCGGAGAAAATAATAACATTGTACTTGCCTCGCTTTCCCTGCTTCTAGAGGTGAATATGGAATAAATATATATATATATATATATATGGGTATATATTACAATGGTATGGAGTTTACCTACGGTTCTACATCAGAAAAAAAAAGGTCGCAACATAACTTCTCTTTTCGTAGCATCTTATACCAAAGACCGCAATACCGTGATCGTGTAGTACACCTACCGCCGCTCTGCGGCTGAACCTCTGAAACAGGTGACGTGACACCACCGCCGTCTCGATCCTCCTATACTGCCTGCTCTATGCGAGCCTTTTTGCGACTACGCTGCGACAAAATTTCTCCGCTAGATGGCAGACATAGACGCACAATGGTCTGAACTTATTCTAATGACGACAGCCTACAAAACACTATGCAGTATGGTCATATGTTCGCTGAAGCTCGTAAAATACATCAGTAATATTAAATATCGGCAATATTACCTGCACGAAGTCGCAGTTGGCCTCTTCATGCACAATTTAAAGATTTTCCTGGACGAAGGCTTGGAGTGGTACCGTACTTTTTGTGTTCATGCCAACGCAATATCAAATAATAGAGGTCTTACGAACTTGGTTAGGATAATATCACTAACATTTTGCTGATGTTCTTTGTCCTCACACTGTAACAAAACACATTCTGAAAGATTTTTAATATTTGTTTTACGTCGCACCGATACAGATGGGTCTTATGGCGATGATGGGATAGTAAAGGCGTAGGAATGGGAAGGAATCGGCCGTGGCCTTAATTAAGGTACAGCCCAGAATTTGCCTGGTGTGAAAATGGGAAACCACGGAAAACTAACTTCAGGGCTGCCGACCGTGGGGTTCGAACCCACTATCTCCCGGATGCAAGCTCATAGCTGCGCGCTCCTAACTGCACGGCCAACTCGCCCGGTATTCTGAAAGAGAAGACGTCGCAAGTCCTCGTATTACGCTCATACGCTTGAAGGACTTCGACAATAGGGCACATCAGTTTAAACGAACTCCTGGAGATGCTTCACCAGAGCAACAAAACTAGGTTTTGGGTATCGAACTCCTCCTCTGTCCTGATGTATAATCAGTTCCATTTAGAGGTGTCGAAGCTCTAGGCAGTGAGATGTTGCTGACACAAATGTCACACTCCGTCCTCTCTTCAACAACACGAACCTAGTACCCGCAAGCTAGGATTTGATTTCCTGTTTCTAGTTTGATTGGAATATTATCGTCTGGATATCTGAGGTTGTCCAAAATGTCTAAACATGAAGGCGTTTAGTGATTGTCCGTCACAATTTTTATCGCAAGGAATCCACTATCCTCCACGGCTTTAATCACCTTCTGGAAAAAATCCGCAGCCTCTTTCCAGTCATTCGACCAGGCCAGGAATGGAATGAATGAAGCCCCCATCTAGCAGGGAGGATAGGAATTGTGCCGGCTGGCGAAGCCTGTCGCATCCCTCCGGGGCAATGATTAATGAATGACAGATGAAATGAAATGATATTCGAGAGTGTTTCTGGAATTAAATATGACAGGGAAAATCGGAGTATCCGGAGAAAAACCTGTCCCGCCTCCGCTTTGTCCAGCACAAATCTCACATGGAATGACCGGGATTTGAACCACAGAACGCAGCGGTGAGAGGCCGGCGTCTATCGCCTGAGCCGCGGAGGCTCCATCAAATTCTGAAATAAGGTGTAAAGGCACAGATACGAGAGTAATCTGAGGATATCCAATTACATCCTTCATTAGGTCCTTGCCTAGATAAAGCCGACAGCCGCTTTTCTCTCAATTCTCTTCTAGACTGTATTTCATGGAGTCGTATATTTTCTGGCTGCGAACAACCTTGCTGAGATTAGCAACATGGTGTACAACAGTTGAATATTTCGGGGAAAGAATCTGAAGTTTCAGTTCTACGAAAGTATACCTTGCACGAACGGAAAGAAACAAGTACTTGACATTCTAGGCAATGACATGGCCATTGCGGGGGTTTTCCTTTCCACCTTAAAATCACTTTTGAAATATCTATCAACATAACATGATTAATTCATTTCACAGTTCTATTCAAAATATATCTTGTACGAACGAAAGTGACCAGACACGTTTACTCATTGTACAAAATAACTCAGGTTTTCATACACATTCACGCACCAATAATACAGTGCTACACCGACACTGACAGCGAAGATTGTGCGTCTACTGCTGCACTCTTACGGCGATTTGGAGAACTATTGGTAGTCGCGCCTTCCTGTGTTAAACTAGTGGCATAGAGCAGGCAGTATAAGAGGATCGAGACGGCGGTGCGTGACACACTTCGACTTCTATACGCTATGCACGTGGAAATTTAACGCACTATCTCATGTCATACGATGCCGACATGCAGAAGAAACTGGCCTTCAGGCAACCCAAATACTGTTAAATTAAAATTCCTACCTGAGTAAGGTTGGTACGTTAGAGGATATGTTCGTACTGAAAAGTCTAAAAAATTACAATTCCTTAATGAAGCAAAACACAAAAATAACATAATTAACGGAATGAAACTGCACGAAGTACGGCGATACGCCCCAGAAATCCAATGTGCACATAATACATTGAATAACAAACCTCCCACTTCAAAAACGAAACGTGCACAAATAATTGCCATTCTTGAACAATTATAACTATTATGATACACTTTGTTTGTATGAATATATACACGGTACTCTTCGCTTACAATAATAATAATAATAATAATAATAATAATAATAATACCCAGCATGAAGTTCGGTCATGCTCAAGAAAACCAGTCCATATCCTGCCGCACATTGACTACAAAAAACAAAGCATCAGTGATGTGTATAATGACCATTTATTAATGAAGACAAATAGTCTACTCAATGAAATGAATGCATGAATTATTCCACTGGAGATTCGAAGATCTATTCCCGGAATCATTGCCTTGCTAACCGAGTAGGAACATTTATTTCGTCACACGTTTATTTACCCCCCTACAAATGTTACGAAATACTACCAATGTGTTCTAGCTTACCCGAAGTTCTAGTATTGAGTTCTTACAGCGCAGGTCGGGTCGTGTGTGGGTAGTTTCCTCAGTGCGTGTATTGTGGTGACAGTCAGTGCGTCTAACTTTCACGTTCAGCAGTGTGTAATACGAGTTATGGTGGCCTCCAGTAGAGAGGGTGTGCTATTAAATAATTTGCAGTTGACTGTAGCTCGTGAGGTCATAGTGCATAAGGACGATGAGACTTTGTACCTGTAGCGTAGCCAGGATTTCAGTTTGGTGGGGGTGGGGACATTCATTCGGAATGTTATTTTGATAGGTGTCCAAACTTCCAGAGTTTAGGTGGTGTAGAATACCTAGAATACCACATCTACGGGGGTCGTGGGTGCGAACTGTGTCACACATATGTGAATTTGGTCCTGTTTTACGGCTGGATGCCCTTCCCGACGCCAACCCTATATAGAGGGATGTAATCACTGTTGTGTGTTGTGTGTTTACAATGGGATTGTAAATAAAGGGTACCAATCTCTGCACATGGTTATGAGGGTGTTTAGGGGTTGTAGTAAGGATGTAAAGGAGAGTGCATATAAGTCTCTGGTAAGACCCCAACTAGAGTATGGTTCCAGTGTATGGGACCCTCACCAGGATTACCTGATTCAAGAACTGGAAAAAATCCAAAGAAAAGCAGCTCGATTTATTCTGGGTGATTTCCGTCAAAAGAGTAGCGTTACAAAAATGTTGCAATGTTTGGGTTGGGAAGAATTGAGAGAAAGAAGAAGAGCTGCTCGACTAAGTGGTATGTTCCGAGCTGTCAGCGGAGAGATGGCGTGGAATGACATTAGTAGACGAATAGGTTTGAATGGCGTCTATAAAAGTAGGAAAGATCACAATATGAAGATAAAGTTGGAATTCAAGAGGACAAACTGGGGCAAATATTCATTTATAGGAAGGGGAGTTAGGGATTGGAATAACTTACCAAGGGAGATGTTCAATAAATTTCCAATTTCTTTGAAATCATTTCGGAAAAGGCTAGGAAAGCAACAGATTTGGAATCTGCCACCTGGGCGGCTGCCCTAAATGCAGATCAGTATTGATTGATTGATTGATTTGCTTGTTGGTAGTGTAGTCTGTTGTCTGAATATGAAGATGAAAGTGTTGGTGCAAACACCTCGTCCCCGAGCCAGAATAATAAATCAGGCGCGATTAAAATCCCCGACCCGGCCGGGAATTGAGCCCGGGACCCTCTGAACCGAAGGCCTCAACACTGATCATTCAGCAAATGAGTCGGACTCGAGACGCTAATAGTAATATACATTATATATAAAATGTTTAATGAAAGTACATTCGTAAAAACTCTTGGAGTGTCTGGACTCCTTGGACAACAACCCTTCCCCTCAAACCTCTGTTACTCCCATCCCAACATAACTGCAGCATTTCATATATTCCGAGTACAAGTGAATTGAATGCAAAAATAAACAGTTTGAGTAAAGATGCAATATATATATGCTAGTTGCTTTACGTTACACCGACACAAATAGGTCTTATGGCGACTATGGGACAGGAGAGGGCTAGGAGTGGGAAGGAATCGGCCGTGGCCTTAATTAAGGTACAGCCCCAGCATTTGCCTGGTGTGACAATGAGAAACCACGGAAAACCGTTTTCAGGGCTGCCGACAGTGGGGTTCGAACGTACCATCTCCCGCATGCAGGATACTGGCCGCATTTAAGCGACTGCAGCTATCGAGCTCGATAAGATGCAATATTCTGGTTTGGAATAAATACGGTAATTTTATTATAATAATGGTCATATAATAAGCTATATAGAAGTGACATTTTATGGAAATAATGCGGCAAAGAGCACACACACACCAAATAAAGGTTTCTCGCCCTTCTTCTCCATGGCTAGATGATGAAACCAAGAGAATGATGGCCCACCGTGGCTCGTTATTTCGACATGATAAACAAACCTTTGCTGGCACAGACTTCGAATCTTACCGCATCTTAAGAAATTGCACAAAGCAGTTAATCAGAAATTAAAAAATGTACATATTTCCGGAATTTAGCTAACAACTTAAATTCTAATCGCGCATGGGACCAACTTACACTAGAGCTCTGAGAATAGGAAAACATCAACAGAGACAGACAACTCCTGACATTCCACTTGACGAACTGAACGATTACTTTAGTAGAATAGATATTCAACGTACCACAATTAACTGCACCGACTCACCGCCCTCCCCTCCAGCCAACCCACGATTCACATTTCACAGTGTCACAGAAAATCAGGTTAAAAAGGCTTTGTACTCGATTAAATCAAAGGCTACACGTGTCTATTACTTTTACACATAACATTATGGGTGCTGTCCTGCCTGTACTGATTTAAGAAGGGTCACGGTACCGCGACAGCACTTTTGAAGGTTACTGAAGACATTAGAAATGCTATGGACAAACGACTGCTCACTATACGTATCCTTCTTGACTTCAGTAGTGCCTTTGACACTATAGAAATACCGACTTTGATAAAGAAAATGGAACTACTAAATTTCGACCTGGCTGCGCTTAAGTTTAAGTTTGCTCATCTCAGGTCTAATGCAAATATTTGAGTAACCATCAACAGCGTGTAACAGTAAACGACAAGGCCTCTAAATGGGAAATGAAACTTAATGGTGCCCCACAGCGTAGTAATCTAGGGTCCTTACTTTTCTGTATTTATATCAATGACATAAGGTAAATCCGGTACAGATTCCGCTCCGGTGCAGATGTCGCATACACTGTAGGCACAGGTTCCCATCGTTAGAGCTATATGGCACTGTGTATGGTTTTTCAGTTTCTAAAGAAGAACTACTGTCTGCGTGTGTGATGGAATTTGCTAGTATATTACGCCAATTATAGCCAATATCTTGTGGAGAGTACATGTTTCCACCTGACAAAGTTTTTCCTTGTGTTCTCTTATTGAATATTGAATTGATTTAAAATGCTTAAATCAGCCGTTTTTGGTACAGCAAAAGTCAGAATCATTACTCTAATTGCTAGTAAGTTTATTTTCGGCCACGTTGGGCTTGAGATAAGACAGCAGGAGGGGGTGGCGTCTCTATCTGATAGTTGGGAGATTTGGTACACAGCAATTCGGTGGAGATGCCTAATTGCTAACGGATTCTAAAAGCGATCTGGAAACATTCAATACTATTCAGAGGGTACCAGTATTTTATTCGAATGTATTGTTGCTTCACGATTCTTAAAATAGATTGCTTTCACTGCTAACACTGTTGCTAGTATATAAATGAAAATCCACAGCCTGTTTTCAGTCATTCGACCGGGTCAGGAATGGAATGAATGAAGCCCCCATCTAGCGGCGAGGATAGCAAAAGTGCAGGCTGCTGAAGCCTTGTCGCACTCCTCTGGGGCAATGATAATGAATGATTAATGAAATGAAATGATATTGGAGAGTGCTGCTGGAATGAAAGATGACAGGGAAAATCGGAGTACCCGAAGAAAAACCTGGCCTACCTCCGCTTTGTCCAGCACAAATCCCACATGGAGTGACCGGGATTTGAACCACGGCATCCAGCGGTGAGAGGCCAGCGCGCTGCCGCCTGAGCTACGGAGGCTTTGTGTTATTGTTGTTATATACAATTACATTATTTTCAGAAATAAAAATGTATTTGGTAGACCATAGAGTACTTTTAACATGGATGAGTTTGGAGTGCAGGCTAACAGCCAAACTGGTTCTGTGATAACAAAAAAAAGTTCCAAATCTGTTCCTGTACTAAAGTCAGGAGAGGAAGGCGAAAATGTAACTGTTCAGGCTTGCTGCAATGCTTCAGGTCAATTTATGCTTCATGTTTTGATTCGTAAGGCTGTTCTAATGTTCAGTAATGTTAAAGTTGAAGAAATTAGCTTAAATTTGACTTTACTCTTGATTACTTCACTTGCGGCTATGCCGGGTTCCAGGGAGAGACGCCGCTGATGCTTGTTTTATTTTCAACTACCAATGTTTTGCTCATCTCGGCTCTAATCTAAATATCGTGCTCTATCAATTTGCAACATTTTAAAAATAAATCTACGGATATATAACAAAAAATCTAGAAATGCGGCAACTCTACCGGAATCACCTTACCATCTGTGACAGGAAATAACATATACCACCTCTATGCTGACCATCTTCAAATATATCGACACTGCAAGACATGATATTAACACTGACCTCCGACAACTCAGTATAAATGCACAACGAAAATCTCTTATACTAAACTCCACAAAATCTCAGGGAATCATAATTGGATCACGAAAATTACTGAGCTGCTGAAGCAATGTCTCAATCCCGCCTATCCTACTGAATGTTAACATTATTCCCTACAGTAAAACGGTTAAATATATCGGCGTAATTATGACAAACTCTTGATTGGCCTGGTCACACGAAAGAAATACGTAAAAACATTTTTGGAGTGTTTCACCCTCTTAAACGTCAGAGGAATGTATTTCTATTTGAGCTACAGGCCAAACTAATACAGACACTCATTCTCCCTATTCTTGATTATTATGACGTTGTTTTAGTTGACATGACGAGAGAAGAAACACTTAAACTTCAACGAGCACTGAATTCCTGCCTGCGATTTATTTACAATATCGGGTACGATGTTCATATCACTCCATACTATCAGGCTGTCTCATGGCTGATGTATGATAAACGTCGGCAGCTACACACTTTAACAATGGTGTTTAGAATGGTAACTGAAAGTCAGCCACTGTATATTTCTTCTAAATTCACCTTTTTATCATCATTTCACAACTTAAATGCACGTTCTAGATCCTTTCTTTCTATTCCGCTACACCGCACAAATAAAATTAATAGATAATTTATGGTGACTGTCACCAGATTATGGAATTCCCTGCCAGCTCAGGTCGGAGAAACTAGCTCTTTATCAAGATTTAAGGCCACCTGCCGAGACTACCTTCTGAGGAGAGGATTAGTCATTTTTAAGAGTTTTTAATATTAATTAGTTTTAATATTAATTTAGGTAGTAAAGTATTTAAATATCTTTTCATTTCTATTACTTTACGTAGTTTTAACTATTTTAAGTATCCCAGCATTTTATTTAAGATTTTGAATAGGACCTCGAGCCCTAACTTCGCCACTGTAAAAAGGCACTAATAAATAATTAAATTAAATTAAATAAATAAATAAATAAATAAAACTGAATATAGAATGTAAGGGGTATGGGTATATATTTTGTTTGTTGTTAAGGAAAAATACACGTCACAACATATGCTAGGTAGGGTTTACCTTGTCCTATTAGTTTCCCTCGCGGTTAGGGCCGCGCAGCTGTAAGCTTGCAAGCTGGAGATAGTGGATTCGAACCCCACTTTCGGCAGCCCTGAAAATGGTTTCCCGTGGTTTCCAAATTTTTACACCAAGCAAATGCTGGCTCTGTGCCCTAATTAAGGACACGACCGCTTCCTTCCCACTCCTAGGCCTTTCTTATCCCAGCGTCGTCATTAGACCTATCTGTGAGTGCGACGTAAAGCAATTTGTTAATTAGTTTCCCTCGCAAGCTGGGATATAGAATATAGTAGTATAAAATTACAGTTTTATGACGCTAATATTCGTATGTATAATTTTTATTAACGTGCCAGAAACCAACGGCATGGAGCTGTTGCCAATTCAACACCGTTTTGAGGACCACCGACCCAAGTCGGGATTTGAACCTGCGAACTCGGACTCAGAAGGACAGCGACTCAACGAACTGAGCCACATGAAAAGGAGGCATTTGTGATTATTAGTATAAATAGATTCAGTTACTATGTTCACAAAGATTTTAAGAGGAGCATTTATTAAGGCGTACGTTTTCCAACTGTCCTAAATGCACGAGACCGGACGGAAGAACTAGCTGGAAGCTAAAGAGCCTTGCAGGGGTGTCGCTTCCTTCTCTGTTCACTTTTCCAAACCAAACTCCATGTCGTAACAGCCCCGAAGGGCCATCACCTACCAAGCGACCGCTAGTTGAGCCCGAAGTCCTGCAAATTACAAGGTGTCCTGTGGTCAGCACGACGAGTCCTCTCCGCCGTTATTCTTGACTTTCTAGACCGGGGCCGCCATCTCACCGTCAGATAGCTCCTCAGTTATAAGCACGTGGCCTGTGTGTACCTCGAACCAGCCCTCAGATCCAGGTAAATAAACCCTGACCTGGCCGGTAATCGAACTCGGGGCCTCCGGTAAGAGGCGACACGCTACCGCTACACCGCGGGGCCAGCTGGTTACTTTTAGGTCTTCTTATTTTAGAATTTGACTTAAGGTATCCTGTATTCGATGCTCGACACTGACAGAGTTAAGAAAGGCATGGGATCGGGATGATACAGCCTTGTTTGTGGTTGCAATAGAGTGGGACATAGTCTCCCGCAATCGAAATATCTACGACCTGGCAGGTAGTCACCTTCATGGGGCGTAGTACCAAAGTGGTTCCTTTATATAAGAAGACAAATTAAATGAAGATTCTACTTCCTCACAAACGAAGAACGATATTATCAATTTTACGAACAGTTTCAATAATGCAGCCGGTTTATATTAAGAGTACAGAAGCTATGATTTCGATTGTTGGATATAATTACATGGTAACAATCAAAACCATCAATATCTATAGAAGATTCGTCACCGCACTCGGTAGAACCGGCTTTCTTTTCACATCCCGCGGCGAGTTGGCCGTGCGGTTAAGGGCGCACAGCTGTGTGCTTGCACCCGGAAGATAGTGGGTTCGAACCTCACTGTCGGCAGCCCTAACGATGGCTTTCCGTGGTTTCCTATTTTCACACCAGGCAAATGCTGGACCTTAATTAAGGCCACGGCCGCTTCCTTCCCACTCCTAGCCCTTTCCTTTCCCATCGTCGCCATAGGACCTACGGTGCGACGTAAAGCAAATTCTAAATTCAAAATAAAACATCTTTTCACAACCCCTTCCAAGGAAAAGTTGTATCCACGCTACTGGCCTGGACTTACGAAATTATTTCGTTGGTACGCCACTGCATCCACTCACCATTTAAGGCACAAGGTTGGATACTCAAAATACACCACCATAAATGATTCGGATATGGCTCAAAAGTACTAAAGAAAGGTAAGGAACGGGATCTAGTGTTTTAAGTAGTATCCGAATCAACAGAACGTGACTTCTCATTTTAAAAATGTTTCATGCATCGACTGCGATTCAAGCCTCGGCCGTCTTGATGAGAAGATAGAACTACTGTATTGGAAGTGAGTTGTCACGCCCGCTAATTACAAAATAGTTACCCGCACTTTTGATTGTGCCATTTGAGGTTCCAATCAGTCCCCGGGCATTTGACAAAATTAGGTATAGGCCAACCTATAGAACTTAGGCACGCATCCGCGATCTGTCTTGCTACTGTTAGAATAAAAAACTTAATCATAACTTACCGAGGATGCACATAGTTTTGCCCTTAGTGACAAAATTGTCCATCTTCAAAAAAGTTACTTAACCTGTATGGCACAAAATGGGGAACTAACGTGCAGCTCACAATCTTGTCACAGTCTTCCGAACGCTGCAACTTAAACACAGCAGATCTCTCAACCACGGTACAACCCCAGTTTCCTGGAACCGATGTGCTAAAGCTGACACGATGTTGTAAGCTTGAAACTGTTTCTGGACGTGGCCCCCGTGATCTTGGTGGTAACGTTCCGGCCCTCTACTGACTACATAATCCCTTGCTAATTGCCCTTTTCCTCATCTTTTGACATTTGTCTACACACGGCTACATTCCCAATACTGAGGCATCTGCAGGGAAATATCCACGCGTATCACAATCCTAAGTGTTTTGCTTTCATTCAAGCAGTACAAATATGGAGAATTATGCATGACCCTATTGAGCCCTGCTAGTAGATTCTTTGTCGCTATGTCAATTTATTGTTTCGGCGTACGTTTTTAAGTTGTTCGTACCGTACAAGGGCTGATCTTCGCTCTAGTTTCAGGAAACATTTTGGGGGGGGGGGCCGGCCCGACTGCCCCTCCCCCCCTTGGCTACGCCAGTGCTTTGTACAACCTGTCCACCGACCAGTCACCTCAGGAGCTAGCAACACTTGTGTCTACAGGTGGGCCGGCGTAAGGTTGCACTGCACGAAGCGATGTTGCCGCCGTAACAACAGCCGATTGCAAGACACGTGAGTTTTTAAAAACACGGGAGAAATGCTTATAATGTCATCGCGATGATACACAATACAAATGAAATCGGCCGGAGAAAATCGAACTTTCAACACACCGATTAAGTTTTCAATAAAATATTTCATCACCAAAATGATATGAGATAATTATACGACGAAGTTCTTATTACCTATCATGATATTAGAAAATAGGCACAGAAGAAATCGGCCGACAAAAAATCTTACTATAAATACACCAATAAATGTTACAATAACATACACTGACTAACAGAGCAAATGCAACACCAAGAAGGAGTGGTCAGAACTTTATGACAATTGCAGGGTAGACTGACGTCACTGAGGTATGCTCATGATGTGAAATGCGCCGCTTTGCTGCGCACGTAGCGAACGATAAATGGGACACGGCGTTGGCGAATGGCCCACTTCGTACCGTGATTTCTCAGCCGACAGTCATTGTAGAACGTGTTGTCGTGTGCCACAGGACACGTGTATAGCTAAGAATGCCAGGCCGCCGTCAACGGAGGCATTTCCAGCAGACAGACGACTTTACGAGGGGTATGGTGATCGGGCTGAGAAGGGCAGGTTGGTCGCTTCGTCAAATCGCAGCCGATACCCATAGGGATGTGTCCACGGTGCAGCGTCTATGGCGAAGATGGTTGGCGCAGGGACATGTGGCACGTGCGAGGGGTCCAGGCGCAGCCCGAGTGACGTCAGCACGCGAGGATCGGCGCATCCGCCGCCAAGTGGTGGCAGCCCCGCACGCCACGTCAACCGCCATTCTTCAGCATGTGCAAGACACCCTGGCTGTTCCAATATCGACCAGAACAATTTCCCGTCGATTGGTTGAAGGAGGCCTGCACTCCCGGCGTCCGCTCAGAAGACTACCATTGACTCCACAGCATAGACGTGCACGCCTGGCATGGTACCGGGCTAGAGCGACTTGGATGAGGGAATGGCGGAACGTCGTGTTCTCCGATGAGTCACGCTTCTGTTCTGTCAGTGATAGTCACCGCAGACGAGTGTGGCGTCGGCGTGGAGAAAGGTCAAATCCGGCAGTAACTGTGGAGCGCCCTACCGCTAGACAACGCGGCATCATGGTTTGGGGCGCTATTGCGTATGATTCCACGTCACCTCTAGTGCGTATTCAAGGCACGTTAAATGCCCACCGCTACGTGCAGCATGTGCTGCGGCCGGTGGCACTCCCGTACCTTCAGGGGCTGCCCAAAGCTCTGTTTCAGCAGGATAATGCCCGCCCACACACTGCTCGCATCTCTCAACAAGCTCTACGAGGTGTACAGATGCTTCCGTGGCCAGCGTACTCTCCGGATCTCTCACCAATCGAACACGTGTGGGATCTCATTGGACGCCGTTTGCAAACTCTGCCCCAGCCTCGTACGGTCGACCAACTGTGGCAAATGGTTGACAGAGAATGGAGAACCATCCCTCAGGACACCATCCGCACTCTTATTGACTCTGTACCTCGACGTGTTTCTGCGTGCATCGCCGCTCGCGGTGGTCCTACATCCTACTGAGTCGATGCCGTGCGCATTGTGTAGCCTGCATATCGGTTTGAAATAAACATCAATTATTCTTCCGTGCCGACTCTGTTTTTTCCCCAACTTTCATCCCTTTCGAACCACTCCTCCTTGGTGTTGCATTGTCACTGTCAGTCAGTGTATACCGGTGCTAACATACAAAGTTCAAGTAAAATGTATTAAATTTGCGAAATTTCAGAAACATTTTCATACCTGATTCACACTGGTAGAGGGTCGATACTGGAAGGTATCACTACCGTTGCCTTCGTTGTCATTGTCGTTGTCTTCGTCTAGACACATCATCAACTCCTGACAGTCCCTGATGATGCCATATAATGCCATTGTCGAGTTAATGAATGTTGCGACATGGCTAACTTTTTCTAATGCCTGACTATTAAGGGCCACTCCGCGGCGCAAAGAATTTTCACTTCGCGGTTCATGACTATGTTGTCGTTTTCGTGACATCGCACTGCACTCATTAAAATAAAATTTCACAATTATCTCACAAAGAAAACAAAACTTTCATAAACGTGCGAATCACACCTGACCACGTGCTAGCAGCGACAGGCAAAACGTCAACACTTCAATACGATAGTCAAGCTAGTTATAGATGGCACCACTATACTATAAATATTGCCAACAACAATCAAATGAAAATAGTATTTATTTTGTGGCTCATTTAAACCTTATAATATTTTTAAATGACCATATTTATGAAGACAAATAAAAGACTATAAGCACTATACGGAATTAAATACGAATTAATATGAATAAACTGCCTAACTGTATCTCACATAAAAAGTAGTAGATTGGTCATTCTGATTAACGGGTGACGTTCTTCATTTCGTTTTTGTAGTGGTGCCAACATGAATTACAACTGTCGAGTGCAACCTTTTGCCGGCCCACCTATAGGGAATGTCGAGGTCCAGCCGATGCAACTTTTCACTGTGTCTCGTGAGCGCAGCGCGTGGAGCCGCTCCCACGTTTTAAAGTATGAATTTTCTTCATTCTTAAGCAATAGTACAAATAAAATCTGTCTCTCCAGACGCCGTACATGTTTGTATAACTTTAAAGCCTAGAGTTTTAACTACGGTACTTAACTATATTTTTAAAGCGTTTTCAAGTCCCTGAAAAATAATCAGGCAGCAAGACTGAACAACGATCGTTGCGTGTTTAAAATTGATAGAAAAAATGAAACTAAATAATGATTTCTGCTTCTTTCTATTACGATAGTTGAATGTCAATCCTGATAGTAATAATAAAACTCAATAAGGATTTCACTTTGTTCGTATCCTTGGCTGAATAGCGTTGCGGCCGTCCCGGATTTGATTCCCATCCGGATCGAAGATTTTAATCCTGTCTAATTACTTCTGGCTCAGAGACTGGGTGTTAGTGCTTGTTCCACCACATTTCTCTTAATATTCAGACAACACACTGAGCCTCCGTGTCTCAGACGGCAGCGCGTCAGCCTCTCACCGCTGGATAACGTGGTTCAAATCCCGGTCACTCCATGAGGGATTTGTGCTAGACAAAGCGGAGGTGGGACAGGTTTTTCTCCGGTTTTCGCTGTCATCTTTCATTCCAGCAACAGTCTCCATTCTCATTTCATAGCATCTATCAGTCATTAATAAATCACTTTGGGAGTGGCGACCCCATCGTACTTATAGCCTATATATGCTTCATTCATTGCACTCTTGACCCAGTCGACACTCTGCACTTCCAACCACCCCAGATCGTGATTACTAGACTTCGTATCTATAGGTTTTAAAAGGTTATTTTAGCTGCCTAAAAGACTCTCAAGTAGGTTCTAAAATACTTTTAGGCAGCTTCAATTGTACATATTTTAATAGCCTTCAATTAAAATACCATACTTCTTTTGCTAAATTGATAATAACTCGTTACGGGGAAGTAAACAACTTTACTCACCTCTTTGCCGCAAACTTCACAGGAACAACTCCTGTAACCACTTTTTAATTAAAGACGAGTTGAAACCTGACACTTCCGGCATAATTCACACACTGAACAAACGGGAACACCGAAATATTCTCACAGAATGAATTTTTTTCCCAGCAGGTCAATGGATACTGTATCATCTCCTGCCTCGTGACAAAATATGGGAGTGTTCGCTGCGGGAGGTTGGGGAGTGAGGTTTACAGCTTCCCGATGTTGTTTAGGAGTCAGCTCGGAAAATACTGAAAGGCATTTTTAACTGATTTAGAGATTAAAAAACGGATTATATAGGTTTTAACGTCAATTCAGATATTTTTAGGCACAATAGGACCACAGTTTCTAACTTTATAAATACATCAAAAGTGTAAATACAACTTAATTTTAAGTCATTTCTTCAAGAACAAAATAGGTCTTTCCCTAAAATCCGAGGGCTGATGATTATATCCCTCCATATAGGGTTGGCGTCAAGAAGGGCACCCGGCTATAAATTAGGGCCAAATCCAAGTGCGAGACACGTCAAGTACTCAAAAATTCTCAGATTTTGTTAAATGAACAGCAGACATTGAAACTGATTACCGTAACATGAACCCCAAACTACCAACTGCAAGAGCACTCCCTAAAATACACAAAATAAACATAGTGGTACCTATCAGGCCCATTATCAATTTTAGGAACAGCCCCACTTACAGAATTTATATTTATTCAAAAATTTCTAAACATCATTTTGCAGTTATAAAGTTACAACCTCATTTTTCCATTTATTACCACGTTATCACCAACATGCATTTCAACATACCGACAGCTGAAACTATCCAACCCATTGAAAGAAATCTCAATAATGATAGCAAATTGAGTAAAATCGAAATAATTCTTTTATGACTATCCTTAAATTTGCTATTGACAAGAAGTACATTTCTGTTAAGAATACCATTTATAAACAGGACGGTCTTCGCATGGGATCCCGTGTTTTCCAGCATTTTAGCCGATATTTATCTTGATAAAAAAATTTCCTACAAGTTGCTTTACGCTGCACCGACACAGATAGGTCTAATGGCGACAATGCGATAGGAAAGGGCTGTGAGTGGGAAGGAAGCGGAAGAGTACCAGCATTTGGCTGGTGTGAAAATGGGAAACTACGGATAAACATTTTCAGGGCTGCCGAGAGTGGGGATCGAACCCACTATCTTCCGAATGCAAGCTCACAGCTGAGCGCCCCTAACCACAGGCCAGGTCTAGATAATCTAGAACACACTAAGATTATTAACAAATTTCAAGGAATCGTTTTCTGGATCTTATGATATGTGGAAGACATTTTTTTCTATAATTAACCATCATTTCATTAGATCCGCATATTAAATTTATGCTTGAATCTCAAGTAAAAAATTCGTTAAATATTTTGGACTCTCAATCACTAGAAACATTACTATAGAAAACTCACACAAACTTGCAACAAAAAAGATAAGATTCTCAACATACAGGTAACCAGGAATAAAAGCTGCATTTTATAGTTTAATTTATAGAACCTTCAACATCTCTCTTTCAACTGCTAATTTAAAAAAAAATGATAACATTTAGAATATCACATTAATTAATGGCTATAACAAGCAATTTGTTGACAAAATAATGTATGAATTAAAAAATAAATCCTCCTCAACCCTTGTTAGAAGATCCACAAACAAAAATAAATATCTCACTTCCACATACAACAATATATTTTTCAGATAAACTTATATAAAAACAAAATTTGAGAGTGTTTAGAACTAATGGCCTGCCCCGCGGTCTAGGAGTAGCGTGCCTGCCACTTAGCCGGAGGCCCTGGGTTCGATTTCCGGCCAGGCCACAGATTTTCACCCGGATCTGAGGGCTGGTTCGAGGTCCACTCAGCCTACGTGATTACAATTAAGGAGCCATTTGATGGTGAGATGGCGCCCCCGGTCTAGAAAGCCAAGAATAATGACCGAGATGATTCGTTGTGCTGACCACACGACACCTCATAATCTGCAGGCCCTCAGGCTGAGCAGCGGTCGCTTGGTAGGCCATGGCCCTTCGGGGCTGTTGCACCATGGCGGGGGGGGGGGCGTTCAGAACTAATAACACTAATTCTAACATGCAATGCTAGCAAACAAATATTTCAATTCAGGTATTTGTAAGCATAAATGTCATAAAGTGATTCCAGCTACATACGCCAAACTGGCAGAAGTTACCAAATATGATATCAAGAGTACATCAATGTCAAAAAGCATAATAGATTTCGGTGTTTGGCGAGCACCTGACACATTTTAATCATCAATTTACGAGTACTGGAAAAAAATCCATAATCGACTTTATGCAAGAGAAATATTTTCATACATCTGGACCAAAGAAACCATCCAATTTATAATGTCAATGATATTTCCGGGCAGCCCAACATTCCTTTCGAGGCTTTAATATTTATTTCCAACAAATGTAAGAAAGCTAAAACATCTGCAACTCATAACTCCCCCCGTAAAATCCTCCTCTCCCTTCCCTCCATACCGCTATTCCCTCTCCATCTGCTCTGCTCAGTTAACAGGTGACCTGGCTCAGCAGTCACTGCTTACTCTCCCACGTTTCTATTCACATTACATTTTACCAATTCTTAGTTTCCTTCCTCTTACATACATGGTTCTTGTTTGTGGGTTACTATAGTCACATCCTAGTTCGTGAACCACGGGCAGCGGCCAAGTGGCCTAGGAGTGGTCCTGAGAGTCGGGATACCAGTTGCTATGGAACTGGAGTGGGTATCTCGGACATATTCTGAGTCGTGGCCCTGCTAGTGCTCAGGCGGCTAGGACTATGCAATCCACCAGCGGTCCCTAACCCGTTAGAGGAGAGATCCTCACTTGGACTATGTGCAAGTAGGGTAGCATCCTGCTTCATGAATTGACCGAGCTCAGAACATTTTAAGCAAGCCTCGGACCTATGGGAGTAACGGAGTCCCACTCCCATTTGACAGGTGAGGGACTCTTGGAAACAGCTTGGCGAACGAAATGGAATTTGATGGGGAGCTATCAATATTAATGGGGCTTATGGAAGAAAGAAAGTAGAACTGGCTGAGTCAGCAAAGAGGATGCATCTGGATGTGCTAGGAGTAAGTGATATTCGGGTAAGGGGAGATAACGAGGAAGAGATAGAATATTATAAAGTGTACTTGATAGGTTTTAAAAAGGGAAGGGCAGAGTATGGGGCAGGACTCTTTATCAGGAATACCACTGCACGGAACATAGTTTCTGTTAGGCACGTAAATGAACATATGATGTGGGTAGATTTGGCACTTGGAGGAATTAGGACGAGAATTGTCTCAATGTATTCACCATGTGAGAGTGCAGATGAGGACGAAATTGACAAGTTTTAAGAGGCAATAAGACATGAGACTGGCGTATTTGAGCACTTTCATCATTTCACACAAACTATGTTATTAAATGCATTATCCGAACATGCCACAATTCTACTTACCTGGTATTAGCCAAATATATTTACAATCCCACAGAAAAAGAAAATATGCTTTGTATATTCTCGCAAATGTATCACTAGTGACTTTAACGGCAATGCGGTGGCAACACGCAATTCACGCTAGAACAGTGATTGAATGTTGCCAACGTGCCAGATTAACGGTAAATGTAAGACGTCGTATCGGCAAGTAGGGTCCCTAAACTGTATGGTTACCGACACTGAAAAAGACCTGCAAAATACCCAACAGCAAGAAAAGTAACTGTAAATCAATACCTTATTATTACAGGGGTGAAAGGGTAAGTTGCACCCTTAGGGTACGTCCTTACACGGAGAGGACTATAGTAGGATTATCAATCAATCAATCAATCAATCAATCAATCAATCAATCAATCAATCAATCAATCAATCAATCAATCAATCAATCAATCAATCAATCAATCAATCAATCAATCAATCAATCAACCAATCAATCAACCAATCAATCAATCAATCAATCAATCAATCAATCAATCAATCCTGATCTGTATTTAGGGCAGTCGCCCAGGTGGCAGATTCCCTATCTGTTGTTTTCCTAGCCTTTTCCTAAATGATTTCAAAGAAATTGGAAATTTATTGAACATCTCCCTTGGTAAGTTATTCCAATCCCTAACTCCCCTTCCTATAAATGAATATTTGCCCCAGTTTGTCCTCTTGAATTCCAACTTTATCTTCATATTGTGATCTTTCCTACTTTTATAAACGCCATTCAAACTTATTCGTCCTCTAATATCATTCCACGCCATCTCTCCGCTGACAGCTCGGAACATACCACTTAGTCGAGCAGCTCTTCTTCTTTCTCTCAATTCTTCCCAACCCAAACATTGCAACATTTTTGTTACGCTACCGGTACTCTTTTTGTCGGAAATCACTCAGAACAAATCGAGCTGCTTTTCTTAGGATTTTTTCCAGTTCTTGAATCAGGTAATCCTGGTGAGGGTCCCATACACTGGAACCATACTCTAGTTGGGGTCTTACCAGAGACTTATATGCACTCTCCTTTACATCCTTACTACAACCCCTAAACATCCTCATAACCATGTGCAGAGATCGGTACCCTTTATTTACAATCCCATTTATGTGATTACCCCAATGAAGATCTTTCCTTATATTAACACCTAGATACTTACAATGATCCCCAAAAGGAACTTTCACCCGATCAACGCAGTAATTAAAACGGAGAGGACTTTTCCTATTTGTGAAACTCACAACCTGACTTTTAACCCCGTTTATCAACATACCATTGCCTGCTGTCCATCTCACAACATTTTCGAGGTCACGTTGCAGTTGCTCACAATCTTGTAACTTATTTATCACTCTATAGAGAATAACATCATCCGCAAAAAGCCTTACCTCCGATTCCACTCCTTTACTCATATCATTTATATATATAAGAAAACATAAAGGTCCAATAATACTGCCTTGAGGAATTCCCCTCTTAATTATTACAGGGTCAGATAAAGCTTTGCCTACTCTAATTCTCTGAGATCTATTTTCTAGAAATATAGCAATCCATTCAGTCACTCTTTTGTCTAGTCCAATTGCACTCATTTTTGCCAGTAGTCTCCCATGATCCACCCTATCAAATGCTTTAGACAGGTCAATCGCGATACAGTCCATTTGACCTCCAGAATCCAAGATATCTGCTATATCTTGCTGGAATCCTACAAGTTGAGCTTCAGTGGAATAACCTTTCCTAAAACCGAATTGCCTTCTATCGAACCAGTTATTAATTTCACAAACATGTCTAATGTAATCAGAAAGAATGCCTTCCCAAAGCTTACATACAATGCATGTCAAACTTACTGGCCTGTAATTTTCAGCTTTATGTCTATCACCCTTTCATTTATACACAGGGGCTACTATAGCAACTCTCCATTCATCTGGTATAGCTCCTCCGACCAAACAATAATCAAATAAGTACTTCAGATATGGTACTATATCCCAACCCATTGTCTTTAGTATATCCCCAGAAATCTGATCAATTCCAGCCGCTTTTCTAGTTTTCAACTTTTGTATCTGCCCTGCATTACATTGCCCTCAACTGCACCTCATCTAACAACTCAAATTGCACCTAAATTTGCACTTCAACTTCCACTGCAATTTCCTCCTCAATTTGTACCCCAGTTTGCACCTCGATGCAGCCTTGTACCTCAGTTCAGCCTTGCACCTCAACTTGCTGAAGATCCAGTGAGTATCGGGTGGGGATCTAGTGAGGAACAGGTGAGGAGCAAGTGAGTATCAGTTGATGATTTAGTGAGGATCAAGTGACAATTTACTAAGGATCAGGTAAGGGTCTAGTGAGGAACAGGTGAGGATCTAGTGAGGGCAAGTGAGGATCACGTAAGATTAGGTAACAGGCAGCTACTCTTAACCAGGTTGATGTTAAGCCCTATTGTTAGCCAAGGTGTGAGCCCCAACCATTTGCTGTGGTGTAAGACTTTGCCATAGTGTAATAGTGCTAATGTTTAAGCCTCCAAATTTTTGCCAAGGTATGAGCCACGACAGAGGGTGTGAGCCCACAAACTCAACTAGGGTGTGAGCCTCAGCAAAACGAGTCCCGCCAGGGTACGAGTCCCCAAAGTTAGCCAGAGTATGCGGTTAAGAACCCACCAAAATATAAGCAAGCCCCTCCAAATTATGAGGTTAAGCTCCTGCCACGGTGTGAAGTTAGGCCCCTGCTCTTACCTAGAGTGTGAGGTTAAGCCCCCACTCTAAGCCACGGTGTGAGGTGCTAAACCAAGGTGGAAATTGAGGCGCAGGCCGATGGAAGTAGATACTGCCTAACTGCCCAATTATATCTACTCATATACCCAGTTTAATACCCGTTGGTCATAAAATAAAATGTGACTGGTCATAACACTAAGCGACGTCCAAGAAATAACGAGTTTGTGAGAAGCGCTATTCACTATTTCCGATTTGCTTTCGAAGTGGTTGGGTTCGTGTTACGTAATGTTCACTAATATTTCCGTATCGAATCATTGCGAGAGCTTGTACTTGGATTTTGTTGTTTCATAAAGATATTCAAGTTACTGCAATTTCTTTCATTTTACACCGTGTCCACGGCCTTTTAACGCACTGCTGATGACGTAGGACTCGCAGTCACTGGATGTTGCCTGTCTTCCAGACCTCAACATCCTACGTTACCAGACAAGCTTTATTGTTCAGTACATATTGTCATACAAAGAACAACGGCAAATATCTGTATTTTTCGGTCTACATTTCGGCTGTCAACATTAAATATTACCCAAAGGCTACTGTTAATGGTAAGGCATATATTCATTTTACATTATTATCAAATGACACAATCTGTAATGCTTGTAACATTTAGATAAAAATGGTAGTGAGTAGGCCTATGTGACTAGATGGAGCAAAGCCTTACTTTTCCAGATATTCTTCTTCAATATATATATATTTTTTGATCAGTGAGGAACTGGCTAAACTGCTCTTGAATTCAATCACTGCGTTCGTGATATCTGTGGCTTGGTTCTAAAAGGGCCAATGTCATTTTTAAAAAATCGAAATTGAGATATTGACTGATACAAACGCGTTTTATCCTGGCTCGCAACATGTTAAAAGGGCCAATGTGTCTGTTAAGTACTAAACGAACAGTTAACGTTTAATTAAATAAGCCTTTGCCAATAATGTTAGATTACCAATAAAAATTAGAGACCTGGCAATTTTTAAAGAATACGATAGAATAAATTAGCGTTTAATAAGGTGACTTCCACAAAGAAAGTATAAAGTTATTTAAAGTTAGTTGTTGAAAACAATAATTGGAAAACTATAAGCAAAACTTCAAATGTTCGTAGCTCAAAAACAGGTTTTTTGACATTGGCCCTTTTAGAACCAAGCCACAGATATACAGGCCATACTTGATCTCTAATGACGTCACGCGTTGGATGGGACTTGGAGACGGTACGCATCCGCTCCGTTTGAATAACACACTCGTTTAAATTACTTAAGAAAATATTAACACCTTATAAGACAAAAACAAATAAAAATATTCATAAATATGCTATTTCTCGCGTATATCCGTTCGTTTCCGTGAGTACAGGCTAACACTATGAGACATATTCTTGCGATTTCTATACAAACACATAGAAAACTAGCAACCAATTAACAATACAATATACTACAAATGTAAATAATTTCTGTACCACCAATTCAGTAGACTACTTACAAGAAAGGTTACAAATAAGCTAACCTCCAACAATAACAAAACATTTACTGTCACTGTCATGAATTCAATTACCTATTGTTTAAAAAATGTAGCTTTTTAAACAGCAAATGATGCCTATACAATTATTTTCACATTCAGTTTTCATGGAATAACCCTGTTCCAATGCATATGATATGAAAGTTGATGGGAAAAATCTCAGCAGTGTTATTTCAGAATACATGAATTGGACTTGAATTTTCAATTACACTGAATTCATTAAGCCATAGATCTGATTACATAAAAATATATGTAATGTTATCTATGTTTTTGAAATAAGTTTTAACTCACCATCTCTATGAGACACTGTTATTTCCCTCAGAACTTAGTCTTCAGGAAATTGGTTCATATATACACCTGTGTGGTGATTAACTATTAATTTCTTCTTAGGAATAGCTTTCTTCGATAACCTAACTCTTTCCTCATCACAAGGAAACACAAATACTGGACTGTACTCTTCTCATTTATAATTTGTCTTTTCATCCAGGCACACAGCAACTCTTAGCATGTAGACTTCTCTCATTGATAACCTTAATTCAATTATATACACATCATGGTTGATAATAAAATGCTGAATGCAGTAACTCAATTCAGTTTACACTATGGATATCAGATTACAGAAATAAACTACAAAATGAAAACACTGCAGAGTGATATTCTTCACCTATAGCCTCATATGAATATACGCTTGCACTAAGTTTTCTTCACTTAGTGAATTGAGGCCTTTTCACTTAATAATACAGTCGATAAGGACAGAGTCTGATATATATCTGGGTAAACATGTGGCCAATGTTAAAAATTTCAATATAACAGCGAAGAATTCGGATGTAACACAACTAACTCATGTGCTAAACTTCCCCCCCTAACGATCAACTGATTGCTTTTCCGTGCTTGATACAGTACAGGCCGTATCTCCTAAAACCTTAAGAGTAATTAGTGTAGAGTAGTTAGCGGGACGTAGACCAAATACCATAATTATAACAATTGTTTTACTCAACCATGTACCCAACAATTCATAATTATTGTGAATTACTAAAAATATGGAGATGCACTGCTATGAATCTATATCTATAAGAAGAAGAAAGCCAAAAGTAGAAATTACAACCAGCAAGGAAAAAAGAGTGGAACTCATAATAGTTGCATTTTCAAAGAAAATTAGAATATTGGTGTATACTCGCTGGTAGAGTTAGATTTTTGTCATAGTGCATACAACTTCTTGACAGTGTGACAAATTTAAATTTGCGACACATTACAGTATATTTCCACAAAATCATGCTCTATAATAACAATACAGTTTTCATTTTATTTATTTATTCATTTATTTAGCATCAAGTTTCATATATACACCTGTGTGGTGATTAACTATTAATTTCTTCTTAGGAATAGCTTTCTTCGATAACCTAACTCTTTCCTCATCACAAGGAAACACAAATACTGGACTGTACTCTTCTCATTTATAATTTGTCTTTTCATCCAGGCACACAGCAACTCTTAGCATGTATACTTCTCTCATTTATTTAGTACAATCAAGTTGAGTACAGAAATAAATTATATACATATATACATACAAGAAAACAATGAATAAGAAAAGACTCCTTTGAAAGTTCAAGGGATGTAATGGTTCTCATGGAATTTATTCACTGAATTGTTAAGATCAACATTATTACTCACGATGTGAAAACAACATTCCTAACCTAAACTGTGAAGTTTCATTATGTCACTATGTCAGTCAGAGCTGTTTATGTAAATTCTGTAGTGAGAAATATAGAGAACAGACATTCAATACATTTAAAACTAAAGGTCTATCGTTCATTGGCAATAATTATCCAAAGAATGTTCTGAATCACTATGTATTACATTCACAAATACAACTCATAACATTTGTTTAGCCACCCTAATCAATCAACTGATGACTTGGTGCACTTTCTACAGTATGGCCTCTACATCACGAAGGCAGTGATTATATGCTAGATTTAAAAGAAGCTGTTAGCCTGGGGGAAGCCCATGCATCCAGAGAAGAATTATGCCTAAATCTGGATATGAAACTGGGTTATTAAAATATTTAGGAAACAAGGTTGAGACAAAATTGTCATTGATAGCCAGGATATTTTATATAATTTGTAAGTGTGATGAATAGAATTGGGTTCTCCATTTACATACAGAACATAAACTAAACTAAGTCATAACATTCCTGATTGTGACTTGGATGTGTGCACTTCCAAAAATAAAAGCTTTTTGTAGAGATCTATAACTTCATTTCTGCATGGAGGAATGACCAAGTTGTTCTTGTTACATTCACACAAATCTCTAAATAATTCAAAAATGTATTTTTCTGCATTTGCATTTAAGTTATTAATGACCCAATATTTCTTGACTTCTTAAGCCCCCACTAACAGTGGTTTACTTAAATAACCTCAATGTATCTCTTAGTGCTCTGTATATTTGTATCCTGTGTTTGACATACTGATATTTTACACTAAATACGGAGGGTGGCTCTGTATGGAGGTGACACATGAGTAATGTGTGGTATGGTAAAAAGACAATTGAACCCTTGTTGTGTTGTCTGGAAATGTTGAATGCCAGATGGATGAGCCAGATGACACCGGAAGAGATAGTTGATTACAACAGAACTATTTGAGGATATTTGACCCTAATAATTTGAAGACTCCCAGAGTTTGTTTGGCTGATGTTGAAGTCAAGTGCTTGGGGCTAAGTGCATTTCAGGTATAGACAACCAAATGTAACAAAGGGATTAGAGTACCTGTAGCACAGGATAGGTTGCCATGGAGTGATGCATCAAACCACTCTTTAGACCCAGATACAATAAGTAAGTGGCATACTGCAGTTTCTGCAATTGATGTGTGTGCCTGAGGTTAGGTTTCTTGGTAAAACTGGAGGGCTGTTGGCTGTTAGCACAATTCACCTAACACTACAGGCTTGACTGGGCTGATGATTTAAACAAAAAGAACAGTAATAATAAAAGTAATATGTTACTGGCTCATGTTTCAGTGGATGTAATTTGCATCCCCAGCACTTTCTCAGACTTCATACACTCTTTGAAATGGACTTGGAATTGGAGATCAAAGAGGAACCAGTCTGTCCTGAGGAAACAGTGAACACATCACTAGTAAGTATTATTCCAAGTAACATACAATGTTTAGAATTTAGCCATTAGCAGTTGACTAAGTTTGATATGTTATGTAACTCTACTTGTGTGTGTAGCTTGAGCAATGTATGACTATATCTCTGTCTGTTCTTAAGGTCTGTACATTTTCATATTAATCTCAAATTGACATAAATTTATTTAATGGTTATGTAAATGGTGGTAATGTGGACTGTTGTTCTGCATCCCACATCTGAAAGATGTATTCACTTGTGAAGCTTTAAAAAATGAAGTGTATTTTCTTCATTCTTTGCTCACTGCTTCCAGAACAGTCCATTGTAATTTTCTGAGGTTGCAAATTTTAGATTTCTAGCTCCTCTTCATGACAGGGAAAACACAAGTCTGAGTAGCTCAGGTAGTTGATCCTGATCAGCCTATTAGTATTAAAGATGGTCGAACATATCAGTAGATTTACTGGCATGTAGAAGACTTAAAAGTTCTAAGTACTATGGATAAGCAGTAATAACAACAACTTATCATGAAAAAACATATTGCAAAAACTATGACCTGCTATATTGTAGATGTGATATCTCCCAGGAGTTGCTAAAACAATATTCAAAAATATTTTGTTAATTATAATGTTATTTGCGTAACGTCCTACTAACTACTTTTATGGTTTTTGGAGAAAATATTTTGCTGTCTGATGGAAATCCCCCTTTATGCACTTGAGCCTGTAGTACTGTAGGTACTACTAGGCAGAGAGGTTGCTTTCTGTCATGAGGTGGAAAGTCGTTTGTTTTGATTTCTGTAGATAGCCACAGAGTGGTTAAGTAATTACATACATTCTGTGGAGATATGGTCTACTCCAGCCATTGTTTGTAAGGATTGCATGAGGATGTGATTAGGCACGAGAGATACAGTAAATGTGTGGTAGATGCCATTAATGAATAGTGTAGTGAGGGAAGCATTCTGCAAGTTGATGTACTTTGTTTTCCTGATTCTGGTGTAATATTATCTCAGTGACTTCCTGCATTTTCTGATTGCAGTGAACTATCCGAGGTGGTATTTAGACAACCAGCTAGACAGTCAGCTGTTTCATTACCTCAAAGTCCTGCTTGTCCTTTGATCCACAGACGTATGTATTTAGACTGGCAATAAGCAGCAGGATTCTGAAGCCTGAAGTGTGCAGCCGCCGCCATCTTACACCACTGACCTGATGCAGTAATCTAAATTAGTGCCCAAAATGGGACTATTGGTCAGGAGATAATTAAAATTATTAAAAGCACATCAAAATGATAACTACATTTATTAATTAGACTTGTTAGGTCTTTTATTTTAGTGTTAAAGAAAAGAAAGACTGGTATATCAATTTATCAATGCTTAAAAATAACCAGGGCCGATGACCTTAGATGGTAGGCCCCTTTAAACAACAAACACCATCATCAGAAATAACCAACCTGTTTTAGACTGAACTTTGGTCATTCAACTCTCTTACAGCAGGATTCACACATATTTTCAGGTTTGTTTGTCCAGTCCTTGTCCTCTTGTTCTATAGGGTCGGGTATGAATTAAGGTGAATCTTCCATGGCAAGTTTTTATGACCATATGCCCTTTCTGATGTCAACCTCATCAGAGGAGTTAATGAGATGAAATTAATCATGTGATATATGATGCTAAGAAGGGAGAGGGTGAAACCTGGTGCCAGCATATAGTCTACTCCTGTCTAATAGCACGAATGGACCTGCTCAAGGCTTATCATCTCCATCTGATGGACGAATCACTATCAACAACGTTGTATGTCCTCACTCCATATGAGTATTGTGGAGAGGTGTGAATTTAATCTGGGCTCTCCCACCCTGCTGGCAAACATTCTGATGGTCAAATTTTTTTCTACCAACGGGACTCGAACCTGCTAACCACTGTGCCTTTAAGACTTCAATGCATTAATGATCATGGCCACGAGCCGGGATCTCCCACGTATTTCCAGGTACAGTGATGAAATTACACCAAGAAGGCAATAAACATCTGTGTCTTTTGAGTTTAGGTCTAAGGTATGTGAGCTTTAACTTGAAAATAATGTTAAATACAACTGAGCTGTGACATCGTTTAGTATGTTCGCTTTCATGACTGAGCTTAAACCATTGCAAGTATTCTCACCGAAATACATCTCAGTAAGTTTGCACACATGCACATCTTTTGTAGGAACATACAGATTACCTCTGTTCTGGAAAGAAATGAATGGATAAGGATTTTCTAATAATAATGTTTAATGTTATTTATTTTACATTCCACTAACCACTTTTATGGTTTTCGGAGGTGCTGAGGTGCCGGAATTTCATCTCGGAGGTGTTTCACATGTCAGTAAATTTACCGACACGAGGCTTATACATTTGAATACCAGTACCTTTAAATACTGCATGACTGAGCCAGGACTGAACCTCCCAATTTGGGGTCAGAAGCCCACTGCCTCAACCTTCTGAGCCACTCAGCCAGGCTAAGGCTTTTCTTCTTGTACAACAGCTTCCTTACCAGTTCCACATTGCAGAGAATTAGCTAACATCTTTACCACAAATCAATAACATTCTGTGATAGTGAACCTAACACCCTCTTTTGATTGTTGCAAGCTTACCAATCATTCCACTCAAAATTTGACAGTAATTTTGACATTGTTATGATATATCTGTAAAGATTAGAAGAAACCGAGACTGCTGTTATTCAATTACTAACACCAGCAAAATGAAAACTTAACCTGTAACCAAATGTTGTAGTAACATTATTATTGCTGCACTCTATCACAAGGGGGCTAACACCAACAAATATACACTGGAAGGAAGTGAATTAAGCATCTTTAATCATAAATTTAATTGCATTAATAATTAGGCAACAAGTGTACATGAGCACAAGTATGCCACTTACTGCTTATTCTTTCTTTATGAATAGGAAAAACTGCACCCAAACACTACGCTGGTATTCGTCGTTCCGCCACACAATAGTTTTCCAAAAGATTAAAGGGAAATGTACATAAAAAAACATAAAACAAAACTGAACATAACATAGTAACAAGTATGAATACAGTGAATCTGTGTTAAAGTAAGATGGCCGCGGCCGCAAGTTTCCAGCACCAATGCTACGAGATATGGTGCTGCCTTTTTATTTACTATAGGTCTGTGCTTTGACCCAATAAAAGGTAATTGAAGTTATCTTATTTAGATGAATGCTTTTCTTTCTGATTGCATCAGCAAGCGGTTATGTTGTATATCTATTTGCGATGACATTTAAAGCTGTTTGGAAGCCTACACGGATAGTGTAGGAGTGATCCCATGTTGGTTTGTCTTCAATTCCATCTGTGGGCACAGATATTGTATGTAGTTCAGCTTAAAAGACGATGCATTCCATAAGTAATCTTTGTCCACAGATGTAAATTCCCTTGGAGCATTTCTTAATGGCAAAATATGAAGATATGAAGTTAAATCCTTTAGTGTTTCATGTTTGTCCTTGTCTGTTATTTCTGTTGCTGCCCATTCTCGCAGAGATCTGCCATTATGTCTGTACATCTATGTGCCACTTCTGTAATATCTCACACTCTTATCACATGATATTTACAGAAGAATGGACAGATAAGTTGAAATGAGCTCGTAGAAGATCATTTTGGTTTCAGAAGGTATTTGGGAACATTAGGAGTAATACTGAGGTTACATCTGATCTTACACTGTTTGTCAACATAAAGTGGTGTCATGGCATCGGGCAACATGTGATATCAGCTCTCACCCCCCGATTTATTACATTCTTCTGTAGGTTTAGTCATAAGTTAATTTTAACCTGATAACATATCATAGAATTCAACGATTTCTTCTTACATACAAAGAAACACACCATGTATCTAAAAGATTATATTTTACATAAGTAAGAAAATTTAAAAAAAGTACATTTTATGATACATGTTGAAACCCGTCTCCAAACTGGGCACACTACAGGATATTGGTTAACTGGAGGCCAGAACCACAATGGAGTCACATTCTTAGACCTTTCCTTAGCTGGATGACAAATCGTTAAAATATATTCATCGCAGATTACCACCTTACATTTTTCACCCTGTGAAGTAGTTATCCGTTTGTTTCTTTTAGGACAGAATGCACATTTCACACTATAGCTGGTTTGAACTGGCTGCATAGTTGTTCGTTCTTGTTTAAGTCTAAGGTACTTCTGTATGCTGATCTGTAATCCAGCATGAATGCTGTGTGCTGACAGCCTTGCAATCACATGGGGCTTTGTAAGCTTCAATGCCAAACTTTAGTTGTCACATCATCGAACCCAACGTCAGCAACAAAAATATCCTTTACTTCATACAAATTTGAAAAATTTCAGACCTAGTCCAACTATAGCCCATAAACCTCTTCTACATTCTGATTAGAATATTTCAGTATGCTTTGAGTACACTGGTGTAACATGCTGTGACAGCCGAATTTTGACAGTGTCCTTTCATGATTCGTAGAAGTACATCTTGTAAAATTTGTTGTTTTATCGATAACAGGATCAGAAAAATATAGACTCAAGGAATGACGGTAGAAACATCTTTAATTAGGACTTCTCTCTTGGTGAATGGATCACAATGTTTTATCTCCCTGTGCACTGTGATGTTGGATAGATATTGCATAAAATAATGTTGTCCTTCCTTAAGTAAAGAGGGCCAGAAACATCGTCCGTAGCCATGGTTGAAACATACTTTTTACTTCAAAATGTAACACAAATGAGGCAATAAAATACCAATATACGGTAAATGAAAAGTTTAGTGACACCTTCGTTCGAGATTTTAGCACGTTGCTCACTCTCAGTGGTAACAGTGGAATCGCAGCTCGAACCGAAGGCCATGTTGCACATGATTGTTGACCCACCGGTTCTAACATTATTTTAGGAAGCAGAAGTGATATTGAGAAAGAATGATGACAGTAAAACCTCATAAATTCAAAGAACATTTCTGTAGAAGATTGGTATTTGAAATGCATGATTTTGAATTAACCGTTGATCCATCACCTCTGATATTCTCTTACTAATGGCATAATTATATCACAAAGCTACTTCAACTGTATAAGAAACAACAAGGCTCTGTTTAAACAAGAAATAAGAATGCACAACAACCTCATTTTCACAAAGTGAGTTAATGAACCAATACAATAAAAAGTTGCTGTTATTTTATCTGGGTCTGCAGAAGATCTTGAGAACTCTGGTGAACTATCTAGCAATAAAAGAGGGCCTAAAACATATCTCATCAGTGAAGCGCATCCAGCAAGAACTGCCATCCTGCCTTCTGATAATGCTACACTAAGTTGCTGCATCAACTCATCCACCTCTGATTTACTGTCAATTGTACTGACAACGTTGTTCACATAGGAGCTCTGTAGAATACTTCTTGATGAACAGGGATTGGAATTCAGGGATTTCTAAGCATTACTTCAGATGATGCAGTACATTCACCAGGAGTTATGGATTATAAGTTAAGCCAAAAATTAGCCTTGGTTGCCATAGGATCTTGTAATTATTCTTGAAATCATTCCACAGCATGAAGCTGAGATAGTTTTGACGGTTTTCACAGATGTTTATGTGAAAAAAGAATTAGTCCATGTCTGCAATAGTTAGCACTTTCCTGTCTACTCTAACTTCCGTCAGTTGGGTGTCAAATACAGGACCATCAGCCATTGTCACACTACTGTCCAATGTGGGAGACAGAGTCCAAAGATTCCATCCTTTAGAACAGGTTTGATAATAACATTCCCTTCCCAGACAAGGAAATATTATCATAATTTTCATGTAGTCCAAGCACTTTTGAGGTACGTCATAGTGTTAATAAACCCCTTCTCAGCCACAACATTGTTAGATTATCTAAACGCTTTGTATATTAATGTCAAATAGCTTTCATACCCTAGTTTTTCACGTTTGTCAGAAAATGTTTTCTTGTTGCTGTTTTTTCTCCAGATTTAGTTTTCCTTGAGCTGGGATGATTGATGCCAAGCACCTCTACCAATGTATCTCTGTTCTAGAGGAATGTGTCAAGGTTGTTATTTCAAAGGTCAGGGGGCACTTGGTGTAGGGGGCTTGTCCTTTTCTCCTGGCCTTCCATAGATACTGTAATGGTTTAAGGTAAATAAATAATGAATGGCTGAATGAATGTTCATGATTGTATAGTCGCTGGAAAACAGTTTACCATTTACGATCCATTCAAGCATCGTACAGGACCTTCACTTATTTTACACATTTGTCCAGTCATTAACTGCAGTACATATTAATACCTCCAGTATCATTAATGATAGTACTTGGAACCAAGGACTGGTATTGCCAGCAAAAACTCTCTAGGAAAATGTTGTGACTACATCACCAAATGTTGAATGGCACAGCGTTTCTGTTCACCCAGTATCGAGTAGCATCGGTCTCTCAAACACTGATTATAACGCTATAACATACATTTAGACATAACGTCATCAAATCACACTACTTGTATTACAAATGGTTTATAAATGTAGAAATACTTCTGTTTCCATTCTATTTATATCCTAATACATAAAAGTTATAACTTATCTTAGAAAGTGCTCTGTAGTGTGTCCTCGCTCGGGCTATGGCTCGTGGTCACTGGAATGCAGCAACCAATGATGGATAGCCATGACATATTTAAGATAATTTGGTTTTCACAAAGGGAAAAGTTGTTTCTTTCCTTTTCTTATCTCCTTTATTTTTAACCTTCTTTCCTTCTTTATTCAACACCATCCATATCACACTTTCCTTACATTTCCTCCTTTCTTCAGATACTTCTCAACTTTTTCAGTTCTGTATATTCTTGCTGTCATCCTGTCTAATTTTACTCATCATGTAGGCCTTCAGGATTATTTTCTTAAGATCTTACACCATAATATCTTGTAATCCAGTGAAGTCATCAGTATTGTGTTTTGTATTCTTAGAGAGAATAAAGGGCTTATAAGACAATTTGCTATTTTTTTCCATAGGATCACTAATGACTGAGGTATTGTCACTAACTTTGTTTTAAAAGGAACCCCAGTAAATTATGCTCCAGACGGAAAAATTCAAACTGTTACAAATTCAGACTTGAACTTCATTCTTATGTCAGACTATTATTTTTGAAATATCAATAATACTTCTCGTTCACACTTTAGTGCACGCTAGTCTTGCTGTTTGTTGGTGCAAGCCTCTTCCATGTCATGATTCCTGTAATAATACATTTAATATTTTATCAGTCGTCATTTTAATGATTTTCAAAATAGAGTTCATGTCCCATGTAACCACAACTTGTATGTTACTGTAATTACTATCTGTGAAGCAGGATCTCATCTCACTTCTTTTCATAAGCAGAATTTTTATGTTTGCAAAACTTGTTACAGTATTGTTTTATCTGTTGTTATTGTCTAATGATGGCTGCTCATGGGTGGAGTCCTAGAATGTTGTTACATGATTGCAGGGTAGTTAAATGAGCACAGAAACTAGTAGTGCTAAAAGGATTTTATAAATCAATTATTTAATCTACACTTAACACAAGAGGCAAATTGGGATCATTACTTACATATCACACAATTACACAGTTCACACTCTCACAATTCTTGTAGTTCATTCACACTGATTCACATCCGGTCTTTGTTCGCTAGCAGTCACAGTCCCAAAACTTGCACAGTCACTTTCATTAGCTGCTGTCACAGTTCTCGGTTCACAGACCGCACATGACAGTCCCACAGTTCAGAATGATAGACAACGCCCATTCACTCCAGTACGTTGTTCACTGTCCTATGCCAATAATCTGTGATCTCTCTCATACTGCACCAGAACGCGCAACATACTCTCACAGGAGCTGAACCGAGGGAAAACTCCATGTTGACAGTACTACAGATAGGACACTCCAGCAGACTGCTTCCATAACCTCAGACTGTCACCCACATACAGACTGCATGCATACCTCACACTGAACTCAGTTAGAACCTCGCCTTTCTTATGTACCTGTGCCAGTTTTTCCAGAACATTTTTTTAAAATTAAAATTTTACTTTACATCACACTGATAGGTCTTACTGCAATGATGGGATTGGAAAGGCCTAGGAGTGGGAAGGTGAAAATGGGAACAATCATCAGGGCCACTGACAGTTGGGTTCGAACCCAGTATATCCCTGATGCAAGCTTACAGCTGCATGCCCCTAACTGCACAGCCAACTCACCCGGTAGTTCCTCAACAGTCCGGAGGCTGGATACATCCAGAAACCTCATGAAGGAGAAGGCTCTCTGGGTTAATCATTCTTGCTTTTTCCATTCGGCCATTGCACCACTATGTGCGAATAGAGAGGAGGCTGACCATGAATGGTAAGGGGAATGGCAGACAAGTCTGATGGTCATGTCACTACTACAAGCATTGGTCTCGCCGAAAGTCAGATATAGTAATGGTAGATGTGGAGACCTTCTATGTTGCACTATCCATTGTTATTTTGTAATGACGGCTGCTCATAGATCGATGCTTAGAAGATCTATTGTTAGTGTGTAATGATGGCTGTACATGGAGGCTTGTGTAGAATATGTATTGTTATTGTGTAATCATTGCAGTTCATAGCAGGTGGCCAAGAATAAGCATTGTTATTGTGTAATGCTAGTTGCTAATAGAGGAATTCCCATAACTCCTCATTTGCATGACCGATCTTTCTCAAGCCATTGATGTCCAGTTGGACCACACCACTTATAAAGATTAACCACCAGGTGAGTCTGAAGATTATGCCTAATATATTTACTTTCCTGCAGGGACATTTTGAACCTGAGTCAGCAACGGCACATTTAAAGGAAAAAATCAAACCAGAGTGGACAAAGCCAGGATCATTACAGGTAAACACATTTTAATTAATTGATCAATCTGATGAGTTGTTGCATGATGGTGAAGATTGTGAGAAAACTGCTGAACAAATGTGATTGATCCTTCATTTTAAGACATAACATCTGATTGTCATTAGTAAAATAATATTCACCAATTTTCCTATATAGTTTTTATATATTTTCAAGCAGTTCCAGTGGGTGCTATAGTTCTAAGGCCCTCTACTATGTAGCGTGTGGTTTCTGTTTTTTTTTTTTTTTTGGGTATTAGCAATACACCTGGAGAACTCTCATTTTCAACCATGGGTGTGTTGGCATGCCATTATGACAACAGTATGAAGCTATTATAAGTTCATACTTGAAGCGCTGTTGTTATGAACCAATGGGGATTACTCTCTTGTAAAAAGATGTATATACAAATCACAGTACATTTTGAAGGTGTCTCCATGGATGTGGCCAATGCTAAGGAGACTCTTCAGAGAGAATTGAGCCATGGGAGTGTCAGCAGCAATAGCTAGTCTTGTTTGGAAGTTGCTAGTATTTTTTTTACCTTTTTCTTTAGTATTCGATGTGAAATATACAACATAATTTATGTCGCTTACTTTGTGGCCATCATCGTTACAGCATCTCTTTGGTCTGATGCATTGGTTGTCCGGTTTGAGTCTTGATGGTCGAAAACAGTTTCACCATCAGAACGTATACAATTTCAAACCAGTTGATTGTGTGCCAAAAGCAAGGATTCAGTTTCAAACCTCTCCTCGGTTGTCGTATGGAATTAGAAAATGTGACGCTGTTAATAATGGTTCATCCATTGAACGGGTACGTTGAGACTTAAACTTATTCTATGGTGCTTTTCAACAAAAAGGGTTATGTTCTGGAACTGATTTTCAACCTCTCCATGCATACTATCATAGTTGATAAGAAATTAAAATGGAGGTCCTCGTATTCAGTACCATTTAATATGATGTCAAATTACTTATGGAACCAGTTTCATCCCCATTATGGATAGTCTTCAGCCATGGACTAAAATAGATAATATAGAGTGAAAATACAATCGCCTCCCACAGGGCAACCCCTGGTCCATGTCGTGTGAGGTGGGCAATGGCATGCAGAAGGGGATTGACTGTAGGGGTGATGTACAGTGGGGACTGTGTGCTCCATGACCATTACGGTACCTGTGAAGACCCTACAGGAACCCAGAAAAGTGACGGCTAACGGAGCTCTGGTGAAGACCTCAACGGCAGCAGCAGCGGAGAAGAAGTCCTTTGGTACGGTGAAGCTGGCGGATGAGGCAACCCTTCTTCTTGGGGATAAATAAAGAATAACCGCTGCCTTGTGGTAAGAAGGGATGTTTAAAGGCTAAGGGAGATAACCCCTACAGAAGAATCCTGCGGTCTAGCGCAGACAGGAGGCAGACCCTCCACTGGACTTAGGGTGCTGTCGGCTAATAACTCGCACACCTGAATTAAACTTACTATAGAAACCAGACAAAATTTATACTGACTGGATTTTATGGAGATGACTTTTGTAATGAAATACAGGACACAAATCGGATTCTGGAATGTGAAAACTATGTATGAAACTGGCAGACTGAGAGAAGTGATGGCAAAAATGGAAAGGTACAAACTGGCGATACTTGGGTTGAGTGAAACAAGATGGACAGGCTACGGAGAGGTGAAGACAGAAGAGGGTGGTGTCTTCATTTACTCTGGAAGAGAAGAAAATGATGAGTATTCCAGTGGAGTGGGTGTCTTACTCACAAAGAAAGCAAAAAATAGCACAATGGAATGGACCACTGTATCACACAGGATAATTACTGTACGAATAAGAACCAAAGTTAGGCCTGTGACCATAGTACAGTGCTATGCGCCAACAGAGGCAGCAGAAGAGGAAGAGAAGGAGGAGTTTTATGATAGGCTGACATTAACACTTGCAGGGATAAAGAAGAAGGACATTGTGGTATTGATGGGAGATCTAAATACAAAAATCGGTAATGAAAATGAAGGAAGAGAAATCATCATGGGTAGACACGGAATAGGAGAAGAAAATAATAATGGCCAGAGATTCATAGACCTATGCAGTAATGTTGGATTGGTTATAGGTGGATCAGTGTTTCCACGTAAGAACTGCCACATGATCTCATGGGTGTCACCTGATCTCCGCATAGAAAACCAAATTGATCACTTGGAAATAAGTGGAGACATTCACTCTTGGATGTGAGGAATAAACGTGGAGCAGATGTAGGGAGCGACCATCACCTTATGATTGCTGATATTAGAATGAAGGTGGCAGCACCAGTAAACCAGACAGCATACGAATGAAACGTTTCAACTCCAGGAAATTTGGGAAACTTGAAGTGCAAAATGAATTTAAGATACATTTGAAGAACAGGTTTGAAGCCCTCGCCGAACAACCAGACGAAGATGTAAATACACCAAATGGAACACAGTCAAGGAACTCTTTCATGACACATGTGAAGAGATAGTGGGCTACAGAGAGCCAGGGAGGAAAGAATGGATATCGGATCACACTTGGGAAACAATCCAAAAGTGAAGAGAGTTTAAGGCACATGTCAACTCCAGCAGAACACAAAACCAGAAAAAGTAGCAATGGAAAAATACAGGGAGGCCAACAAGGAGGTTAAGAAGTTAGTGAGGAGAGATAAACTAGTGTTTACAGATCAACTGGCAACACAAGCAGAAGAAGCAGCAGAAGTCTGCAACAGGAAAGAAGTATATGTCATTACGAGAAAGCTTTCTTGGAGGAACTTTTCAGGGCAGAAACCTGTCAGAGATGCAATTGGAGTAGCCTAGACGTCTAAGACACAACAGTTGGAAAGATGGAGAAAACTCTTCGTGGAAGTACTCAATAATCTTGGTGAGGAATCGAGAACTGAAGAATTTGAAACCATTCTGGAGGATCCAGACATCTCGGTAGGACCACCAACACGACAAAAGATTGCACAAGCAGTAAAACGAATGAAGAGTGGCAAAGCAACAGGCGTAGATAACATTGTCCCAGAAGCCATAAAGGTAGATCCAGATTTAACAGCGGAAATCATCGAGCCACTTCTAACACTAATATGGAATGAAGAACACCTTCCTGAGTAGTGGAAGAAGGGTCTCCTCATCAAGATACCAAAGAAGGGTGACCTCTCAGATTGCAATAACTGGAGGGGAATAATGTTGCTCCCATATGGGGAAAAGTGATGTCAAGATTCGTACTAAACAGAATAAGCATAGCTGTTGACCGGAGATTATGTCAAGAACAGGCACGTTTCAGAGAAGGTCGGTCTACTGCGGATCAGATTAACACACTAAGGCTAATCATTGAACAATTTGCTCCACGTTTATTCCTCACATCCAAGAGTGAATGTCTCCATCTTTTACTTATTGCCAAGTGGTCAGTTTGGTTTTCTGCCCGGAGATCAGATGACACCTATGAGCTCTTGTGGCAGTTCTTATGGAACAGGCTATGGAAAAGTCCGGAATTCCACAAAAGACAGTCCGTCTTTCACAGGCAATGTATGATGGATATACTTGTCAAGTAGAACATAAAGGGAACCTGTCTGAACCTTTTGCTGTAAAATCTGGAGTAAGACAAGGATGTCTACTGTCGCCAATCTTGTTTATCATGACATTGGATTGTATGCTGAGAGAGGAACGAATAGAAAGCGTGGCATTCAGTGGAGATTAAATAACCAATGAGAAGAACTGGATTACGTGGATGATCTCTGTTTTCTTGCAGATTGTTTTCGGGACATGGAAATCAAACTGAATGACTTAAAAATAGAAGCTAAAGAAGCAGGCTTAAAGATTAATAACAAAAAGACTAAAGAAATGTGCATAAACCATCGTAACATTTGTAGCTTGACTCTGGACGGAATGGATATAGAATGGGTAGAGGAATATTGCTGCTTAGGAAGCATGGTAAGCCAGGATGGAGGTGCTTTTAGAGATGTGCTGAGTCATATAAATAAAGCCAAAAGAGCTTTTGCACAGTTACGACCAATGTGGAGATCCCCTCACATTCATATAAAAACGAAGCTAAGGATATTTAATTCAAATGTTAAATATGTGTTACTGCATGGAAGCGAGACCTGGAAAGTGACCAAAGACATTACCACAAGGTTAAAGGGAGAATATGGTGGCCAAAGACCATCTCAAACAAAGACTTTTGGGAGGCCACAAGTCAAAGTCCCATACAGGAACAGATAATGGGAAGAAAATGGAGATGGATTGGGCACACCCTGAGAAGACCACAAGAAAGTATCACAAGGCAGGCATTGAGTTGGAATCCACAAGGCATTTTTTAAAAATAATAATATAAGAAATTTATTTTAACTCAACCTATTCAATCCAGTACAAGATGTTAACATACTAGTTAAACATCGTTGAGACATGTTTCGCCCCTTCTGTGGGGCATCATCAATCATATCAAATACCTCAAAATTCTACCAGACGTCTGGTTGGAAATTTAAAAAAATATGTTACATGAGTGAATACATTAAAAAACATTTACAAGATCTTATCATTAACAAAATATCAAATTAATTAAAAAATGTTACACTAGTGAAGACGTTGGTGAATTTTCACTCATAACAAGGCCATCATATGTACAGTATTGACAATAATGGTAGTTAAAGTCTTATTTGGTGCTAAGTTTGAAGACAGTTTAAAATTTATATACAAATGTTGTGAATGAATGCAGAATACATACAGTTGCAATTTACTGGACACGTATTTTACATAGTAAAATAATGTGGGAAAGCATTCCAAATTTGTATTAATTTCCATGAAAAAACAATTTTTTTCGGACCTCAGTATTACGGTCCTGGTGCAGTCTAATCAGAAATGGCTTCAAGATGTGAAATTGTGTATGTGATTTATGATCAGCTCTTGTAAAAATGTTGCATTAATTGTTCATAAAGAGAGCTTCGGTTGTCTATTGGATCATTTAAGTTTTCATTACTGTTGTATTTTTGGTCCAAGAAAATGTACAAATTTTCGAACTCGGTCATGAGTCTGCCTTTATCTAGTCTTTTTAAAATTTGGGGATCTTGTTCGATTGTGGTGAAACTGTGCCCTGTGTCCTTCATATGGATGCTCATTGCTGAGTATTTGTTGTGCTTCTGGGCATTAAAATGTTCTGCATATCTAGTTGTGAAGCTTCTTCCGGTTTGACCGATGTACGAACTATTGCACTCAGCGCATTTCAGTCTGTAAATGTCGAAACCTGAAAATTTTACATGCACTAGGCACTCCTTCTTCATAGAGAGTGTCCAACAGAGGTGATTAGCTCACGGATACTTCGATGAACTATTTTGTTTGAGTCTAAAATATAATTAGGCAACATTAATTTCCAAGTTGAATTACGACGTAATGCAACATTTTTACATGAGCTGGTCATAAATCACATACAAAATTTCACATCTTGAAGCCATTTCTGATTAGACTACCACAGGACCGTAATATTGAGGTCTGAAAAATTTTTTTTTTCATGGAAATTAATTTGGAATGCTTTTCCACATTATTTTACGATGTAAAATACGTGTACAGTAAATTGCAGTTATATATATTCTTCATTCATTCTCAACATGTGTATATAAATTTTAAGCTGTCTTTGAACTTAGCACCAAATAAAACTTGAACCACCCTTATTGTCAATACTGTACATATGGCGGCCTTGTTTTGAGTGAAAATTCACCAACGTGTTCACTAGTGTAACATTTTTAATTAATTTGATATTTTGTTAATGATAAGATCTTGTTAATGTTTTTTAATGTATTCACTCATGTAACATATTTTTATAATTTCCAACCAGACATCTGGTAGATTTTTGAGCTATTTGATATGACTGATGATGCCACACAGAAGGGGCGGAACATGTCTCAATGATTTTTGACGATGTTTAACTAATATGCTAACATCTGGTACTGTATTGAATAGGTTGAGTTAAAACAAATTTCTTATATTATTAAAAATTAAGATTCTTTCAATACGGAGAAAATGATTTTCATTAATTGTAATCCACAAAGCATTCGCAGGCAAGGTAGACCGAGGATTACCTGGAAGAGAACCATAGACGTGAAAGGAGGTGAAAGCATTGGCGGCAGATTGAACAAGCTGGAGAAATTTTGTTGAGGCCCTATGTTCCACCTGGAATTAAAGGAAGTAAGTCAAGAAAGTACAATCAAATTAACACTTAAAAACATTATGTACATATTGCAAATTATTTTATAAAAGAGGCAAAGGATCTCTCTCTATAATTAGTTGTCATCTGTGACATTGCCATTGGTATTGATCTAAAATGAAGAGTCTAAATAAGTAAACACTCTACAGATAGAATTAAAACATTAAAACTGGAGCTGAACTGTTACACTGCTGTTGATAATTGAAAAAAAAAAAAAATTAAAATAATCATCTCTTCTGCTTAGTTTGTAAATGTCAGCGTTGCTGAGTAATATGTATCGGTGAGAGTTGCGGCAAAAGCAACACAGCTGTGTTTAAATAAGTACACACACAATGAGTAGACTTAAGATGTTACAGTTGAATAATTTGAGAGAAGGGACCTTCCAAAACTTAAAGGACTTGAGTCATATTTGTAATTGATGAGCTCTTTGTCAGTAAGGTTCGTGCTGCGCAAATAGTTCTGAAAAGAGAAGAAAACTACAATAAACACACATAATGAAAGGAAACAAGTAGGTAAACAAAGTTTTCACAATATCAAACTGTGCACACATACCCAGGAACAAACAACAACTGATCAAGCAGAAGGGGACATGTATCAGAACAGATAAAAGGAGGGATTTGATAGAGGAGAGGGAAGGTGTGGCTAAAGTTTAAGGGGAGGCTGATGGATGAGGTGGAATGGGAGGCCACCAAAAGTGTGACGAAATCCTGGACTTGGAGTGGGATTTTGATTTTTTTGAACTGTATTTATTGTAGTCATAAATTCATCTGGCTTGCAGTTGAAAGGATGTTAGGTAATATTATTAAATCAGAAAAAGCCACCAACTAGTGCAATAAATCAATTCCTCGTGACGAAATCCACGATCTTGAAACAAAAATTAAATATCAAAATCTTACCATAACCAAGGCAGATAAAGGGAATTCTACAGTTATTATGAATAAGAATATTGTTAAAACAAAGCAATATATTTCTAATAGTTCATTTAATACTGTATAGTCAAAATAGATCCCACACCCAATTTACATCAGTTATAACAAATTTATTCTATTATCACCACCTCTTCAGTACAAGCCACGTGCTACGTGGATGAAATCTACAGTACATAATACACTTCTCTAAGGGCCTCATCAGCCTGTAGGTAACCTTAAGGTCAAATGTCTGAAACATTATCTATTCATACATGGATTACAATGAAAATTACACAAACACATTAAAAACATCTTAAAGTTAACACGCTACAACTGTACTATAAAAAGACCACATTACACACTATCAAAATTGAGCATTGATAGTGTCTATACTCATGAAAAATGAAAATGAAAAAAAAATAATAATAAATGAAAATTAAAAATTTGCAGGTCATTAGGATAGTAACAGCCTTGAGTAAAGGGTGTAGTCTTCTTTAGGTACATTAGTCCCATATGTTCTGTACCTGAACTTGATATAACCAATGTCAATTTATTACAGACAACAGCTGAATATGTAGTAATTTTTAAATATGATTGTATGTTTACTGTTGAGTAAAGAGGTACCATAATTCCTATTTGAGGATGCTGCTTAATTATGGAATTGTGTCCTTGATGTAGATGTGATTATTAGCCTTTGAAAGGGATAATGTCTGTAATGAATTGAAAGGGAAATTGAAATTAGTACTTTGAAGCACGCGTATTGACAAGAAATTTTGAGTAGTTAATATGCCAATTGAGAAGTAACATACATGTCAAGGTAGTGATAAGCAGGTCTGACTGTTCTGGCAGTTCCTGCCTGACTAACATTTCTATTCTTGGTATTATACTTGTGCTGTAAAAGCGGGGTGGGGTGTAGAGGAGGGGAGGGGTTATGTTGATCCTTAAGCGCCTACGCTGTTACTGGAGGGGAGTTAATGGGGGTGGTGTGGGCAGACCTAACGTTTGCCTTGGTGGATTAAATATTTGGATGAGAGGATTTAAAACGATTTGAGATTTCATTCTGGTGTGAATTCACAATATGTATTGATTTAGGTGTTAAACACATAAAGGATTTTTATTTTCTGTGACTTCATTTAAATTATGATTGTTATTAGAGGTTTGGTCTGAAAAGATGTGTACATTTTCTATTTTGTTCAGTAAGTTTCCCTTACTGATATATTTAATAATAGTAATATCCCTCTCTATATTTGCAAAGTGGTGTCCTATCTCAGTCATGTGCTGGCTCATGGCTGAGTACTTACTAAGTTTAAAGGCGTTGTAGTGTTCCATGTATCTCGTGGAATAGCTCCTCGCAGTCTGACCAACATGCGAAAATCCACACTGTGAACATGTTAACCTATATACACCAGATCTTGAATAAATATTGCTAATGTAGTTGACCTTATTGTGGTTAAGAAATATGTTTTGATTGGTGTTGACCGTCTTGAAATCTATATTAAACTTGTGCTTCGTTAGGGTATTGGTGGCCTGGTGGATGGCGGGGTTATTAAAAGTAAATGTGGTGAATCTGGTTTCTAGGCTTGTCTGGAATGAGTTTCGTGGATAATTTAGTTTTTACTTTGTTGATTAGACAATTGACCATGTCAACTTTGAAATAGTTAATTTTGACAATTCATTCTTTAAGTTGTTAGAAGAAAGAGAAATTTTCAGAGCTCTATAAATCAAGCTATAGAAAGAGGCTTGTTTCTGGCCCTTAGGGTATAGGGAAATATTCTTAATTGTAGTGGGAGGGTGTGTAGATTTTCTATAGGTACGAAAATCAAATTCATTATGAAAACATTTGACCGTTATGTCTAAAATGTTTAAGGAATTATTCATAATGTCTTCTTTAGTAAATTTATTAGGGTCAATTTTATTTAAGTGATCTAAGATCTCATCACTACTGGTGATGTCCTTGTCAATAATTACGAACATATCATCCATGAATTGGAGCCACAAACATATGCCTTTTTTGTGGTAAACTCTTCGTATGCTCTAAAGAATCCGTATAAATGTCTGCTAGGGTGCCAGATAGAGGGTCGCGCATAGCTGGACTTTTTGTTGGTAAATTGTACCATTAAGAGAGAAATAATTATTATTTAGGGCAAATCATAAAATCTTCATAAATTCTTTGATTTCCTGTTTACTAAGGTTACTGCTTTCATTGATGTTATCATTGATGATTCTTTCTGTTTCATCTGATGGAATATTTGAGTACATGTTTATGATGTCTCAGAATAAACTTATTCAACATTTCACAGAATTTAACTGAGTTTTTAAAGGGGTATTTAATATTGAAAACAAAATGATTCTTTAGAAAACTGTGAATGGATATGGATACGCTGTAGGCATGACTATTTCTACAGTTTATGATAGGGTGCATTGATATATTCTTTTTGTGGATTTTGGCTGTTGGTATACTAGGGGTCATATTAATAAGTTTCTGTTGTTCCTCTTTGGTGAGGAGAAAATTGGAATTTTTAATTAAATTTTGTAGATTTCATTGTATATTTGCAGTATTGTACAAATTGTACTATTGTACAAATCTTGTCCTTAAAGAATTATTCAGTCTTTAAAAGTGGATCCTCCTTTATCCGCTTTTGCGACAATAATGTTGTTATTGGCTCTTTTTGTTTTCACGTTCTGGGTCAATTTATTGTTGTTATATTCAAAATCAGTGTTCATTTCTTTCACCAACCTAGGAAAATTCTTTTTTACTTCGAACCTAACGTCATTTTGAACCTCTAATGGAAGTTTTGAAATGTTAGCCTCGATCTCGGCTACTCTATTAATAATGTCCATTTCTTTTTTTCTTGCTAGGCCGATTGTGTTTTGAGCCTCTGTCTCTTCTTCAGAAAACTGTGTGTTCGTTAAGTTGACTGCCAGTGTTGTGTTTAGGGAATAATTTAACTATGATAATTTCTTGTCAATGGTTGCCTGCTTCCTGGCAAATATTAAGCCTAATTTGTTATCCACATGTAATTGGAATGAGCTCCGTTCCAAAGGAGTCAACACCTGAACTAACATTAAATGAACATTGTATAACTGTAAACGATGTAAGAAGAAAACTAACATCAATCAAATCGCAAGCAATCGGAGTGGACGACATCCCGATATCCTTCGTCGTTACCTTGATAGATGTAGTACTGCCAATTTTAACCCACATATGTAACTCATGTCTTTTGGAAGGCTACTTCCCAACTGTTTGGAAGGATGCCTTAATTTTCCCAGTACCAAAAAAATCTCTAGCAAATTCTCCATCTGACTATCGACCTGTCTGTATACTTTCTTCACTTTCGAAAGTCTTAGAAAAACTCATGCATGAACAACTGCTCCAATATTTGATGCATCATTCGTTACTTGATCACCTGCAATCTGGATTTAAAAAAGGACATAGTACATCTACTGCTCTTCTAAAAGTTACGGATGACGTAAGAAAAACAATGGACGAACGCAAAGTGACCGTGCTCATTCTCCTAGACTTCAGCAGTGCTTTTGACACTATCAGTACGGACATATTAATAGCGAAATTGCATTCCTACCATTTTAGCCACGCTGCTCTCAAATTGTTCGCTTCCTACCTCCATAACCGACGACAGTGTGTTGTCATGAATGATAAGAGAACGGAGTGGAAGTACAAAGTTAATGGTGTGCCACAAGGTTCTATACTCGGCCCCCTGTTTATTTTATATTTGAATGACATCTCTTCTAAGTTGAAAAACTGCAACTACCATCTCTATGCCGACGACCTTCAAATTTACTGTCACACAAAAGTGAATGACATAAATGCAGCTATTGAAAATATGAACCGAAACTTAGAACAGATCAGCTGTTATGCAGCTGAGAATTCTCTCTCCATCAACCCAACGAAAACACAAGCTATTATACTAGGCCAGAGGAAACTGCTTGCCCATCTACACAGTCTACAAATTCCAGTCATTCAACTAAATGGCGTTGCTATCCCATTCTGTAAATCAGTAAAAAGCCTTGGAGTCACTATAAATGAAACTTTAAACTGGGATGAGCATGTCACTAACGTATGCAGGAAAGTTCACTCATCACTTCATCCCCTTAAGATTCACCAGACCGTATTACCTCTCAACTTAAAAATAAAACTGGTTCAAACATTGATACTTCCAATTTTTAACTATTGTGATGTTGTGTTGCTGGATGCTACCAGTGAACAAAATAGGAAATTGCAGAGAGCTTTAAACTCCTGCATTAGATTTATTTTTTCATTGAATTTTGCCTCGCATGTATCCCCTTTTTATGCACAACTTTCTTGGTTAAAAGTAGAGAAGCAGAGGAATCACCATGTATCAACCCTTATCTATCGACTCTTGACCGAAAATATACCTGAATATCTCTCCAGTAATTTCCGTTTTCTATCCTCCTTTCATGACCGTGACACGCGATCTGGGTCAACAATTGCAATACCTCCACATCATACATCTGCCTTCAGTAATTCTTTCCTTGTGTCGGGCGCTAGAATATGGAATGCTTTACCCCCTGAAATTAGAAACTGTTCCTCATTAATTACCTTCAAAAGACAGTCTAAAGATTTCCTCTTGAATACGTAGGCTATATCATGTAGTTATGTGTGAATGTGAGAGTGAATGTCTGGAGTAAATAGTTCCCAAAAGTTTACATAAATTACTGTTATATTTTATGATTTCCACCTAGAGTAGTTAATATTGAATTTATTTTTCTAAATTTAGACTTAGGATGTAATCTTTTAGTTTTAGAGTTTATTAAGTTATATTACTATTATATTATATACACTGTGTTAAGTTTGAATATTAAGTTTGGATTCAGTATTAAGCCGCATAATGTGGTTAAGTGTAAGAGAGGGCCAAGAGCCCTAACTTCGCCACAAATAAAGACATCAATAAATAAATAAATAAATAAATTTAAGAGTGATTTATTTTTGTACGTAGTTTTAATTTTACTTCGTATCCACAGCTCATTAACTTTGTTCTGGACTCTATTCAAACTTGGACTGGTTAGGTTTTTTCTCTGCATAGACTTCAAAAAGTTAGGTATTAATTTTAGATTAAGAGACCATTTCAAGGAGGATATGTTCTTGGCTAGTTTACATATTTCACCTTAAGGTAAAAGTACTTATTTAAACAGTATTTTACCTGATTGTCTATAAAATTTCAAGAGATAATTCTCAAGATTGATCTGTATTGAAACTGACTACTAGCAAATAATAACAAAAATAATTTGTTCTATTATCACTACCACCACCGATTCAATACAAACCACATGCTACGTGGTGCGAAACATATCCCTGAGAAGTGTATATAGTATTATATAGATTTCATCCACATAGCACATGGCTTGTATTGAATAGATAGTGATAATAGAAAAAATTATTTTTGTGACAATTTGCTTATAGTGAGTTTTAATACAGATCAGTCATGAGAAGTGTCTCTTGCAATTTGTTAGCCAACCAGGCAAGATACCATTTAAATAGGTGCTTTAACATTAAGGTCAAAATACATATTAGCAAAGGACATAGCCTTCTTGAAACAGTGTCCTAACCTTATATTAATATCTAAGATATTGAAATTTACGCAGAGATAAAACCTGACCAATCCAAGTTTAAATAGAGTTCAGAACAACGTTAATGAGATATGGATAAGAAGTAAAATTAAAACCATGTACAAAAATAAATCACTCTTAAATTTACACTTATAAAAAGTTCATTTAATGTTAGCTCAGGCATTGCCTCCATTGGAATGGAGCTCATTCCAATTACTTGTGGATAACAAATTAGGCTTAATATTGGACAGGAATCAGGCAACCATTGACAAGAAATTATTAATGTTAAATGATTCCTAACTAGTTCCTCTAAGCATGTCATTGGCACACAAAGGACTATTTCTCCTCAGGTCAATACACATGCAATAGTTGAGAAACATGCAGTTTTCTGAAGAAGAGATAGGGATTCTGAACAGAAGCTTAAAACACAATTGGCCTAGCAAGAAAAATAAATGGACATTAATAAGGCAGTAGCCGAGATCGAGGCTAACATTCCAAAATTTCTCTTACAGGTTCAAAATGATGTTAGGTTTGAAGTATAAAAGAAATTACCTAGGTTAGCAGAAGAAATGGATGCTAATTTTGGTTGTAACCACAAGAAATTGATCCACAATGTGAAAACGAAAATAGACGAAAACATTATCGTCGCAAAAGCGGACTAAGGAGGATCCACATTTCTATTAGACAAACACATGTACATTGAAAAGACTGAATAATTTTTTAAGGACAAGATTTGTACAATAGTTAATAAAGATCCCACTGCAAATGTACAATGAAGTCTAGAAAATTTAATTAAAAATTCCAATTTTCTCCTCATCGAACAAGAACAACAGGAACTTCTTAATGTGAACCCTAGTATACCAACAGCAAGAGCCATGCCCAAAATCCACGAAAAGGACATACCAATGCTTCCTATCATAAACTGTAGAAAAAGTCTTTCCGAGTTTTCTAAGGAAACATTTTGTTTTCAATAATAAACACCCTTTAAAAAATTCAGTTAAATTTTGAATAAGTTTATTCTAAGACCCAATTATATATTATGTTCTCATGACGTCGTAAACATGTACCCAAATATTCCATCTGATGAAACAGAAAGAATCATGAACGATAACATCAATGAACATGGTAACCTTAATAAACAGCAAATCGAAGAATTGATGAAGATTTTATGATTTGCCCTAAATAATAATTATTTCTCTCTTAATGGTACAGTTTACCAACAAAAAGTCCAGCTATGTGCGACCCTCTATCTGGCACCCTAGCAGACATATATACGGATTCTTTAGAGCATACGAAGAGTTTACCACAAAAAAGGCATATGTTTGTGGCTCCAATTCGTGGACCATACCTTTGTAATTATTGACAAGGACATCACCAGCAGAGATGAGATCTTATATCATCAAAATTTTTAGACATTTCTAGACATAACAGTCACACGTTTTCATAATGCATTCAATTTTCTTATCTATAGAAAACCTACACACTCTCCCACTACAATTAAGAATTCTTCTCTACACCCTAAGGTCCAAAAACAAGCCTCATTCTTTAGCTTGATTTATAGAGCTCTGAAAATTCCTCTTTCTTCTGACAACTGAAAGGCTGAATTGAATTATATAAGAAATCTTGTCAAACTTAATGATTTCAAAGTTGACATGGTCAATCATCTAATCAACAAAGTAAAAACTAAATTATCCAAGAACCTCATCCCAGACAAGCCTAAAAGAACCAAATTCGCTACATTTACTTTTAAAAACCTGCCATCCACCAGGCCACTAATAGCCTAAAGAAGCACAATATTAACCCATTAGTGCCTGAATTAATTTTTTCTGAGATTTGCTTACTTATTGTGTTTTACCGAATGTTTGAGACCAAAATAAACTAATAAAACAAGTTTCAGAATTCTGGAATCGCTAGGTCATAAGATATTTGACGTTACCATATGGTAACGCTAGGCGCTTGCACTACCTATTTTTAAACAATGAGTTCTGAAAGTCGAATTTAGGTTGCAAAGTGTTTTTTTTTTTTTTTCGTTTTCGTGCAATAACAATGTTGAAATATCTTAGCATTATATATTGTAAGAATATGGAATATCAGTTTTTATTCACACCACGGTAAAAAAAATAGAATTATTGAACAAAGGAGAAAATATTTGTTTACAGTATATAGACACAAATGTACAGTTCATTGCCTGTCAAAATAAAACACTCACTGGAACAATAGAATAAAATCAAAAATACGAAAAAGAAGAATCAAAGAACTTCGGATGCAGTAACAAACTATTAGTCTATACTTTTGGAGGCATATAAAAGCCCACCCTCAATACTTGCGCGTTAGCCACAGAGATAGAGAATGACAATCTTTCACTGTCTTCATATCATCCTGCGTGTCCCAATAAGAACGCTTGGAGGGCAACCTATTATATCCAGAAATGGAAAGTATGGCGACAAAGCAACGAATTTCATCAGAAGTTATTTGTGGGTCCGTACAATTTAAAAACACCCCATACATTTTAGACTCTCAAACTAAATGTTCGATCAGCTGGTTATCTGTAAACAATTCAAAAATGTCTACAACAGTTATGGATTTTCACTTGCTATAACTAGGCTCCGGAAATGTCAACAGTCACCCAATATTGAAATCAGCCCCATCGGTCTATCTTGGTTTTTTATTTGATTTATTATTTCCTCTATCAGTTATCCGCTTTTTTGCAGCATTGGGTATTGAAACAGATCTTGCATCAGTAGACAGAAAAGGCACTCCGTCCTCTGGTAACACACCTTCACCATCGTAACTAATCCCGATTCTTTCATTATTTACAAGCTTCATTTCAGCACTGACACATAACTTTCGAAAGAGAGATTATCAACAAGCCCACCATCATCTTCATCATCAGCAGCCCTCATCTGTAAGTACATTTACATAGGGCGGTTCCACAAAAAAATCACCATCGAGATCTTCAGTCAGTAGCATATCTAGTGCTTCCAAAAGGGAAAATCCCTTCCTGCAATGAAGATGCATGAATCAGCATAAAGTATCATGATCTGACAGCTGCAGCTATTTTACTGAGTATAAACGCCTAGCCATATGGCAACGCTAATGATTCAACAAGCACTACTACGGCATTGTGCGCCCGTACTGTTTCAAATGCTTACAACACTACTGTAAACATAATCCAATGAAAGAACTTCACTTATAGATTTTATATCCTTCATACGTGAAGCCGGCAGCCATTTCGCAGGAATCTTAAAATAACCAAGAGTCCACCAGTCTTTGTGTCACAACATTAGATTTTAAAACGAAATAAACATGATTACTAGATTCTACAAACTCTTCTCTAACTGTCGGATGACACCACAATCTTCCAGATTATTTCTTGTTGCCTACAGCATTAAAAGAAAAAGGTGCGAAAATCGTTGCCATATGGTGCTAATGGGTTAATATAGCTTTCAAGATGGTCAACACCAATTAAAACATATTTCTTAACCACAATAAGGTCAACCACAATAGCAATATTTACTGAAGATCTGGTGTATATAGATTAACATGTTCACAGTGTGGATTTTCGCATGTTGGTCAGACTGGGAAGAGCTTTTCCACGAGATACGTGGGACACTACAATGCCTTTAAATGTAATAAGTACTCGGGCATGAGCCAGCAAATGACTGAGACAGGACACCACTTTGCAAATATAGAGTAGGATCTTACTATTATTAATCCATCAAATTATCCTGTAAACATCATTGCCAGATGTTTAAATATCATTTAAATGCTGGTGTTTTTAAGGTCCATGCAAGACTGTGCTTAAATGATAACATCACTGCAACTACTGACTCAAATGTTGTCAAACTTTTGCAGAAATACTCAGAAATAATCATTTCAGTGGAATGTGCTACATTACAGTAAAAAATATGAACTATGCACTATAAACTCACCTAGCAATTCTGCGGTGCATCGGAACATGTACTTTCGTAATATTTATATCTGCTTCTTCACTCATATTACTATCTCTAACTTCACTAAGCACAGATAAAGTATCCACATCACTAAATTCACAGGAAGAACTTTCAGATATACAGTATTATAATCTTCTTCACAATCACTATTTAGTAAAACATCCACGACTTCTCGCTTGGTAATAGCCTCGCACGTGCTCATCTTTACTCACTGAATACCCGTGACATCAGCTCAAAGCTAATTTCAATTTATCCAGTTAATCCTCTAAACATGACTCAAATACAGTTGAAAAGGTTTCCTTGAGACATAAAGAATGATCATAATGCCATCTGTTGAGTTTTTAACGTACAACTTCCCTTTACCATCGATAAAACAGGATGCTGCATTACCCCGTCCATTCGATGGTTAGGTAAGCCGGTCTGTTAAATGTATCAGTAAAGAAAAGTTAACGAAGAAAATAAAAATTTACACATCTTTTTGGACCTAACCTATAATAACAATCATAATTTAAATGAGGTCACTGAAAATAAAAATCCTTTATATAAATTAACATCCAAATTAATACATATCTTGAATTCACACCAGTATAAAATCCCAAAATATTTTAAATACTCTCATCCAGCAAGCCAAATGTTAGGTCTACCCATACCACCCCTATTTGCACCCCTCCATTAATGGCACAGGCGCTTAAAGATCAGCGTAAACCCACTCCCCCTATACACCCCATCCCTCGTTTACCGCACAAGTATAACATCAGGAATAGAAATGTAAGTCTGGCAGGAGCTGCCGGAGCAGTCAGATCTACCCATCACTACCTTGATGAGTAAGTTACTCCTCAATTGACATATTAAAAACTTGAAGTTACTTGTCAATACACATGCTTCAAAATAATAATTTCTTTCTCTTTTAATTCATTACAGACAATATCCCTCTCAAAGTCTAATAATCACATCTACAAGCACAAATATTCACACATGACTGTTCGTAATGTCAAAAACACAATTAAGCAGCAGCCTCAACTTGGAATTGTGACACCGCTTTATGTGGCGGAAAACATATGATCATTTTTCTAATTTACTTTTTTTTTTAATAACACTCAATCTTATCTAACTTTTTCCTTAGTGTCCTGCTGTTGTTTATAGATAATTGATATTGGTTTCATTATGTTCACGTACAAAACATTTGGGACTAATGTACGCAAAGAAGATTACACTCTTTATTGAAGACTGTTACTATCCCTTACATCTGCAAATTTTTAATTTTCATTTTTAAAATTTTTTAGCTTTCATTTTGAATTTTCAAGAGTATAGACACTATCAATGCTCGATACTCATAATGTGTAATGTGGCCATTTTTAATGTTACCCTGTTTGCGTGGAACAGAGGGTTGAAGGAAGGTGGTGGCTTGAATTGGTCTATCTATGATAGTCAAAGATTAATTTAAAACTTTAAAAATAAATGTTATATTCATTTCAGATATTAAGTTTTAACAAGACAATGTGCTAGATAACTAATCAAGATTTTAGGTACAGAGCTAGTTTGATATAAAATAGAAAAAGAGAAAAATTTAAAAAATGGTTAGTTACAATTTGAGCTCCAGTCTCCCTATTTACAAAAGTCCCTACGTCACTACTGTTGCATTTAGATAGATAGTCAAGGACACAAATCTCTCAAATTCTTTTATAGGACATTTAAATTACACAATTTTCACAAGCACTTTGCTCCAAGGGTTACAAGTTACAGCCTTCGAAGGGCACCATTCAATATTTACACAAATTACAAGAAAGAGCCTCTATAATTCTACCAAGGAGACTGCGTTCCCAAACCCTTACAGCCTGCTCAAGGCAACCTTTAGTTTTTACATTTGTGATTAGAGCACCTTTGCTCACTACAATTTACAAGACCATATCAATTGTCTTTTAAGTTTGCACAGGGTATGAAGTGCCCATTCTAATGGGGTGACTAGACGGACAAGATAATTTACCATTTACAATACAGAAAACAGTTAAAAATCGTAGTCACCTCCAGATTAAATTGAGTGAGGAATTTGAGAGGCTAACGCACTCTCTATGCCCGGTTTCAGTTAAGTGCAAGACTAGTTTTACTTCTACACGAGAAGAAAAAGTTACATTTTTCGAATTTAGAGTTACATTAGTAAGGATTGGAAACCTTCCCCTCGAATTCGCTGGCAGAGGTACCTACAGAGTTACCTTACCTGATGTTCTACTTGCCTATGGATGAGGCCCCCACCTCCTCTCTTAACACACACTCAGTAACATGATGATCAATAAGGCAAGTTAGCTCGAAAAAGCATCAGCGGAAGAGGAGATCTGAAAGGCTTCTGCACTAATGCCCGACACACTCCCAGTTTTTTATTGGCTGATTAAATATGTGCAAGAAAACCCTGATTGGTTGAAAAACTAAATACCCAAAATTTGTTATTGGTTACTTTTAAGTTGGCGGAAAGAGATCGAAGTGCTGACAACTGTGATACACCAAAAAGCAAAATAAATCCAGTCAGTTTAGGAAACCTTAAAGTAACACATTACTCTGTTACTTTAGTAGTGACATCTGTTGACCAATGTCCCAACTTCTTGCACTTGTTTCAAGTTTTATGTGTTAGATAGCGTTCTTCAAAGCATTTCATTTAAATTCATGGGGTTGAGGTGTACCTCCCAGTATATTTAAAATTATAGTTGTAGCATGTTAACTTTGAGATGTTGTTAATGTGTAATGTGTATGAATAGATAATGTTTCAGACATTTGAACTTAAGGTTACCTACAGGCTGATGATGCCCTTAACAAGGTGCTAAACTTGTCCCTGAAAATTGTGTATAATAATTAGTAGATTTCATCCATGTAGCACATGGCTTGTATTGAATAGGTGGTGATAATAGAATGAATTATTTTTGTGATAATTTGCTTATAGTCAGTTTCAATACGGACAGTCATGAGAATTGTCTCTTGCAAAGTGATGATATATACCAAATATCTAATATTTTTAAGAAGTATGATCATAGAAGAGTCTACAGAACTAATAATAGTAATGCCATCATTCTGAACAACACATATTCAATCAGCAAACATCAATTTTTAAAAGCAGGAGTGTATATACTCAAGTGTAATAAATGTGACACCTGATACATTGGTCAAATGGGTAGAAGTTTTTTGGCAGGCTCTTTCGAACATGTCAGTGCTAGAAAATATAATATTTTCTCTGCTATGAGTCAGCATATGCAGGATTTAAATAATGAATTTACATCCATTGAACAAGATTTGGAAATACTTAAAGTACACTGACTGACAGAGCAAATGCAACACCAAGAAGGAGTGGTTCGAAAGGGATGAAAGTTGGGGAAAAAACGGAGACGGCACGGACGAATAATTGATGTTTATTTCAAACCGATATGCAGGTTACACAATGCGCACGGCATCGACTCAGTAGGATGTAGGACCACCGCGAGCGGCGATGCACGCAGAAACACGTCGAGGTACAGAGTCAATAAGAGTGCGGATGGTGTCCTGAGGGATAGTTCTCCATTCTCTGTAAACCATTTGCCACAGTTGGTCGTCCGTACGAGGCTGGGGCAGAGTTTGCAAATGGCGTCCAATGAGATCCCACACGTGTTCGATTGGTGAGAGATCCGGAGAGTACGCTGGCCACGGAAGCATCTGGACACCTCGTAGAGCCTGTTGGGAGATGCGAGCAGTGTGTGGGCGGGCATTATCCTGCTGAAACAGAGCATTGGGCAGCCCCTGAAGGTACGGGAGTGCCACCGGCCGCAGCACATGCTGTACGTAGCGGTGGGCATTTAACGTGCCTTGAATATGCACTAGAGGTGATGTGGAATCATACGCAATAGCGCCCCAAACCATGATGCCGCGTTGTCTAGCGGTAGGGTGCTCCACAGTTACTGCCGGATTTGACCTTTCTCCACGCCGACGCCATACTCGTCTGCGGTGACTATCACTGACAGAACAGAAGCGTGACTTGTCGGAGAACACGACGTTCCGCCATTCCCTCATCCAAGTCGCTCTAGCCCGGCACCATGCCAGGCGTGCACGTCTATGCTGTGGAGTCAATGGTAGTCTTCTGAGCGGACGCCGGGAGTGCAGGCCTCCTTCAACCAATCAACGGGAAATTGTTCTGGTCGATATTGGAACAGCCAGGGTGTCTTGCACATGCTGAAGAATGGCGGTTGACGTGGCGTGCGGGGCTGCCACCGCTTGGCGGCGGATGCGCCGATCCTCGCGTGCTGACGTCACTCGGGCTGCGCCTGGACCCCTCGCACGTGCCACATGTCCCTGCGCCAACCATCTTCGCCACAGGCGCTGCACCGTGGACACATCCCTATGGGTATCGGCTGCGATTTGACAAAGCGACCAACCTGCCCTTCTCAGCCCGATCACCATACCCCTCGTAAAGTCGTCTGTCTGCTGGAAATGCCTCCGTTGATGGCGGCCTGGCATTCTTAGCTATACACGTGTCCTGTGGCACACGACAACACGTTCTACAATGACTGTCGGCTGAGAAATCACGGTACAAAGTGGGCCATTCGCCAACGCTGTGTCCCATTTATCGTTCGCTACGTGCGCAGCACAGTGGCGCATTTCACATCATGAGCATACCTCAGTGACGTCAGTCTACCCTGCAATTGGCATAAAGTTCTGACCACTCCTTGTTGGTGTTGCATTTGCTCTGTCAGTCAGTGTATCAATAAGGGTGCTTCACCCAGCATTATGGAAAATTATTTCTAATCCACCTAGATCAGTATACAAACTTGAACATTAACCTTAATGAAATCTCAAAAAATCTATCATTCTGTATGATATAATCATTCAAATTTTAATAAATACAATTAGAAAAGAAACTCAGTATCTCCACTCCAAGTCCAGTCTTTCATCACTCTCTTGGTGGCTTCCGATTCTCCCTCATCCATTCGCCCTGCCTTAAACTGTAGCCATGACTCCCCTCCCCTCTAACTAATCCCACTTTTCGTCCCTTCGTATACACGTCTCCCTCTGCTTGATCAGTTGTTGTGTTTTGCTAGGTACGTTTGACATCATGTAAGGGTAAGTGTCGTACAACTTTGAATAGCTACTTGTTGCAGTTTTGTCATACCTGTATACACAAGTATAAAGGATGAGTGTTTTTCACCTAATGAATATTATATAAAGTATCTAAAATATTTCAATCACATTAAAACACAGTACCAGTTTCAACCTGTTAATTAGGTCATTGTCAGCTGCTGATGAACCTGCTTATTCAGTAATGATTGTATAATGTAAAACATTACTTAGACTAAACATGAATGCCACATATTCCAATAAAACATAATGTTATAATGTTAAAAAATATATACAACAGGGTACAGTTCTTGAAGTCCAAAACGAGTTTGGCATCCTTGTGTCAAGTTTGAATATCTTGTGCTGTAATGCCAACATTATATCAAATGGTTGTAGAAGGTAAATTCAAAAGTGCATTGTTGGTCCACAAATATGTTATGTTCAGTAGTATATGTTCTTGTTTTGTATGTACTTATGCTCATCCTCAGTCCTTTATTCTGCTGATAAACATGCTTGTTTCTACTTAGACTTCTTGTTGAGATGTAAGCTGCTGTGCATGAAGTACTGATAAGTGTGAGTGCTCCCCTCTTCATACTTACAGACATGCCAACTATTACGGATTGTTTGTAATGATTATGGATTTCACTTCGCGATTACGGCATTACGGTCGAAGGGGAAATTATTACGGAAAAGCAATCTTGTCATGATAAAAATTAATTTCTGCGAAAAAAAGGAAAGAAGTAAAAAATGTTCAATCTCTTAGAGCATTACTGGTCAACCCGCCTCGTTTCAATGCTTGTACGTTGGCTACCAAACATATTTGGCAGTTATTTGGTCGTCACTTCCTTTTGTTTCCAGCGAGTGTTGTGAAATCACGGCCAGCTACATAGATATACGCTGCTCTCTTAGCTAGAATGACGCGGGAAAGTCGTGACGTATCAAGTCGGCCGTGAGGTAGGCCCTACTCCTTGTCAACTCGCTACTCCTTGCTTTTCTGTTCTCCAGTGCGCACATTCGGCTCTCTGTTGTGTTCGTAGAAAGAATGGTATACTCGTATATTTAGCGCATTTCAATTCTAATTATCCTAGACGTTGATTCGAAAAGTAGTGATTGGTTTTGTGAAATGAAGCGGAGCAATTGTCAAATTGCATCTTCTTCTAAGAAGACAGCAGTGTTACAGAAATATCGAGACGGTTACACAAAGGAATGGCCATGCTTGCTTGCCTCACGTGTTAGTGAAAACCACGTGTTCTGCAGTGTGTGTTCGTGTGATTTCTCTGTGGCTCACGGTGGACGAGATGATTGCAGAAGACACATAGAATCCAAGAAACATCACACATACGGTGAATCAGAATTACGAAACCAGTCTGTTTCATCGTTCTTCGTAAAAAGTAATGAAACTGCGGTGACAAATGCCAAATTATTGTTCACATCATTTCTTTTGGAGCATAATATTCCGCTATCAGTTTCAGACCACGCTGGAAATTTGTTTAGATCAATGTTCCCCGACTCAAAAATATCTCAGAAATATGGTTGTGCAAGAACTAAAACCTCTGCTTTAGTTCAATACACGGCATCTGAGGCAAAACAGGAATTAAGTGAACTTTTGCAAATAACGCCTTTTTCCTTGGCTACTGATGGTAGTACGGATTCAAATGCAGTTAAACTTTATCCTATAGTTGTCTCTTTCTTTAATGCTCAGAGAGGTCAAATATCAACTCTTCTATTGTCATTGTTAGAGAGTAGTGACAATACTGGTGAGGGAATTTTCTCTGTAATTAATAGTGAATTGTCTTCTTTAGGCATTCCATGGGAAAATTGCATTTCTTTTTCATCTGACAATGCAAACACAATGATAGGGGCAAATAAAGGTGTTGCCAAATTTGTGAAGGACAGGCATTCTTCTGTTTATGTCCCGGGTTGTTCATGTCATCTCATACACATCTGTGTGCAAAAAGCATCAGCCCAATTGCCAGTCAATATAGAGAACTTTTTGGTTCAGTTATATTACTATCTTGACAAGAGTTCTAAAAGACAAAACACGTTGAAAGTTTATCAGGCTGTTTGTGGCACAGAGGGTCACAAAATTTTGAAATATGTTAGTACCCGTTGGCTCTCGCTTCTTCAGTCTATTGATAGAGTTCTTGAGCAGTGGCAAGCTTTGACACTCATGTTTTGTAGTGAGACCCACCATAAAAGTGAGACCACCAAGCAATTTGAAACTGTGAAATCTTTCATACAAGACCCACACACAAAACTGTTTTGCTACTTTCTTCAGACTACACTTCCTGTTTTTAACTCTGTGAATATATTTCTGCAACAAGATGCTCCAGCCATACATCTTCTTAGGAAGAAACTTACTGGTCTTTTAACTGACCTATTGGTCAGATTTGTTCAGCCATGTTCTCTTCAGTCAGAATCTACCTCCCTCTTGAGTATTGAATTCAAGAGGAGGAAATACCAGAAAGCCAATGAGGACTTGGTAATTGGAGCAAAAGCTAGGGCATACTTGAAAGATAATGACTGTGACGAAGAGATGTTTTATAATTCTGTAAGAGAGTTTTATATGGCAGCTTGCAGTTACATTACCAGGAAATTTCCCCTTGATGATGAATTTCTTCATCATGCCGAAGTTGTAGACATCTCTCTCAGAACGAAGGTTTCCTATTCATCTCTTGAATACTTTGTTCGACGATTCCCAACTTTGGTCAAAGAAAGTGAACATGACAAACTTGAAGAGGAATTTGCAGTTTACCAGTGTGATACTTTCCCGGAATATATTGTACATGGACCTAACATTGATGTGAATTGGGGCAAGATTGCAGAGCTTAAAAATGAAAGTGGACAGATTAAGTATAAAACCTTAAGTAATGTTGTATTTGCAGTACTAAGTGTACCTGATAGTAACTCTCCCACAGAAAGAGTTTTCAGTGTTGTTAGCAAAAATCAGACAGAATTCAGGCCTACACTAAATACATCTACACTGGAATCGCTTATGGTTCTGAAGACGAAAATGTCATCTCAGGGGGAAGTATGTTACAAGAAAACCTACACCAAAAAGCAGCTGCTGGGTGCGAAAAAAGCTACAAAGAATTTTTTATCACAGAACTAACAGGTAATGAGCAAATTTTATTGTGTTATATGATATACTTTAGAATAGATTGCTGTAGGGCAAACGGGGTGCTTTGGATTTAACTCGTAAAAGTTTTTGGTGGGGGGGGGGGGGGGTGGTGGTGGTTAAAAATGGGATTTCTGATAACCCACTTCAAAAGTTGGCACCTCTGTACTTATGTTCCACTTGGGTAAAGTCAAATGATCTGAGAAAGAAGAAAAGGAAGGTAGAAATTACAGTAACTCATAGAGAATGCCTATCGAATGTGTTGTGAACTATTATGTATGTGTTACTTACGTGCGAACTTGATGTGTCATTGAGCATGGTTGGGAGCATGCTGCACACTGTTCCATGTACATCCTGTGACTGTTGTAGTATTAAGATGGAGGGGTAGTGGTGTGTGTGTGGAAGGGGAGCACTCACGCTTATCAGTACTTCATGCACAGCAACTTACATCTCAACAAGGAGTCTTAGTAGTAACCCTCTCAGTGCCGCGCATATTTGTTAGGTAGGAGCAAAAAGTGCCACCCACGCTTTGTCCAATTTGCAAATCTCTACTATAAAATTCATCCCTCTCTCAATTTATGCCCATTCTCTGTGAAATTTTTTTCTGTTATATAGAAGGAATGTCCCTTTGAATTAATGGCAAACTGTACCTAAAATCATTTATAGTTAAAATTAAAATAAGTCAAAAATTTAAAATACAGTTAATGAAAATCCACATTTTAAGGCAAATATGTAGTTCTATAAATCAGCTTGACACACTGACTGGTGGTAACACAGACTCTCGACTGTCACATTGGATAAAATTATTTTATTTGGAGTGATAATATGTCATAAAAATCAAAATATAATGTACAGGTACAGCATCATTCGGAGGGGCATATTTCGGTCCAGGTAACTCGAGGAAACTGTGAGGTGGTTGGTATGGTAAATCACTATCATGAATAATGGCAATGCGTGATATTGTTAATACCAATATTACCGTGGAAATCTACGTTACATTCCGAATTATTTCTAACCTCATCAATTGGTGGTGTTTACAAAATCATTTTCAGAATCACTCTCACTGACTATAACCTCACTAGAAGTAATTTCAACACTATTACAAGGTCCTGTTCATTTTATGACTCGGAATAATTATCATCATTCCCTAAACTATGTATATAGTCAGCTAGACCATCATTATTTGTAAATACATCGGCCCATAAGTCTGCATTCACTGTTGACATATGCATATGATGTGCGGACACAGCTTTCACATTTTTTAAATGTTCGTCACATGAAAACAAATAATTTTATGTGGCCCCTAATGGTAAAGTTGGAGACTTGATAAGAATATACTGATATGTGCTGCCGTCTAATGAAAAAGGAAGAGCTACGATGGTTTCTAAACGAGTCTGCTTGAGAGAGTTTCGGCGAGTTCACAGAGGAATGATAAATCATCCCTTGGCGCCCAAACAGTTAATATGAAGTGCCTAATATCAAACATGGACACGCACCACCTATTCCAAACTTGAGTCAAGGATTGATTCTTATAGTATTTTTAATGCTCTCTTGTACTTAATTTTCAATATTAGAAATATGCTGTTTCTTTCATAATCGGACACCTCCAAACGTAGTTTATATCAAAAACAGACAGTCAGATTGCTACAGACTGTCATGGCGACCAGAGACATCTGAAGGAGGAGGACTGTTTATAATGTCCGATGATCACCAAAAGAACCTAGTCGGCTTATTATTCCAGACAACTCAATCTGTCTGTAACAGGCACATCTCAAAGCAAACTTCGCCCTGACAATGTGTCGGTTTATACGTGGCCGGAGAATAAGGCAAAGAAATCGTCAAACAAAATAGCATCAGCTGTTTTCAATGAGTTACAATCCAGAGATTTACGAGGATTCATTTCAGTTAAGTTGATTCCTGATGGCTGCGCCTGCCAATATAAAAATGTTAATATGTTGGCAATGTGTGCAAAATGGCTTACAACGTATGCACCATCCCCTGTTGACAAATTAGAACTGGTATTTCCAGTTACTGGACACTCATATTTGCCCCCAGATAGAATTTTTGGACTCATTGAGAAAGACCTCAAGAAGATGATGATCATAATAAATCCTGATGAATATCATGAGGTGTTCAAAATGTATGGCACAGTGAAAGTGATTAGACAAACCTTGGAACCACTGAATTGGAGAGAACAAGCACAGATTTATCTGTAATCTGTTAGTCAACTTCATTTCAAGATTTCACAGCGTAAAGGAATTGTACTCGGGAGCACGAAAAGAGGTAATGTCATAGTTAAAGCTGAGGTAGGCTACTATTTGGACACAGGTGTTGAGCCCAAGATCACAAAGGTAGGACAGGTAAGTGTAATGTTAATGAATCCTTCACCTACTGATATTGGCGTGAACGTACACCCTCTGAAACTTAATGATGTTGACAAATTACTAGGAAAGCACTTTGGAAAAGATCGGAAATTAAATGCCTCTCTTAAGTGGTATGTCGAAGTCATCAATAAGAACATTTTTAGTGAAAATAAACAAGCTGTTAATGATTATGAATGTGATTGTTTTAAAGACCCCTGTGATGAACCAGAGGTTATTTGCCCAGAAATACAGTGAAGAAAGAACTGAAATGAATGTTCAAAATGTTAACAAAGTATAAAAATAAGCTTATTTCCTCCATATTTTAATTATATTTCTTTTAAAACAAAATTTACTTTCATGTCATCCTGCAACTTATTTTCCAAATATTGGAAGAGTTTGTTTCAAAAGTGGACAATTACGTGGATGTTTGTATCAAAAATGGACAAAAGCCAATCTTAGTTTCAGAAATGGACATTGTCATACTTGAACGTGTTTTACATTGACAGAATGAAATTCATAAGTGTCGACCATGATTTTCTTGGTCATAGGGTTGTCAATATGGCCCACAAAAATTTTCACACTCGTAACAGTTGGTTAACATAATGAAACAAAAATGTGGCTTTACTGGAAAATTAACAAAATGGCTTTTGTCCATGTTTGATACCAGGCACCTCATATACACATTGTTTTTAAATTGTTAACTTGATTGTATTGGCACTATATAATATAAGTTTTAGTCCATAGCAGAAGATGACCTATAATAGGGTCAAAACTGGTCCCATTGCATCAGTGATTTGACATTATATTAAATGGTATTGAGTAGTGGACCTTCATTTTAATTTCCTATTAATGCTGGAAAATAAAACATTCTCAAGGACAAGGTCACTTTATGCACAATTGATGTGACTTATTGCAGGAGTCTATGATTACAACTGAAACACACGTGCCCAAACAGTCGCATCCTGCAATATATTGTCCCAAGCATCGTGCACCTATTAATACAACGGTTCGTGCAGTCTCTGGAGAACATCCCTGTTCAATTGACGAGAGATCTGGTGGTCTTGATGGCCAGGACAGTTTTGTACACCATGGAGAACACGTTGCATCGCAGCAGTTGTATGTGGACACGCTGAGAAAGCACATCACCTTGTCGAAGAACTTGCAGTGACTCGGGGACAAGAACCTGTACCCTGAAGAATCAGCAACTGTGACCGCGAGTGATAGCACCCCTGAGTTGGGCGAATGTGCTCTGGAATAGACTGCTCACCAGGTCTGGGTCCGTCACTAGCGTAGAGACAGAACGTACTCGGGTCACAGAAGACCATTGACCGCGAGTTATAAGTGATAGCACCCCTGAGTTGGGCGAATGTGCTCTGGAATAGACTGCTCACCAGGTCTGGGTCCGTCACTAGCGTAGAGACAGAACGTACTCGGGTCACAGAAGACCATTGACCGCGAGTTATAAGCGATAGCACCCCCCATTATGAAGCCTGAGTTGCGCGAATGTGCTCTGGAATAGACTGCTCACCAGGTCTGGGTCCGTCACTAGCGTAGAGACAGAACGTACTCCGGTCACAGAAGACCATTGACCGCGAGTTATAGCACCCCTGAGTTGGGCGAATGTGCTCTGGAATAGACTGCTCACCAGGTCTGGGTCCGTCACTAGCGTAGAGACAGAACGTACTCGGGTCACAGAAGACCATTGACCGCGAGTTATAGCACCCCTGAGTTGGGCGAATGTGCTCTGGAATAGACTGCTCACCAGGTCTGGGTCCGTCACTAGCGTAGAGACAGAACGTACTCGGGTCACAGAAGACCATTGACCGCGAGTTATAAGTGATAGCACCCCTGAGTTGGGCGAATGTGCTCTGGAATAGACTGCTCACCAGGTCTGGGTCCGTCACTAGCGTAGAGACAGAACGTACTCCGGTCACAGAAGACCATTGACCGCGAGTTATAAGCGATAGCACCCCCCATTATGAAGCCTGAGTTGGGCGAATGTGCTCTGGAATAGACTGCTCACCAGGTCTGGGTCCGTCACTAGCGTAGAGACAGAACGTACTCGGGTCACAGAAGACCATTGACCGCGAGTTATAGCACCCCTGAGTTGGGCGAATGTGCTCTGGAATAGACTGCTCACCAGGTCTGGGTCCGTCACTAGCGTAGAGACAGAACGTACTCGGGTCACAGGAGACCATTGACCGCGAGTTATAGCACCCCTGAGTTGGGCGAATGTGCTCTGGAATAGACTGCTCACCAGGTCTGGGTCCGTCACTAGCGTAGAGACAGAACGTACTCGGGTCACAGGAGACCATTGACCGCGAGTTATAGCACCCCTGAGTTGGGCGAATGTGCTCTGGAATAGACTGCTCACCAGGTCTGGGTCCGTCACTAGCGTAGAGACAGAACGTACTCCGGTCACAGGAGACCATTGACCACGAGTTATAAGTGATAGCACCCCCATTATGAAGCCTGAGTTGCGCGAATGTGCTCTGGAATAGACTGCTCACCAGGTCTGGGTCCGTCACTAGCGTAGAGACAGAACGTACTCCGGTCACAGGAGACCATTGACCACGAGTTATAGCACCCCTGAGTTGGGCGAATGTGCTCTGGAATAGACTGCTCACCAGGTCTGGGTCCGTCACTAGCGTAGAGACAGAACGTACTCCGGTCACAGGAGACCATTGACCACGAGTTATAAGTGATAGCACCCCCATTATGAAGCCTGAGTTGCGCGAATGTGCTCTGGAATAGACTGCTCACCAGGTCTGGGTCCGTCACTAGCGTAGAGACAGAACGTACTCGGGTCACAGGAGACCATTGACCGCGAGTTATAGCACCCCTGAGTTGGGCGAATGTGCTCTGGAATAGACTGCTCACCAGGTCTGGGTCCGTCACTAGCGTAGAGACAGAACGTACTCGGGTCACAGGAGACCATTGACCGCGAGTTATAGCACCCCTGAGTTGGGCGAATGTGCTCTGGAATAGACTGCTCACCAGGTCTGGGTCCGTCACTAGCGTAGAGACAGAACGTACTCCGGTCACAGGAGACCATTGACCGCGAGTTATAAGTGATAGCACCCCTGAGTTGGGCGAATGTGCTCTGGAATAGACTGCTCACCAGGTCTGGGTCCGTCACTACCGTAGAGACAGAACGTACTCGGGTCACAGAAGACCATTGACCGCGAGTTATAAGTGATAGCACCCCCCATTATGAAGCCTGAGTTGCGCGAATGTGCTCTGGAATAGACTGCTCACCAGGTCTGGGTCCGTCACTACCGTAGAGACAGAACGTACTCGGGTCACAGAAGACCATTGACCGCGAGTTATAAGTTATAGCACCCCTGAGTTGGGCGAATGTGCTCTGGAATAGACTGCTCACCAGGTCTGGGTCCGTCACTACCGTAGAGACAGAACGTACTCGGGTCACAGAAGACCATTGACCGCGAGTTATAAGTGATAGCACCCCCCATTATGAAGCCTGAGTTGGGCGAATGTGCTCTGGAATAGACTGCTCACCAGGTCTGGGTCCGTCACTAGCGTAGAGACAGAACGTACTCCGGTCACAGGAGACCATTGACCGCGAGTTATAGCACCCCTGAGTTGGGCGAATGTGCTCTGGAATAGACTGCTCACCAGGTCTGGGTCCGTCACTAGCGTAGAGACAGAACGTACTCCGGTCACAGGAGACCATTGACCGCGAGTTATAAGTGATAGCACCCCTGAGTTGGGCGAATGTGCTCTGGAATAGACTGCTCACCAGGTCTGGGTCCGTCACTAGCGTAGAGACAGAACGTACTCGGGTCACAGAAGACCATTGACCGCGAGTTATAAGTGATAGCACCCCTGAGTTGGGCGAATGTGCTCTGGAATAGACTGCTCACCAGGTCTGGGTCCGTCACTAGCGTAGAGACAGAACGTACTCCGGTCACAGGAGACCATTGACCGCGAGTTATAAGCGATAGCACCCCCCATTATGAAGCCTGAGTTGGGCGAATGTGCTCTGGAATAGACTGCTCACCAGGTCTGGGTCCGTCACTAGCGTAGAGACAGAACGTACTCGGGTCACAGAAGACCATTGACCGCGAGTTATAAGCGATAGCACCCCCCATTATGAAGCCTGAGTTGGGCGAATGTGCTCTGGAATAGACTGCTCACCAGGTCTGGGTCCGTCACTAGCGTAGAGACAGAACGTACTCGGGTCACAGAAGACCATTGACCGCGAGTTATAAGCGATAGCACCCCCCATTATGAAGCCTGAGTTGGGCGAATGTGCTCTGGAATAGACTGCTCACCAGGTCTGGGTCCGTCACTAGCGTAGAGACAGAACGTACTCGGGTCACAGAAGACCATTGACCGCGAGTTATAAGCGATAGCACCCCCCATTATGAAGCCTGAGTTGCGCGAATGTGCTCTGGAATAGACTGCTCACCAGGTCTGGGTCCGTCACTAGCGTAGAGACAGAACGTACTCGGGTCACAGCAGACCATTGACCGCGAGTTATAAGTGATAGCACACCTGAGTTGGGCGAATGTGCTCTGGAATAGACTGCTCACCAGGTCTGGGTCCGTCACTAGCGTAGAGACAGAACGTACTCGGGTCACAGAAGACCATTGACCGCGAGTTATAAGTGATAGCACCCCTGAGTTGGGCGAATGTGCTCTGGAATAGACTGCTCACCAGGTCTGGGTCCGTCACTAGCGTAGAGACAGAACGTACTCGGGTCACAGAAGACCATTGACCGCGAGTTATAAGCGATAGCACCCCCCATTATGAAGCCTGAGTTGGGCGAATGTGCTCTGGAATAGACTGCTCACCAGGTCTGGGTCCGTCACTAGCGTAGAGACAGAACGTACTCGGGTCACAGAAGACCATTGACCGCGAGTTATAAGCGATAGCACCCCCCATTATGAAGCCTGAGTTGGGCGAATGTGCTCTGGAATAGACTGCTCACCAGGTCTGGGTCCGTCACTAGCGTAGAGACAGAACGTACTCGGGTCACAGAAGACCATTGACCGCGAGTTATAAGCGATAGCACCCCCCATTATGAAGCCTGAGTTGCGCGAATGTGCTCTGGAATAGACTGCTCACCAGGTCTGGGTCCGTCACTAGCGTAGAGACAGAACGTACTCGGGTCACAGGAGACCATTGACCGCGAGTTATAAGTGATAGCACCCCTGAGTTGGGCGAATGTGCTCTGGAATAGACTGCTCACCAGGTCTGGGTCCGTCACTAGCGTAGAGACAGAACGTACTCGGGTCACAGAAGACCATTGACCGCGAGTTATAAGCGATAGCACCCCCCATTATGAAGCCTGAGTTGCGCGAATGTGCTCTGGAATAGACTGCTCACCAGGTCTGGGTCCGTCACTAGCGTAGAGACAGAACGTACTCGGGTCACAGAAGACCATTGACCGCGAGTTATAAGCGATAGCACCCCCCATTATGAAGCCTGAGTTGCGCGAATGTGCTCTGGAATAGACTGCTCACCAGGTCTGGGTCCGTCACTAGCGTAGAGACAGAACGTACTCGGGTCACAGAAGACCATTGACCGCGAGTTATAAGTGATAGCACCCCCCATTATGAAGCCTGAGTTGGGCGAATGTGCTCTGGAATAGACTGCTCACCAGGTCTGGGTCCGTCACTAGCGTAGAGACAGAACGTACTCGGGTCACAGAAGACCATTGACCGCGAGTTATAAGTGATAGCACCCCTGAGTTGGGCGAATGTGCTCTGGAATAGACTGCTCACCAGGTCTGGGTCCGTCACTACCGTAGAGACAGAACGTACTCGGGTCACAGAAGACCATTGACCGCGAGTTATAAGTGATAGCACCCCCCATTATGAAGCCTGAGTTGCGCGAATGTGCTCTGGAATAGACTGCTCACCAGGTCTGGGTCCGTCACTAGCGTAGAGACAGAACGTACTCCGGTCACAGGAGACCATTGACCGCGAGTTATAAGCGATAGCACCCCCCATTATGAAGCCTGAGTTGGGCGAATGTGCTCTGGAATAGACTGCTCACCAGGTCTGGGTCCATCACTAGCGTAGAGACAGAACGTACTCGGGTCACAGAAGACCATTGACCGCGAGTTATAAGTGATAGCACCCCCCATTATGAAGCCTGAGTTGCGCGAATGTGCTCTGGAATAGACTGCTCACCAGGTCTGGGTCCGTCACTAGCGTAGAGACAGAACGTACTCCGGTCACAGGAGACCATTGACCGCGAGTTATAAGCGATAGCACCCCCCATTATGAAGCCTGAGTTGCGCGAATGTGCTCTGGAATAGACTGCTCACCAGGTCTGGGTCCGTCACTAGCGTAGAGACAGAACGTACTCCGGTCACAGGAGACCATTGACCGCGAGTTATAAGCGATAGCACCCCCCATTATGAAGCCTGAGTTGCGCGAATGTGCTCTGGAATAGACTGCTCACCAGGTCTGGGTCCGTCACTAGCGTAGAGACAGAACGTACTTTGGTCACAGGAGACCATTGACCGCCGTTCCTCTTTCCAGCTGACACTTCCACGACGTCAGAGTAGCCGCACTTCGAGATGTTGTGGTGTCAGCGGTAGCCTGGCCAGAGGCACCCATGATCATAATCTTGCAAGCAGATGGTTCACAATGGTCCTTGTTGACATAACAGGTGCAACATGTCAGCGCATTTCATTATTGGATTATGTTCTGTCAGCCAGCACTGCTTTCATCTGTACTCTGCAGACATTCTATGGGTTACAGAGACCACACCACCAATACGTTGTGTCCAAATGAGCAGCGATCTGCAGGCCCAATGAATGTTGAAAACCCTGTTCATCTCTAACCTGAACACAATAACTAGCTGCAAAGTCTAAACACGGACATCTGATCGTCCATGTACAACAACTAACCCCTTCAGTATGCACTGGTACCACTGACCACAGTCCTTGAGGATGTTGCATGTTTTTCTTTGGCAGTGTATATAACATAATTCATTTCCTCTCATTAACTTCTCTGATGAGATTGTCATCAAGAAGGTTGTCTGGTCATCAAAACTCCATACAAAGGTTCATCTCAATGTATACCTGATCACCTAAATTAGCAATGTTCATATTGATCAGTTTAGCTGACCATTGTTGTATTGATAAAGTTCATAATTGACACCGAATTGCATTCAAACATTTTACCATGATTAGAGCACTACTAAGAAAGTGTAAGTTACACTTAAAGGATATCATCAATCTCCTGAAGTCATATGTTGCCGTACCTGAACACAGTCTTATTTCGTAAGTCATTATGATCGAGACTTCATGCTCTGTGGTGTGTTTGTGACCTAAGAGAACCATTGTATCAGAATCCTCCTTGGGATCTCATTGAGCACGTGAGAGGTCATGACTGGACAGTGTAGGAAAAAGGAGAAGACATGATGTGCAGAGTTTACTCTTCCTTGCAAGTTCCCACTCTCCTGCTTCTCTCTCTCTCTCTCTCTCTCTCTCTCTCTCTCTTCCTCTCAATGTGCATATTCTAACGTTCATCTCTCTCTTTGTAATTATGACTTTTCACCACTTTTGGATTACTTATAATTTGATAGAGGACAATAAATTAGTTACACTTTTATAATGCTATTAAAAACTCATTTTTTCATATGTATCTTAGATAATTATATATTTTATTGTTACCTCATTTGGGGCACTTTGCTGAATTCCGAATTCCTCATTTATAGCTTGCTGCAGACGTAAAGGAGGAAATAATAATACAAGATTATGCAAGTGAGCTACTGGTCCCACATGTAAAAGAAGAAAACAGGTAAGGAGAGTTTATTTCTTAACCACAAACACATGACGATATGTGAACCAGTACAGTTTAGTTGTACACAAGCTCCTCTGTACACCAGTACAGTTTAGTTGTACTCTAGCTCCTATGTACACCAGTACAGTTTAGTTGTACATTAGCTCCTATGTACACCAGTACAGTTTAGTTGTACTCTAGCTCCTATGTACACCAGTACAGTTTAGTTGTACTCTAGCTCCTATGTACACCAGTACAGTTTAGTTGTACATTAGCTCCTATGTACACCAGTACAGTTTAGTTGTACTCTAGCTCCTATGTACACCAGTACAGTTTAGTTGTACTCTAGCTCCTATGTACACCAGTACAGTTTAGTTGTACACAAGCTCCTCTGTACACCAGTACAGTTTAGTTGTACTCTACCTCCTATGTACTCCAGTACAGTTTTGTTGTACTCTAGCTCCTCTGTACACCAGTACAGTTTAGTTGTACTCTACCTCCTATGTACTCCAGTACAGTTTAGTTGTACTCTACCTCCTATGTACACCAGTACAGTTTAGTTGTACTCTAGCTCCTATGTACACCAGTACAGTTTAGTTGTACACTAGCTCCTATGTACACCAGTACAGTTTAGTTGTACATTAGCTCCCTCTGTACACCAGTACAGTTTAGTTGTACTCTAGCTCCTATGTACACCAGTACAGTTTAGTTGTACACTAGCTCCCTCTGTACACCAGTACAGTTTAGTTGTACTCTAGCTCCTATGTACACCAGTACAGTTTAGTTGTACACTAGCTCCCTCTGTACACCAGTACAGTTTAGTTGTACACTAGCTCCCTCTGTACACCAGTACAGTTTAGTTGTACACTAGCTCCCTCTGTACACCAGTACAGTTTAGTTGTACTCTAGCTCCTATGTACACCAGTACAGTTTAGTTGTACACTAGCTCCCTCTGTACACCAGTACAGTTTAGTTGTACACTAGCTCCCTCTGTACACCAGTACAGTTTAGTTGTACACTAGCTCCTATGTACACCAGTACAGTTTAGTTGTACACTAGCTCCCTCTGTACACCAGTACAGTTTAGTTGTACTCTAGCTCCTATGTACACCAGTACAGTTTAGTTGTACATTAGCTCCCTCTGTACACCAGTACAGTTTAGTTGTACTCTAGCTCCTATGTACACCAGTACAGTTTAGTTGTACATTAGCTCCCTCTGTACACCAGTACAGTTTAGTTGTACTCTAGCTCCTCTGTACACCAGTACAGTTTAGTTGTACACTAGCTCCTCTGTACACCAGTACAGTTTAGTTGTACACTAGCTCCTCTGTACACCAGTACAGTTTAGTTGTACTCTAGCTCCTATGTACACCAGTACAGTTTAGTTGTACACTAGCTCCTATGTACACCAGTACAGTTTAGTTGTATACTAGCTCCCTATGTACACCAGTACAGTTTAGTTGTATACTAGCTCCCTATGTACACCAGTACAGTTTAGTTGTACACTAGCTCCTCTGTACACCAGTACAGTTTAGTTGTACACTAGCTCCTCTGTACACCAGTACAGTTTAGTTGTACACTAGCTCCTCTGTACACCAGTACAGTTTAGTTGTACTCTAGCTCCTATGTACACCAGTACAGTTTAGTTGTACACTAGCTCCTCTGTACACCAGTACAGTTTAGTTGTACACTAGCTCCTATGTACACCAGTACAGTTTAGTTGTACACTAGCTCCTCTGTACACCAGTACAGTTTAGTTGTACTCTAGCTCCTATGTACACCAGTACAGTTTAGTTGTACACTAGCTCCTCTGTACACCAGTACAGTTTAGTTGTACACTAGCTCCTACGTACACCAGTACAGTTTAGTTGTACTCTAGCTCCTATGTACACCAGCACAGTTTAGTTGTACTCTAGCTCCTCTGTACACCAGTACAGTTTAGTTGTACTCTAGGTCCTATGTACACCAGTACAGTTTAGTTGTACACTAGCTCCTCTGTACACCAGTACAGTTTAGTTGTACACTAGCTCCTCTGTACACCAGTACAGTTTAGTTGTACACTAGCTCCTCTGTACACCAGTACAGTTTAGTTGTACACTAGCTCCTCTGTACACCAGTACAGTTTAGTTGTACACTAGCTCCTATGTACACCAGTACAGTTTAGTTGTACACTAGCTCCTCTGTACACCAGTACAGTTTAGTTGTACACTAGCTCCCTATGTACACCAGTACAGTTTAGTTGTACACTAGCTCCTATGTACACCAGTACAGTTTAGTTGTACTCTAGCTCCTATGTACACCAGTACAGTTTAGTTGTACTCTAGCTCCTATGTACACCAGTACAGTTTAGTTGTACATTAGCTCCTATGTACACCAGTACAGTTTAGTTGTACTCTAGCTCCTATGTACACCAGTACAGTTTAGTTGTACTCTAGCTCCTATGTACACCAGTACAGTTTAGTTGTACTCTAGCTCCTATGTACACCAGTACAGTTTAGTTGTACATTAGCTCCTATGTACACCAGTACAGTTTAGTTGTACTCTAGCTCCTATGTACACCAGTACAGTTTAGTTGTACTCTAGGTCCTATGTACACCAGTACAGTTTAGTTGTACACTAGCTCCTCTGTACACCAGTACAGTTTAGTTGTACACTAGCTCCTCTGTACACCAGTACAGTTTAGTTGTACACTAGCTCCCTCTGTACACCAGTACAGTTTAGTTGTACACTAGCTCCCTCTGTACACCAGTACAGTTTAGTTGTACACTAGCTCCTATGTACACCAGTACAGTTTAGTTGTACTCTAGCTCCTATGTACACCAGTACAGTTTAGTTGTACTCTAGCTCCTATGTACACCAGTACAGTTTAGTTGTACATTAGCTCCCTCTGTACACCAGTACAGTTTAGTTGTACACTAGCTCCTATGTACACCAGTACAGTTTAGTTGTACTCTAGCTCCTATGTACACCAGTACAGTTTAGTTGTACACTAGCTCCTCTGTACACCAGTACAGTTTAGTTGTACATTAGCTCCCTCTGTACACCAGTACAGTTTAGTTGTACTCTAGCTCCTATGTACACCAGTACAGTTTAGTTGTACACTAGCTCCTATGTACACCAGTACAGTTTAGTTGTACTCTAGCTCCCTCTGTACACCAGTACAGTTTAGTTGTACACTAGCTCCTCTGTACACCAGTACAGTTTAGTTGTACTCTAGCTCCTCTGTACACCAGTACAGTTTAGTTGTACTCTAGCTCCTCTGTACACCAGTACAGTTTAGTTGTACACTAGCTCCCTCTGTACACCAGTACAGTTTAGTTGTACTCTAGCTCCTATGTACACCAGTACAGTTTAGTTGTACACTAGCTCCCTCTGTAAACCAGTACAGTTTAGTTGTACACTAGCTCCTATGTACACCAGTACAGTTTAGTTGTACACTAGCTCCTATGTACACCAGTACAGTTTAGTTGTACACTAGCTCCTATGTACACCAGTACAGTTTAGTTGTACTCTAGCTCCTCTGTACACCAGTACAGTTTTGTTGTACTCTAGCTCCCTCTGTACACCAGTACAGTTTAGTTGTACACTAGCTCCTTTGTACTCCAGTACAGTTTGGTTGTACACTAGCTCCCTCTGTAAACCAGTACAGTTTAGTTGTACACTTGCTCACAGTATGAACCAACGGTAGGGTATCAGCCTCTCGATCCCGAGATTTCTAGATTTCAAATGCGGCAGAGTTAGTAACTTTCTGGTGAGTAGAATGATGATCGTAATACCGATACCTGTTGTCGCATCATTTATCATATAAATTATATCTATATACACATTTTATTTTGATCCAAGGAATGTCATTAACTCTCTGCCGTAGACACCAAATTTTATTTCGGATCATACTGGGATCCACTGTTGACGAAAATATTACGTGCATCATGTTTTTATGTTCTTAATGTAACAAATGCTATCCATAAGGAGAAACCAATAATCCCATCATTTTCTTTGTTTCATTTCACATTAGGTCAAGTAGGGTTTGCATTTTTAATTGAGTCAAATATTTTATCACGATTGGAATGCAGAATGAGGCCATTCTTTAACATGTCTCAACCTTGCGTCAATTTTAAGATGTTTCTCTCAAGGGAAGGAGGTAATTTGCCACCAGTGGATACGGGCTAGACTCAAACTCAAGTTAATTTGCTGAAGTTAGTCCCTAGTGTAATATTAAGTTCTCATATGGCTGTGTGTGTCTTTCATCTTGTAACTCTTGTAGCTCCTTGGCTAAATAGTTAGCATGCTGCCCTTCAGCTCCTGGTCGAGGATTTTAACTTTCCTTGGTTATGACAAGAAATGCATTGAGTGTTTGCATGATATCCATCATCTTCAGTACAGCCCGATCCTCACTGAAGTGAGGTCACCTCTAGGCTGTCTACCCAAAATCCTTGTGCCAGTCTTCTCCAAAGGCCATGTACCATGATTATTACTTAGAGCTTCACCATTACAGATATCAAGCTAATTTCTTTTACCACATAACTACTCGCTGCAGAAGCATACCAAGTCAGGATATCTACAAGTAAACATAAAATCCTTATTTCAGTCATTTTTTCAACAGTTAAAATTGGGAAGTTTTAGATGTGTTTCACAGAGATACTAAGAAAACACAGAAGTCTGTTATGTTCATTTGTAATCAAATTTCTGTGTATAGGCTCTATTTGAATTTTTTGGGAACAAAAAGATGGGGGAGAGCGCGACAAGATGGCGACTACTGTGTGTGAGTCTGTGATATCCGTAGTAGATAATGGTGTAAGATGCAGTGAAAAATGTGGCAAATGCAGAAGAGTAGTTAAAAATGGGATTCTGCGTCGTAAGTGTGATGAATGGTACCATTTTCGTTGTGCAAATATTGTAAATAGGACTGATATTGAAGAAAGTGAGTGGCTGTGTCCCGAGTGTAAACAAACTGATAGTGAGGCAGAACAACACGAAAGAGAGACTTATGAAACTATAATTAAGATTTTAGGAGTGCTACAAGAGGACTTATGCGCTCTGAAACATGAAAATGAATGCTTAAAGGACAGAATAAAGAAACTGGAAGATAATGAAGACATTGGAGAAGAAAGATTGCCGTGGACGGAAGTGACGCGTGTCCATTTAAGGCCTAATGTTAAACATATGGGAGAAACTACGTACAACTTAAAACCGGGAAAAAACTCTTTGCAGTGCCAAAATAGATTTCAGTTATTGCAGCAAGTTCCAGAAGAAGCCACACCAAGTTTTCCAAATAATTTTAAATCCAGTGGAGGTAAGAAAACCAACCGAAAGTCAAGATCGCCAAAGATTCATCTGTACGCAGACAGTCAAGGGCGGGGTATGGCAGAAGGCATCAAGGATGAGCTGCAGAATCCAGAGACTGAGGTTTTAGGACTAATAAAACCAGGTGCCAAAACCGAAGACGTCCTTTCAAGTTGTGATCCTGTGTCAGAGAACGACAATTATGTGGTGATTGTGAGTGGTACAAATAACATTGCTGCAAATGAAGGTGAGGAACTAATTACGACTCTCAGAGGTAAGATTTCCAAACTACCTGACTCAAAAGTAATTGTAGTAAATGTGCCACCCAGGTATGACCTTTTAGAGGACTTATGTGTGAACAAAGCTGTACATGATGTAAATATAAAAATCAAGAGATTATGTAAGAGTTTTAGAAATGTCTATGTAGTAGATACTTTAGGTCTTGGTAGGCAAATGTTCACTAGACATGGGTTACATCTAAATGGTAATGGAAAAGCAACTCTCTGTAGACAAATTGCTACAATTATCAACAGAGATTTGCAAACTAATCGGTACTTAAGAAAACCCATACCACTAAACTGGCACATACAGGGAAACTTGCCAGAAAACCCAGACCCTTAAATCAAGATCTATGTACAAGGATCTGGGTTCCAGGGAAGTTCTCAACTCATGAGTCAAACGTTACCCAATTGCAACAGTCAAGTTTTAGGGAGGAAGGAGGTCTGAGATTGCTCTTGGTAAACTGTCAGAGTGTAGTAAATAAACAATTAAAATTCGGTACATTGATGGAATCTTATGAGATGGATGTGGTGATAGAAGTGGAATCGTGGTTGAGAGAAGGGGTGGGTAATACAGAAGTATTTCCAGAAGGGTATACAGTCTATCGTAGAGACCGAGGAGATAAAAAAGGAGGAGGGGTGTTTATTCTGTTGAAGGAAACTTATTGTTCGCATGAATGGTTTAGTGATGAAAGGGATGAAATATTAGGGATAAAATTAGTTTATGATAATATGAAGGAGGTGGGAATTATAGGAACATATAGGCCTGGAAGAGAGGAAAGAGATATGGAAATATTTGAGAAAATAATAGATTATACTCATAAAAACAATAATGATACGGTAATAATTGGGGGAGATCTAAACTTGCCTGAAATTGAATTGAATGGAGCTGCAAGTGAAGCCCATGAACAGAAACTGGCAAATAAGTTAATTTGGGAGGGAGGATTTACACAAGTAGTACAAGAACCAACTCGTCTCAATAACTTGCTAGATGTATTCTTGGTTAAACCATGGGAAATTGTTGATAAAACTGAGGTAATTGAAGGAATAGGTGACCATAAGGCTGTAATAATGGATGTAGGACTTGTACCAAAAATGCTTAATAAGAGGGTCACAAAAGACAAGAAATTATACAGAAAAACTAAAGTTGATGAATTTGGGACTTACCTTAAATCACAATTCAGTTGTTGGATAAGTGAAGGGAATAATGTGGATACACTTTGGGCTGAATTTAAAGGAATAATTTGGGAAGGAGAGAAGAGATTTGTACCTGTTAAGAAGGGTAAAATGACCTCAGACCCTGTTTATTACACAAGGGAAAATAAGAAAATTAAAAAGAAAATGTAGAATAGTAAACAGGAAAATCAAAGAAGGTAGGGAGAACAGAGAAACTAGAAAACAACTAATGAGGGAACTGAATAGAGTGAAAAAGGAAGCAAAAGAGAATTATATGAATGGCGTACTTCAAGAGGGTAATGACCACAAAGGGAAATGGAAAATGCTGTATTCATATATTAGGAATAAAAAAGGAAAAGGAATCCAAATTCCTGCAATGGTGGGAGAAGGGGGTGAACACTATTTAACAGGTATTGAGACAGCAAATATATTTGGTAGGGAATTCAGAGATTCAGTAGAAGATTGTCAGGAGTTGGAAACCGAAACAGAAGACAGAGAGGGATGAACACGTAGGGAAACAAGAAGCTTCTCATTCACAAATGAAGATATTTTCAGAGAAATCCAACTGCTTCGGCAAGGAAAAGCAGCAGGAAGTGATCAAATTACTGGGGAGGTATTAAAGACAATGGGGTGGTACATAGTGCCTTATTTAACATTTCCCTTTGACTATGTCATATATAACAGTGTAATACCAAAGAAATGGAAGGAATCTATAATAATACCAATTTATAAAGGAAAGGGTGATAAAAGGAATCTAGAGAACTACAGACCAATCAGCCTGACCAGTATAGTTTGTAAAATACTGGAGAGTTTAATAGCAAAGTACATCAGAGGGATATATGATGATAAAAATTGGTTCATGAGGAGCCAGTATGGATTTAGAAAGAAATTTTCTTGAGAGGCACAACTGGTGGGATTTCAGCAGGACATATCAGATCAGTTAGATTCAGGAGGCCAGTTAGATTGCATAGCCATAGATCTTTCCAAAGCCTTTGATAGAGTGGAACATGGAATATTATTAAAGAAATTGGAGGGAATAGGATTGGACGTTAGGGTTATACGTTGGATAAGAACATTTCTAAATTCAAGGGTTCAGAAAGTCAAAGTAGGAGATAATATATCACAGGAAGAGAAAGTCTGGAAGGGAATTGCACAGGGTAGTATAATCGGTCCGTTACTTTTCTTAATATACGCAAATGATTTAGGGAACAATATAACATCGAAAATAAGATTGTATGCAGATGATATAATTGTTTATAGGGAAATAAATAACATTGAGGATTGTTCAGAATTACAAAGGGACCTTGACAGTATCCAGGAATGGGTTGAAGAAAATAATATGAAGATTAATGGAGGCAAATCAACTGTTACAACTTTTACAAACAGGAGCTTTAAAACTGAATTTGAATATACTTTGGATGAGGTAGTTATCCCAAAAGATGGCAAGTGCAAATACTTAGGTGTGAGATTTGAAAGTAATTTGCACTGGAAGGGTCATGTTGATGATGTTGTTGGGAAAGCATACAGATCGTTACATGTCATAATGAGGCTACTTAAAGGATGCAACAAAGAATTAAAAGAAAAATGTTACTTAAGTATGGTTCGTCCATTATTGGAATATGCAAACAGTGTTTGGGATCCTCACCAAGAATACCTAATAAAAGAACTAGATGGTGTGCAGAGGAAAGCAGCAAGGTTTGTAACAGGGGATTTCAGGAGAAAGAGTAGTGTATCAGAAATGTTAAAGGAACTTGGGTGGGAAACTTTAAGTAAGAGAAGGGAGAAAAGTAGACTTATAGGATTATATAGAGCCTATACAGGAGAAGAAGCATGGGGAGATATCTGTGAGAGGCTTCGGTTGGAAAATAATTATATTGGTAGAACTGACCACAAGTACAAAATTAGAAGGAATTTTAGCAGAAGCGATTGGGGTAAATTTTCTTTCATTGGGAAGGGCGTGAAGGAGTGGAACAGTTTACCAGGGGTAGTGTTTGATCCTTTTCCAAAATCTGTACAGATATTCAAGAAGAGAATAAACAACAACAGAGATAATAAATTAAATGTTAGAGGGCATTCGACCAGTGCAGGATATTGTAAATAATAAGTGTGTGTGATTAAATTAATTCCATCCCCTGGTCTAAGGAGTTTGGACAGCCCAAGTAGGGGACTGCCTGTAGGGGTGAAGTACAGTGGGGACTTCGAGGGCCCTGGGACCGCTACGGTAGCTGTGAAGGCCCTTCAGGAACTCTGAAAAGTGGTGGCAAAAGGGGCTCTGGTTAAGACGCAGCAGGTCGTTATGCTACTTAGGTTCCAAAATTGGTAAAATATAAATATGTAAATAAATTCAATGTTAATTTTAATCTTATACCAGTTGTATAGTGTTATTAGAAGTAATTTCACCTACCGTACTGTATATGAGTTGACTATGTTTGTAAGATATTATAAGTAGAATTTTGTAAACAATATAAATTTATTAAGGATGATGTGTGTGTTTAATAGAAAAAATTATTATCGTAAATTGTATAATATTGTATTCTAGGAAAATTTTCTTCGTCTCCTGTTAATTTAAAATTTAGTGCTTGACAATAATGTATTTTAGTGTACCATTTGCCACCGAGGTAGACACCTCATTTTCAAATAAAGAGATTTTGATTTGATTTTTGATTTAATTGAATCTTGCTGGTTGTAAAATATCTCTTCTCCTGTGTGTAGCTTTATTTCTACTTTGTATAAAATAAAGTGCTCAATCTCGTCCATCTGTCTGTTTGTGAGAGTTAGTATCAAGAACCTTTTGATGGATTTTGATGTGAAGCATTTCTCAAGAAGCATTCATCTGTGACCAAAGGAAGCTGATCTGTAATGAAGCAATATCAGTGTTCATGCACCTGTTTTACATTATGCTGTATCATGCGGTTATTCGACTTTCTTCATTGTAATATAGTGGGAAGCCTGGGATGAAATGGCTGTAGGTTGTATAGTAATAAGTTTAGATAGAATGTTAGTAAGATATCTTCTGATTTGACATAAGCGATAATTGCACCTATCTCTAAGCATGGGAAAGGGAAGAATTACAACAACTATCAAGGTATTGTGTTGATCAGTAGATCAGGTCAGGTGTTCACCACTGTTTTGGAAGGCAAAGTCCAATCAGTGGCTGAGAGGAAGTTGGATGACATGGAATCTGGTTTCTGAATCAGATTTCCAGTATGAGGCGGATAATTAAGAAATGTATTTATGTTTACAACTAGGCTGCATTTAGGATTGATGATACTTACAAGGATGTAATATTTCACATTTGTTGTTCATAGTTTACTTGGATCATTACTGAAAGGTATAAAGGAGCAGGGAGGGATTTGGTTAGGTGGAAAAGTAGTAAGCATATTGGCCTACTGTGCGTTAATGTCCGATTGTGTTGAAAGCCTGCACTCCAATATCCAGGAACTTCAAAATGGGTGCAGTGAGTATGATATGAAAAACTAAATTGATGTCTGTAGGTAAGAGACCTAAGAGAATTGAATGTCAGGATGGGATTAGAAAAATAGAACAGGTATATCATGTCAAGTATTAGGATGTGTCTTTTTCCAGGATGGTAGTATAGTGAGTGAGATTGAATCAGTGAGCACTAGAGCTAATGCAGTGATATAGTAGCTGAGATCAACAATATAACTTAAGAAAGTAGTCAGCTCCTGGAGAAAGTTTTCTTTACACCGGCCCGCTTTCTGATCAACGTTGCTTTATGGCAGTGATGGCTGGGTGGCACCAGGCTATCTTATTCAAAAGTTAGATATAACAGACATTAGGGTAGCGAGTATGATCACTGTTACAAACTGGTGGCAACAATGGCAGGAAAGTAAACTGACTGACAATATAAAGGCTAAGTTACAAATGAAGTCAATTGATGAAGCTCTACTCATAATCCAACCTCACTGATGGGGTAAGAGCCACAGAGCTAGTTATAAATGGAGGGTTCAGCAGATTTTAGTTAAATCACTATAGCTTGCAGACGCAATGCTGAAAGGCATAACAGTCCATATAAATAATATTGTAGGTGTTCTCTGTCTGTAACTTAATTTGTTTTGCCATTTTTCAGATATTTATCCATGTTACAATCTACCTACTGACTGTAAATAACTTCCAATTTATGGTACATTATGCTACTTAATTGGCAAAATCATAGACTCCTTAGGAAAAATGCATGAAATAAATAGTGCATAGTATCACTTACAGGGATAAAGGGAAAAATGAAGAAAGCAAGTAATACATCCACATGATATACTGCTTTCAAGTAATGCCAGCTTTCTTAACTTTTAGCTGCATATAATGAAAAAAATACAGAATTAGCTGCATATGATGTAAAAATTACAGAACAGACTGGAGATTATAGGGAGATCAAGCAAATTATCTTATATTTTCTCATTCACTATTTATTTCCTGTATAAACTGTTAAGTATTTGTGAAGCGTCCCATCATTTTAAATAACTTTTGTTTTCTACACAGTTTCGCTTGGTCTTCAAACAACTGAGAAAATATATGTTTTTCTGTGCATTTCACACTCTTTGTTGAGTGACTGGCACCCTAGCAGAGCAACAATGAAACTTCCCATTACCTTGGCAATGTCTCCCACTGTTAGCTGGCAGAGAAGTAACATAATGCCATTTTAATCATCATTCCTGTAAACTCGTGCGTGTTTGTTGGGTGGAAGGTGAAAGACACATGCCATTCTGTGGGATATTTGCGGAATACCCTTGGAGGATACAATGGCCTTGAATAGTACTAAGGGTGGCTGTTAATATTTCAACAGTACTGCAGATTGTGATCATTATTTCACACCACAACATCTTTTCTGGAATTTGCTATAATTTGTACTGTATTTTTCTTCTACATCCGTTTTCTGCTTTAATTTCTTGCCCATCCCTTGCCTCTTTAGGCTTAAGTATTAACACTATAAGTCATCTTCTTATCTGATTACCTGAGAATCCCTGCACCTAAATTTCTTCTGTGTTACTGCTTTCTTAAATCTATAACTCATATCATCCCAATTTAGTGAGGAACATTTCATTTTCCAATATAATTTTTCCAATACATCCACATGATATTTACATACTTGTCCTCATTTATTATCCTATCTTTAAGTAATGCCAACTTTCTTAGTTGTATTACTTTCTTCCTTAATTTCTCGACATGTATGCCAGTGCTAATACTGAAACCTGGCCCTCTTTCCTTTGAATGATACTATGCACTCTTTATTTTGTGCATTTTTTACTTTGGAGTCCATGATTTTGCTGATTAAGTCACACTGGAACTTATTTACAGTCAGTATGCACTTGAGAGTTTCTGTATTAAATGAAAACCGAGTTGCCAGTGGAAAATCTTTGTCCAAGTGTAGGTCATTTGAGAATGCTTCTGAATGTGAGGCCGGTTTGAATGTGCTCATATTTAGGAGGATCATTGCTGATAGCAGGCCAGGTTCAGCTCGCAGAGAGTACATCATTGAAAATCTTGGGCGTCTGAAGCTGCTTCTAATAATGTTGCTCTGCATCCTAAGGTTTCCAAAAACACAGAGGAGCCAGATATTTCACGCCACAAGAGTCCATTTATATACAGATAGGTCTACTGACGTGAGCAGGATCAAACCCACTGCCAGTTTTGACTCAGCATAAGAAGGCAAGTGTAAACATTTCCTTCAACAAGTGGGGTATACTTTTACAAAGCGATGAACTATAGCTTTCATGGGCTTAACAGTTTCCTGAAAGTCCTAATTCTTAATCTCATGCCGTCCCTGAATCAAGATGGTACCCGCCCTCCCCAGATCACGATGGCGGACACAATTTTCTGGACGAGCTCAAAGATTTAAATTTGGCAAAAATATACCCTTTAGTGTGTAACAGACAGAAAAATTCCAAGATGGTCAAATGTGTAACTTCTTTGGCTTCTAAAAATATTGCAATATGCAGGCAATTTTATTAACAGTACAGACTGTTGTTTCAGCATAATTGGTGGCTAAATGGTAAGTTCCATCCCTAAGTAGACTGGACAATAGCTGCTCAATATGGATAGATCTACAACTACAACTTTGGTCATATGACATTTTGTCGTACTTTGATCCCTAATACATTAGATAGAGCTGCATTTCATGATTGTAGGTGAAGTTTGTAATTTTTATGTGTATATTTTATAGTATGCAATTATGCCTGCCTTTTTAATCAAAGCTCTCAATCTTGATTGTGACGTGCAGCAGGAATGTGTGGCTGCCATTATAATTTTAACTTCCCATCTCAATTGTGACTGTCATTGGGAAAAGGGGTCTTTCACTATAATGAGCAATCCCCAACTTGATTGTGGATGGCAGGATCCTGCCTTTGTACTAAAAACTCCCAAACTTGATTGTGAATGGCAGTAGGAAACATGGCCTGTCATTATCATAAAAACTCCCCAGCATGCACCTTACATCATTAACAATGTATGAGGACTTCCCCATAGTGTTTATCACATAATGCAGAGAGACTGCTTGTACAGCAATTTACATAGAAATCTGTATAAAATATAGAATACTGTAGTGATGCACGGGTACATTTGCTGTTCTATAATACTGATGTACGTATTGTCTGCATCCTGGTTAAACTCATTGGCTTAGATGAAAATGCCATGGAGTAGACCGTTCATGTGGCCAACCCAATAATTAAGGACATAAGACAGTGACAGATTGAACTGTACATTCATAACACTCAACATCAAACTGAATTGACAATTTATTAATAAAACATCAAGTGGGAGGATAATTAATTTTACAAGAATAGGGAAGACTGTAGTTAGTTTCAATGAAAATTTTCTAATTTACTTTATTTTATTTTATGGTAGATTGGACACTTATTTATTGGAATAAAATAGTCTCCTTCTTGGAAGTCATTTTTAAGGGCTTAAAATGGAAATGTAAATCACCCTCTATAATAGAGGCCACACTCTCATTTCTTCCTTGAAGTTATTCTTCATGTAATATCTTTATATCACCTATGCTGGGAATTTTTTTTTATGTACCATATTTTGTTAAAAATGAAGCCATGTTTTCCAGTGTTGACTTAGTTAAATGTAACAAGGGCTTTTCAGTCTGTCAAACACACAGCAAATACAATGTAAATTAAAACACTATAAACATATCTGTAAAACACACACTAACTTACAAAGAATGACATGTTTCGTTCTACAAGAACATCCTCAGATTCTACCAAATCACTTAAAAACAAGCCTATATATGTACAGTATTGTTTACGTAGCGTAAACTTGTCAATGATAGAGATAACATGAAACAGTAATGATAAAAATAAATTATATACTTTTATTAATATAATGAAAAACTTACGTATTTATCTAGACTGCCGATGTTAAGTCCTTTTGCTGTGTGTTTGACAGACTGAAAAGCCTTTGTTACATTATGTACTGTATGTTGCAGCTCCGCATGCACATTACGTTATTTGTTTTCCTCCATGTTTGATTATATGGAAACATGATTTATTGACTTTGTGTGTTCAGAACGCCTTGTCAAAGAAGAGTACTTGCAAAACACAAAGGAGGGCCTTGGAGAAAAAAGATTATACCTGTAAATACTGAGGCTAGTGTAAACAATTTGGAAACTAGTGTTCATGCTGTAAAAGATACCAATCATGGTGATAATGGTGATAGGTTATGTTCTCCAAATATAAATATTTCTAGTGCCTCGAAACGAAAGCTATCTTCTACCGAATCTGGACAACCAGGTTACTTAATTGGCAATGACCAGATTTATAATCAATTTTTTCAGTCTTAAATTTTCCAAACTTTGATGTTACCCAAAAATGCAGAAATTGTGCACTTTTTGAAAAATTTTCTTCCAAGACAGGTATTCTCCTTTTTAATCTTATAATCATTATTAAGGGATCTATCATCCATAAATCAATGTTTAAATGTGAATGAGAGTGTATGTGGAGAATATGACAATTCTACTATTAAAAATCATTGACTGGGAACATTATAAAGATATAAAGCTCTGTCAGCTGCTGTTTGTAGTCTTATGAAATGTAAATTTTGTGTGTTATGAAGTTATTACTGCAAGAAAGGGATTTGCTTGTACATTACTTTTTGAATGTACTGAATTCCACCAAAAGTTTCCTTTTTATGGTAGTAAATCTACTAAAAGAGGGTATTATGATAATAATTTGAGATCCATATATGCCTTACGTAGCATAGGGAAGGGCGAATCAGCTGAGAAAACACTATGCAGGGTAATAAATCTGCCAAAAGGTACCACTAGATATCAGAGGTAGACAAGCTGTATAAATGAAGCAGTTTGGGAATGTGCTGAGATTTCCATGAGAAATGCAGTTCTTCAAGCTGTGGATAACAATGTGGGTTGCAAGGATATTACAATGGCTATAGATGGAAGCTGGCATCGTAGGCGTCACACTAGTCTGAATGGTGTTGTGTCAGCAACAAGTCTTGGCAGTATCAAGGTAATTGACATAGAAGTGCTCACAAAATATCGCCACAAATGTTCTGTCAAGTTGAACTGAAACAAATTAAAAGAGCACCAAGAGAATGATGAATGTGAAAGAAATTAAGTGGAGGAATGAAAGTAGAGGGTGCAAAGTGAATATTTTAATGTTCTCTGGACAACTATGGGGTAAAAGGTAGAGTCCAAACCATATGAGAAAACTACAGGTGAAAGGCTCAAATGTTCAGAAGTGTATGGGAGCACGACTTCACAAGGTTCGAGAGAAGCTGAAGAGTGAGAAATTAGAGGATGGCGGAGGCATTGGTGGTAGAGGACGATTAACAGATGAAGAAATTGACAGGTTACAAAATTATTATGGACAAGCAATAAGAAGCAATTCCGACTGTGTGAAGAAAATGCAGAGAGCCATCTGGTCACTTTATTTCCACAAATTGTCTACCAACTTGCTATATACTGATGCAAGTATCAGCGTGTATTGCAATTTGTGAACAAATAAAGCCCATTTTCAGAAGTTTAGCTGATCTTAATCTGTTGCAGAAATACCTGCATGAAAAAACTCAAAATCCAAATGAGTCATTTAATAATATGTTACATATGATTTGGAATAAAATATCCAAAACAGACTTTGTAGGGTATGAAACATTCTTAGTGGGTGTGTATGATGTGGTGATATTCAATGATAGTAGTATCATGAAGTAATTAGGTTTGGACCAAGTGTGAACATGGTGTCATATTGTTCTGAAATTGATATAATCCATGTGAAGAAACAGTCCAGACAGCATGCCAGGTAACTTAAAGGGGCCACAGAGAGAAGGATAATGATGCTGATTACAGACCTGGGATGTTTTGAAGTCACTTGGGTATCATGTCAACTTTAACATTAATTATCTCAAAGTTTGCTTTTATTTACATAAAAGGATACTGTCCCCTTCTCCGGGGTCGCACAGTCAGCGGAGCGAGAGTCCCAAAAGGGTGGACTGTTCGTAGGGCCAACTTGCTATTACGGGACCGACCTTCAGAAGATTTATATTTACAGGGCCATTGGTGACTGGATAGGAGACATAATGTGGAATAAAAATCAGAACAAATAACAACATCATTTATTAAAATACGAAAATAAAATTCAGTCTGGACAATGCACCAAAAAATATGATAACATTTCCTCAACATAATTCAACTGATTATTCTTCTCGTTAACAAAATGATTTTTCTCAACAACCAGTCAAATACCCGACTTTCATTATTATTATATTAATTATTTTTATTTCTCCTACTATGGCTCCTAGAAAACGTCTTCTCGATGAGCTGCTTCTAGTACACTTCAATTACTATCCCTTCTGATATCAATCATATTACATAAACTAATAGTTCTTTAAGCCTTCGATTTATTAGTATTTTACTCCTATATTTAATTTCATCCTCCTCGTCATGATTATTATGACCACATTTTATTATTATTATTATTATTATTATTATTATTATTATTATTATTATTATTATTATTATTATTATTATTATTATTATTATTATTGTTATGCTTATTTTTAGGTCTTAATTCCCATAATTCCTTTTGAAGATCTTAATTATTCATGACCTTGTAAAACTCACTAGCAACTGGGATTACTTATCACCGAATCAAACACACAAACATTATTCCAAGAGAATGCAAAGATAGAAAATGTACAAACCATAAATCAAAGAATGCATGAATACTCTACCATCACCATTTAAGTACAACATTTCAAAAGAAACTACACTCCTCTAAACAAGAATACAATCTACTAGTCATCTACTGCAAGAGAAGAAATTTTACAATGGTACTTATGGTTCCGATGGAAATCTTGGCGTCGGGATGTAGCTATGGGCGTCGGCGTCCTCTTCTTCCGTTATGGAGGCTTATAGACGGACAAGTTCATTGCGCTGGCGAGCACACTTTGGCTTAACCCATCATGACTACGGCTACGTACAGCAGCGTTGTATCACTCGAACAATGTTCCAGAAAATTCCAGGATTTTCCTCTCGTTCGATGCATGCTGTTGGCTAGTCTTCGCAGAGGTAGCTGAAACTGAAATTTTGTATCAGAAAATAGGATCCACACTAGTTGTATACCACTAAATTATTTACGACACTTAACTGGCACAATGATGTACACTCAGGTTCAGTTTTATCCCAAGCTTCGAATTCTGAACACATTCACAAGATTACAGTAAGTTTTGAAGCTGACGGAACATTATTACTGGTACTACGACGTTTTATAGGCCAGGTTTCCTCTCGAATATTCACTTCAGATAGTTCTCTTCCCTTATAATTTCCATTGAGACATTCCATAGATTTCTACTGCAACACTCGGCGTAAATGAGCGTACAAACTGTCTGTGGTTTTCCAAGTTCCACACGCTGAAATGTGCGGCTATAACAACCTCGCTCTATACTGAAGTAGGCTGGCGAAAAGTTGAACTAGCACTCAAATAAAACCGTGGTTGTGCCATACAAGAAACAGACAGTTAATAACACCGTACGCGAACGTTCATCTTATCCCTAGAGGTTAAAATTATACGACGTTCTTCCAGAAGACTGTATTACTTAACTTCTTAGAGACTCTTCTGTTCGATTTTCCCTTCGAGACTGTAATGTTCTCTTCAACTTCTCCTTAGAGACTCTGCTTCCACTTCTTTCTAGAAAGATCTTAAGACCTTCCTCGATTTTCATTGGCTGTTGACCTTCTTGTGACGTGATTCGTCCTTCACTCGGCAAGTAGATTTCTCCGAAATATCTTTCCCCTCTCGGCTGTCGGCTACTAGGTGACGTAACTGCTTGTTGACCTAGTTCACACTCGCCCGCAGCGGCACGGCACGGTAACAGCTGATGCATGCTCACTTGTAAACCAATGTTCCGTTACAAAAATTACTCCAGCTTCCCCAAATTCAATCAGGCACCATTTAAACCTTTCTTGGATACTATCCCATATGAAATTTTCTTTGCTTATTCAACCGGTATAAATACACATTATGGCATTTATTCAAAGTCCCATGTCCAATAGAAATTTGTTCATATATTGTTTTATATGTCAAAAATGAATTATTTCACAAAATTTTCCAAAATACGTAAAAAATATTTTCAGCTTGAGACTCCAATAATATTAGTTCAGGACACACAATTATGTAATATAGAATGTGTAGTTTCTGAGGAAAGTGTATCTCTAAGTACAGTCTTAGTGATAGTGATCCTTGATAAAGGAAATCAGATTTGGACTTCTGCCAGTGACATTCTAATAAACTGAATTAAAGTGCAAAGTAGAAGAACCAAGGTGTTACTTAAATAAAATATTCTCCCCACCTGCCGGAAATTATATTCTGATAAAACTTCAGTCCAGAAGAATTAACTTAATTTGTTCTATATCATGCAAGTAAATGTTGATCAAGCTTGCACCAGCATACACATAAGAAAAACCAACAAGTCAGAAATATACATACATACATACATACATTATCATTATAGACTGTTATGCCTTTCAGCGTTCAGTCTGCAAGCCTCTGAGAATTTACTAAACGTCGCCACAATCCTCGATTTGCAACTAGTGTTGTGGCCTCATTTAGTTCTATACCTCTTAAATCGTTAGAAACCGAGTCTAACCATCGTCGTCTTGGTCTCCCTCTACTTCTCTTACCCTCCATAACAGAGTCCATTATTCTCCTAGGTAACCTATCCTCCTCCATTCGCCTCACATGACCGCACCACCAAAGCCGGTTTATGCGTACAGCTTCATCCGTCGAGTTCATTCCTAAATTAGCCTTTATCTCCTCATTTTGAGTACCCTCCTGCCATTGTTCCCACCTGTTTGTACCAGCAATCATTCTTGCTACTTTCATGTCTGTTACTTCTAACTTATGAATAAGATATCCTGAGTCTACCCAGCTTTCGCTCCCGTAATGCAAAGTAGGTCTGAAAACAGACCGATGTAAAGATAGTTTCGTCTGGAAGCTGACTTCCTTCTTACAGAATACTGCTGATCGCAACTGCGAGCTCACTGCATTAGCTTTACTACACCTTGATTCAATCTCACTTACTATATTACCATCCTGGGAGAACACACAACCTAAATACTTGAAATTATCGACCTGTTCTAGCTTTGTATCACCAATCTGACATTCAGTTCTGTTGAATTTCTTACCTGCTGCCATCAATTTAGTCTTTGAGAGGCTAATTTTCATACCATACTCATTGCACCTATTTTCAAGTTCCAAGATATTAGACTGCAGGCTTTCGGCACAGTCTGCCATTAAGACCAAGTCGTCAGCATAACCCAAACTGCTTACTACATTTCCACCTAACTGAATCCCTCCCTGCCATTTTATACCTTTCAGCAGATGATCCATGTAAATTATGAACAGCAAATGTGAAAGATTACAGCGTTGTCTAACTCCTGTAAGTACCCTGAACCAAGAACTCATTCTACCATCAATTCTCACTGAAGCCCAATTGTCAACATAAATGCCTTTGATTGATTTTAATAATCTACCTTTAATTCCATAGTCCCCCAGTATGGCGAACATCATTTCCCTCGGTACCCTGTCATATGCTTTCTCTAGATCTACGAAACATAAACACAACTGCCTATTCCTCTCGTAGCATTTTTCAATTACCTGGCGCATACTGGAAATCTGATCCTGACAGCCTCTCTCTGGTCTGAAACCACACTGGTTTTCATCCAACTTCCTCTCAACGACTGATCGCACCCTCCCTTCCAAGATGCCAGTGAATACTTTGCCTGGTATACTAATCAATGAGATACCTCGATAGTTGTTGCAATCCTTCCTGTTTCCTTGCTTGTAGATAGGTGCAATTACTGCTTTTGTCCAATCTGAAGGTACCTTACCAACACTCCACGCTAATTTTACTAGTCTATGAAGCCATTTCATCCCTGCCTTCCCACTATACTTCACCATTTCAGGTCTAATTTCATCTATTCCTGCTGCCTTATGACAATGGAGTTTATTTACTATCCTTTCCACTTCCTCAAGCAATATTTCACCAACATTATTTTCCTCCTCCCCATGAGCTTGGCTGTTCACAACACCACCAGGATGATTTCCTTTTACATTGAGAAGATGTTCAAAATATTCCCTCCATCTCTCCAGTGATTCCCTGGGGTCTATTATGAGTTCACCTGAATTACTCAAAACACTGTTCATTTCCGTTTTCCCACCCTTCCTAAGACTTTTTATTACTGTCCAGAAAGGTTTCCCTGCTTCTTGACCTAGCCTTTCCAGGTTATTACCAAAAAGTTCCCATGAATTCTTTTTGGATTCAACAACTATTTGTTTCGCTCTGTTTCTTTCATCTACATACAAATCCCTGTCTGCCTCAGCCCTTGTTTAGAGCCATTTCTGATAAGCCTTCTTTTTACGTTTACAGGCTGCTCTCACTTCATCATTCCACCAAGATGTTCGCCTTTTCCCATCTTTACACACAGTTGTTCCTAGGCATTCCCTTGCTGTTTCTACTACAGCATCCCTGTATGCTACCCATTCACTTTCCATATCCTGAACCTGCTTACTGTCTACTTTTCGAAACTTCTCACTAATCATATCCATGTACTTCTGTCTAATTTCCTCGTCCTGGAGATTTTCTACTCTTATTCGTTTGCAGACAGATTTCACTTTCTCTACCTTAGGCCTAGAGATACTTATTTCACTACAGATCAGATAGTGGTCTGTATCATCGAAAAATCCCCGAAAAACTCTTACATTCCTAACAGATTTCCTGAATTCAAAGTCTGTTAAGATATAGTCTATTATGGATCTGGTACCCCTAGCCTCCCATGTGTAGCGGTGAATAGCCTTATGCTTGAAGAATGTATTCGTAACAGCTAAACCCATACTAGCACAGAAGTCCAGCAAACGCTTCCCATTCCCATTAGCTTCCATATCTTCCCCACATTTACCAATCACCCTTTCGAATCCTTCAGTTCTATTCCCAACTCTCGCATTGAAATCGCCCATTAGCACTATTCTATTCTTGCTGTTGACCCTGACCACGATGTCACTCAATGCTTCATAAAACTTGTCAACTTCATCCTCATCTGCACCCTCACATGGTGAATACACGGACACAATTCTTGTCTTAATTCCTCCCACTGACAAATCTACCCACATCATTCGCTCATTTACGTGCCTAACAGAAACTATGTTGCGTGCAATGGTATTCCTGATAAAGAGCCCTACCCCAGACTCTGCCCTTCCCTTTCTAACACCCGTCAAGTACACTTTATAATCTCCTATCTCTTCCTCGTTATCTCCCCTTACCCGAATATCACTTACTCCTAGCACATCCAGATGCATCCTCTTTGCTGACTCAGCCAGTTCTACCTTCTTTCTTCCATAAACCCCATTAATATTGATAGCTCCCCATCGAATTCCATTTCGTTCGCCAAGTTGTTTCCAAGGAGCCCTCGCCTGTCAAATGGGAGTGGGACTCCATTACTCCCATAGGTCCGAGGCTTGCTTAACGTGTTCTGAGCTCGGTAAATTCATGAAGCAGGATGCTGCCCTACTTGCACATAGTCCAAGTGAGGATCTCTCCTCTAACGGGTTATGGACCACCGGTGAATTGTATAGTCCTAGCCGCCTAAGCACAAGGAGGGCCACGACTCAGAATATGTCCGAGATGCCCATTCCCATTCCATAGCAACTGGTATCCCGACTCTCAGGACCACTTACTAGGCCACTCAGCCGTTGCCCATGGTTCACGAACTAGGACGTGACTACAGTAACCCACAAACATTTACAGGAATAATTGATAACTAAACTCATTTATCTAGTGTGAACTTGTTGAATTCAAATTTTTTAACAACCTAATGCATGTACAAATTGGTACAAGTCCACTTCTCTATATTAAATTAAAGGAATTCATAGAACTTCCCTTCATTAATTGGGTGTAATATTATCTGGAAAAGGAGATCCTCTCCTTGAAATAACAGTTATCACCATTACATTTCAGTTACACATTCAGAATGTAAACTACATTATATCCTTTTTAATTCATGATGGTAATTAATCCTCAGAATGGTTTCTCTCAGTCTAATGTGTCACAAGTTAATTAATAATTGAATAAGTTTCAAATTCATTTTAAGCCTGAGAATGATCTCTTTGAGTACAAATTTATCACTGATTTAATCGTTTTGCATCTTCATTTTATGATAATCTATTTGAGTTGCCTTGTATGATGATCCTCACTGAAATGATCACCACTGTGAGGGCAAATCAATTCCCAAATCATCACAAAATATACGAGCAGCGACATCCAAAAACATTTTACTCTATTATTGATGCAGTTATGAGTTTATCTATATTTAAATGCTGATTTTTATTTAATCACACCTCATAGCATCATTGAAGAACATCTAAACAGATCTACTCCTGTAACATCCATGAGAGTAAAGTAGTAGCAAATCATCTAACTCACCAAGTGTGGATTATTACATACTTAGTTTTATGTGAAAATCGCAGTGTGGTGATATTGAACACCGTCACATCTTATACGTTAGGAGTCATTATCTTCTACCACATAGAGCACACTTTGCATTTCAAATTCTGTCCTGTCGTGCAAGTTTAAGCATTCGGCACCTTTACATATTATGTTAATGTTGGTGATGAAGCTTTATTTTAAGGGACTATTTTTATTCCTACCACATACCATTATTAAATTATGGAAATCATAGATGATCCCTTCATTAACCTGGTGAAATATTATCTGCAAAGCCTGCATCCTTTCCTTGAAATATTCATCATCACCATCATTTTCACAACTAATTTGGTTATTTAAGTCTTAAATACCATGAGGGAGTCTCATTTTTATGTGAAGATTATTAGAAACAGCATTGGATAGAAGTACATTTGATCACCGAAGACCCCATTCAAGTACAAATATTCCAAACAACAGTCAAATTCTACTATTACCAGGAGAGAAGAAATATGAAGGAGTACTTAACACTTGTTAAATTATATACAAAAGTATTTATATTTTCTGACTCGACACAATGTCAAATATGCTCAGAGCTCCGGTAGATTAGTCCTCGGCGCTGCATTCAGAAGCCCATGATATAGGCGTTGGAACAGCTAAACTTCCTCTTTATTGCGGTGATCCGTGAACTTTACTGCATTTTGATGTTTGTTGGCCCACTTGAGGTCTTCTTATTCCCATGTTGTCTGCTGAATTCCTCGCACACTGGAAACTAATACAACCAATTACAATAGGCACACAAGTCATGGCAAAACCCAGTTCATCACGTAACTTTCAGTATAATGTTGAATAAGCCATACGGCTTTGTCCATCGGCACAGTGCAAAGTTCTAATTGAGATTTTCTAGTCAAGCTCTGTTAAAATAATACATAGTGAATTCTCGTAACGTAGGCACCGCAGAAAAGCAAATTGGAGAAAGCCAGAGCAAAAATATACTTATTTCTGCACATATTAGCTTGATTAACTCATTTGACTATCGGTCACTCATAGGTATTACTACATAATCAGTGATTCATGCCTGCTCTTCCAGAATGTTCCATCAGTCACCTGCGCAGACGTTCGTGAAATTGAAGCACGTATCAGCTCCCCTCTGGAACATACGAGCACTGTTCTGGAAGAAACTTGTTCCTGCTCACTACGCAGATTCGGTTTCCATTCATTTACTTGCAATAAAAAATAAAAGAAATTATACAGAGGACAAAATCCTTTAACACGCGTTCCTGTTACACATGACCTCTCTAATTAATTTATTCATTTTCTAACTTTTTGCACTGTAAACATTTGTATTATTAATTCATATGGGAATTATAACTTACTTTTCTACACTATCGCTAAAATTATTTAGGCATTTGTTATATCATGACACCAGCTTTCCTGTGCCTCCTGAAAAGCATTCTGTTGGCAGAGAGGTGAAGTGCGTCTCGAATCTACTCATTGATATCATGGATCTATGTCATGGATATAAGGTAAATGTTTTTCTTAGAATCCATTATTAGGGCCTTTTTAAACCTCCAATGGGGTATAAGCAAGACACGTAAAATAATATTTTATTACTTAAAGTTTAAAATGTCATACTTATTTTTCTACACTATTGCTAAAATTATTTAGGCCCTTGTTATATCATGACACCAGCTTTCCTGTGCCTCCTCTGAACCATTCTGTTGGCAGTGAGGTAAAGTGTGTCTGGAATCTACTCAGAGGTGACGAAGTGTTGTCCACCCAACCATACCTTCAATTCTCAAAAGAGAAAGGTGAAAATAGGTGCAAGGTCTCGACTATATGACGCATGGTCGAAAACTAACTGCTTGAATTGTTTGAGAATGTCTTTCATAATGTTGTCACAGTGCGGTCGAACATTGTCGTGGATCAAAACCACGCTGGTTCGAAAGCATGCCTCTTCGTTTATTTCAATCACTCTGCGGAGATAACGTAAAGTTTCTTTGTTATTGCTGTCCCTTGCTCCATAAATTCCACCAACAATACACCTTTATGGTCCCAATAATCGATAGCTATTATTTTCCTGTTGCTCAGTGTCAGTTCAAACTTTTTCAGCTTGTTTTTAGAAGAAGGATGCATCCAATGCTCAGACTGTTCTTTTGTTTCTGGAGTGTCATACAGGATCCAAGTTTTATCACTAGTAACGAAAGACTAAAAAATCTACCCCCTGACTAATGCTATTCGTTGGGTTTTGTGTTCGTCGGTCAACATTCTCGCGACCTAAAACGAACAAAGTTGCCGGTATCTGAAATGTTGATTCTCAGTTGTGTCTGAGAAGACATTGAAATGTCTGGGATTGACGTAGAAAGTTGACTGATATTAAACCTCCATCTGTCATAGACAAAATCGTCAACACGCTCAACCATGGATATGGTAGGGACAGACTTGCGTCCTTGCCCACCTTTATCATGGATATCTGTTTGCGCTTCTTTAACTTTCTAACAACATTCCCGTAGACTAGCTTCACTGATACTGTTTTCACCATACACTACACTCATTTTACAATGGGTTTCAGCGTCCCTACATCCTTGTGCTTGGCAGGAGTATCGATCTTTGCGGCGATGTTCAATTGCCCGTAGCTTGGCTGCAGCTTGTGAATAGGAGACGACAGTTACTGAAGATGTGCAGGGGATCTTGCGCAGTCGCAACACGCACAGAACTATCTCCCAAGTATCACTTGTTTACTTACATGCATGGTCCGAGATTGAAAAAAAGAGCCAATATGCATTATTACTACGGTCAAACATATCCTAATTTGTAAGGTAGTACTATATGGTTATTGTCATTACAGGTTGATGTACTGAAATTTCACTCCCTGATAACCCTGTAACATACATTGTATAGGATACTTCCAGTTTTTCTACCCTTATAATATTCATGGACTTCCTTGCCAACTAGAAATGCTACATGAAAATTGTTAACCCTAAAATGTTCAATTTATCATCTAAAAACCATTTTTTTTAAATTTCAGTCAAAACTTGAGTCTTTAATGATTTGATATTTATGATATTAAATAACCACGGCCTTATGACACTTAACCTTAAGAGAATATCACCACCAGAATGCTCTGATGTGAAAACTCTTATTCGTGAGTTTACCTTCGCCATAAAATGTTTACTTAACCCCAGCTAATTAGCATGAAAAGGGCTAAAACAAAATTGCTCAATATCGCTAAGATACCTTCACCTAGGAAGATGTGCAAGGTGGGAGCAGTACTAGACAGTCTAAGAGTTGTCATTTGGTCCTCAAAGATAGTAATTCATTCTTTTTCTATTTCAGTGTGGAGAATATTGCGGAATTGACGAAAGGACCATTGTATTCGTCTGACTCTTCCCAAAAGGCAGTTTTTCAAGAAAAGCAACTTAAGTGCCATTTGATAACCCACATTGCAGAAAACGCGCATAGTTCTACAGTATGCACTAGTGCGCAGTCTCAGAAGAGTGTTCTTAAAATACACATACCCTGCCGATCTGCGGAAAGGCCCTACTGTTGTGACGTTTGCAATGCAACTTTTGTCCGAAAAGACAATCTCCAATCTCACATGTTATCACACTCTACCGAAAGACCGTACTCCTGTGATGTTTGCAATGCTGCCTTTAGGCACAGAAGTCATCTGAAGAACCACATGTTATCTCACTCCGGTGACAGACCTCATCAATGTGACGTGTGTAATTCCAACTTTGCCCGAAAATACGATTTACGTGCCCACATGTTCATTCACACTAGAGACCGGCCGTACCGGTGTGATGTGTGCAATGCTACGTTTATCCAGCGATGTCGTATGACCAGCCATATTAAACTTCACTTTGGCGAATGGCCACATTGGTGTAATGTATGCAATGCTACTTTCAACGACGGGCGTAACCTAAGGGCCCACATGCTCAAACACTCCGGAGAAAGGCCTTTCTCCTGTCATATCTGTAGTGCTACCTTTGTCCGACGAACATATCTGCAAACCCACATGTTAACCCATTCTGGGGAAAGACCGTACTCCTGTGATATTTGTAAGGCTGCCTTCATGCGACGAAGTCATCTATTGACCCACCTGTTATCCCACTCCGGAGTAAGACCACATCAATGTAATGTATGCAATTCTAAATTTATCCGTCGAAGTCATCTGACTAACCACATGTTAACTCACACTGGAGAAAGGGCGCACGGGTGTAGTAAATGCAAATCCAGTTTTGCCCGAAAAGATAATCTGAAGAAACACATGTTAATTCATTCCAAAAGGACCATGAAAGAATTCGTTCGCACAACAGGTCCGTCTTGAAACGCATTTCAATTACTCTACTCGGTCATTTAACTACAGCCAGGTCACTGCCGTCCATAACAACCCTCTGTAAACAAATATATATTGCTTTCCTGAGGAGATCCCTCGCAGGTAACATTCATATAAACCATTTACACACCGGGCGAGTTGGCCGTGTGCGTAGAGGCGCGCGGCTGTGAGCTTGCATCCGGGAGATAGTAGGTTCGAATCCCACTATCGGCAGCCCTGAAAATGGTTTTCGGTGGTTTCTCATTTTCACACCAGGCAAGTGCTGGGGCTGTACCTTAATTAAGGCCACGGCCGCTTCCAACTCCTAGGCCTTTCCTATCCCATCGTCGCCATAAGACCTATCTGTGTCGGTGCGACTTAAAGCCCCTAGCAAAAAAAAAGTTTACAGCTGAACTATCGTTTCGCTCAAAGAGGTCGAGGTGTGTCCCTTTTCCCTCCATTTGCAAGAAGAGCATCATATCAAAGTGGATTCTTTATTCGTTCTGCTCGGCTGTTGAATGAACTCGCACCACAGATAAATGAAAATTTTTGTAAAGGCGCAAAAGGGATGCATATATAGCGAAACCTTTGCTACATAACAGAATTTTTCTTCTGTGTGAATATTCAGTATGAGTGGGAGGAGGGATGAAAGTTTATGGGATCCGAGTGAGTGAGGTTGTATGTGGGTATGAGTGAGCCGGGTATTCTAGAGAAAGCAGGAGAGTGTGTGTGTGTGTGTGTGTGTGTGTCGAATTACTTGAATGTTGAACAGGTCTTGTGAGTGGTACATATATGCCTATGTAAATACGGTAAATGTATGTAAGCACATTATGTAGAATGCAATTGTATATTTGAATATTTTACTTTTAAGTGGTTATGGAGGCACTTTCGTGTATGTGGAGCTATGCCCTTTCTCCATTCACCATTCCTAAATTGTACCTACAATTAGTGGAAAATAAATAATAATAATCCATTCTCGAAAAAAAAACTGCCATGTGAAGCTTTTCTTAGCTCATGTAGCAACGAAGTGTTACGCTCGTGCCGTGTGTACAGCCGAAAAGTCTAGAAATTTGAAAACATACTTTTCCATTTATTGTGAAACATTGACTTTTTGCACGTAATATAATGGGAAGATTTTCAGCATCAGGCTATATTAAACGGTAGTTTTACAACAATTCGTCTTGTAATGCAAGGTCTGCTTCAAATCTTGCAATGACAATGCTGCCCCCATATGCTTACAACGGCTCGTAAATTATTTGACTCTATTAATTGGGAGAAAGTTGAAATAAATTGTATAATATCTGCATGGATGTTTGACATAAATCTAGTATGTTACCCGCGGTTTCGCCGGCATTTACTATTTCAGCTCTTAGATGATTTTAAACCATTTATTTACAAACAATAAAAGCATTATATTTGTCAACACACCAGTCTGCGGTCTTACACAGATTGCAATCGGTGTGATTTTTTTATTCTTTATTATATGGTGGATGGTATATATGATAATTAATACAACATAAAAGTGCATATTATGTATGAATAAACTAATTTTCCCTTTTCGAGCTTCCTGATGTTCCCTTTTGATTGCTTTTCAAAGTCTTGGACAACCCATTATAGTAGACCAAGGGAGATAAACACAGTTTTTGAAGATCGACTGCTATAGTTGTGCAATAGTCCTCGTGTCCTGTTATATAGTGGAGCACAAACAATCTGGGAACTGCAGCCGTCTCAAGTGAAATGGTACATACTGTACCAGGAAAAGATGTTGGGCTCTTGAGCATGGGAAAGATCTCTGGTAGTGTGCGGTACTTAGGAGAAGGTACAAGAAGGAATTTTCGCAGGGCGAATAATAGACGGTATAATTTTTGTGATAACTTTATTCAAGTTCTGAATGAAAATCACCCTGCTTTTATCTCACTAGAGACTGTCTTGAAAACATATTCTTCCATTAACATGTTCAATTTGAAATAAAATTCGAGAATTCTCTAATGCAGGTAAAGTTGAACAGAAATATAACCTTTCGTCGAGTATGTCCTCTTGACATTCAACAATGTCCAAAATATATTCCTATTCTTAATAATTACACATAAATAAACCCTGCAGTTCATATAGGTTGATTCCAAAAGTCCAATTGATACTTGACTCATGATTTCAAAAACTAAATGTGACTGAAAATAAACACTTATTTCATGAATTCTTCTTATGAAAACCTCAACTCATCCATTGACTAAGGTTTCAAAACGTTCAAAATTAAACATAGATTACCATAAATCACTCCTGTAAAATCCTAAAGAGTTTTTAACTTGAACTTCACAGATTGAAGATGGTTTCAAAAATACACACTTGCTTCAGAAAATCCTAAAGTCCATCTAAATTCACATGTTTTCATAAATAGATATACACTAGATACACTATAGATAAATAGATAGGCACTTGGATTTGACTAATGTAGCACTAAGGAATTATGACAGATAAGGTGCCTTTGCAATGAGCTAGTGATTGTCTAGTGCAATATTTTGAAGTTATTCACCAGGAAAATATTGTACAGAGCGCTCATATCACCTGAGTTCAGCAAACTGGAAGTGATGAAATGCGGCTCCGCAGAGCGGCGATGATCAGCATGAGGTCGAACCAAGCACCAACAGCGGCGTACCACATTCTAAATACCTCGACGTACCACGTATTATCCCTCGATGTACCACGTATCTCCTCCAACGTTGTAATCTGTCTCACGTTGAATGAGATGTTCGAATAAATACGAGGTTTCAACACTTTGTTGAGGTTTCCACTGTCGTCTGATAGAATGGACACTCGAGAAAGTTCAATATGTAAACGTAGCGCTGTCTGTTAAGAGTGACTGGTATTGCACTTTCAAATTATGTGAGTTTGGAACAGAGTTCATAATTGCACTTCGTAATGCAGCAGTTAACATAATACTCAAAATAATACAGTCTGAAATATTAGAAATACAGGTCTCTGTCTGAAGTATTTACAGAAAATGCTCTCACTTCTTAAATCACAAGAGTTTTTAATGCACGGTTCTAGTTGGCCGCTGTTCATGACATGTAAGTTCGGTCCATACACGACGTATTCAACAGTCTCTAAAAATCTCGAACACACATCTTAAGTGGGTTTTCAGAGTAAGTTAGCCTTACTGAAGTCCATATTTCCTATAACCAACATAAAATGACCTTATGTTCAGTCACTTTCCTAATAACACTGTCCAGACATTCGTTAAATATGTGGAAATTGTCCACATTTTATCCTAAAATCACTGAGTGTCTGATTATCATAACACATTAAACAGTTCAATATCATATTCAAATATGAAAATACACGTAGAAATGTCTTTGAATTCATAAATACGTCAATAATAAGTTCAAATTATCATACACAGTCCTTCCAATGTCCGTAACTCTGTACCTGAGGGTGACAGAGTTCGAATACATATTGAAAAATCGACATGTCCACAGCACGATAGAAATCTATAAGTCTTGCACGGTATTGAATTCAACTTAAATGCGCCTTGAAAATTCACAAGTCCACAACTTGGTAGAAAATTCCTAAATTTTATTTTACACGGAGTTCGACTTCGATGCACTTTGAAATATTTCGCAAGTCCACGACGCGCCTGTAATTTTAGTATCGCGTTCTCGTACGGCAAATCTTCAAAGTATTACTGCACGGCTTACACTCCGACTTCGCATAGAGCGACATGACAGTATTTCCAGCTTACATGGTCGAGTTGTAGATTTCATCAGCGAGCCGTTGACCTTATATACCCGTGGCTGGCTTGCTGCTCCAAGTGACGAAAAAGTGGTTTCATTTCCACCTTAAGATCTCCTAAATAACTGAATGGATTGACTTCAAATTTTGGCTACTTCCATTTCAAAATGCTGGCTTCAGGCTGGTGCCGCTCATATTTCTGTAACTTAAGCCGTTTGGTAGATATTAAAATGTCTAGACCATTCCATAGGGGTGGGTCTACAGCATGTCACCCAGCCGGTTCCTCACTCCGTGACATCGTGCGTGTCTCAAGCAGCTGAGTCGAGAACATTCGTTCATAAGTCTGTTTCAAATGTTAAAGCATAGCACATATGTGATGTGCCAGGCCATAGGCATTTCTGGTACAATACAAAAGGATAATTTGAATTCGGGGAATGCATACTACTTCGCATGTAGCATATCGAGTCATGATTGTGGCTTATTTAGCATTGTTGCTTCATTGAGGGTCGTGTTCCATTGCACATGGAAGGATGATTCATATCCCTGACAAGGAAAATCGGTGCCACATTCGTCCACTCCAAGATGTTCGAGTGCGTCACCATGTTGTTCAAGAGCTCTGAATTGTAGTGACAGCTGCATGTGTATTTGCATGTCGTTGATAGACTTGCAAATTTCTATCACACCCGATAACTCTTCTCAATGTAGCTTGTTTTTGATGTTGACAGCTTCATGTCTTGTAGCAGGAATTTCCCTTGGAGACAGCCATGCGTGTTCCGTTAAATGCTTCTTCCACGAATGTCAAAATATTCCTGATCTCTGCGTGCCGTAGATTTGCCTAAGTATCGCACAGACAAACACTTCCGGATATCATGGACTGAATAAAATTGGTGCCTTGAATGATATATGTTATATCTACCGTATTGTTCCTGTAATTAATATATAATACTGATTTATTTGAAACAAATTTATAGCAAAATCCTGGTATTTCGTAAAATTTGTAAGTGAATATAAAGTAAATAGTAAGTAGAAACTAAATTAATGAATAATTGAAACAATTAAAAGAGATATAAGTAAGTAAATCAGGGATTTACGTGTATCAAGACGCATCTAAGTATACGCCTATGATAATTCAGGTTTCTGCATGGCGTAGGTTTCGCTGGGCATGGAACACATGCACAGACAAACACTTCCGGAGAGTGTGGCCTGAACAGAGCTGTCGGTGATCGAAAATGGCTTCCTTCACAATGTACCAAATAATGCCTCCTTGACCAGTATAACCACCTGTCTTACGTACACTGCAGTGACAGCACATTGGATTGTATTATCCCAACATGTTTCTTCCACCGGTTCTTCGTTCATAACTCTCCAATGACCGCGAAAATTAAAATTACATTTTCAGGATGCATTTTACCTCCTTCCATCCACATATGTTCAAAATTCGACAAACCTGCATGCCATACATTTCGTTGGGCAAGGAATATACAAAGACAGACACTTCTCATCGTGGAGAAAATCCCCATCCTGTCTGTGAAAACTAATGTCCAGAACCTCTGGAGCGATTCTGAGAAAAGAATTGTTCAGCATAAATAGTTCAACAAAAATATCCGGGACAGCATACGTCTATCTGTAAAACATAACCCATTATTAGTGTTTTACGTTACACTATCAATTAAAGTGATGTCAGTTGAAGGAAAACCGTTTGTATGTGCACCCTCTTAGCGTACACTGCTTAAACCGCCGAAGATACATCAACACTATGCGGGTGAGAACTCTTCAGCAACATAGGTCCAACAAAAATTCTGTGACAGCATACAGTATACCTACATTACACTCATAATCCACTCCAACTTTTTTGTTACAGTTTGCAGTAAAAACCCGACAAATTTAAAAACAAAGTTTCTAATAAATCCTTATCAAAAAACTGTTCATTACCATCAAGTAAGAAAATATGTAGATTGAAATGTTTACATCTCTCTTTGGAGACATCGGTCAATCATCAATCTGACGTGTACTTCCTTATTGTATGGCTTTTAGTGCCAAGTGCACTTCTTTCTGTTTGACTACCGTAGGCGACATGCACATCTAGATGTGATATCGGTGTCAGCACATAGCCTACTCCCCTCGAATAACGCCTGAGGCGTTATTAAGCAAAATACGCTAATTGTGTGATATAACTTGGACTCTCAACTGCCTACACCACATATATTTAAATTGTGCGACTTAGCGGCACTAGTATTCTTTGGTGAATTATTGCATTCCGCTATTGGACCTTGTATTCGCGGCCTAGTGCCGGGATACCGAGCTGTGATATTATATGAGACTGGACTTCAACACTGTGTGAAGTATTGGATGACTAAACTACGTATCTGATGAGCACATTGGACATTTAATCTGCTTGTAAACAACTAATTTTATATATGGCTTTTAGCACATGACTACACCTAATTATACTGCACGTTATATCTGGCATGTATGATAGAACCGAGGACAGCAACGCGTATTCCTATGCTATTTGTGAGCGTACTTTGCAACTGCGGTGTGTTTTGGCGATCTCCGCCAGACCGTGTACCGGTGCTAGGCGGTGTAGCGCTATGGCGAAGTGTGTAGTGTATCCATCGGCTGTTGGAACTGCTTCAGTATAGACGCTGATCGCAGCCATGGCCAACTGGTGTACTGCTTCTGATATTATAACTGAATCGGTCGGTGTAGGGTAATTAAGGAGGGTATACCTCGCCAAGCGAGGAGGACAAAATGTGTTTTAAAGTGTCTTAGTTTACATTAGAGTTAATTTTGTAAAGTTTTTAATTCTTACTTGTGAGTGCCGTAGTAATTAGATGAAACACGAGGCGTTACCTGGGCATAATTTGTCACCATGAACGTTCGCATTTAGGATTTATTACTGTGAATATTATTTTCTTGGTGTGTATTATATGAGTGTATTCATTGTGGTTGAAATTGTGTCACTGTTTGGTGATGGCGTTCAAACTTGAAGTGAGTATTGTGTACAACGGTGAAGGGCATTATTGTGTTCAGGTAACTTTAAATTCTCCACTGTCTTAGTTTAAATTTTGTGTTTCCCTTTGATTCATTCTAATTTCTCGTGTATCTGCGTGTGTTTCCCCTGAGTTTCTTTGATACGTGTGCGGTTACTGTTGGTAAATTTCATATTCATTGCTGTTATTCCTGTGTTTATATGGTGTACTTTATAGTGTTTTTTGACGTTGTAATTCTCAAATTATTTATTCGTGCATCATTTCGTGTGTTTCGGACCCCTGTTACTCGTGTTCGGACCTAAGTACTACGTTTGCACTAAACACCACCCTTTTTAATTATTATTATTATTATTATTATTATTATTATTATTATTATTATTATTATATTTCGTAGACATTATTAATTCTTGGTACGTGTAGGAATTAGGATTGTATATTTCAGCAGTACTGCGGGTGGTTTTATTTCATTACTGCCTTTATCAGATGGAAATACCCACATTATTTTCAAAGATGTAATTCCTTAATAATGTAAATTTTGGGTTTTAATTGAGGACTTGGGCACCCCTGGCATGTAGCGATCATTGCTTGGGTCTTATCTACTCTTCTGTTTGTTATTTGATTATCTTATATTATCGTCACGTGTCAGTTACGCAACTGAAATTATGCATTATTGTCTCGTCTGGATTAGCGTTCGCTGGTGTGTGCCGCTGTGAATATAATTATGGATTGTTTGTGGTATTGGGGCGAGATCGTGTTTCTTCTTTCTTGTGGTTGCGTGTTCTGCCTCATTATATTATTTATATCGGGTTGTGTATTTGTTAATTTCCATGCCTACTATTTTGGGTGATTTAATTAATAATTTATTTGAGTTGATATTTTTTTTAATTTCTGTGCGGTATGGTGTTTAACATATTGGTCCGTTTTGTGTGGGGATTCAATTTATGGTGATGCGTTGTTTTATCTACGTTATGTGTGTCTTACGGGGAATGATCCTACCACTAGTGTCTGTCGGCATCCCTCTATTAAGCAATTTATTATTATTATTATTTAAAATTTTAATTTTGTTTAAGGATATTTACTAGTAACTTGTGAGGTGTTAAGCCATCCGGTGCACCAGGATTTTCTGTTAAAATGAAGAAATGATTTTATTTTAAATAATAAAAATTTTATTTATATCTACATTAAATACTTAAAAACTCTTATGTATGCTATTATGATTCTCATTCTTTCAAGTTAATTTTATTTTGTCAGGGTCTAAAAGATTTATCTTATGACATATAAATATGATCTACTCAACTATATGTTTATTTTTTAAAAAACTAAATGTTGGTGAGGTTTTGGGGAATTTCTTCGCAATTCCTAGTGATTCCCACCTCTAACTTTTTTATGTGTAGGTTCGTGCACTCTTCCTCGATTACTTGCTTCCTTATTTATATTTGATGTGTTATTATCAGATTTATTTTGGATTATTCTTTTCACTGTCTTGTGTGTGCACCTCCCTATGTCGTTCTCTTCAGTACGTCATTCATCATTGTAAGGGGGTGGTTGCAGTTGGTAGCAGAGCATGGTTTCGATCGACGGACCTCTGCGTTATAGCCCAGCACGCTTCCACAAATATACAACCCGATATAAATATTATAATGAGGCAGAACACTCAACCACAAGAAAGAAGACACACGATCTCGCCTCAGTACCACAAACAATCTATAATTATATTCACAGCGGTACACATAAGCGAACGCTAATCGAGACGAGAAAATTATGCCTAATTTCAGTTGCGTAACTGCCACACGACGATAAGATAAGATAAGCAAATAACAATCAGAAGAGTAAATAAGGCCCAAGCAAAGATCTCTCCAGACTAGGGGTGTCCAAACCCTCAATCAAAACTCAAAATTTGCATTATTAAGGAACTACATCTTTGAAACTAATGTGGGTACCGCCATCTAATAAAGACAATAATCAAATAAAACAACCTGCAGTACTGCTGAAATATACAATAATAATCCCTAACTATATGTACCAAGCAAATAATAAAATCTACGAAATATCATACTAATAATAATAATTTTTTAAAGTGGAATTTAGTGCAAACGTAGTACTTAGGTCCGAACACGAGTAACAGGGGTCCGAAACACGCGAAATGATGCACGAATAAATAATTTGAGAATTACAACGTCAAAAAACACTATAAAGTACACCATATAAACACAGGAATAACAGCAATGAATATGAAATTTACCAACAGTAACCGCACACGTATCAAAGAAACTCAGGGGAAACACACGCAGATACACGAGAAATTAGAATGAATCAAAGGGAAACACAAAATTTAAACTAAGACAGTGGAGAATTTAAAGTTACCTAAACGCAATAATGCCCTTCGCCGTTGTACACAACTCTCACTTCAAGTTTGAACGCCATCACCAAACAGTGACACAGTTTCAACCACAATAAATACACTCATATAATACACACCAAGAAAATAATATTCACAGCTATAAATCCTACATGCGTACGTTCATGGTGACAAATTATGCCCAGGTAACCCCCTCGTGTTTCATCTAATTACTACGGCACTCACAAGTAAGAATTAAAAACTTTACAAAATTAACTCTAATGTAAACTAAGACACTTTAAAACACATTTTGTCCTCCTCGCTTGGCGAGGTATACCCTCCTTAATTACCCTACACCGACCGATTCAGTTATAATATCAGAAGCAGTACACCAGTTGGCCATGGCTGCGATCAGCGTCTATACTGGAGCAGTTCCAACAGCCGATAGATACACTGCACACTTCGCCACAAGGCGCGACACCGTCTAGCACCGGTACACGGTCTGGCGGAGATCGCCAAAACACACCGCAGTTAAAGTACGCTCACAAATAGCATAGGAATACGCGTTACTGTCCTCGGTTCTATCATACATGCCAGATATAACGTGCAGTATAATTAGGTGCAGTCATGTCTTAATAGCCATAGATACAATTCGTTGTTTACAAGCAGATTAAATGTCCAATGTGCCCATCAGATTCCATCACATTTGTATTTTAGTCATCCAATACTTCAAATAGTGTTGAATTCCAGTCTAATATAATAAAGGTAATATCACAGCTCAGTATCCAGGCAATAGGCCGCTAATACAAAATCCAATAGCAGAATGCAATAATTCACCAAAGATTACTAGTGCCGCTAAGGGACACAATTTAAATATATGTCATGCCGACAGTTGATAGTCCAAATTATATAACATAATTAGCGTATTTTGCTTAATAACACGTTAGACACCCCCGCCTGATGGATGACCACAGGGCGCTGAGATGAGGCAGGTTATGCACCTGAAAGCATTCCAGTCAGTCACAGAGTACAAGAGCGTCCAAAGAGTTTGGTGTAGGTCACAAGATATGTCCAATTATTGAGGCGGCACCAGTTAAGTATCAGAGTTTATCGACGTCGAGTATGTCTCCATTCATGCATAGAGAATACCTTTTGGAATAATCTTACTTGGAATTAGACGGCATCGAAGAATCAACACAGGGCACACCACGGACTGTTCAGTGTGCAGGAAGATGGTGTTCAAATGGCCAGTAAGGACAGCGTACAATGCACCAGGTGGAAAACAGACACATGACTTGCAAATGGCAGCACCGTTTGTTGAGCTTCAATGATATCCTTGCGATGTACCAGTCATTGGGTGCTTCAGAAAACAACGGCTTCAGGAGGGAGAACGCTGCGCAACCTGCAACATGAACAAGGAAGCAGACAATGAGGGAACAAACACACCACACATATATTACATACATACAAGTATATATTATCGTTATAGACTGTTATGCCTTTCAGCGTTCAGTCTGCAAGCCTCTGTGAATTTACTAAATGTCGCCACAATCCTCGATTTGCAACTAGTGTTGTGGCCTCATTTAGTTCTATACCTCTTATCATTAAATCTTTAGAAACCGAGTCTAAACATCGTCGACTTGGTCTACCTCTTCTTCTCTTACCCTCCATAGCACAGTCCATTATTCTCCTAGGTAACCTATCCTCCTCAATTCACCTCACATGACCCCTCCACCGAAGCCGGTTTATGCGTACAGCTTCATCGAGTTCATTCCTAAATTAGCCTTTATCTCCTCATTCCGAGTACCCTTCTGCCATTGTTCCCACCTGTTTGTACCAGCAATCATTCTTGCTACTTTCATGTACGATACTTCTAACTTATGAATAAGATATCCTGAGTCCACCCAGCTTACGCTCCCGTAAAGCAAAGTTGGTCTGAAAACAGACCGATGTAAAGATAGTTTCGTCTTGGAGCTCACTTCCTTCTTACAGAATACTGTTGATCGCAGCTGCGAGCTCACTGCATTAGCTTTACGACACCTTGATTCAATCTCACTATATTACCATCCTGGGAGAACACACAACCTAAATACTTGAAATTATCGACCTGTTCTAGCTTTGTATCACCAATCCGACATTCAATTCTGTTGAATTTCTTACCTACTGACATCAATTTAGTCTTCGAGAGGCTAATTTTCGTACCATACTAATTGCACCTATTTTCAAGTTCCACGAAATTTGACTGTAGGCTTTCGGTACAATCTGCCATTAAGACCAAGTCGTCAGCATACGCCAGACTGCTTACTACATTTCCACCTAACTGAATCCCTCCCTGCCATTTTATACCTTTCAGCAGATGATCCATGTAAACTACAAAAAGCAAAGGTGAAAGATTACAGCCTTGTCTAACCCCTGTACGTACCCTGAACCAAGAACTCATTCTACCATCAATTCTCACTGAAGCCCAATTGTCAACATAAATGCCTTTGATATCTCTTAATAATCTGTCTTTAATTCCATAGTCCCCCAGTGTGGCTAATATCTTTTCCCTCGGTACCCTGTCATATGCTTTCTCTAGATCTAGGAAACATAAATACAACTGCCTATTCCTCTCGTAGCATTTTTCATTTACCTAGCGCATACTGAATATCTGATCCTGACAGCCTCTCTGTGGTCTGAAACCATACTGGTTTTCATCCAACTTCCTCTCAACGACTGATCGCACCCTCCCTTCCAAGATGCCAGTGAATACTTTGCCTGGTATACTAATCAGTGAGATACCTCGATAGTTGTTGCAATCCTTCCCGTTCCCTTGCTTATAGGTAGGTGCAATTACTGCTTTTGCCCAATCTGAGGGTACCTTACCAAAACTTCATGCTAATTTTACTACTCTATGAAGCGATTTCATCCCTGCCTTCCCAATATACTTCCCCATTTCAGGTCTAATTTCATCTATTCCTGCTGCCTTATGACAATGGAGTTTATTTACCATCCTTTCCACTTCCTCAAGCAAAATTTCACCAATATCATTTGCCTCCTCCCCATGAGCTTGGCTGTTCACAACACCACCAGGATGATTTCTTTTTACATTGAGAAGAAGTTCAAAATATTCCCTCCACCTCTCCAGTGATTCCCTGGGATCTATTATGAGTTCACCTGAATTACTCAAAACACGGTTCATTTCCTTTTTCCCTCCCTTCCTATGATTCTTTATTACTGTCCAGAAAGGTTTCCCTGTTGCTTGACCTAGCCTTTCCAGGTTGTTACCAAAATCGTCCCATGACTTCTTTTTGGATTCAACTACTATTTGTTTCGCTCTTTTTTTCATCTACATACAACTCCCTGTCTGCCTCGGCCCTTGTTTGGAGCCATTTCTGATAAGCCCTCTATTTACGTTTACAAGCTGCTCTCACTTCATCATTCCACCAAGATGTTCGCCTTTTCCCATCTTTACACAGTTATTCCTAGGCATTCCCTTGCTGTTTCTACTACAGCATCCTTGTATGCCGCCCATTCAATTTCTATATCCTGAACCTGCTTACTGTCTACTGTTCGAAACTTCTCACTAATCATATCCATGTACTTCCGTCTAATTTCCTCGTCCTGGAGATTTTCTACCCTTTTTCGTTTGCAGACAGATTTCACTTTCTCTACCTTAGGCCTAGAGATACTTAGTTCACTACAGATCAGATAGTGGTCTGTATCATCGAAAAATCCCCGGAAAACTCCTACATTCCTAAGAGATTTCCTGAATTCGAAGTCTGTTAAGATGTAGTCTATTATGTATCTGGTACGCCTAGCCTCCCATGTGTAGCGGTGAATAGCCTTACGCTTGAAGAATGTATTCGTAACAGCTAACCCCATACTAGCACAGAAGTCCAGCAAACGCTTCCCATTCTCATTAGCTTCCATATCTTCGCCACATTTACCAATCACCATTTCGTATCCTTCAGTTCTATTCCCAACTCTCGCATTGAAATCGCCCATTAGCACTATTCTACCCTTGCTGTTGACCCTGACCACGATGTTACTCAATGCTTCATAAAACTTGTCAACTTCATCCTCATCTGCACCCTCACTTGGTGAATACACGGACACAATTCTAGTCCTAATTCCTCCCACTGTCAAGTCTACCCACATCATTGGCTCATTTACATGCCTAACAGAAACTATGTTCATTGTAATTGTATTCCTGATAAAGAGCCCTCCCAAGACTCTGCCCTTCCCTTTCTAACACCCGTCAAGTACACTTTATAATCTTCTATCTCTTCCTCGTTATCTCCCCTTACCCGAATATCACTGATGCCTAACACATCCAGATGCATCCTCTTTGCTGACTCAGCCAGTTCTACTTTCTTTCTTCCATAAGCCCCATTAATAATGATAGCTCCCCATCGAATTCCATTTCGTTCGCCGTTTCCAAGGAGTCTCTCGCCTGTCAAATGGGAGTGGGACTCCGTTACTCCCATAGGTTCGAGGCTTGCTTATAATGTCCTGAGCTCGGTCGATTCATGAAGCAGGATGCTACCCCACTTGCACATAGTCCAAGTGAGTATCTCTCCTGTAACGGGTTATGGACCACCAGTGATTAATGTAGTTGTAGCCGTAGGAATCAGAATATGTCCGAGATGCCCACTCCCATTCCATAGCAACTGGTATTCCAACTTTCAGGACCACTTACTAGGCCACTCAGCCATTGCCCATGGTTCACGAACTAGGACGTGACTACAGCAACCCACAAACATGAACCACCACATATATTAAGGAATGTAAAATTGTCCAGACGCATACATTAGGGAATTCATTTAATTACCAACAGAGTTCTTAAGACCCGAAGTAATAATAAGGTTTTAGAAAAATCACGGGGTAATAGTAAGTACCAACACTTACAGTGATATGAGATTTCATCTCAGAATTTTCCATGAGAAAATACGTGCACACAGCACGGTAAACAATTTTACAATTTGCCAAGGGCCAACATAAAAGAAGGCGTGATAAGGAGCACCTATCACTTACATAACCTTACCCAAGCCATCAAGGCCATACACATAGAATGGTACATAGATGATGTACATATTAGATCATACGACTAGGACATAAAATTTACATCCGACAAATTAACGATTTAAGCGGGTTTTAATTGGCTCTAGATGTACACAGCGGATTCTTTAAGCATGGTGGTCATTTACCAAAATAGAAACATGTATCAAAAACTCAAGAATTCTTCAAGGACCACGAAAACGGGGAGCAAGCTTTCGGGTGAATTTGTCAACTGCCTTACTTTGGTAATGAGGCTAGATAAAGACTTCGTCACCAACAGCCAGGTCAGTAGGTCGTATTGTTTCTCCACTTTAGCATATCTATCTTTGGCTTTGTTCCACATTCTTTTAATCTCCTCAGGAAGCAACTCATCAATCCTCAGCAAATTAGAAATGGGGGAAAATGGAGTGAAAGTGACCATAAGTGATATAGGGGTTTGCATGTGAGACTCGTAAACAGCGGAATTTAATTCTTATATTAACCAGTGTAGAGATGAATCCTAATTTTGATGGTCCTTATGATGAAATGCAATCAACGCTGAATTATGATTCCGATTCACTCTCTCAGCAGGGTGATAGGGAGATGTAGTGACATGGGAAATAGACAAGTCGAAACAGAATTTCTTGAACAAATAACATGAGAAATACTTAGCATTACCCGTTACCAGAAATGTAGGAGGGCCAAAGGAACAAAGGATGTAGTTCAAACATTTAATAACAGTAGGAGCGTTAGCTGAACGAGTCGAGAATGTCCAGGAAAAACGAGAATATCCGTCTACACACATAAGTATGAATCTGGAGCCTCGTCTCGAACGAGGTAACGGACCCACGAAGTCCGCCAATAGCCTTTCCATGGGGGAGGAAGCTTGGGATGATGCTAACATACCTATTTTAGTGTTCACCGCCAGTTTGCTAACCGCTCACACACGAGAAGATTTTACCATCTCAGCAATTTGAAAATCCATGCCCTTCCAAATGAAAAAAATATCTTATCATTTGACGAGTTTTGAAGATACTAAGATGTCCGCCGATAGCAGAATTGTGATAGTACTGAAAAACAACAGGGATTAAGAGTTGAGGACCTACAATTTTCCATTTCTCGTCATTATATGCCTTACCACACAAGTCACCATTGCGCATACTATAGGGTTTTACCATTTTACCAGTTTTGATATCATTGCTTATCAATTTCAATTCAAGGTCTTCCTTCTGATGCTTACTAATGTCTTGATATAACAATGGGCAGTCAGATAATATAGCATTAACACAACCAGAGACTCAATGACATGGTCGAGGAACATCGACAGTTACATGTTCATTATTCTCAACAACGGAGTGACCAAACATACGACTCAGACAGTCGGCAATGACATTGTCAGTCCCTTTTATGTGACGTACCTCAAACGTGAAGGCAGAAATACGAATTGCCCATCTAGTAAGATGACCAGTCCGACGCGGGCGATTCAGAGCTCAACTTAAGGCCATGTTATCAGTTTCCAAAAGAAAAGGTGTATGCTCAATAATCATGCGGAATTTTTCTAGAGCAAAAATGACCGCCAAACATTCGAGTTCATACACGGAGTACCTAGATTATAGTGAGCTCAATGCACGAGATGCATAAGCAATAGGATTCCTACCAATTTCAGATTCCTGAAGGAGAACTCCGGCAACAGCCGAACAAGAACCATCAGTATGTACGATGAATTTTTGGAAAAAATCAAGAATGGTCAAGACAGGAGAGTTAGACAATGCAGTTTTAAATTTTTCGGAAGCTGAGGGAGATCCAAAACAAACTTAGCATCTTTGCGTCTTAGCGCATTGAGAGGGGCAGCAATGTCAGCGAAATTTGGTACAAATTTCCAAAAGAAGTTAGCCATGCCAATGAAACGAGCAATGTCTTTCTGGTTTATGGAAGGAGGGAAGTCGTGAATCTTTTGAGTTCGACTTTTATCGATAGCAACTCCTTCGGGAGAGACAATGTGGCCAAGAAAGGACATCTGGGGTTTAGCAAAGGACACCTTAGCCATTTTGACAGTCAGGCCAGCTTTCTTGAACCGAGTAAGCACTCATGGATATGTAGGACATGTTCCTGAAAGGTTTTGGAATAAATTATAAGATCATCCAAATAATGATATACGTACAGAAATTTAATGTCCGAGAGTATAGAATCTAGGAGGCGCGTGAGAACTGCAGTACCAGTCGAGAGGACAAAGGTTACGCGAGAGAATTCATACAGATTCCAGTCCGTCGCAAAGGTAGTTAGATGACGAGACTCTTCGGCAAGAGGAATCTGAAAATACGCGCTGTTCAAATCGAATGATGTATAAAGTTTTGCCCCATGGAACCAGGAAAAACAAGAGTGAATATCAGGCAATGGCACAGACTGAAGAGCCACCTTGTGGTTCAAGGCACGATAATCAACTACAGGACGATAACCAACGTTAGGTTTAGGCACAAGAAAGATGGGTGATGAATAGGCAGAGGTAGATTGACGGATGACACGGATGTCGGATAATGTTCTTCAAAATTTTTATGTGGGGAGGAGCCAATAGATAAGAAGGTGATCTGACCTGACAGGAATGTTATCGGATACATCAATTTTGTACTCAAGGACGTTAATCAACCCAAGCTTATCGGTGAAAACATCAGGAAATTTCGCATATAAATCAGGAATTTATACAGCTTGGTCACTAGGTAAATGCTCCAAGTTAATTTGACGGGAATAAACATTAGCAGTGCCCTCGACAGAATAAATTAAACTTCAAATTAATGGAACTTTAGAATCAGGAGAAAACTTGAAAAATAATTTCCTTTCCTGAAGGTCAATCACCAAACCAACATGAGTCACGGAATCAGCTCCCAAAATAAGGTTATAGCATTGTACCGGGAGGTACACCTCTAAGCCGCACATTTAAATCTTGCGCCTAATAGAACTCCTCTTCCGGAGAAACCGTGAACTTGAAACTACACCTACTTAAACCGTTACTCAGAAGCTGTCACTACAGTAATCTAATGAAATTTTGTTATTTTGATGTTTCATGTACTCTATGAAATTATTTGTGTTTTCTTTACCATATATCAAGAAGTTGGGACTTTTTCAACAGATGTCACTGCTAATAATCTATGATCATGCACCCTGGTGCGAAGTAGAACCACCCCTTTTGAAGACGTTTTGTATTCATAAGTTAGTTTTTACTAAATTATGTTCATTCATTTTTGGGTTGGCAATATTGATCTTTTCTTTCCGCCAGTTTTGAATTTGACCAATCATGAATTTCTGTAATTAATTTTTGGCCTATCACAGGCTTCTTCTTCGATTTTGTGTGTAACTTTCAGGTACCCAATAAAGTGAGAGGATGTGGCTTGATTACTCATGAAAGGTCTCGAACTTACCCCGAAGGATTATAAACTGCGGATTTTCACGTCTCTTGGCCATTTGATCGTCATCTAACTTAGTGTGTGAGTGTGTCAAGCAGAAGGCGGGAGGCGCCTCTCTCATCAGGCAGCAGTTCTTCAGCAAGGTAATGGCCACTTAACATCTTTATTTCTTGCTAGCTCCGCAGTTTAACCCGAGGGATTGGTCCGCAACTTTAAATATTTAACCTACGTTCTGTAAATATAACTTCTGCCGGCTTATGTAATAACTTTATCAATCTTTAACTGTGAATCGGGGATAGAGAGTGATGTAACCTGTCGAGCTCCCCTTCATGTTGGTTTGAGGTGACTGCGTTTTGTAACTGGTTTTCTTCCTTTCCGTAATGTCTTAAATTTCCTACTGTGACGTAGTACTAATTGATGCCACGAGAGAACAACTAAACCGATTACAACGTGCTATGAACTCGTGTATTAGATTTATCTCTTCGTTACGCTATGATGTTCATGTTACCCCTTATTATCGACAACTTTCCCTTCTAAAATTTGAACAATATAGAAACCTCCACGTGGCAGTATTAATCTTTCGAGTATTAAAAGAGAATATCCCATACTACTTATGTTCACAACTCAATTTCCTATCCTCTTTCCACCAGCATAACACACGCTCTGGCAGTACACTTGCTATCCCTCTCAGCAGGTCAGCAGCATTTAGCCGTTCCTTTGTTGCAAATGGAGCTAGAATATGGAATTCTCTCCCCCACAACATTAGAGCCATAAAATCCTTAAATTCTTTCAAGTTGTCTTGCCGTGAGCATCTCCTCGATGTGTGCCGCCAGTCCGAATGAATCTTGGTAGGGTGAATGTGTGTATGAATGTACGATGGTATTTCGTGTCATTCAACTTTTAATTTGTAACGATAGTTTTAAGACATGACTAAGAATATTTATAGAGTTTATGTTATTTTGTTTCATATTTTGTTTCTAGTTTGTAATGGTAGTTTTAAGATAAGATTATGAATATTGCTCTCAGATGTACGATGTTAATGAAGTGTGGTTAAGCGTAAGAGAGGACCATGAGTCCTAACTTCGCCACTACAAATAAAGGTAAATATAATAATAATAATAATAATAATAATAATAATAATAATAATAATAATATAAATTCCTTTCTTATACGAGTCACCTCCATAGTTTGGGAATAGCCCCTGTTTCATCGGCCTAGTGTCCTTTATGTTTTAATTGTTCTTATCTAGGAGCGCAGGCATTCGCCTCCTTTCATTTTGTGTTTGGGCCATTTATTTAACTGTTATTTCTTTTACACGAAGGCCCTATAGGTTGGGTACGAGATACCCTTCTTTCATGTTGTAAGCTGGACCATGGAAGGCCAAAAGACGTAAGATATGTTTGGTGTTGCCTTGAATAGGCTTGAAAACTGAGAGCCTCTTAGCTCTTTTTCCTAAGTAAGATTACTGAATGCCTTTTGAAAGGCTGGATATTGTATGTTGGGAGCAAACGCTCCATATATTGTGGGATTTCTGCCCTGGTATAAAATTGTACTCTTTTGTAATTCTTGAACTGGGAACTCAGAAGTTGTTAAACTAGGGGCTTGTAGCCCAAATTGGTTAAAGTTCTGAAATCTTGGATCTTCTACGTCTTGTGTTCAAATGGCTACGTTATTGTTGTTGATTTCTGAAATCCTAAAGAAATATAACCTTTGTTGAATTATTAAATCAATTCATGAAATTGTAGTTAGACCCATTCTCTCCGGCATCTTTTTTCACCTCTGCTGGTCTACGGGTAATCCCGGAACAAGCATAATCCCTTAACTACTACTAACCTAAATTTCCACGTGAAGTTCAAACTCTAATTTTGAAAACATTAGACCCTATAACACATACAGTAGAACCATTAGCAGTGACACAATTTATAGTTACCGGTTGTAGCTGAGGAAGTTTACAAGGGGACTAAGACATGTTCACGCTCGCATCCACGAGCTCACCGTTGATCTCAGCTGCAATACACTGACAATCAATATGACACACGACATCGTTAGACTGGTTACCCAGGTTAGTTGGGACAGGAGAAAAATACTGGATTGGTTGGGATTATTTGGGCAAGAACGCTTACTATGTTGTTTGGATCCACAAATTAAACAGGCGAAGTTGGGATTAGAGTAATTCTTACTTGCAGTGGGCTGTTTCAGGCTTGGGCACTTGTCCCGAAGATGATCCCTGGCACCACATGCGTAACATTTCTTAACTGGTTTACTAACTGGAGTTAACACTGGGTGGACAAGGTAACGGTGGAGGAATATTCGCCACACGACATGAATCCTCATACCGAACACACTCTGCAGCCTCCTGATCCTTAAGTGTTACACATGTAGGACCGCTGAACAAGTGGTTCACTAAGTTACTTTCAGGGATGGATTGCAATAATACTTGACGTCTTTTATGTAGTACGATAGCTTTTCCTTTAAGGATTGCCTCGTAAAATAACAACTCTGAATCAGGGACTGCTGGGCAGCCCAAGGGATATATTTGTTTAAAATATTATCATTCAAGATTTCGACAGTAACATTTTAACATCCCCTGACAAGCAGACCCTGAAGACACTCAACGATGTCAGCTCGAAAATAGATGCTGTTTCCAACAATTCGACACAGAACCTCAAAAATCGAATGGTCTCTTCGATGGAATCAACTGAGAAATCAGCCACACCCTTAAATAATTCTAAGACCAGGGGTGGTACAATGAACAAGTTACCGGGAGAGCATCCTAGAAACTTATTTTCATCTCGTCGAGACAAGGTACCAATCGGACTGGGGTTGGATGTAGTAAGATGTTGGACGCTACTCGCCCGGACGTCACCATCAACGAGGGTAAGCTTCTGGACATCAATAAATACCTCGAGTGCGTGGACATCACAAGACAAAGAAATGGTTTTAGTTAACAATTCCGAAACTACTTGACGATTATCAGGGCTAAGGTTTAAGGAAAGCAGATCCTTAATTCCATTCAAGTAGTGCCCTATCCTTGCTTTTTATTCTTTTTAATTGAGCCTTAGACGGTGTAATATCAACAAAAGGGGAACATAAATCAATCAGCTCATCAATATTTTCAGTGACAAGGACAATCGACTCACCGACTGACTGTTGATCCAACTCCGGTACATTAATTGGAAAGTGAGCTGGTTCACTGTGCCTCTCGATCCTGTCAGCATTGGTCCCCCAGCCTTCAAGGGCCCATATCTGCAACTCGTCGGCCAACTCAGCACGTCTCAGCAATTGCGGGTCAGTTACGGTGCGTACAGCCACCATTGTAGGGTACAAGGAACAATAATGCCAAAAAAATTAGTCGGGTCCACCTCAGCTCACAAATACATTTTTAAATATTTCATTTATTTTTGGTGTCATTTTGGGTACCTGTGTCGCATTTTTATGACTAGCTATTCAGCGTAGTTTCAACAAAGAAGCCACGCCCTAAAGCGACCAACCGGAACCACCCCATAACAATGATGAAGAATGATGTACTGAAGAGAACATCATAGGGAAATGCGCACATAAGAAACAAATATTAACACATCAAATATAAAGAAGGAAGCGAGGAAAAGTGCAAAAATCTACCCACAAAGTGGTGGGGATCACTAGGAATTGCGAAAGAATTCACCAAAATGTCACCAATATTCGATTTTTTCTAAATATATCATATTTACATTTCAAAAAATAAATATTTTAGGCCCTGATAAAATAAAATGAACTTGAAAGAATGAGAATCTTAAGAGCATACATAAGAGTTTGTAAAGTAAATAATTTAGATCTAAATAAAATTAGCATTATGGGGCTGAGAGCTAGACGCGTGTAAGTGTGCTCCGCAACTCACCTGCCTAAATCGCAAGACAGCTAGCAAATCGTAATCGCGAGTGAGTGTAATTCGAAAGTTTAGGATACCATCTCATCGTGTGTGCAACTATGACCCTCAAAGAAGTGAAGGAAAGAATTACAGGCTTCGAAAAGCAAATGGCTCAATTCCAAGCCCGCCTGGAGGAAGCAATGTCTGCTCCCACCGGCAGTGCTACCGACCCCAGCGATGTTCTGACTGTGCTTCAAGCGGACTTCCGAACTTTCAGAAATTCCATCTGTGCTGAACTCTCTGTTCTGAAAGACAATGTCGTAGATATCGAGAAACGACTGGAAATTCAGGAGGCTCGGAGTGACGAAGCGGAACAGTACAGTAGGCGTAATTGTCTCCTTCTGCATGGAGTGAGTGAGACGCCTAATGAGGATATCTATGGAAAGGTCGTTGAAACTTTCTGTGATAACCTGAAAATCGAACTGTCCGTGGACTCCATCGATCGCTGTCATCGACTGGGACGCCAGCGTAGATCGACTGTGGACGTAGTGACCGAGGGTAATCGTCCTATCGTAATAAAATTCCTCCTCTACCACCAGCGGGATCAAGTTTGGCGCGCTAAGCGGCAGCTGAAAGGCTCCAAACTACTTATAACTGAATCCCTCACTACGCTGAGAAGGGACATCTTGAATAAGGCACGAGACACTTTTGGACTGCGCAACACATACAGCCAAGACGGAAGGATAATCATTCACGTATCCGGCAAGAAATTCCAAGTGAACTCACTCGCGGAATTACAATCACTAATCAGGCAATATGGTGAAAGCAACATATGAACAATGTGCATTCTGTGTACTTTATTTATTTTTAATTTAGTGCATAGTTGTGAATGTGTGTGTGTGTGTGTGTGTGTGTGTGTGTGTGTGAGAATCAGCTGGCCACTGTATGTACGAGGAAATTAAGGTAAGCCGCATGTTTTACATTCCGTTAGCATGCTTGAGTTGAGAAGTGCTATTGAAAGTGCCCCTCCTTGCTCCCTCCCTCACTCCTCAGCATTCCACTGCAGGACAGACCCCCAACACTCTCCCTCCACAGCCCTTTCACCGGAACATACGTTTGGAAGGATACGACCTGCCACTGACCGTTCCTCAACCCTTTCTACTTCCTATTCTACCCATACCATTTTAGAGAAGGAACTGATGTCATTTAATCGCGCCCTGTTGTGTGCGTATGACAACAGCCAATCCATCGTTGCTCACCTCGACGAACTGAAGATGATATATGAAGACAGTCCTATTCATATTGTTGCTGTAAGCGAGAGTTGGCTCCATAGTTCGATTCCCGCAAGCATGGTTGACATATCGGGCTATGATATTCACAGACATGAACGGACGAACAGACGAGGTGGTGGGGTTGCCCTATATTGTAAATCAATGCTCAAGAGTAAAGTTGTTCACACGTCTACTCCTGCTGTAAAAGCGGCTCCTGAATATTTGTTTGTAGAGGTGCTTGTCAATTCTGTAAAAGTACTTGTAGGTGTAGTATATAGGCCTCCTGACGTAGTGCGAGACTTCCATGACTTAGAAGACAGCTTACTGAGACTGCTACCATCATACGAGCACGTGGTACTTTTTGGAGACTTTAACACCAATTTATTAACTCTGAACAACGACGCCTCACGACTACAAAATATTTTTAAATCCTGTGACATGACTATATTACCCCTTAAACCCACCCACCACGTCCATACTTCCACTATTTCCGCTGATACATTCATAGACCTATAAATAACAAATAACCCTCAAAAAATCCATCACCACGGTCAAGTATCTGTTCCTGACATATCTAAACATGACCTCATATACTTAGCATACTCTCTTCGCGTGCCGAAGTACCGACCGAAATATGTAACGTTTAGAGACTTTAAAAGGATGAATAATACAACTGAGACAAGATGCACAACTCTGCTCCTGGTATGACATAATGATGAAGAGTGACATTGACGAGAAAGTGGAAACATTTAATTCCCATTTACGTGAATTGTACAACAAACATGCACCAAAGCGTTCTGTGAGAGTAACACGTCCACCTTGCCCTTGGCTGACTGCTGATGTTAAGACTATGATGAAAGAACGAGACGCACTACACCGACGCTATAAGCAGACTCAACTAGCTGACGTACATGAGCAGTACCGTGTTCTTCGAAACCGAATTAAGCTTGTAATTCGTAATAAGAAATTTTATTATTTCCAGCATTTAAACAAAAACATTAACACTGGTTCCACATGGCGACAACTTCGGTCACTGGGTATTGGCAAACCACTTGCGAAGCATACTGATCCCGAGGTTTCCCTTGATGAGTTGAATACATATGTCTCCACGGAACGTCTCACTTCTGACACAACGACAGTACAAAACACCATTGACAATATATTAATGCAACAATCACCAGTCCGTCCTGTATTTGAATTTGATACCGTTACAGAACATGAAGTAAGAACGGAAGTTAAATCAATAAAATCTCACGCAACAGGAGCTGATGAAATTCCCATTTCATTTGTGACTTACATATTCGACATAATACTACCCATTTTTACGCATTTACTTAATACCTGTCTTACTTCAGGCAAAATCCCAATTAAATGGAAAGATGCACTCATTGTCCCTGTCCCAAAAATCTATCCTGCAAGCAATACATCTGACTACCGACCTGTCTGCATCCTCACAGCACTTTCTAAGGTTCTGGAGAAGATAATGCATAAACAAATTGTTAAATACTTGGAAAAACATTCTGTACTTGATTCCTTACAGCCTGGTTTTAAGAAAGGACACAGTACTGCACCTACACTAATAAAAATCACGGATGACATTAGACGGGCTATGGACGAACGAAAACTGACTATACTTATCCTTCTAGACTTAAGCAGTGCGTTTGACACTGTAAATATAGACATATTGTTAGCTAAGTTACAAAAACTTCACATGGCTCATTCTGCTATTCAGCTCTTGGGCTCATACCTCAAAAACAGACGACAGCGAGTTGTATCAAATATGAAGACTGCAGAATGGAGGACTACGCTATCTGGCGTTCCCCAAGGGTCTATTCTTGGACCTCTGTTATTCTTAATCTATATTAATGACATTTCTTCTCATCTGAACGACTGCAACTATCATCTTTATGCCGACGATCTTCAGATATACTCACACTTTAAGGTCCCCGACATTGACAAAGCAATCCACCATATGAACCCTACTTTAAATTCAATTAGCTCCTATGCTAAAGAGAACTGCCTATTAATTAACCCGAAGAAAACGCAAGCAATCATTATAGGACAATCTAGACTTTTAAATACGCTAAACATCATACAACAGCCTAACCTCATGCTCTGTGGAGAAGCTATACCTTTTCAGAAGTCTGTAAAAAACCTAGGCGTTGTCATGAATGACACATTAAACTGGAATGACCATATAACAAGTGTCTGCAGAAAAGTATATGCATCTCTGCACCCCCTAAAAATGAAACAATCCATTCATCCACACAGCATGAAAATAAAACTTATTCAAACCCTCATTTTCCCAATAATTTATTACTGTGATGTCGTATTAACCGATGCCACTGCAGAACAAACTATGAAACTTCAAAGGGCAATGAACTCTTGCATACGATTTATATTTTCTTTGAATTTTAGGACACATATTTCCCCTTATCATGAGAAGCTATCCTGGCTGAATATTGATCAACTAAGGAATTTACATACGGCGACACTAATTTTTCGAATTCTGAACGAATCTACGCCTGAATACCTATCCTCACATTTTAACTTCCTCTCATCTTTCCATGGACATAATACCAGATCGATTTCTACCCTTATGGTACCGGTTAATCTTTCATCTGTATACAGTCACTCTTTCCAAGTGTCTGGGGCAAGGCTATGGAACACACTCCCTGTCAGTGTACGTAATAGCACTTGAACATCTCATTTAAACGGTCTTGTCGAGATTTCCTCTTAAATACGTGACCAGCTTGTATGAATGTTAGTGTATGATTGCAAGCGTGATTTAGAACTATTGTTAGGTGATGTAGATGTAGATAGGTTAGATAATATTAATCATTAAAAATAACGATTATAATCTGTTATAATATTACTCCATAAATTTAGGTAGCTCCTAGGGTCTGCTGATGTTATTTTACCAAAGTATGTGATTATGTACTGTACGTAGTGGTTAAGTGCAAGAGAGGACCGTGAGCCCTAACTTCGCCACATACAAAGGCATAAAATAAATAAATAAATAAATAAATAAATAAATAAATAAATAAATAATATTCTTTGAAATAAAATCATTTCTTCATTTTAAAAGAAAATCCTCGTGCACCGGATGGCATTAAACCTCACAAGTTACAAGTAAATATCCTTTAAAAATATTAAAATTTTAATTAGAATAACAACAAATTGCTTAATAGAGGGCTTCCGACAGACAATAGTGGAAGGATCAACGCATCACAATAAATTGAAACCCCGCACAGAAATTAAAATAATTTCAACACATATAAATTATGTATTAAATCACCCAACATACTAGGCATGGAAATTAACGAAAACACAACCCGGAATAAATAATATAATGAGGCAGGACACACAACCACAAGAAAGAAGACACACGATCTCGCCCCAATACCACAAACAATACATAATTATATTCACAGCGGCACACACCAGCGGACGCTAATCAGACGAGATAATAATGCCTAATTTCAGTTGCGTAACTGCCACATGACGATAAGATAAGATAAGCAAATAAAAATCAGAAGAGTAAATAAGGCCCAAGCAAAGATCTCTCCACACTAGGGGTGTCCAAACCCTCAATTAAAACCCAAAATTTGCATTATTAAAGAATTACATCTTTGAAATTAATGTGGGTATTTCCATCTGATAAAGGCAGTAATGAAATAAAACCACCCGCAGTACTGCTGAAATATACAATCCTAATTCCTACACGTACCAAGAATTAATAATGTCTACGAAATATCATACTAATAATAATAATAATAATAATAATAATAATTTAAAAGGGTGGTGTTTAGTGCAAACGTAGTACTTAGGTCGGAACACGAGTAACAGGGGTCCGAAACACACGAAATGATGCACGAATAAATTATTTGAGAATCACAACGTCAAAAAACACTATAAAGTACTCCATATAAACACAGGAATAACAGCAATGAATATGAAATTTACCAACAGTAACCGCACACGTATCAAAGAAACTAAGGGGAAACACACGCAGATACACGAGAAATTAGAATGAATCAAAGGGAAACACAAAATTTAAACTAAGACAGTGGAGAATTTAAAGTTACCTAAACGCAATAATGCCCTTCGCCGTTGTACACAGTACTCACTTCAAGTTTGAACGCCATCACCAAACAGTGACACAATTTCAACTACAATAAACACACTCATATAATACACACCAAGAAAATAATATTCACAGTAATAAATCCTAAATGCGAACGTTCATGGTGACAAATTATGCCCAGGTAACGCCTCGTGTTTCATCTAATTACTACGGCACTCACAAGTAAGAATTAAAAACTTTACAAAATTAATTCTAATGTAAACTAAGACACTTTAAAACACATTTTGTCCTCCTCGCTTGGCGAAGTAAACCCTCCTTAATTACCCTACACCGACCGATTCAGTTATAATATCAGAAGCAGTACACCAGTTGGCCATGGCTGCGATCAGCGTCTATACTGGAGCACTTCCAACAGCCGATAGATACACTGCACACTTCGCCACAAGGCGCGACACCGTCTAGCACCGCTACACGCTCTGGCGGAGACCGCCAAAACACACACCGTAGTTGGGAAGTACGCTCACAAATAGTATAGGAATATGCCTTGCTGTCCTCGGTTCTATCATACATGCCAGATAAAACTTGCAGGATAAGTCGTTGCAGTCATGTCTTAATAGCCATAGATACAATTCGTTGTTTACAAGCAGATTAAATGTCAAATGTGCCCATCAGATTCCATCAGATACTTAGCTTAGTGTTGAATTCAAGTCTAATATAATAAAGGAAATACCACAGCTCAGTATCCAGGCACTACGCTGCGAATACAAGGTCCAATAGTAGAATGCAATAATTCACCAAAGATTACTAGTGCCGCTAAGAGACACATGTCGTGCAGACAGTTGATAGTCCAAATTATATCACATAATTAGCGTATTTTGCTTAATAACGCCTCAGGTCAGCTCAAAGCTTTGCGTCCCCATCCGACGGACGAATAACCATGAACAGCGTTATATCCTTTCACTCCATCTGAACCCTGCGTAGAGTTTTAAAATTGAATGCAGGCTTTTTGCACTCAATCTAATGACTAGAAATTATATACCACCACCTTCTGTTCTCAGACTTGACACCTCAAGGATATTGGCCACCAAGGATCTTTCGTTATCTATGTACTAATTATGATCACCGAGATGAAGGGTTTATACGTCGCATTCGAAAATTGCGTTAATCATGGAACAGTGCATCCGATCAAGAAAGGTATTCTAGAATTAACCGAACAAAAAATAACTTCACAAGAACAAAGGGAGTCACCTTTCCCCAGCTTGAAGTATATTGCTCAGCTCAGACAGCATTTGATAATGAAGAAGCTGTTTGTTCATTGAACTACAAAATTTTTAAATTCTTTATACATCCTACTGCCTTGCCACCACACAAGCTGATTTTGTAAGTTGTGCATACTATGCTTTTACGTAATCTACATCCACCTATGTTATACAAAGGGACGCCAATGGTAGTGAACATTTTGAAGCACTCTGTGATTTAACTGGCTGTAACACAATGGAAGTAATTCCTATGATACCTTCATATTTGCCTTCGGATTTCACACAGGTCCAGGTCCCGGTAAGCGTCTGCCTTGGCATGACAAATTACAAACACATTGTCAGTCGCCTTAGCGCGGCTGGAGTTGATCTCCGTGGAGAGTGTTCTGCTCATGCGCAGCTTTGCGTATCCCTGTCACACGTTATATCAAAACAAAATCTTTTCATATCCTTTGCTGGTGGAAAATGATTCATATCTTATAAAGGAAAACTTATCAGTCCTCTGTTAAAAGTAACTTGATGCCTTAAATTCGTAGTAGCTGCTTATGTGCCAACCCGGGCGGCTGACTAGTGGGAAGAATAGAGTGTTTTCAGTGCATTGCTCAGAATGTAAAAGAAAGGAAACGTTTTTCCTTATCAGTTGGGTCCACTGTAAGGAGGTCATGCAATATTTAATTTTCCGTCTTCTGTCTGTGTCTATGTATGCACGACTATCACAAGAAAATGTGTGAACAGAATTAAATCACCATCGGTATGCGACATCGGGGAATAGTGAAAACATGTAGATAAATCATGCGCGTGCAGCATAAGGATACTACGCTACTTCAATCTTTCCATCCTTCCCGATGTAAGAGAATGACAAGCTTTCCTTTGATGATACTATTTACAGCAAAAATCTATGTCGCCATACATAAGAAATATTTTGTCCTAACACTAAAAAGAACCAACCTTAAGTTCGTCCTAGCTCCCTTGCCACCCGTAGAATATTATAACGGACAGTACAAATCCATAAATCCATAAAGAACGTCATTGACTTCAAAATCATCTTACCCAATGGCCTGATGGGCTCATATATCATGTTCTTAATCTTTCCCTAATTACCAAAGGGCTTAACTAACTAGTATTTATATAATTAATTCCTAACTTTCTGCGTAAAAGTCACTAATCCTACCACATGCTAACAACTCATTCTCTCTCCATCAAGACTCGGCTATGCCATTTAGCCAAGCATAGCTGCTCCTCTCGCACTGGTGTCTCCACGTAGGTAGGTCCATCACAGGCATCCTCTTGAGGCTCCTCTTGAAGTTCGCGTCCAAACGGTCTTTAAACTCGGTTCCCGAATTACTGGAATGAAATATTCAGTTATTTAACTGCACAGCACCACCATTTTAAAAACGCCGTATCTTGCGGATACCAGACAGGTTAGAAGAGAACTAAAGTTAAAAGGCATAATTTCTACTGTTAAAAACACGCAAGGAGGTGTGTGCAGGCTTACTTTACTGTACATGAGTTCGTAGCCTATTTTTGTCGAGCTAAACAGATATTTTAACTCAACCACACATGTCCTTCGGAAACACAGAGATAATTTCAGTTCGTAGATTAAATCCTACTACCGATCAACATCGTACTATGAGCCGACACTTACCACTTCTGTGAAGAAGTCTATGCAAATGGCAAATTTTATGGTCGATCAATTATAAATTCAAGACAGCACTATAACAAAATCAAATCTGACCTCGCGATGAAATTGTTATTCACTTTTCTACAGCTCTGAATGGAGTTAGCGCTATCGCTCAAAAGTTATCATAGTCTTTGTTCAGACAAAGGTTTATGGCGCAATAATCAAGACAGACAAGCACCGGCAGCAAACTTACAATCGAATTAGACGCCTCCTTTCAAATCTTTCAGCTCTTATAGGGAGCAAGAAGTGAAACCACGCCGAGTGATGCAGCTGCTTGACTGCTTCCCACGGTGGTTTTATTAACGTGGAATTATCGAATTTATCATGTATTTATGGCCTTAGACATATCATTATGTTCACAAAATTCTGGGGAATATTTTGATCGTTTTATTATCCTGATAAACCCTCAGAGACATGAGATATCACTCGACTCCCGTGACGTGGTAAACCTGTCTCTTCCTGCTTTAAATGCTGTTGAGGTGGCATAGTACTTCCCAAACATAATTCTTATCTCTCTTTCCTGTTTCACTCATACCTGGTCACACGGCCTCCTTCTATACAGCTTCCCGCTCATATACTTGGCGTCATATTACAATTGCGTTAAATACCGCATATTAAGTCATGAACAGTACGATTCAGTAGTAAACAAATGAGAGTCATTCCGCGAGCAGCTGAATGTAGTGAGTCAACTATAGATAGTCTTTCTCTCCCGGCTGGGCGTTCACCCCTCCGGAGCCCTTGTAACTCGAATTTCATAAAATAGAGAATTAGTAGTATAGGTATTTTTACGAAGAACGTTTTTGTTCAGAAACGAAGTTACGTTTTATTTCGCGGCCGAGAAAACTGAAAAATGTTAATATCGAATATGCCCCATTTCAAAGCCGCACAAACAAATCGTTTTAAACCACCATTCTTGTATGCCCTTTACGCACTTACGCAATATATCCGTCTCCAGCTTAAATGGACTCGCCTGGACGTTTATGAGTAAGTCAGATACAGATATCACGACATGAGGGCTAGAAACCAGTTTGATATACCCTAATGCAGGTTATAGAAAACAAAGGCAAAGGGTACATTTCTTCTTAACATATTTAAAACTAAAGTGAGACTGCTGCAACCGAAATGAAATATACATGTAAGTAGAGGACCAGTGGGGATTCTGGACAATTGCATCAGCGTATTTTTGCTGAGTCAGCACCAGAGGTCATAGACCTCTAGTAGTATACCTAGGCGGATTCTGACTCCAAGGTTATTGGCCCCTAGTATAGTACTATGGGTAAGCCGATTCGCGGATATTGCGTAAAAGAGCAAGCCTAACCTAACATCCGCCAACTTGGAGGGGCCTAAGATCAGTTTTATGGCTACATGCCCTTTTCTACGCCTAAGAGAGCGAGCCTAACCTAACAGCCGCCATCTCGGAGGGGCCTAACCTCAGTTTTACGGGGAGATGCCATTCGTGACGTGGACAGTCGCCATCTTGGTGGGGCCTAACTTCATTCTTACAACTAGTTGCACTTGCCGACCTCGAAAGCCGCCATCTTGAAGGGGACAACCTCAATTTTATGGTCAGATGCCCTTCCCGACGTGGACAGTCGCTATCTCGGAGGGACCGAACCTCACTTTAACGGCTTGATGCCCTTCCCGACGCCATCTTGAATAGTAGGCCAATGTGGATTCTCGTGACATCATCTTAAAGGGTAGGGAATGTGAATAAGAGAGCACACCTAACCACGTGGAGGAGGCTAACTATACTGGGCCCTAGCTTTACGGCTAGATGCCCTTCCCGACGTGAATTGCACAAGTCAGCTGTTATACATAGGCTCTTATTAGACTAACTCCTAGAACTTGGGTCAGAGGTTACTGTGCAAGATGGCAGCTATACATAGACTCTTGTGAAGAAAGCTGGTCTAGAGGAGACATAGGATTTAAGGAGACGGCCAAGGGGCGCTTGCGCAAGATGGCGGATATACACATGCTCTTATGTAAAAAGCTAGCCTAGAGGCTAGTGTGCAAGATGGTGGCTATACATAGGCTCTTATGGAGAAAGATGGGTCAGGGGAGATCTATGATTTAAGGAGTCAGCCTAGGGTCGCTTGCGCAAGATGGCGGCTATACACAGGATCGTATGGAGAAAGCTAGCCTAGAGGCTACAGCACAATATGGCGGCTATACATAGGCTCTTATGGAGAAATATGGGTCAGGGAAGACATTGGACTTAAGGAGACGTCCTAGGGGCGCTTGCGCAAGATGACGGCTATACATAGGCTCTTATGGAGAAAGGTAGCCCAGGAGCTACTGCGCTAGATGGCGGCTATACATAGGCTCTTACGACCTCCTCCTCCTTCGACGGGAACAGCCGCCCTCCTCTTCCTCCTTCTCTGATGTGCAGGCGTGGTACGCTTCCCTTCTCGACACGACCCTTCCCCGACATAGTTAACTACCCTTCTCGACATGACCCCTTCCTGGCATAGCAAGCTACCCTTCCCAACACTATTTTGGAGAGAGGATCAAACAAACCAGCATTCGACAAAAGGGCTTCCTCCTCCTGGCGAAAGGGAAAAAGGGAACCTTCTCCTAGCAAAAGGGCCCCTCCTGGCGAAAGGGCCAAAGGGCACCTCCTCCTGGCAAAAGGGCAGCTCCTCCTTACAGCTACTGAGGTTACCTCAATCCCTTCTACTAAGGACAGATCCCTTCCTCCACCAATAGAATTGAACAAAAATTAGTGCAGATATACTTACGTTATTAAATCTGGTGAAGCGTTGTCCTCTTGTTCTTGTTGCATAAGTTTTTACCCTTTTCGATTGAGAAGGGAGCGGGAGGAAGAGGAGACGGTGAGGAGAATGTAATACTTTTTAGATTCAAATCAGCATGCAAAAATATTGTACGATAAGGAAATGCTGTATCCGACAACAAAACATGTTCAATCTAGTTACAGAATGCAATTGCGAAAATATAGAATTGACATGCTAATGCTGTATGTCTTCATCTAATAAGACAAAACATGTTGACTATTGATCAGGAAAACTTTTGTCGCTACTGTGCTGTATGTCTCTATTCGACAAGGTGTTCTAAATGCAAGACATCTGTTGTAGGTGTCGGCATCCACTATAGTGTTCGATTCTAGTCTTGCAAACATTACATTAGGCCATGAAATGACTAATGTTTAAATCTATATTCATAAAATATTTAAATCAATCAGTGTTCTAAACACAAAACACTTGTTGCAGGTGTTCTCATCCACCATAGTGTTCGATTCTAGTATTGTGAAATTACATTAGGCCATGAAATAACTCTAGTGTTTATATCTATATTCATAAAATATTTCAATCAGTCATTCAGTGCTCTAAACACAAAACACCTGTTGTAAGTCTCGGCAGTCAGTCCTACTATGTGGTTTTTCAAGACGCTAAGGGTTCGATTCGTAGAATTAAATCCTTCGAGATTACATTAATTCAAAACACCTGTCGACTAAAAAGAGTGTCGCGTGAGTAGCCGACCCTGTAATCAAGGTAAGTTAACAATATATATTTCCGATCCCTCTCACAGCTCACTTTATCTGCATGATGGTAGTGATTATTGATCTAAGAGGAAGTACACTTCTATTCCTCTCCCTTGTGAACAAACTTTGAATCCCATAATTTTTATGGTGTTAGAACAAGGTTTGAATCTACAATTTTTCTCTTCAACACAATATGACGTAGGACAAAGGTATACTCTGTTAAGTAGTAACTGAAATCATTTTATCTGCAGTGATTAAGAATAAGTACGTCGATTGGAGATATACAACATTTGCAATTCTATGTGTGCGCACTGATTGCATAAAAGTGCGTTTGTATAAACGGAGAGATTAGTCTCATGGTGTTTTGCGTTATAATTTTTTCTGTTTTGAACACTAATAGCATATATGTTTTGTCAATCTATTCTAGTCTGTGCTAATTGTAATTTGTCCATTCCAATAGAGGCATACAGCACAGTAGCGAAAAAAATGTTTCTGTTCAATAGTCAATATGTTGTGTGTGTCGTATGAAGACATACAGCATTAGCATGTCGATTCTATACTTCCACATTTGCTTTCCCGTTGCTTACCCTACAAAATTTTTGCATGCTGATTGCAGTCGAAAAAAGTATTACCCTCTCCTTACCGTCTCCTCCTCCTATCGTTTCCTCCTCAATCGAAAAGTGTAAATTCTTATGGGACAAGAACAAGAGGACAACGCTATATAAATTTAATGACGTAAGTATATCTGGACTAATTTTTGTTCGATTCTATTTGCGGAGGAAGGCATATGTCCGTAGGAGGAGGGATTGAGCTAACCTCAGTAACTGTGAGGAGGAGGAGTTGCCCTTTTGCCAGGAGGAGGAGCCCTTTGTCCTTTTGCAAGGAGGAGGTGCCCTTTTGTCTCGAGTAGGAAGCACTTTTGTCAAATGCTTCCTTGCTTAATCTGCTCTCCAATATAGTGTCGGGAAGTGTAGCTTGCTATGTCGTTAATGGGTCATCTCGAGAAGGGTAGCTAACTTTGTCGAGGGAGGGTCGTATCTGGAAGGGCGGCATGCCACGCCTGCACATCAGAGGAGGAGGACGCCAGCTGTGTCCCTTCGAAGGAGGAGGGGGCCGTAAGAGCCTATGTATAGCCGCCGTCTTGCTCAGTAGCCCCTGGGCTATCGTTCTCCATAAGAGCCTTTGTATAGCCTTCATCTTGCGCAGCAGCCTCAGCCGTCTACTTAAATGCTATATCTCCTCTCGACCAGATTTCTCCATAAGAGCCTATATATAGCCGCCATCTTGCGCAGCAGCCTCAGCCGTCTACTTAAATGCTGTATCTCCTCTCGACCAGATTTCTCCATAAGAGTCTATGTATAGCCGCCATCATGTGCAGTAGCACCTGGGCCAGACTTCTTCATAAGAACCTGTGTATAGCCGCCATCTTGCGCAAGCGCCCTATTCCGTCACATAAGAGCCTATGTACAGCCGCCCTTCCGCCCTTTTGCACAGTAACCACCGACTTAGGTTCTAGTAGTTAGTCTCATAAGAGCCTGTGTATAGTCGCTATCTAGCGCAATTCACGTCGGGAAGGGCATCTGGCCCCAAAACTAGGAACCTGTGTAGCATGAGGTTAGGTGTGCTCTCTAATGGGAATCCCTATTGCTCTACTACTTAAGATGGCGTCGCGAGAATCCGCATTGGCCTACTACTCAAGATGGCGTCGGGAAGGGCATCAAGCCGTTAAAGTCAGGTTCGGTCCCTCGAAGATGGCGGCTGTCCACGTCAGGAAGGGCACCTTGTTATAAAACGGAAGTTAGACCCCTCCAAGATGGCGGCTGTGAGGTTATGCTGTTTCTCTTAGGCTTCGGGAAGGGCATCTAGCCATAAAACAGGTTAGGCCCCTCCAGAATGGTGGATGTGAGGTTAGGCTTGCTCTCTTATGCGAAGTCTGCGAATCGGTTTAGCCATTCTACTATACTATGGGTCAATGACCTCGGGTGCTGACTCAGCAAAAGAAATGCTGAAGCAAGTGTCCAGAATCCCCACTGCTCCTCTATTTATGTATATAATAACAGACATTCAAGAATGTCAATAATATATTCAACACTTGATGACAAAGAAACATTGATTGATTGATTTGTCACTTATTATGATTAACAATCGAGTGGCTTAATTTTATGCTATTTTTAAATTTATTATTATTATTGTTATTATTATTATTATTATTATTATTATTATTATTATTATTATTATTATTATTATTATTATTATTATTATTATTATTATTATTATTATTAAGTAAAAAAGCGATGAAATAAAATATTCCACTGTACGGTCTTCGAGCAACACCACCTAGTTATAAGGCCTCTTTACTGTTCCGGATGTCTACCGTGACGTCAGCACAGGGAGACACGCTTCAACCTTCTCAGTGTTAAGAAAGCAATGGGTGTGGCCATGCGACGGTGAAACTGAGTAGAAGTGTTTTCATTCTTTTAATGTTACCAGTTGAGAATCGTAGTGTACGATGGTGCTGAAGTGTTGTGTGCCCAACTCTAAGGGGAACTACGACAATGGTAACGAGTTGCATGTTCCCGAAGGAGGAGCCTATGCAACAGAGATGGTTACGTGCAATTCCAAGACAAGATTACCGAGTTCCTAATTACTCAGTAGTGAGCAGCTGTTACTTTCTCACATAAGCATAATGACGTACTGAACTACATCCAGCAACTGGTGATATGTAGGTATATTTACTCTCGTAAGATATGAGGTTATGTTAGGTTACCATCAAGGGATAGTGATTATTATTATTATTATTATTATTATTATTATTATTATTATTATTATTATTATTATTATTATTATTATTATTATTATTATTATTATTATTATTATTATTATTATTATTATTATTATCATCATTGTACCGGGAGGTACACCTCAACGCCGCGCATTCTAAACCAGCGCCTAAATGAACTCCTCTATTGGTAAAAATGTGAAACTGAAACTACACCAACTTGGAACTTTAATCAGAAGAGGACACCACCGAAATATTATGCAATTTTGTTATTGTGCAGTAGCCTAACCTGAGTGAATTTCTCCTTGTTTTGTTTACCATTCATCAAGAAGTGTGGACATCTTTCCACAGTGGACACCACTAAAAACTATGATCATGCACACTGGTGCGAAGTGAAAGAACCTAAAATTTTAAGAAGTTTTGTATTTCTAGGTTTTTGTAACTGATTGATGCTCATTTATTTTTGGATTGGTACTTCTTCCTTTTCCTTCCACCAGTTTTGAATGTAGCTAATCATAAATTTTTGTAATTAATTTCCGACCAATCCCATATTTCTTCTTCACCTTGCATCTGCCAATAAAATTTAAGAGGGCGTGTCTTGATTAATCTTGAATGATCTCGATCCTTCCCTGAGGGTTTTTAAACTGCTGCTTTTCACGTATCTTGGTCAATTGATCGATGTCTATCTGAGTGTGTGTGTTAAGCAGGAGGCGGGCGGCCGGTTTCGTCGGCAGCTATAACATCTACAAGGTAATGGCCACATAACTTTATTCTTTCTTGCTACCTTCGCAGTTTATCGCGAGGGAAAGGTCCGAATCTTTAACTATGTAACCAACTTTTCTAAAATGTAAATCTTCTTTCGGCTAATGTAAAATCTTCTAAAAATCTTTAACTGTGAATCGGGGATAGAGAGTGATGTACCCTCTCGAGCTACCCTTCATCTTGGTTTGAGGTGACTATGTTTTGTAACGGTTTTCTGCCTGCAATGTATTAAAGTAAATTCTATACGAGTCACCTCCGTACTTTAGTAATAGCACAAGTTTCGTCCGGCCTAGAGCCCCTTAGGATTTTAAGTTCTCACTATCTTGTAGCGCAGTGTAAGCCTCCATTCAGTTTGTGTTTCGAGCCATTTAATTATCCTGTTCGATTCCACATGGGCCCTAGAGGTATCCCTGTTTCAGATTGTAAGTCGGGCGATGGAAGGCCAGAGAGTGTAAGATTTATGATGATGCCTCGAGGAGGCTGATAGAATCGGAGTGCCGGTTAGCTCTTTTTCAAGTTTTGTAATTGTAAAGAGTGCCTCTAGAAGGCTAGAAATTGTATTTTGGGGAGCAAGTGCTCCATGAATTAGGCGATTTTTGCCCTTAAACAAATAATTCTTTTTCCATGTGTAATATTGGAAAAATTGGGGCTTGAAGCCCAAAGTGCTTGGTTCTGAATCATGGATTTTTCCTAATCTGGTTTCTAGTTTGGTATTGTACCTAATTGTTATTTTTCCCCTGTGGAAATTTGTTAATTTTGCTTTTCTTATAATGAAAAAATATAACCTTTGTTAAAGTTTTAATCAATTCTTCACATTGTATTTAGACCCATTCACCCCTCTACCTTCTTTCACCTCTGCGTTCCACGGGAACCCCGGAACAATTATTATTGTCGTACCGGGAGGTACACCTCAGCCCCGCATATTTGAGAGAAGCGCCTTAAGGAACTATGTATCGAACAAAACTTAAAACAGCTAATGCATAAAGTTGGGACACTGATCAGAAAATGTCACTACTAAACAACAGAGTAATATGTTATGTTAAAGTCCTTAAACTGACTGGATTTCTTTGTTTTGTTTTGGTGTACATCAAGAAATTATCTCTTTTCTGCTCTACAAAAACCTGACGTCATGCAGTCTGGTGCAAGGTGGAAAAATCAGTGATTTTAAGAAGTTTTGTGTTAATTGGTTTTCTCAACTGAATTAACTTTCATTTATTTTGATACTTCAAGGATTTTAACGCTTCATTCTCCTCCCGCCAGCTTTGATTCTGGCCAATAACAAATTTTTTGTATTTATTTCTGAGCCAATCATAGGTTTCTTGTAATTTTTTGTTTAGCCAATAAAATTGAGAGGGTTTGTCCGGATTTAGTCCAGAGCCTTCTCGAAACCTTCTTTCGGGTATAAAAGCTGCGAATTTTTCAAGTTACCTTGTCTTATTGATCGTCGAATTTCTGAGTGTGTGTGTTAAGACAGGAGGTGGGGTGTCTCATTCTTCGGTAGGCAGAATATCAGCCCAGGTAATTGCCACTAGTTTTCTATCTCTGTAGCTATCTCCGCAAACTGACCTCAGGGAAGGTTCTGATCTTTAACTACCTAACCGTCTGTTTTCGAAAATGTAAACGGCTTCTTTACATGCAAAATTTCATAAAGACTTAAACTGTCATTCGGACATGGAGAGCGCGTAATCCTCTCGAATTCCCCTTCATTTTGTCTTGAGGTGTCTACGATTTTATAACTGTTTCTCTTCCTATAAAGCATTAATTAATCTTTCTTTCTAGTCACCTCAGTAGTGGGGGATTAGCCTCTGCATCATCGGGCCACAAGCCCAAGTAGGGTTTTAAACTCGGTTTTCAAGGAGCGCAAGTCTACGCCTCCATAAATTTTGAGTTTGCGCCAGTAGTGTAACCCGTTCTTCCTTTTCACGAAGGCCCAGTAGTATGGGTACTAGATACCCCTGTGTAAAGATATTGTAAATTGTAGGTTGTGCCCAGAGAGGCCTTAATTGAAAGGTATTATGTAAAGTTACCTTGAGTACGCTGCAAGAAATTGGGAGCCAGTCTCCTTGATTGAATTCGGAGAGCATGTAAGCCCTTTTCTGGTATTTGTGTAATGTTGAGTGGTGCCTTTGAAAAGGCCGTAAATTGTTACTGTTGAAGCCAAGTACTTCTGAAAATTGTGTACTGGGAGATATCTCCCCTTATCAAACCTAGCGCAATATTAGCGACGTTGTGAACTTGTAAATTCGGAGCTTGAAGCTCAAAAACATGTATATTACCTATCTTGGGTTTTCTATTCTAGGGTCAAAATTGTCATTGTACCTGATACATTGTTGTTTTCACTCAGTGAAGAATTTTGTTGGTTAACAGTTGATTTTCTGAAAAGAAATATAACCTTTATTTTAAAATTTAAATTTAATCTTTGACTTTCGAAGATAGACTCATTCCACCCCGCACCTTCTTTCACATCTCTGCGTTCCACAGATAATCCCGGAACATTTATTATTATAATTATTACACGAATTAGATTTATTGTACGCATTCAACTGCATGTAGCAGCTGTTGATATGTAAGCCTATTTATGCTGTATATGCATGAAGTTGGTTCACAATGGTACGGTATTATACCGGGAAAAGACGGCGAATAAGGAATAAGGACTTGAGAGTCAATAAAGGGATGAAAGGTCCTTATGACCAGGTACAGGGAGAGGTATACGCTGAACAAAATAATATTTAATTTTTAGGACAAAATGTATTCATTTCCTTGAGTTTGACTTGATTTTCCCTATTATTTACTTGATCAGCAAAAAAATATTAAACGGACTCACTTTCGTCTTGGGGTTACTATCAAATCAAATATAATGAATGTTTGTCATTCGGAAATAAATTTTCTTTCAACATATCATTTTTCCTTCAAAAGTTCAAGTTATTTCTTGAACTCGTTTGAAACATAAGAAAATAATTCAATTCAAATTTTCTTTCCCTCGGAATATGGGAATTTTTCCTAAAGTCTCTTCTAAAAACCTAACACTTGAAATTATTAAAGTCTCTGCTAGAGTTTCTTTAAATGTATAACACTTAAAACTTCACAAAATATCTCAAAATAATTCATTTTTTACAAAGTTCGGTCTTGTTATTCCTTCACGAATTGTAGTTTGAACACTGCGATAATACTGTTGGAATACTACGATTTAAGAGTGATTAAGTTGTTTGTTGAACTACTATCAAGAGTCACTGATTCTAATATTCTACCAATGAAATTTGGTTTTGTGGAATTTTAAAAAGAGTCTGGAAAACTCTCATATCACCTGTAATCTGGAATTCACGATTGGATTTTAAGGATATGCGGTTCAGCGAACCACATGCCGACGTTCTTGGCAGCCGGTGTCGTGATGTCTTCACCCATGGTACCGGTACCACGTCCAAATCCTTCACTGAGACCACGTCCCATGTCCCTCGATGAAACCACATATCCAATGCCAAGTTGAAACCACGTCTCTAATTCCACGTTGGCTGGTAGATATGATTATAATAGGAACTCGTCAGATTTTACGCGTCTGTGTTGGGTTTAAAAATACGAAAATGTTCAACTGACTAGTAATGATTATAGAGTGTCCTATCTAACCTATTTCAGATTTGTATGAAACAGATGACGAACACAGTATCATGCTAAGTGCACACGTACAAAGTCTTGCAGTAAATTGTTAATAATCACTGCTCTGGAAATAGCAATTTAGTATAGCACAGTGAGAATATTTAGAACTGTCTTCACACGTAAATCACTGTTTATTCAGAATGACGAAATGTTAGATCTTGTGAATATTTACAAGTATTGTCACACGAAGGTCACAGTCTATTCAAAATGATGAAATGTTTTTGTGAAAGTTTTTATGTATTGATTGCGGTAGCGTAGCATGAAATAGAGTACAACTTCACGCATTTGCGACGAAAGGTTAAATATGCCGATAGTTCAGAATCGTCATTAGACATGTATTTTAAAACACTATTATGAGATAGTCTGTTGCATTAAACGAAACACTCACAAGAAGAATGTCCGTAACTTGCACAAGTTCATCAGCTGTAAACGTTTTAATTTATTCTGCTTCGAGGAATATTACAAGTTTCACTCGAGTCAAAGTCCAAGATGTAGAGTAAATTATGATTACAGTACTGTACACTGACTATAAGTTTGAAGATAATTGATGCATAGTACCGCCACGCGATAACAAAGTTCGAATCTCGACGTGTATATCCGCCTACTGTGAGTTGAGAACTGCTCTTTTATACTGGGTAGCTGTATGAGCTTTCCTCCCCTTGTGACAAAACTACATTTCTTTACGGTGGAATAACTTTTAACTCCGTGAGCCGATCTTACACATATTGACGTTTAAAACACGGTGTTATCTGCACGAGATAGAAGTTAGTAAAAATCATTTCTCGTATGTTCAAGAGCTATCATGATTTGTTCCCGGGATCACCAACGTGGACGTAGATAGCCGTGTTGCAGGCCATCAATGGTTCCTGGTACAGTATCTCAAAGCCAGTGATGTTTTGTGGGAACTAACTGGTACTGATTCCATGACAGAAAAATCTTTAACTGCTCCTTTTCCAAGACCACGACTGTCAGTGAATGCAGTGCCCTGTATCTTTCCCAACTGCCCATCATATTTATCTTCACATTCTGCCAGTTCAAAAGAAGAACTGGGCAACAAGAGAAGTACAATAAAGAGAGAATTAATAAACAGACCAATTGAAGATAGTATCAACAGCCATGCCTCATACACAGACAGAATTTCAATTCACAATCTAATACAGCTGAAAAGTAAAATAAACATGTTCTTTTTATCTGATGGTTGGTGTACTTGTTTTTTCCTTGCTATTTGCTTTACGTCGCACCGACACATATGTCTTATGGCGACGATGGGATAGGAAAGGTCTAGGAAGTGGAAGGATGCGGCCGTGGTCTTAATTAAGGTACACTGGATACTGGATACTGGCCGCACTTAAGCGACTGCAGCTATCGAGCTCGGTAGGTTGGTGTACTGTGGTGAAGGAAATGCAAGTAATTTTTCTGTACCTCAATGCATTAAAGCAGCCGCTTTGTATAGCATGTACAATCATTCAAGGGGATATGACCTCAAAAGTCTAGTCTAAAGGGGTTTTATTGCAGAGAAAATTTTCAAACGTAGACAAAATAACAAACACAAATGAAGTACCTACAATTCTTAGTTACGAAATTCCATAGCTACACTAGAGGGAACGAGTGTGAAACTGTGCATAAAAATACAACAAATAAGTTAATTCTAGGCCCACACTGAGGAAGATGACCCCATATTTAATTTAAACAAATCACATTTAAAACTTTTCTTAGTGCCTGAACACAAACAGGATTATGATAATGATTTCCTTGTGATGAGTTCAATATTCTCCTCATTCTTACAAATTTATGAGACTTACAAGTAATATAATTTTGTCACATGCCAATACTTTGAAAAGAGTATGTTTCAGTCTCAATGGTAGCCCAATATTAGAATAGAAGCCTACATACATTCTGGAATACATCAAACGGAAAGTTTAAGGTTTTCAACAGAATGACAGATTTTTAACATTGATGGTAGAAGAAATTCCCATTAAAACATACAAGGACTTCAAGGTAAGAAGTATTGCAGGCCCTTGAGATAATATTACCAATGTTGCTACATCAGCACATGTATATTTTATGACCCAGAGCATTTTATCATCAAAGAAGGAAGTAGTTCATATTCTCCCTCTGTCTAAGTTAGCAGGTGATGATAACACTCTATCATGTCAAAGTTTTGGAATCTATGGGATTTATTATTATGGCTGTTGTGACTGACAATAATGCTGTCAAAACCAAGGCAATGTCAAAATTTTCAAATACACCTCAAATTAAAACTGAGAATTTTAATCCTGGAAATCCCAATCAGTCTCTTTTTTATCTCATTGACACTGTGTATTTACTTACACGCATCAGAAATAATTGGCTCAACCAGAAAACTAATGGTTTGTAATTGGTGTATTCAAACTTTGGTGATTTTACTAAAGTTAATGTTGCATCTTTCAAAGCTATAACGGACTTGTATGAGGTTGAAGGAAATTGCCCTGTGCAGAATGGGTATGGTTTGACTGTCTATGACCTTCAAGTTTTGAAAGACAAAATATGAAATATGTTGTATACAAGGAACTTGGTATACAGTAACACAACATAAAGTTTATTGCTTCAATAGTTTTATACAGTATTTACAAGAGATATAACGAAACTTTTCTTGAAGCTTGATTAATTGCACACATTTAAAGCTGGTATTAAATGATAGACTGAAGGTCTGTTGCATATATACATTTATACCATGTGAGAGTCCTATATACATTTAATCCTATCTTGAGATAGTCTGTTCCACTGAGAAAATGTCCCGATAGTCGAAAGCTATCAGCTGTGTAATAAGAAGTGTAACTTGTAGAGAGAGGCAGAATGCTACTATTAGGCTTAGACTTGTAAGGAACTCGCATTAATATTCTTAATTAGCAGAATGCTAAGTTTGACGTCGGAGCACTGGTGAGGACTTGAGGGAGTAGCAGAATGCTTGACTCGGGGCTCGACGTGGCTACGGGAATCAGAATTATGTCCAGAGGTGAGACCTCACGGCCAGAAATCAGTCCACCTATTCAAAACACATTTTTAAGAGGATGCCTTCGTGTCTGACTTGCGGTGTGGTCTGGTCGTTGGACACTGGGGTAGTCCTGAAAAAGCGAGGAATGTCGCTCCTTATATAGCGCTGGCTGACGTCATAGACGAGCATGCCAGGCGCAGTGCAGTCAGCTCGTAGTCTCTGGAAACATCGGTGATGCGGCGGGTTGCGGAGGACACACACAACACCCTCCCCTCCTAATTACCCCGGTACGGCGCTGGCGGCAGCTAGTTGTGTTGTCCGGAGCCTGGTCTTGGCGAAGGAGCGTAGAATCGTCCTGAAAAGATCCCATGTTGATTAAATGGTCCAGAGCTTGCTCAGCAATAGACTTGTTAGGTGTTACAAGGGAATCAACAGAAGGAGATGGACGATAGCCGAGGCGAATCTGGTCCTGGTGACGGCAGATGCGTTCCTCTGCGGTCCGGATGTCGTAGAGACGATGGCCCAAGGTACGGCAGATGATACCAGGTATCTAGCGAGGATTGGACTTGAAAGTCCGGACATAGACTTTGCCGTTAACGTTGAACTTCGGTTGCGAGCGCTGCGGCTGGGCACGAAGAGGCTGCAAAAAAGAAAGCAAAGTGCGATGCGGGCGTCCATGAAGCTTGTGAGCTGGAGTAAGGTTGTCGGAACCAGGCATAGTCCTATATCTTCCTAGGAGCTGTAATAATGCCTGATCTTTACTTAAACCGGCAGATATAGCTTTCTTCATGCTTTTCTTGAATGTTTGTACAAAACGTTCAGCTTCACCATTAGACTGTAGGTGAAGAGGCGGTGCCAGAATATGCCGAATGCGATTATGAGTACAGAAGTTCTGGAAGTGAGTGGCAGTAAATTGGGGTCCATTGTCTGAAATGAGCACTTGAGGTAAACCTTCAGCCGTGTAAATCTTCTGAAGTACGCGAATGGTAGCTTCTGTATTAGTAGCAGAATGCATTTGTACGACGTAAGGAAAGTTGGTGAGCCACATAGAGTTGAGAAAAGGTCCAGCGAAGTCTCTGTGTACTCGTTCCCATGGAGAAGTAGCTGGAGGCCATGGAGCGAGGTCAGATGACGGTGCGTTCTGATTATCTGACATGGGTCGCAGTTGCGGATGAGTCGCTCGATGTCGGCGTCAATACCGGGCCAATGACAGTGTTGACGGACGAGTTGCTTGGTGCGTGATATTCCCCAATGACCTTCATGTCACAAGTCGAGAACTTGTCTGCGTAGACTAAGTGGGATACCACTCGGAAGAGGGTGCCTGTTTCCAATAGTATTACTCCGGTTCGAGTCGTGAGACGATGCTGTAGACAATGATAAGGTGCAAGGCTGGTAGGAAGCTTGTTCTGAAGAGGCCTACCGTTGCGGATATAAGTACGTACTGTAGCTAGTGTACTATCCTTATCAGCCGCTTTGACGATGCAAGTAGCGTCAATGGGAAAACTGGAGACTGTGTCTTCAAGTTCTATGTCTAACTGAAGACATGCAGATTCTTGAGAATTGAAACTAGTATCAGGTCCTACAGGTAAGCGAGGGAGAGCATCAGCATTACAATGCTGGGATGTGCTACGACAGACAATCTGATAGGAGTAGTCAGAAAGAAAGATGGACCTTCTTTGAAGTTTCCTTAGGGAATGTTCAGGGATCTTATTACCAGGATGGAATAAGTGAAGAAGAGGCTTGTGATCCGTGATGATAAGGAAATGATTGCCATAGAGATACTCGTTGAAACGGCGATTACCAAATATAGCTAAAGCTTCTTTCTCTTTTTGAGAGTAGTGACGTTGATGCTCGTTGAGTGTCTTTGAAGCGAAAGCTATAGGACGTTCTTGTCCGTGACAATCCTTCTGGGAGAGAACGGCGCCGAGTCCATTTTCAGACGCGTCCGTGGCGAGAGTGAGGAGCTTACCGGGCTGAAAATGAGTCAGCTTGACAGCGTTGATAGTCTGCCAGGCATGTTGACATTGCTGAGACCAAGGAAATTTAGCACCTTTCTTGCGTAAGGCGTTCAAGAGGAGCTGCTACGTAAACGAAGCGTGGAATGAACTTGCTATAATAGGTCCCTTTGCCTAGGAATGATTGGAGCTGCTTAATGTTCTCCGGTGCAGGCATGTTGACAATGGCAGAGACGTTCCGTTCGCTAGGTCGAATGCCAGTCTTATCAAGGATATCACCTAGGTAGTGAACTTGAGGTTGAAAGAACGTGCATTTAGCGAGATTCGCTCAGAGGCCATTTTCCCTCAATTTGGTGAGGAGTAGGCGCAGATTATGCAGGTGCTCTTGATGATCTTTGCCAGTCACAAGAATGTCATCAAGATAGTTAGCACAACCGGGAATGGAGGCGGTAAGCTGTGCTAAGTAGCGCTGGAAAATCGAAGCGGAGGAAGAGGCACCGAAAGTTAGGCGCTGGAGCTGGAGAAGTCCAAGAGGGTTATTCAGCGTGAGACACTGCTTGGATTCTTCGTCTAAAAGTAGCTGTAGATAGGCTTGTTTGAGATCCACTTTAGAGAGGAACTGTCTACCGGCTAAACGGCGAAATAAGTCCTCAGGACGGGGAATTGGAAAAACGTCGGTTTCAACCTGAGCGTTGATGGTAGAGCGAACCACTATACCGTCTGCTATCCATCTCTCTAACTCTTGAGTAACTTGGTCCTGAAGTGCAAGTGGGACTGGACGTGCTTTGAAAAAGCGAGGCTTGGCTCCTGATTTCAGCTGTGTAGTCTTTGGCTGTGCCTATGTAGAGTCGAAGACTGCTGGAAATTGTTCTAGGAGATCGGTGACATCAGAGGTAGGCTGTAAGGCTGAGACTACATTGACGTCATGAATTTGAAAACCAAATAAATTGAAAAGATCCATGCCGAGAATATTAGATGCAGTGTAGTTATAGTCTACGAGCAAGATATCGACCTTATGAATATCTTTATATCTGGCTGGAATAGTGATTTGTCCCTTAATATCAATTCTCTTCTTGTTAAAAGCAACAAGTTGGACGTCAGCAGGTGAGAAAGACGGCGATCCCAAGTTATGATATGTAGCAAGGAGACAGGTGATCCAGTATTAGTAGAGTGATCGGGGAAAGAGATCAGAATGATGATCTTGCTGGAATTTCTAGTAGGAAGAATGAGATTAATCTGATCAACCTCCATGTCTTGTCGTGTCTTCGTACTAGTTTGCTTTGCCGGAAGATTACTGGCAGGGCGGGACGTACTTTTACAGTCTTGATGTGCCCTACTTTATGACATCGACCACAGTTGGATTTGAAGAAACGGCAGTCACGGCGTTCGTAATGCTTAAAACATCCCCTGCAGGAAGGCAGGAGCTGAGGAGTTTTCCGAGAAATGTGCGTCTTCGTAGAAGAGCGAGAATGAACCAATCGGGCACGCTGGGAAGAGAGCGAGCTGACCTTGCGGTTCGAAGGAGCAGAATTCGTCCTTGCCGTATGAGAGACGTGAGAGACTTCATGTTTAGTAGCTATTTCAGCTGCAGTCTTGGTAGTCATTTCATAGACTGTGGCAATACGCTGTACTTCATCCAAAGAAGGGTTACTACTCTTTACAGCGTCGAAACGAACCTTGTCGTGGGCAGTATGGAGAATAACCATGTCCCGAATGAGTGAATCTGTGTAGGGCGTGCTACAACCATCCTTGGAACAGATAAACTTGCAACTCTTGGCGAGACCTCGTAATTCCGCAATCCATTCAGTGTGAGTCTGTTGCGGCTTCATTCTGCATTGAAAAAACTCGTAGCGAGCTGCTAGGATGTGAGGATCTTTAGCATAATGATCAGTTATGCGAGCTAGGAGCTGTGCAAAAGGAACTTCCGATATCTGTTCTTCGGGGCCTAATTTCTGCAGTAGTTCGCAGGTAGTATTTCCTACAGAACTGGGAAAAAAAGCACGTTGGCGCTTCTCGTCCGTGATGGAGTGGCAGATGAAGTGTTGTTGATGTCTGGCTAAGTACACTGACCATTCGTCTTTCTCTAGGTCGAACGTAGAAAATTGAGGAACGGTGGTGGGCTGTGTAGATGCAGAGAGGGCTTGTATTGCTGTAAGCAATGCTGTCTGCTGTTGCTGCGTGAATTGCTACTGTTGCTGTTGCAAAGCCTGCAAGATAGCCCCTAATTGCTCTGTACTTGCCATGGTGACAGATGAGACAGGGAGCACAACTTGCGAAACAGCGTGTAAGGAGACCAGCTGGAAGCTTGACCTTCAATCTATCGCCTGTGAGTGAGAGAGAAAGAGAGCGGGCGCAGCGAGAACAGGTGCTTGTGTGCGAGTCGTAAACGTTCGAAATGCGAAATGTTGGTTGAGTGGTAGCGTAGCTAACTTGTGTCCCGGAGCGATGTTGGTGATATGGCGAAACCACTTGGAATATTTGCTTGTCGTCAATATTGTTGTATTGTCGATAGCTGCGCATGACTTGGACCTCGGTGCCTATTGGTGTCGATACACAAGAATAAAGTTTTCCTCGTCGCCAATTTCGTTGTCTTGTATACAAGGAACTTGGTATACAGTAACACAACATAAAGTTTATTGCTTCAATAGTTTTATACAGTATTTACAAGAAATATAACGAAACTTTTCTTGAAGCGTGATTAATTGCACGTATTTAATGCTGGTATTAAATGATAGACTGAAGGTCTGTTGCATATATACATTTATACCATGTGAGAGTCCTATATACATTTAATCCTATCTTGATGAGATAGTCTGTTCCACTGAGAAAATGTCCCGATAGTCGAAAGCTATCAGCTGTGTAATAACAAGTGTAACTTGTAGAGAGAGGCAGAATGCTACTATTAGGCTTAGACTTGTAAGGAACTCGCATTAATATTCTTAATTAGCAGAATGCTAAGTTTGACGTCGGAGCACTGGTGAGGACTTGAGGGAGTAGCAGAATGCTTGACTCGGGGCTCGACGTGGCTACGGGAATCAGAATTATGTCCAGAGGTGAGACCTCACGGCCAGAAATCAGTCCACCTATTCAAAACACATTTTTAAGAGGATGCCTCCGTGTCTGACTTGCGGTGTGGTCTGGTCGTTGGACACTGGGGTAGTCCTGAAGAAGCGAGGAATGTCGCTCCTTATATAGCGCTGGCTGACGTCATAGACGAGCATGCCAGGCGCAGTGCAGTCAGCTCGTAGTCTCTGGAAACATCGGTGATGCGGCGGGTTGCGGAGGACACACACAACAACATATGTGTGGCAGTTGTTTAATGACAATATAGTATATGCTTTACGAGTTGTAGGAGAACAGCACAATTTAACATCATATGAAGACACAGCTGAATTTGTAAACATAAACAATACCTGATGACATATTGTTACTGTAAAAAACCCTTTCAAAAAAGTAAGACTTAATGATAAATTTCAACAGCTTCTCACCAACAAACCTGGTGATGTATGGAAGGGTATTTTAATGAAATTTATGGAACGGTTAGATCATTCTGATGATCTAGGTCTGAAATATGGCAAATCGTCTAGCCAAATGCATAGGGCTCATACTCAAACAACACGCTGCCTTATACAGTTAACAGAGTTTTGTTAAGAAGTACTGAAATGATCATGTTTCCTTCCTGGAGAGTTTCAAACAGATGCATTGGAGGCACAATTTGCTGAATACAGACAACTTGCAGGTGACCATTACCATGTTCCTGTTAGACAAGTGCTTGAAACTGAGAAAGAAGTTCAGAATCTGGAGTTAAACTGAATTCTGTTTTCTAGTGGTAGGAAAATTGTTATAAATGATGTTGTTGATGAAGATTTACTGATAGATCATGATGATTGTTCACTTCAAACATTTACAGAAGAGCTCAGTGTAACAGACTCAGATCTTGAAAGCACATCTAGCGTTGCAAGTGTATTAACATACATAGCATTCTCTTCCCAAGAAGATAAATTGTATTTACCGTGCAAATTATTTAGTTTTTAAAGATGTTTCTGCTAGAAATAGTCATCATAATGTTATTGACAGCCTCAATAGGGGCAGTTTGAAATAACCTGCAGAAACAGCTTAATGACCTACACGCATGTCATCATAAAAAGAATGTTGAAGCCAGAAAGTGGGAGAACATTTCTGAGCTTAAATAACCAGAATAAGTAGGTTACTGACGTGACCCTGCAAATTGTTCTCTCAGCTTTTGAATATATAGACTACAGGAATGAATGTAGGGATCATACTGAAGAATATTTGTGTTACAACATTATTTAGAAGGGTACAACTACAATGTATTCTAATTGTTACGGAGATTCCGTGGTTGACAGAGGTGAAGGAAGGTGCGGGCATGAATGGGTCTATCTACAACAATCAAAAGTTTAATTAAGAGCTTTAATTTTAACCTCATATTACTTTTACCTTTTCTCCAACTGCAAAAATATTAACAAACAAGTCTCTCGGCGACGGAACAAGATTTCAGGTACAGTAGTTTAAATACAAGTCACGAGAAGTCAGAAACTCAACAGAATTGGACAATTAATCATCGGAGATCGAAGCTCCAATTTTATAAGTGTCATTTGAGCACCAATGTTCCATACACGCAAAAGTCAAGGAGAGAGTTCTCCCCATTTTATTTACAGAGTATATCTACAAGAATAGGAAGAGCATCAATTCTCTATGAGTTGTCGAGGGGACTGAGCTCCGAACCTAATACCATTACAACCCGAGCATCGTTGCTCACCGAATAATTAAGGTTCCCAGGACTCTCGAGGCACAACCTACATTTAATAGTTCAAACAGATCTCACTGTCTTCAACACTCATTAGTAACCACTTAACAGAAGTAACTACGTACGTTTTACGGGAGTATCGAATACTCATTCTACCGGTCCTTGGTGGGAAGAAAAATCACAGGTTCAAGTTACTGGCCCAAATATCAAAATAATGCAGAGATAGACACTTGCACTACTTCACACTGACACTTAGAAGATTAAAACCCTAGTAGAACTCACTGCCCGACGTTACAGAGGCTAATCCCATACTACTGAGGTGACAAAGGGGAGAAAATTTTAGTTACAAGGCTACAGATAGGAAACGGTTACAAAAAAATAGTCACGCCAAATACAAGTTGAGAGCGTGTCAAACTTTCTGTTCCCGAAGTTTCTGTGCTAGTTTAGAGATTCACATTTGAAGAAGAAGTTACATTCTTAAAGACTGGAAACCTTCTCCTCGGATTAGCTTTCAGAGGATAACATCTTACTGCTCGATGAAGGGCGAAACGCACCCGCCTCCAATATTAGCACGCACTCAGTACACTGGACGATCAACAAGATAAGGTAGCTCGAAAAGTTGCCAGCTTATATACCCGAGAGGAAGGTTCGACAGAGATCTGATCTAAAGCCCGACACACCCAGAATTTTTAATTGGATGACTAAATATATAGAAGAAATCTCTGATTGGTTGGAAATTAAATACAGGAATATTTTGATTGCCCAGTATCACAAGTTGGCGAGAAGAGATAGAAGTATTCACAACTTTAACATACCAAAAACAAGAGAAAATCAACTCAGTGCATAAACCGAGGAATACAAAATTAATTCCTCACTTTAGTAGCGTCATCTGTTGACCAAAGTCCAAACTTCTTGCTCTAGTTAAGTGTAATATGTCATTTCACAAGACGTTTGATCTAAATGAACGGGGCGAGTGTACCCTCGCGGTACAGACCTCCCCCACTTAAGGTAGCTCCTCACAGTTAAACTTAGAAATATGCTTGTTGGAAAAAAATATTTTTCTTCTCAAATGGAGATTTTCTTGAAAAAGTTCCTTTAGAAGAAAATGTTAAGTCAAAACCAATCTTGAAGTCTTCCCGAAGTTGTAGAAGTCTGGGATATAAAGTTGAATTTGACGGCAAGATCGGCCGTCGCCGCTGATACCTGGGTGGCGTCCTTCGGAACCCCCCAAGTACCCTCAGATACATCTCTCCCGCTACCATGAGAGGTAGGTGTAGCCATGGTGATGGTCGCCGCAGACCAGATGTAGAGATACTCCTCCAAGATCGGTAGGAGGTTGGATTACCGCACCTCAGCCCTCGTCGGAAAAAATGGTGCTCCAGCACACCATTATGAAAGAGAATGGGCCAGAGTAGTCTGGTCCCTTACTCCAAGCCAGCATCACTCGCCAGATGTTACGACACGGCTGCCGATGTCAGAGAGGCCACTGAAACACTAATTTACTTGGCGACAGAGACTATTTGAGGAGAGTGAGTGTTGTTTATTTTCTACGTTTTGGTTTCAGATGAGGCGGACTGCATAGAGGATGAGTGTGAGGTTGCAGGCTTCGTGTTGGAGGAGGGGGATAATATAATGGCTGCCAGAGAACGGGCGTAAGCCTTATTGGAGGGAGAATTAGTAGATAAGTAGAACGATAAGAGGTGAAACACTAAATCTGTTAGTGGGGCAGAAGGCCTTTACCTAATGAATTATTTACATTCAAGACTGTTTTAAAGAAGAAATATAACCTTTCCTAATCGCTATGATTTAATAGCCTATATAGAGAATCAAGAAATGAATACGGGCTTAATCTGAGTGATAGATGCTCTAAATATTCTCTCAGTGGCTGGGTTGCTCACTAAAAGAAAGTCCAAAATAATGCATGGCCCAGTAAATCTGGTGGTAAGCTTGCCTGCAGATACGAAATTACTAACAATTACTTGATCTCCAACCCTTAAATTGGTGGGACTCCATCCACGATCATACCTATATCTAACCTTTTCATGGAAAGCTTTAAAACTATTTCTCGCCTTCTTCCACAGGCCTCTGATATTATCAGGACCTCTTGTCTCAGGTAGGTAATATGTCAGATTAGACAGCGGCGAGTTGGGAACAAATAAAATATGAGAGAGGCAGGGGTGAACTTTTGTGACTCATGAAGTGCCGAATTTAGAGCAAAGGATAACGAATGCAGCGAAGTGCCCCACCTGGAATGATCTTCATGATGAAAAGCTATCAATGCTGATCGAAGATTACGATTGACTCGCTCAGCCAGAGATGGTTGAGGGGAATAAGCGAAAGTTGTTACGTGGGATATGGACACATCGAAACAGAATGTTCGGAATAAGTTAGAGGGGAAAGCCTTTGCATTTTACGAAACTATGTACTGAAATGGGACAAAAGAAGCAAAGATAGTATTAAGAAAAGACATTGTAGACTGAGCGGTGGCCAGCTTAGTCGGAAACAACAATGAACATCAAGTGAAGCCATTTAAGCATACAACATTGAAATTATTTCCGTTCCCCTTTGATTGGTGGAAGGGTCTAGACGCTCCATGGGGCGATGACAATTAGTAGACAACGTGGGCTTACTCAGCAAGCATTAACCATTTCTTTGATTTCACCGCCCATATCCTTCCAAATAAAAATCTCTCTGATTTCTTCCCTTGTCTTGAAGATGCCTAAAAGCCCCCATAATGGGGTCTCATGATAGTATTTGAAGATCATTGGCACAAGAAAGTTTGAAACCACAACATTCATCTTTTGATTATGCCTCGAAGGCCAACACAAAACTCCGTTCCTCAATATATAAGGGATAACATTTTCCCCAGAAAAAAGTGTTTCGATTATCGGGGCCAGCACGGGATCTTCACGCAGATATTTCTGAATGTCACGGAATAGCATAGGGGCTTCCGTCAAAATAGCATTAATTCTAGGAGGTAAGGGCATGGGAAAATAACTGTCTTCCTGTCCACTGGTCTCCACATCACTAGAAAACATACGGCTTAGTCCGCCAGCAACAACATTTTCTGATCCCCTAATATGTCGTACCTCAAACTGAAATGCGGAGATTCTGATAGCCCACCGGGGGAGTTTTATTGGGGTCACTGAAAGTCAATAATCCAAGATGAACATCCCTCCGAAATTGAATAAGTAGAATTCTGTCATTCATTTCACAAAGAAAAATACATATGCATCAATGAATGCTATTTCAAGTAGTCCCCAAAAGAGCCTGTGTCACCATTTCTTGCATCTTCGGTCAAGTCCATACACTGTCCTAAGTCTGTCTGCCAAATCAACCCCGCCCATATGAGAGTTATAATCTGTAACAACTGTTGGGAGGTCACTTCTTTCTTTGTGCCATCCTTTTCTTTTCTGGAGACAGTGGTAAGTTCTCTACCATGCTAGTTATCTGCAAGAGTTACAGCTTTGATATCTTTCCACTTGAAATATCCTATTGAACCGTTCCCATCCATCAATATCACATATGTCAGGCCAACTCAGTTAGAGCTTCGTGATTCGTTCGGTCTAAGGGCGAAAATTAAATCTAACTTCCATAAAATAATCACCAATTATATATATGAATGGGAACCAGTTTCATTTGTTGCGAATAAGAGGCAGAGAAAGGGGGTAAAATGGATTTATTCAATAGAGCACATAATTAATATTCATACTAACAGAATTCCACGAGATACAATAAAACATGACGCAAACTGTCATAATGAACACAATGTGCCGTGCACAACTACGAATTAGATCACTGAAATAGGTCGGTCAAATGCCGAGCATATTATTTATAAAAACTAAATATGTAATCTTGGCCAAATCTACATCTTTAATTACAGGCAACGCCGTAAAGTGAATATGCCGATTTCCTCGAGGGGAATTTCGATTACGATCGTCCATAAGCTATGCTTCGACAAGAGAAAGTCACGCCAGTTTCATTCTATAATACACCTATTTACATATGCAAAATTATTCATCTCGCTAAGGGAAAATCCAGGGGTCCTAAATTATATACCATACAGATTCTACTAACAGATCCGATCTGTCGCCAACAACCAGCCTGAATACCACAAGAGAAATTAGCTCCGGGCTAAATTTAAGAAACAAAGATTAATTCGTCAAGACACAACACACTGACAACAAACACAACAAGGTACTCCGATACAAGGTTCATAAATAAACAAACACAACTCCTGTAAAATAACAGCACAATTACAATACAAAGAAAATATGTATATGCAGTCAGAGCACTTCTCCATCACCAGGTCATTAGTGGCACGCCGGGCTGTCAGGTCCCCTTGGACAAGTGGAAACTTTCACTTTTCATAGGACCGGAACACAGCTGGAACGTCATGCTTACAACCTCGCAAAGGACTCCAGGCAATAGGGGTGCAGCTTACACGTGGCGGGGTCCAAGTAATTGCTTCCTTCACGGTTATCCCAGCCAGACTTGCTCGCACAACAAAAGAAGGTTTGTCTCTTAAATACTGCTACCTCATTACGTAAACTAATTGTTTCTCCCGTTTATAAAATCTTCTGTGAAAACAGAAACATCTCTTCTTCACCTTTCAACACATATACCGCACAAATCGCTCTCAAGGAAGACGTCACACATGGCCTTCCGTCTTAGCGGCTGGGAAGTTCGATTCTCGACTCTGTCTCTTTACTCTGCCGGAATATCCAAGCCCATCCTTGTATAAAGCAGCTTTCCCTACTAACATCCCTTCCTTGCCATGTTCACATGGCATTCGAATCCATATCTGACTTCCGCGTCATATATCAGGCGATCTCAACCTTTCTCAACCCTCGCATTATTTCCACCCCGATCGCCTGTCGTCTGTGCTCATTAAAAGAATCTAACTACCCAACGACGACGTTGTGGCGTTCCTGTGGCAGCGAATATATACCTGAAATCGCGCACAAATAAAATCGAAGAGGCGTACACTGGTCTTTACTGATAATTATTCCACAATAAGAAGACGGCCTGGCCTCGTTAATGATGAAACTACCCTCCTGCCTAACACATAACACATGCACCTTGGAATGCTCTGAAAGGATAAAAAAGTTCATGCACACACACTTCTAAATTTACCTATTTACAACCCCTCTTCCCATAACTAAACTAACCATGAATGAATGCAACAAATAAGGACACTAGCATGCATGCTGCCCTGGATCTCCCACTACTTACTTGACAATATAATAACTCAGCTCTAGAAAGCAGATATATACCGTTAATATTACGCTAGAGCTGGATGAAACTGAACTGACCTCAAATGTTACCCACATGCTAAAAAATCTGACATATCGACTTAACTTTGTTGTCTTCAGCTCTCACACCATCTGCACAACTGCAGCGTCAGGAGATTTACTCAGGCATCATACAACCTTTGATGGCGTCACAACACAGATGAATAACACTTGTGGCTTCCGTAATCATCTCCTACAATGAATGGAAAATAGTTTAACACTGCACTTGCTCAATTGCCTACGCGCACACTATTTAAGCAGATATTGCTTAGCACACGTAAATGGATAAAAATAATTCTCTGATCAGAATCGAAGCATCATGGAATACGCCCCGGATCAGTCCGTATGCAAGAGCAGTTACGATACGATCGCACACGTTTCCTCCGCGGTCGCGAAACCGACCCGAAATGTTGGCGTGTAGCACGGCTAATCAGTTCACGTGATCATACCGGTATGCACAGCTACCGTCCCTTTTGTCTATCGCGCTCACTCGCGCGTGGTACCTACCGCACTCGGCGTAAGAGCGAAGCGTCACACGTGTAGCGGTAAATACACATATACGGACTTGCAACTCCCGTATTTATTAAATGTAAATCACACCAGGGCGATGCGTTTTAATGTAGTCTGGGTACGCTTCTATGTACATAACATTAATATAGCAGTCATAAAGAAATAGTGTCACTGTAGCACTTTGATGTCGGACAAAGAAAAATGGCGATCTCGACTGGCGTGGAGACTACCTTCTGTACCACGGACAATTCTCGAAAGACCAAGCTTCCCCAGCCACTGCTGGTTTTATGAATCCACCCGTGTCGTTCAAAAGAGGGGGTGGCCCTGTCAACTATGGCTCGAGGTATCAAGACAAAGCCCACAACCGTTAGAAACTATCCACACAAATATATAGGTTAATGTTGGCCGATAAATGAACAGATAAAAAGCTCTAAATTCAATTACTGCTCATAAGACGTATCGAAACCGTGGAGCACGGGTTATTTATCAGATTTCTCCCATATTTCTAGCAGGTCGGCACTATGATGATCAAAGTTAGCAATCCCGTGCAATTTTCTTGGAACAACTCCATGAGCGTAGGACTCGCTTTCACCGCTCGCGATTGGCTCCCTTCAAACTCCCCGCACGTTAGGTGACGCCGCGACCCCCCCGCAGCCTCGTTCAAACTTTCAATGCACAGGCCGATTCAAACCTGGCTACCGGCCGCTGTTCCAGGGTGCGGCCTAGAACAAAGCCACCTCGCAAACAAAGTCTTTCAAATATAACGCCTCCACAGTGTTGTGGGGCGATATGATATGTTTCACTACGCCAGTTTTTGACATCCTGCAGTCACTCTCACCACGAGACATTTTCTTGTCATCTGCCAAATTTTGGGGAATACCTTTTCTGTTTAACACTAGTTGGCAAAAAAAAAAAAATTAAAAATGAGGAATAATTGTGTCCTTGTCTACTTTCTTCCATTTTCTACTGAATTGTGTTTCCCACTCATCATTAGGCTGGTACTCACATCATCAGCTGTTCCATTTACAATCACTGTTACACCAGTTCCATCATCCACAGGCCTAGATAATCTCATAAAAACCAAACCCCATGGCACTACAGCCCTTGCAGGCCTGCAGACTACGAGGTGTCGTGTGATCAGCACGACGAATCTCTTCGGCCGTTATTGTTGGCTTTCTAGACCGGGGCTGCTATCTCACCGTCAGATAACTCTTCAGTTCTTCACGTAGGCTGAGTGGACCTCGAACCAACCCTCAGGTCCAGGTAAAAATCCCTGACCTGGTCAGGGATCGAATCCGGGGCCTCCGGGTAAGAGTCAAGCACGCAACCCTTTCACCACGGGGCCGGCTAGATATTCTAATAATAAAATTATTTTCTGATTCTTTGATTTTAGTTACTTGTCTGACTTTAGCAATTTCAGCACTAAACACCTAATCAAAGACATCGTGCACGATGCATCCGCAAGCGACAACGAATCACTTTCATCATCTTCCTGCTCACTATCGGCGTCATAGTTATTATCCAGTTCAATATCTTCTTCTAAAATTTCTAACAGTTCATTATCGCTTAAAAATCTAGCCATATTTACCAACAAAGCACTCACAATTCTAAGTCATAACAGTTTATCACTAAATGGACAGTGTTTGTCTGAGGTTATGTTTATATACACATTGTACCTTCTCACAGACCGTCGGTACTCTAGAGTACACTAACATAAAAATCACTATTTAAGCACAAAACTGTTAAAATTTGATTGAAAAGTGCATAGAACACGAAAAGTATGTTCGATATTCACAATAAACATGTTTTCAGAAAGTCTTGTAATGTGAAATATCATTCCAATATCATGAAAGACATTACATTTACAAACAATGGCCGTAGCCATGGCAACAACCGTTTCTGTTACCAAGGAGATCAAATACAAGCTACGCAACATTATGTTTTCACATTTACGTTATAGAATGAATATACCTTGATGCTCTGACAACTTCCAGACGCGATATCTGCCGAATATTGTGAGTAATGAGGGAAATGAATAGCTGGTACTTACAAGTACAGTCGGTCAGCTAAGGGTTAATAAAAGAGTTACTGAGGACTTGAAGGCAGAGCTGTGTACACGCGATCAAAAGATCAGAGAACTTCAAGAGAAGGTCTGCAAGCTCAATGACGAGCCATATAAGACGTAGAAAAAGTGAACGAATGCCTAGGAAGAAATAATTTGGAAATACATAGTGCACCAGAAATCCAAGGAGAAGACATTTATGAAGTTGTTAAGAATATAGGGTCAGCTGTGGGATGTTAAATCAGAGGACTGATCTTGATATTGATCACAGGATCCCATCTATCAACAAGAATCTTCCTCGTCTAATCATCGTCAAGTTCGTCATCATGTGGGAAAAGCACGAATTAATGATGGCCAAGAAGAAAATTAGACAGCTGCAGTCCTCGGCAGTTGGAATAAATGCTGCTAGCCACACGGTCTACATAAATGATCACCTCACTCCTAAAGCTAAAGGGCTACTAAAGGGAGCTAAAGACCTGAGGATAAAGGGGTATAAATATGTGTGGATCGGGATGGCAAAATATATGTGCGAAAAGATGATACATCCCAAGTAATTATTGTCAAATTAATTGATGATATTGTCAGATTAGAATCATGAATTGTACAGTTTAGCCACTGGAACGAATATGACCATCTTAATCAATGGATAGGTCAGAAAATCAATAAAATAGCTTAGGAGAAGTTAAAGATAAAGGGAACAAAATTAGGATGTTATATATGAATGCTCAGAGTATACGTAACAAATGGATAACATTATCAACTCTCATTGTGCAAGCACACATGCCAGATGTTATAGTTATTACAGAAACTTGGCTGAATCCAGATCAAGAAATATATTATAACTTACCAAACTATGATGGTTATTTTTGTTCAAGACCATTAAAAAAGGGTGGTGGGATTGTCATCTCTGTCAAGCAGTGCTATGGAGCTAAGGTCCTAACAACTGTAAAATCTACAGATGTACCGTTTAATGTGTTATTAATTAAAATTTCTGGTTCTGATAGAGAGTTTCTTGTTCTAGCTTGCTATAATCCAAATACTAAAAAATTATGCTGGTTCATTCATCAATTGTCTTGAAAAGATGTGGATTAAATATAACAGGAATTTATATGTTACAGTTAGAGACTTTAATATAGATAAACTTGAACAAAACCAGCAGTCAGAGGAATTGTACAGGCTGAGTGCATGTTATAATCAAATATCTTGTAATAATGTTTTTCCCAATACAGTTACTAACAGTAGTGCAACCTTGATAGATCATATATATATATGAACGAACACCACTGGTTTCAGTTGAACAACACTTCTAATGATTTCAGTGACCATAATATATTAATATTTGACTTAGATCGCTGTCTTGTAAACAAACAAACTGAACACGTGTTTAATAATGCCTCAATAATTGATAGGAATGACAAGTGTAACACAGTAGTAAATCAACTAATTAGCTATATAGACGAAAAGTGTACGCTGTTCGTCAATAACGGAGGTAACTTACAAAGTAAGAGACCAACGTGCCCATGGATGACACCTGACCTCCTGAAACTTGTTGAACAAAAGAACAAGCTTAATGCCAAAATTAAAAGGCAACAACTTAGGAACAGAATGGAGTGTGAATATTGTTCAGAAGAACTGGTAGGAGACTACAAATTACTATGTAGAAAAGTAACTAAAATGAAAAGGGAACGAGAGAGTTCATATTTTATTGACAGATTAAATACTATAAAAATTACCGGAAAGTGGTAAATGAACCACCGACAGCGATAATGAAATTAAAGAAATACACTTGAGAGTACAGAATACGGTTATCACAAATCCACTAGAGATATCAACAAAATGAAGGTGAATATTTTATTAATATTGGCCAAAACCTAGCTGCTAATATTCCAAGTGAAAACACTCCCAATTTAGGTACAGGTCCATGTAGTTCCCTATTTTTACACCCTACCGCCAATAATGAAGTATCAAATACAATCAGAAAACTGAAAAATACCAGTAGCCGTGACCGTAATGGTGTAAGCAACATTCTTGTAAAGAAATTGGCTCCGTACCTAGGCCCCTGTATTACACAACTTATAAGTACATCGTTTAATGACGCTACTGTCCACAAAATGTTGAAGGTCACAAAAATTATACCAATATACAAATGTTTAGACAAATTTGACGTAAATGACTATAGTGCAATTTCTATACTACCTATCATATTTTAGAATAGCTAGTTAAAGAGAGCTTGCTGAGCTTCTTACTTAAAAATTATTATTTTTACAACTATCAATGTGGATGTTTACCAAATTCTAGTACTTACAATGCAGTAGAGGATATAATCATTAAACTTCAGGAAAATTTAGACTCAGGAAATATAGCTGCGGGATTATTCATAGAGTTGAAGAAAGCTTTTGACACAGTGAATCATGATATTTTAATCAGTAAGTTGGAAGCTTCTGGAGTTAGAGGAACAGCATTAAACTGGATTATCAGTTCAGTCAATACTGATCTGCATTTAGGGCGGTCGCCCAGGTGGCAGTTACCCTATCTGTTGTTTTCCCAGCCTTTTCTTAAATTATTTCAATGACATTGCAAATTTATTGAACATCTCCCTTGGTAAGTTATGCCAATCCCTAACTCCCATTCCTGTAAAGGAATATTTGCCCCAATTGGTCCTCTTCAATTCCAACTTCATTTTCATATTGTGATATTTCCTAATTTTAAAAACACCACTCAAACTTTTCGTCTACTAATGTCATTCCACGCCATTTCTCCGTTGACAGCTCAGAACATACCACTCAGTCGAGAAGCTCGTCTCCTTTCTCCCAGTTCTTCCCAGCCCAAACTTTGCAAATTTTTGTAACGCTACTCTTTTGTCGGAAATCACCGAGAACAAATCGAGCTGCTTTTCTTCGGATTTTTTCCAGTTCTTGAATCAAGTAAACCTAGTGAAGTTCCAATACACAGGCCCCATACTCTAGTTAGGGTCTTACCAGAGACTTATAAGCCCTCTTTTTTATATCCTTACTACAAACCCTAAACACTCTCATAACCATGAGCAAAGATCTGTATCCTTTATTTACGATCCCATTTAATTGATTACCCCGATCAAGATCTTTCCATATATTAACACCCAGATACTTACAATGATCCCCAAAAGGAACTCTCACCCCATCAACGCAGTAATTAAAACTCAGAGGACTTTTCCTGTCTGTGAAACTCACAACCTGGCTCTGAACTCCTTTTAACATCATGCCATTGCCTACTGTCCATCTCACAACATTATCGAGGTCATTTTGCAGTTGCTCACAAACTTTTAACTTGTTTATTACCCCATAGAGAATAACATCATCCGCAAAAAGCCTTACCTCTAATTCCATTCCTTTACTCATATCATTTATATACATAAGAAAAAATAAATGTCCAATAATACTGCCTTGAAGAATTCCCCCCTTAATTATTAGAGGGACAGATAAAGCTTCGCCTTCTCTAATTATCTGAGGTCTATTTTCTAGAAATATAGCAACCCATTCAGTCACTCTTTTGTCTAGTCAAACTGCATTCATTTTTGCCAGTAGTCTCCCATGATCCACCCTATCAAATGCTTTAGACAGGTCAATCGCGATACAGTCCATTTGACCTACAGAATCCAAAATATCTTCTATATCTTGCTGGAATTCTACATGTTGAGCTTCAGTGGAATCACCTTTCCTAAAACCGAATTGCCTTCTATCGAACCATATATTAATTTCGCAAGCATGTCTAATGTAATCAGAAAGAATGCCTTCCCAAAGCTTACATGCAACACATGTCAAACTTACTGGCCTGTAATTTTCAGCTTTATGTCTATCACCCTTCCGTTTATATACACGGGCTACTATAACAACTCTCCATTCATTTGGTATAGCTCCTTCAAACAAACAATAATCAAATAAGTACTTCAGATATGGTACTATATCCCAACCCATTGTCTTTAGTATATCCCCAGAAATCCTATCAATTCCAGCTGCTTTTATACTTTTCAACTTTTGCATCTTAATGTAAATGTCATTTTTATCATATGAAAATTCTAATACTTCTTTAGCATTAGTCACTTCCTCTATCTGGACATTATCCTTGTAACCAACAATCTTTACGTACTGCTGACTGAATACTTCTGCCTTTTGAAGATCCTCACATACACACTCTCCTTGTTCATTAATTATTCCTGGAATATCCGTCATGGAATCTGTTTCTGCCTTAAAATACACTCCCATTTTTCACTAAAATCTGTATGACTGCCAATTATGCTTGCCACCATGTTATACTTAGCTGTCTTCTTAGCTAGATTCAATTTCCTAGTAAGTTCCTTCAATTTCTCCTTACTTCCACAGCCATTTCTTACTGTATTTTTTTCCAATCTTCACCTCCTTCTTAGTCTCTTTATTTCTCTATTATAATAAGGTGGGTCTTTACCATTCCTTACCACCTTTAAAAGTACGAACCTGTTTTCACATTTCTCAACAATTTCTTTAAATCCATACCAGAGTCTGTTTATATTCTTATTTACCTTTTCCACCGATCATAATACACTTTTTAAAACTGCCTCATGCCTGCTTTATCAGCCATATGGTACTGCTTAATAGTCCTACTTTTAAAACCTTCCTTTCCATCACATTTATTTTTAACTACGACAAAAACAGCTTTGTGATCACTAATACCATCTATTACTTCGGTTTCTCTATATAGCTCATCTGGTTTAATCAGCACTACGTCCAGGCATTTTCCCCTCTAGTTGGTTCCGTCATTTTCTGAATCAGCTGTCCTTCCCATATTAGCTTATTTGCCATTTTTGGTCATGCTTCCTGTCGTTCGCATTTCCTTCCCAATTGACATTTGGTAAATTCAGTTCTCCCGCTATAACCACATTCCTTTCCATGTCGTTTCCGACATAGCTGATTATCTTATCAAATAATTCTGAATCTGTCTCAGCACTACCCTCTCCCGGTCTGTACACTCCAAAGACATCAAGTTGCCTACTTTACAGACAGTGAACAATTTTGCGTCCTGTAATATTGTGAACAGTATCTCAATGCCTATAAATTTCGGTGTACCTCAAGGTTCAGTACTTGGTCCATTTTTTCCTCATATTTATGAAATAGGATCTCTAAAATTGCACGTACAATTGTCTCTATTTGCTGACGACACTAACGTGTTTTACACGGACACTTCTCCGGATAACTTCGAAATCATGATGCAGTCCGATAAAGCTTTACTTCAGAATTGACTACTTGTAAATCGTCTAACTATTAATCTGACTAAATGAAATTATATCATCTTTCATAAACCGGTATGCAGGCTTTCTCGGGATATTACACTCAAAATTTATAACTGCAAAATACCTAGAGCTAGGGCGACCAACTTCCTAGGATTTATTCTTGACGAATTTCTCTCTTGGAGTGATCAGGTTCAGGCGATTTGTAATAAAATTACACCAGCCACTGGCGTTCTTAATAGACTTAAATACAAATTTACTAGCATTCTACTAAAAATGTTTATAACGCTCTTATTCAGAGTCATATACTTTATATGGTGCATATTTGGGCATGTTGCAGTAAAGGGCTATTTCAGACTGTTGAAATCCTACACAAGCGAGCATTAAGCTACCTACATTGACACCAACAGCTTATCTATATACACATTGTAATGTTCTTCCACTTGAGCTATAATGGTTTATAAACTGATGAAGAATCCGGCTCACTCCAATACTTTGTGTGTGACAAATTCTGACATACATTCATACAATACAAGAGGTGTCAATAAATTTCCCATTGAGTTAATTAAATCAACTAAGTATGGCAAGAAATCTGTATGGTACTACTCAACACATGTGTATAACTCACTTCCTGAACATATTCGACAGGCTGCTTCGTTTAGTGTATTTAACACTAGGATTACCAAACACTCTTTCTACCTACTTTTACCGAAGCGGTCATTTTGACCGATAGTGGCTCGTATTCGTTTCCTGAGGATATTGGTGACAGAAAAAGGTTCGAATTGAGTATAAAAAATCATAGACCATAATTTAATTATTATCATGCATGATTTGTAAACACTATTGTGAATAAATAAATAAATATACAAATAAGTACACTAGTAAGGCAGAATGTTATTCTTACACACTTTAGCTTACATTATATATATATCTACATGAATGTCACTTTCTGCTTTTCAACTTATTTGTCGCACTGTACACACACACTTTGCTTGGTCACCTTTGAAGTGAACTTAAAACCACAGACCAGTTTTCTACAGTTTGCATACCTTTCAATTGTCTTGTTCCCATTGCACACTTCTTCACTGATTGGTAAAAAAACTCAGCAAGACGCAATAATTCGTGTTCACTTAGGGTCCGATCGGTGGGTCGCGTTTCATCTTTTCCAAGATAGGGAAAACCGTTTACAACATCCTTGGCTTCCACATCGACAGCCAGCCAAAATTTCATACTTTTCTGGTTTATTGGCCATATACTGCATAAATGGGCATCTAGCTTTCGTTGGAAAGAGTTGTTCATCCACGGTAATGTTCTCACTTGGTCTGAAGCAAATAGTAAAATTAGATATAAATTTGTCCCGCACAACAGATACAAATGCCAATCTATCAATTTTCAGATGGTCTCTGCTGGTAGATTTTCCATCAAATACAAGAAACCTCATGATATCCAGGAAACGGTTTCGTGCCACAGTTCGGAAGAAAATTTCAGGACCCCACTTCTGTGACCACAGATTGAGAACGTTCGTGTCAGCTCCATAAGTTCCGCGTTCGTATAAAATACCATTGACAGCGTCCAATTCTTCCAAAAAAAGTGTCCATTCAGGATTGTTCAGAACTTCGCAGGCTCCAACCTCATTATATCATTCGATGTGGCGCAGCTCGGATTCGTCAATAAACAGACGACAAGCTGTAGCGGAACAAGTTCCTTCAATGTAGCGTTTTGCATGTCCTGTGGGACCTCGGACTTCCCTCAGTACATTTTACTGTCCTCAATGGCCTGGCAGGCTTTGTATATCAACAAGAGTCTGCACTGTTCCATCCAAAGCGACTTCTTCCTCGCCGACAGTCATATGCTGACCACGCCCATATATTGACTTACCACAGCGTATGTTCGGCCTTCTGTAGTTGATATCGTGCTCCTTGCCAGTAAATGCATTATCTTCCTTAGTGTTTCCTTCACCTGCAAAATATAATACCAAACTTACTTACACTGTGCACAGAATTACGTAAATACAAAATGACTAACTTCAAATAGGCTTACCTTTGTCATAAGCTAGTGTGCGTGCGTCGCCATTTGCCGGATAGTTCCCTAACCTTTGAGGTGGAAGGCTACTGTGTGATTACATGTTCATATGGAAATTCTACAGGCTCGAAGCAACTAGAATCACTATCCGAACTATTTCTGTTTGTCAAGTTATACACGTTTTTGCAATTATCGAGGTGTAAATCGGTCCCAGATTCATCGCATGATTGTCATAGGGAAATTATATGCTTATGCTTCAGAATTTCGGCATCCATTTGCAGACTATGCGAAAATATATTTCTTCGGGGTAATTACAAACATTCGGGAAACCTAGTTTGAATGTTTGTAACGAGTGAACACGACAATTGACTGCTCTTTACGATTGCACACCTTTCATTACTGAACAAATAATGACTATACTTTCCTGGCGGTGTACTTGTATCATTGTTTGAAAAGAGCCAACAGCTGCCCCATTGCAGCACAACAATAAGTTCTATTCGATACTACGGTAATAAAGTACACTGTAACAGCTTGTTAGAATGATATCCCGTTGTGAATGAATGCCACAAATGCCTGATCGGGTAGCTACTGCAATACCGGTCAAAATGACCGTCCGGTAAAAGTAGGTATATGACCTCTTACCGCTAACTAGAAAGGAGTTACGAGATTTTGAAGCTATATGCCGAAAAGTACACTTAATATCAATAAAAGCCACCGAAGGGTTTGTATGTTCTAACTGTATAATGAAAGTGATTGAGAAAACAAAACTGAAAACGGTCATTTTGACCGCTGCGGTAAACCTAGTGTTAAGCAGACAATTGTAAAATATTTACAATCGGTGATATGAACATCTGAGATATCTTGACTATGTAACATATATACTTTAAATGTATCGCACATCTGTAATGAGTTTCCGTTTATTCTCATGCAAAAGGTTTACGATTATGTGTTATCTTCTAATTCTGCTACACCGAGCTCGATAGCTGCAGTCGCTTAAGTGCGGCCAGTATCCAGTATTCGGGAGACAGTGGGTTCGAACCCCACTGTCGGCAGCCCTGAAGATGGTTTTCCATGGTTTCCCATTTTCCCACCAGGCAAATGTTGGGGCTGTACCTTAATTAAGGCCACGGCCGCTTCCTTCCCAGTGCTAGCCCTTTCCTGTCCCATCGTCGCTATAAAACCTATCTGTGTCGGTGCGACTTAAAGCAAAAAGCAAAAAAAAAAAAAGTTCTGCTACCTGTATATCAGATATGTATTGCACCGATATGAGCCATGGCTCAGGTGCCCTTTACGAAATAGATAAATGCAAATAAAAATAAAAATAGTAAGTATTGATTTTCTCAGGAAATTGATTTTAATATTGCGCCGTTTACGACCCCACAACGACGTTTGTGTTAGAAGTTTGTCGAGACTTAAAACATTGTAAGTGTTCATATTTCATTTGAAGTGCGTGTTTGATGCGGTACTTTTTCTTCGTGTACTCCTTGCTATGGCTTCCATATATCGCCCACTGTCGGCAGCCCTGAATATGGTTTTCCGTGGTTTCCCATTTTCACACCGGCCGCTTCCTTCCCACTCCTAGCCCTTTCCTGTCCCATCGTCTCCATAAGACCTATCTGTGTCGGCGCGACGTAAAGCAACTAGCAAAAAAAGCATATATCGCCCTGGCATGTCAGTGTGTGATCCTAGGATCAGAACACGCAGATGGGATCTCGCGATTTTCTTCACCATCCTTAACATTATTGGAATAATTTCTTTCATTGTAGAGACATCGCTGAGAAACTAAATGACTGTCACTAAACATTGGATGGAACTGTACCTCAATGACGGACTGCGAATGCTTGTGTTCCTGCACTGTGTCCAACCTGTCCGTGGTGTGGAGAAGACATTTAGTGGGATTTAAGTGGTGCTAAATGTGACGTAAATGACTGTGAAATTCAAAACTTGTATGAGTTCTGTATAATATAATGCCGTATTTAAATATACCTTGGAGCAATGAACATTTAAAATACGTTTTCATTTAAATTTAATTCATGGGAGAGCAGTTTTCTTTTAAAATCTACGACGGTAAAATAATTGTGCATTTTCACATCGTCTATAATCAGTAAAGATGTTAATTTCCTATTGCAAAATGTATAAGGAAACATAATTGACATAGGTGTTTGTGGTCATCCAATCTATGGTATAGTTTTCGACACCACAACGCCCTTTACGTACCAATGTCTTCACAACGCCAGTTTGTGTGTGAGCATGTTTCCTGTTTCTTTGGATTGCGACCGCCTCCCTAGCGTGACGTCACAAGTGCTGCTTCAAGGCGTATACATGTAGGGTTTTCGCGCCTTCAGAGGTTGGCTACGATGATGCTGAATCTGATTATAAGAGTTTTAGATTATCTAGAAGACATTTAAGTAAATATAGACACCAAATTCTCCCGGAAATTTCAGTTGTTACAAGAATGTTATCAAAGTCGAAATGTGAATGAAGACCATCAACCGGCTCTATTATGGGCATTTAACGAATTCGGTTATTTTCCTACTAGTAGGGTACAAAAATTAAACAACCCGAAATACTCCATACCTTTTCGAGCTAGTACATTTACACCCGACATTCTTCATACTATCTTTGAAGATCGTCCTTCCATACTACGAACAAACAGTCACGTCACGAACAGTCTATTTCACTTTACTATATTCAATGACGAGCAGTATATTACTTTCTACACGGATGGTTCAAAACATCTATCACCAACTCATGAAGGCACTGCATTTTACTCGCCACAACTGGCTCTGGAAAAAATTCAGTATCCCACACCTAGCGTCTTCTTTCTCAGCCGAAATACGTCATGCTCTATTGTATATAAAATATTCCAGAATATGATTCATTAAGCACTTTGCTGGCATAGACAATCCCGAACATACAAACAATAGGTATATTCAGAATTTACGAAAATTAAGTTTTGACTTGTCCCTCCATGATATTAAAGTACTCTTCGCGTGGATCCCAGGGCAACATCAAAGTCGATACGGTGGCAAGCGAGGCAGCGCTGGGTACCGGGTTAGGCCCAGACTGCCGTTGTTTCATCAAAGACCAGTGGAATGCAGAATGGCGCCCAATATCACAGGCACTTCTTCACTCTGATGCCTGACATTCCTAGTAAACAGTGGTTCGCTTTTGGAAAATACACTCGCCGTCGTACACTGCAATCATGTATGTACGCCTGAACATCTCTATCGCCTCAATATTATTCACAGCAATATAAGTCCATGTGGTCACTTCTTCCAATGTCAGACATATGAACATCAACGACGCGAGTTCCTATCTAACCTTATTACTGCGGGCTACCAACTGCCATTAAATGTTTCGTGTTTGGTGTACCATCCGACAGTTCGCATTGCAGAAGTAATCACCAATTTTTAACTGCTTGTAATATTTCCTTGTGACCCTCTCTTGTCAATTCAGGTATATACATTAATATCCCAATCCTTATTGTGGTCCTGTCTACTTCGTTTGTAGTAAGCCGTCGTGATTGATCGCACCGACGTGAAGATTTAGAACCTTGTGGCCCAGTGTTTTTGTGTTCTGTCCCAATAAGATACCCTAAATAAATTTGTACTTGCTTAAGTTTTATCATTACCCGCTGTGCATTAGCTGTATTAAACAGCCACCCCTTCCCTTCTGTAGTGAAAATATTTTTTTATAAGTTGACACATCTCCTAGACAACCCTTAATCCTCAAACCAGTGACTGGACGTAGCGTTTTATGACGAAGTCCAACAACTAACCAAGAAGGAGAAGATTGGGAGTTTCTACGTGTGTCGTGTGTGCTTTGTGAGAGCAAGTACTTGATAATCAAGCTGCTCAACGTGGTCAAACGCCCCCACTTCCCGCTACTCAGGAATTTTATACCAGGGAACATTATGGGCCATATGTCGTCTTAGTTCAATCTTCAAATGATAAAAATGTCGGCCATCTCCATCCCATGGCTTTAGGCTGACTCTTTCATGAAAAGAACATGTCCGAACATTCTATCACGCGCAACGGGAGAAATCGACTGCAGGTAGAATTCAGTTCTGCTGTTCAAGCAAATGACGTTTTGCGTCATAATCTGCTTGAAACCATACATGCCAGAGCCTACATCCCAAGTTCACACATATTTCGTGTTGGCATTATCCGTGGAGTGGATGAAAGCCTGACGGAAGAGGCCATTCTCCAGCATCTGAAGTCAACTGCCAAGGTCAAATCCGTCCATGGGCTTCATCGTAAGGCTGTTCACAATGATACCACTGAATACATACCCATTGGTTCTATTAAGGTGGTTTTTCGAACTCAAAACCTTCCAAACCAAGTGCCACTCTATAGTGTCTATTTAGATGTAGAACCATTCGTTTTTAACCCCATTATCTGTAAAAAAAATGCCAGCGATATGGACATACCGCATGGCAGTGTCGAGCTCAGATGCGGCAACTGTTCAATGAAGCACGCACAGACAACTGCACAGAACAGATCAGAAAATACGCCCACTGCAGGACACTTCGCATGCCCGGAACACTGAGTACCGAGAATATTCAATTTCCTCAAGCTAAATCCAAAGTTTCCCCTCCTGCATATAATCCTGCCCAACACCCTCAGCATTTCCCACCTCTCTCGAGGGAATCATTCTCCCCACCGAGGGAAAATCCGAGGAAGCGTAAGTTTACCGAAGTTTTAATGCACTCGCCTAGACCTACACCCATGCCTGGGTATGATATGGCTATTCTTCGAGATCCATTTATTCGTAGTATACCACCTGTGTGTGTAAATGCTCCCACCCCCCCCCCTTCTCAACGGCCTCTACCCTCTACTGCTGACGTTCCTCGTCCTATCGCTCCATTACCACACACCGAGCACCCAGTTTTCCGTCAAAAAGTGAATCTTCAGAAAGATATACACAACATACTTCTACTTCTAATCCAAGCTTTAGGAGAACATCCCTCCATGATTTCAGTCGTCTCTCAATTACGAGATCGATTATGTGACATTTTTAATCTTTATGATAAATATAGTTCAGTGGAATTCCAGGAGCGCCCTCAATAAAAAGTACGAACTCTAATTTTTTTGACACCGGAGCACATATTATTGCTTTGCAGGAAACGTGGTTTACGACCCAAACAATATTTTCACTACCTGATTACAATCATGTGCGTCATGACGGCCCACGATATGGTGGGGCTGCCTTTTATATTCATTATTCTATATCTTACCAACCCTTATCCATTCACTATTACATCCCCCATACCTTTATTGTCGGGATTTCTTATTACCGACTCCACCTTATTAATCTTTATTGTCCCCACGATGTTCATATTACGAGCGCACAATGGTCTCAATTTTGTCATCAGTTTGGTCATTTATCTAACATTATCATCTTAGGAGACTTCAACCTGCATCATACAGCATGGTGTGGCAACAGTGATACTCCTCTTAGCTTCGCAGCATTATGATCTAACCCTTCTTAATGATGGATCACCCACGAGAATCACCACCTAGTGCTGTTGATCTCACCTTTGACTCCTATGCTTACGTGGACAACGATCTCGAATACATTCACCAGTGACCATTACCCTATCTGGATTACATATGAGTTTGGTAGACTCGTACACTCCCCTTACCCGCAAGTAATGTACAATTCATGACCAGACATATACCTCATATCTTCAATATTACCTTAGACGCGCCTCAACGTACCAGTCCCTTCTTAACCAGTATCTTGATAGATATCATCCCCGCAAACCCTTTATTACCTCCGCCCCTCGCCCTTTCTCATTGGTGGGATGATGAGTGCCACCAACTTACCCTGACATTCCACACGTATCGACGATCCTTAGCACGTCACAATTATCTACAGCTGAAGCCTCATATTGCTAATACCAAACTCATTTTCAATCAGAAGCGCCGTGCCGCGTGGAGGTTCTTTATATCTTCCCTCAATTTGCACATGCCTGCTCTTCATTTATGGAATGCCATCCGAATGCTGTCGCGTGCCTGTCAGTAGTATAATAGGACAGTTCGGGCGCCGCCTCCGCCTCAGGGCTCCCAGGGCCCCCTCCGCCTCCGCCTCACGAGGGCCCCTCCCAGAGGCCTCCTCCGCCTCCGCCTCCCGAGGGGCCTTCCCAGAGGCCTCCTCCGCCTCCCGCGGGAAATTTGAATTTGTAAACAAAGCCACGTGCTTTTTGACAGCTGTCATCGACAACAACGCATCGCTAACCTCACTGCTGCCATCTTGACGGGCCTAAACCTCAGTGGTACAAACTTAACCGAACTAGCGCGAGGTAAACAAATCCAGGTGTTTTTGATAGCCACGTGCTTTTTGACAGACAACAACGCATCGCTAACCTCAGTACTGCCATCTTGACGGGCTTAAACCTCAGTAGTACCAACTTAACCTCACAAGCGCGAGATAAACAAAGCCACGTGCTTTTTGACAGCTGTCATCCGCCATCTTTAAACTACAGAGCACCGTGCTGCTCTCTTTATCGCAGTAGCTGTAAATTCGTCACTTGTCATCCGCAGTGCTGCCATCTTGACGGGTCTAAACCTTAGTGCTACCAACTTAATCTCACTAGCGCGAGATAAACAAATCCACGTGCTTTTTTGACAGCTGACATCCGCCATCTTTAATCTATAGAGCACAGTGCTGCCCTCTTTAGCTACTTACCTTTGAAATGTGGTGGCGGATAATTTGAAAAATGCTTTTTTGACAGCAGCCATTTTGCATCGCAAACCTCAGTGCTGCCCTCTTTAGCTAGATACCTTTGAAATGTGGTGGCAGACAATTCCACGTGACAGCAGCCATCTTTGAGCACCGTGCTGCCCTCCTTGTGGTGGCGGGTAATGTTTACGTCACAGCTGTCATCCGCCATCTTGCATCGCAAACCTCAGTGCTGCACTCTTTGGCTAGATACCTTTGAAATGTAGTGGCGGTAATTTGAAAAATTCTTTATGCTCTTGTTTGGAAACAAAGCCACGTGCTTTTTTTGACAGCTGTCATCCGCCATCTTTAATCGACAGAGCACCGTGCTGCTAACATGCGGGCAATTTCGTCAGCTGTCATCCGCCATCTTTAAACCACAGAGCACCGTGCTGCCCTCATGCGGGGCAATTTCGTTAGCTGTCATCCGCCATCTTTAATGAACAGAGCACCGTGCTGCCCTCCTGCGGGACAATTTCGTTAGCTGTCATCCGCCATCTTTAATGAACAGAACACCGTGCTGCCCTCATGCGGGGCAATTTCGCTAGCTGTCATCCGCCATCTTTAATGACAGAGCACCGTGCTGCCCTCATGCGGGACAATTTCGTTAGCTGTCATCCGCCATCTTTTAATGAACAGAGCACCGTGCTGCCATCTTTGTGTTGGCATCTTTATTCTTTGACATGTGGTGGCGGTAAGTTCTACATCCACAATCTGAGAGCACCGTGACGTACTCTTCGTTGTGGCGGACAATTAAAAAAAGAACATGTCAAGGAATACCTTTGTTCTAAAAGAAAACAAGACTACGGTTCTGAACGGCTTGCGTAAGATAGAGATTGTTATAACCTCCTTTTCCCTGCTCTGTTAAGGCATAGCTTTATCGAATACTTGAAGATTATATTACAACATAAGTGATTAAGTATATAATCGATACAACATATGATCAGAACATTGAATGATGTGTTTGGGGTGTACCTTCGTTCTAAGAGAATCGAACCCGAGACTGCCGGGTGAGAGGCAGGCACACTAAACCAAACCGTAGGAGCCGGCAATTCTCTTTCTATATAATAATTTCGTGTGGCTATTTCTAGCCAAGTGCAGTCTAAAAATAAATCCTAGTCTTGTTACATCAGGAAGGGTAACTGGCTAAATCCTGGTCTTTCAGCGTCAGGAAGGGCAATCGGCTGTAAAACAGATTCTTGTGATTTAGACTCTTGCGTCAGGAGGGGGGCACTCGGCTGTAAAACATATTTTCAATCCCAAGAGAATCGAACCCGAGACTGCCGGGTGAGAGGCAAGCACACTAAACCAAACCGTGGGAGCCGGCAATTCTCTTTCTATATAATAATTTCGTGTAGCTATTTCTAGCCAAGTGCAGTCTAAAAATAAATCCTAGTCTTGTTACATCAGGAAGGGTAACTGGCTAAATCCTGGTCTTTCAGCGTCAGGAAGGGCAACCGGCCGTACCGTGAAACAATAGTATATGATGTAAGAGGCTAGATACTGCTTTTTAAAATCTAAGAAGAGCATCTAGCTGTAAAACCCCGATTCTAGTGTTAGAAAGGGCAACTAGTTGTAAAACAGATTCTTAATCCCAGTTCTTTGACGTCAGGAAGGGCAACCGGTCGAAAACAATAGTGTATGATGTAAGAGGATAGATACTGCTATTTAAAATTCTAGAAGGCATCCAGTTGTAACACAGATTCTTGTGATTTAAAATCTCGCGTCAGGAAGGGCAACCGGCCGTACCGTAAAACAATAGTGTATGATGTAAGAGGCTAGATACTGCTTTTTAAAATCCTAGAAGGGCATCCTGTTGTAAAACGGATTCTTGTGATTTAAAATCTCGCGTCAGGAAGGGCAACAGGCCGTAAAACAGATTCTTGCGATTTAAACTCTTGCGTCAGGAGGAGGCTCTCGGCTGTAAAACATATTGTTAATCCCGGCCCTGCTACGTTAGGAACCACATCTAGCTGTAAAAACAGGAGCTCCAAACATTTACAGTGTTAAGCTTCAGGAACGCGTTATGGGTTACATTTTTTGTTCTACCGCATAGAACACTATCTTTGAAGTTGTATCGGCGCAGTCAGTCAGAGCGAAGTGCGGAATGCATGCGTTGACTGAAATTGTACACTCGGCTTCCGGCTGTACTAACCTTGAACGAGGACACTGCGTGCTGATAAGCCACTTGTAACTCACGGAACGTTTTCTTAGCCGTGTAGCATTTAGCTCGTGTACGTTCCTAACATAAAATATTATGATTGTACGGAGAGGTTAAAACACAGTGCCAGAACATAGTCTACCCCTATCGAAAGAGCCTGCACGGCGTCGGCATATAGGCTACTCCTGTTGAAGGAGCCTGTACAAGGTTTAACACCCCCCATCAACAGCCCTTACTTAATGCTGGCTTTTTTCACACCCTCGAAACTGCCTAAGAATGTGATATACTACCGTAGGGAGAGGGTAAAACCCGGTGCCGGCACATAGCCTACTCCTACCGAAGAAGCCTGCACAAGGCTTAACGCCTCCATCCGACAGATGAATCACCTTCAACATCTTATACTCATACTCATTTTCGAAGGAGTCTCACAAGGTTTAACGCCTCCATCAACAGCCCTTACTTAATGCTGGCTTTTTGCATGCCCTCGAAACTACCTAAGAATGTAATATACTACAGTAGGGAGAGGGTAAAACCCAGTGCCGGCACATAGCCTACTCCTACCGATGAAGCCTGCACACAGCTTATCGCCTCCATCCGACAGGTGAATCACCTTCAACATCTTGTACTCACAATCAGTATCGGGGGAGCCTGCATAAGGTTTAACGTCCCCATCAACAGCCCTTACTTAATGCTGGCTTTTTGCACACCCTAGAAACTACCTAAGAATGTAATATACTACAGTAGGGAGAGGGTAAAACCCGGTGCCGGTACATAGCCTACTCCTGCCGAAAGAGCCTGCATACAGCTTATCACCTCCATCCGACAGATGAATCACCATCAACATCTTATACTCACAATCATTTTCGAAGGAGCCTGTACAAGGTTTAACGTCCCCATCAACGGACCTTACTTAATGCTGGCTTTTTGCACGCCCTCGAAACTACCTAAGAATGTAATATACAATAGTAGGGAGAGGGTAAAACTCGGTGCCGGCACATAGCCTACTCCTACTGATAAAGCCTGCAAAAGGCTTATCGCCTCCATCCGACAGATGAATCACCATCAACATCTTGTACTCACAATCATTTTCGAAGGAGCATGTACAAGGTTTAACGTCCCCATCAAGAGCCCTTACTTAATGCTGGCTTTTTGCATGCCCTCGAAACTACCTGAGAATGTAATATGCAACAGTAGGATCGCCTCCGTCCAACAAATGAATCACCCTCAACACTCTTGTACCCGCAATCATTCTCGCTACTTCGGGAGATAGCGGGTTCGAACTCCTACTGTCGGAAGCCGTAAAAAATAGCAAATGCTAGGCGAGGGACCTGCGCGATCGTCATAACGTGTAATTACATGATCTAGCTAAATGTAGTTTTAGCTCAATACCTTTAAGTGCCTACAGGTAAGGAATACCGCGGATGTAGCTTAGTACCCTCCCGTTTAAGTCCAGAGGTCGAGGATCGCGCGCTAACTTTCCAAGGCTCGATCCGCTGCAGAACTCTTAAATTCTGACACCTCGGCATAAACAGCAGGTTCGATCCTGGCTTAAATACGTCAGCCTGCAGAACTCAGCGTAAGACCCTCAGGAAAGATCTTGTTGCATAAACATTTCGTTCCGACTGTACTGCAAACGTCTGCAATTCTTGATATCCGCTTGGTAACAAGGAGCATATTTACTCGCTGCAGTCTGCGTGAAGCGCTCACAGTTCTTTGTATGTGTTTATTACGTGCACATCTCCCGTCTAAGTTCTGTCTGCTGTGAATATTATTCTTCAGCCTTTAACTTAAGGTAAGCCTGAACTGTAAGTTACTGTTTGCAAAGCAACTTCTACGCTAGGTAATAGATATCTACATTCATATATGTTTGTTCTTTTCTTTTTAGGTACAACTAGAATATTATCATTCGAGTTACAAGCTTGAAAGTGCGCATTTTATTCATCCGAGTAACAGTCTGCAGCACGTGCATTTTTAAGGTATGTTTTCGAACTTTGAGTTGTAAAGATAGCTAGGTTAGCTGATGTACCCTACACTACATTCATATATGTTTCTTCTTTTTTAGGTACGACCAGAATTATTATCATTCGAGTTTCAGGCTTGAACGCACCCATTTTACTCATCCGAGTAACAGTTTGCAGCGCGAAGATTTTAAGATATGTCTGACCTCTATACGTTGAAACTTGGTTTCTTCCGAACAACGTAACTTTAAGCTAATCATAAATAGTTGTTCTCTTCAATCCTCATGCTATAGACGAGGTTAATCTTATAATTTCAAACTCACAGCAATGTCCGACCTCTATACGTTGAAACTGGGTTTCTTCCGAACATCGTAACTTTAGTCTATTGATAAATAGTCGTTCTCTTCAATCCTCATGCTATAGACGAGGTTAATTTTATAATTTCAAACACACATAGCTATGTCCGACCTCAACAGGCTGAAACTTGGTTTCTTCTAAAACATCGTAACTTTAGTCTATTGATAAATAGTTATTTTCTTTAATCTGCATGTCATAGAAGAGGTTAATCTTATAATTTCAAACTCACAGCAATGTCCGACCTCTATACGTTGAAACTTGGTTTCTACCGAACATCGTAACTTTAAGCTAATCATAAATAGTTGTTCTCATCAATCCTCATGCTATAGACGAGGTTAATCTTATAATTTCAAACTCACAACCATGTCCGAACTCTGTACGTTGAAACTTGGTTTCTTCCGAACATCGTAACTTTAGTCTAACGATAAATAGTTATTTTCTTTAATCTGCATGTCATAGAACAGGTTAATCTTATAATTTCAAACTCACAGCAATGTCCGACCTCTATACGTTGAAACTTGGTTTCTTCCGAACATCTTAACTTTAAGCTAATCATAAATAGTTGTTCTCTTCAATCCTCATGCTGTAGAAGAGGTTAATCTTATAATTTCAAACTTACAGCAATGTCTGACCTCTATAGGTTGAAACTTGGTTTCTTCCGAACATCGTAACTTTAGTCTATTGATAAATAGTCGTTCTCTTCAATGTTTTATGCTATAGAAGCGGTTAATCTTATAATTTCAAACTCACAGCAATGTCCGACCTCTATACGTTGAAGCTTGGTTTCTTCCGAACATCGCAACTTTAGTCTATTGATAAATAGTTGTTCTCTTAAATCTTTCATGCTGTAGAAGAGGTTAAACTTATAATTTCAAACTCGCAACCATGTCTGACCTCTATAGATTGAAACTTGGTTTCTTCCGAACATCGCAACTTTAGTCTATTGATAAATAGTCGTTCTCTTCAATCTTTCATGCTGTAGAAGAGGTTAATCTTACAATTTCAAACTGACAGCCATGTCCGACCTCTATACGTTGAACATCGCAACTTTAGGCTAATCTCTATTGGTTGTTCTCTTTTCAGATGTTTCCCTGCTCGCAGTGTAATGAAACGTTCAGAAGACGTGACATCCTCACACGTCATGTAAAATCGAAACATCGTGATGCATCTGATACGTTTTCCTGCGGGCAGTGCAACGTTACGTTCGCAAGGCGAGATAACTTTATGCGCCATATCAAATCAAAACACCCTAGCATAACATCTGCTTTATGTGAAGTTTGTGGTGTGTATTTCGCTAACGTAGAGCGATACGAGGCTCACTTAGTAGAAGCACATCAGGTATCTACTTGCCCTCAGGTAATAGGAGAAAAGCGTAAAAAAACGGATGTAGTTGTAGAAAGTACTAGTAGTAAAAAACCTAGAAAAAATCATGAACTTCAAACTATTCACTGCGAGCACTGTAACACTGATCTACCATCTTCACATTTTCAGGGACACTTACGGAGTAATGCACATTAAAATAATGCGTGTAGAAGTGGTAGTAACGCAAACATCGAGGAAATTAATACAGCATTTAAAAGTAGGATTTCTAGTTACAGAATTCGCACCAGTCAAAAGTTTCAGAGCACTTCAAACTTTTTAAATTGTGTTCAAGCGGATGTACAACAGCTTCTTGCTAAATCTTTGTCCAATCATAATTTATTTAAAGTTAATTTTGAACTTTTCGCCTTGTACATTAAAAGCACGGATGAATCCGAAATAACGGACATTAAATCATTTAATACGAAGAATTTTGTTATAAGTGAGTCGACTAATTTTGGTGATGTACTTAGGGATGTCTCTAACATTATTTCAACTAAGAGCGCGGAATTTCAGGAAAAGGAATCAGGGTGGGCTTTAGTTGAAATAATGTATCTAGAAGTTAACATCAATAAGTACAATCCCATGCGAGGTTCATCGTACATCGAGCTGCCGACATGGATTCAGCAAAGAAAAGCTGTTGTAAACATCCAAAACAATGACGAGGCATGTTTTGCATGGGCGGTGATGTCGGCTTTAAATCCTGTGAAACGGAATGTAGCGAATAGAACATCATCGTATCCACACTATTCAACGCAGCTAAATTTCGATAGTATAGAATTTCCTGTACAGTTAAAAGATATTAAGCGCTTTGAGGAACTAAATAACATTAGCATTAATGTGTATGGTGTAGAGAAAAGTCTGTAGTAGGTCCTCTGTATTATACATGTCATAAGAAGAGTACTCATGTTAACTTACTCTATATCGAAAACAGTGAAAATAGCCACTTTTGCTGGACTAAAAATCTGAGTAGACTTTTTGGTAGTCAGTTGTCAAAACATGATGGTAAAACGTGGCTATGTGATGGATGTTTGCAGTATTTTAAAACTGAAGATCAGTTAACGAAGCATTCCAAGAATGACTGCAATCATGTACTGTACCTTTCCAAGGCATCAGTACATGAACCAGTTACCATTGTTCATAAATATGACGTTAGAATGGAGCACCATCGGTGAGCCTCGAACTCAGCCCGGTTGTCGAAGCTTCACCCTCCCCTACTAGAATAATTCGCTAGCCGAGCCGGTATCGCATTTTCGGGTCTGTGGACTGTCCGATGGGGCGGTAAGTTCTATAGTATTAGTCTCTATAGTGGGGGGAAAGGTAATTATGAGAGGAATACCATTTCATTACTAATGAGAAGAGAGACAATATCTTGTACAACAAATTTTTACTTATACTAGTGAAACACATTATTTACATGGGTATGCCATACAAACACCTTACATATAGTAACTTGGCTGATCTTGACGTTTAAATGTTCGGTAGTCTTTTTCTACGCTTCATTATACGTTTAAATATTCAAACTTAAGAAGGCGTTCCCTCTCGAACTATTACACTACCTCAGACTTAGAGAGGCGTTTTCTCTCTAATTATTTCACTCTACACTTATATTACATCACACACATATTTAATCATTATGGACACACCCCGCTGTAAATCTGTTTACCTGCCAAGAATTAATGTATTCAATTTGCATCAAATTATGATATAAGTTTGCTAGTATCGTATGAACTGAAATAGGCAATTTACACTCCCAATCCTTTGAAAGTCGCGTTACAACCCTTCCTTAAGTTAAACGTTGCCAAATATGCAGTATAATAAACACGCTCATTTCATTAGGATTTTATCAACACATATATCAGGACATTATTTACTCAACGATGTTACCTATAGACAAGCATTTAGCGACTTCAATACCAAAACACTATAAACATATCATTGTAACACTTCCTGCAAGAAAAGGACAAGAATATATACATTTCACATGCACACAATGGACTACAGGTGACCTTATTCACCTGCCGCTTGTGACAGTAAGCTTTACTGTCTCCTGCAATGAACTCAGGACCTTCTGAGACAGGGTATATCTGACCTGGAATTCCCTATACGCTGTGAATAATTAAAGAAATAAATTGGAGGGATCCTTCCTTTAATGCTCATTTGTAATCTCTGCTACGTTGGCTCTTTTTAAATTAACACACGTAATCTTTGTGCCGAAAGGAAAGAAACTCGCCACTTGTATCTGTTCTATTTCACTGAAGAAAACGCCTTCACTCCCCCGTTTAAAGGGGCTCATAAAACTCCAGCTGTTAACTGCCCGTGACACACTTCCAAAGAGCGGTCCACCAAGCCTTCTCGGACAATGGCTTCACGGCAAATAATCTATTCACTTCTTTTAATACTGGCCACCATGGCATCACAACAAATCCCGGCCCTATATCCGGCCGTAATCAACATATTCACATCGCGATATGCGCCTCGCGTGTCTTAATGACAGATTCCAAGGGAACTTCACATTTTCATTTCACGCTATATATTATGGCTACAGCCTGTTCAGCCATTTCATTTCCTCTCGGTACATTGACCACGATGCAGATCTAATGATGATCTCCTGCCACCAGGGTCCAAATTAACTTGCGCATTCGCGAACTAATTAGCGATGTAAGATACCCACTGTCTCGATGCCTTGTTCCAGGTGCCTTAGTTACTAATTAGGAGGGATCTCTACCAGGTGAAGCGCACCAAAAAAACAGAATCACTGAAAAATATTGATGACTCGTATATGCTATGGAAAGACGATTACTGGAGTCATTTTTACAGAATATTTAAGCCTTCTCTACTTGACAGCGCTTCACACTTAATTAAGCCAAGGTCCTTATAATTACGTCATGCATTATCGAACCCTTATACATGGATGGAAGTAAAATATGGTCGTCCCAAAACCATGATGAAAGTATTCTATAAAAGACTCAAATAAAAATGAAATTATAATTATTATCCCTCTGAAATGGCGTGCTTGCAGTCTACGTTACATCTAAGTGGAAAATCTACATATTTACAATGGGACACGACCTTCAAAGATATAAATACTTGGAAATGTACTCAGCCTTCTGGATACCACGTTCACAGCTTTACAGGAGGGCACCCCATGGGCTTAAACTGCTTGCATCACGTCATCGGCGATGTGAAGACCCATGATGACTTCCTGGCAGGTCATACACATGACAGCGACGTTCCAGACGTTCTCGGCTACCAGGCTAAATTCCGGCAAACAACTAGATGACTCGTTCACTCCGGTACACAGGCAAAATTCTGGCATTCAACTGGACGTCGGCGTTCACTCCGGCGTTCTCGTAGACATGTAAATGAGGGGAAATTATCTCAAGTGAATGCGTTAGTTTATTACACACCACAATTTGAACATATGGTTGGATTTGCTCAATAGCACGAGCATTCCAACCCAATGTCGGTAATGTCCCAGAAGCCCGACATTAATCCCTTCTCATTTATCTATTCTTCTTGTAGGCAGCGATTATAGGCCCAGAAATTTCACTAGTTTCCCTAGAAACGACAGTGGTTAGGCCACTAATGTATTAGCATTCTCGTATTCATGATACTAGTTCAGGCCTGTTCTAATGCACTTAGCCGTAAGTTGAGCTCTCAACTGCACTACGGATTACTTTAACGTGGCGCTGTCCTCAATTAGGTCTACACTGAGCCGTTCACTGACTTTCTTGGTAATTCACATTTATATCAAGCCCGCTCGCTCCACACACTTCGCTAAGTACGTCCCTGTATATGTTAACTGAGCCGTATTAGCTTAGACACATAGGAGGCTCGATGTACGACCTCTTCTACACACGGACATCGGTTGTTACGGTTTCGCACCGTTCCTATTTTATTAATTAGCGGCACACTGTACACGCTAACATCTCACTCAGAGGGTGATTATTTCCACATACTCACAGACTTTAATGAATCACTGCGTTACACTGCTCAAATTACAAGATTATTTCTTCACAAACGACTCACACACAAACCACGACGAAATACTACCGTACTGGCGCTACACTGAAAATGCACTGGGTAGTGTCTCCCCCTCAGCTCATGAATATATAGGCGAGCTACGCTAGAGACCCGAATGCTGAGGGTGGGGGAAAAATGCAATCCTTTCTCACACGTTGGTCCGCTAATACGCAACGTATAGTGACGAACAGGATATCAAAACGTAGCTCTTGTATTCCCATCTCCACTGAGTGACTGTTCTTGAAATAGCTTCGTAGATTCTCAAGCAATCTCAAAAGCGTCCTTTTGTCTCTGGCGGTGAATGATGACGAGCACAGGGGATTCCTTGTGTTCGCTGTCACGGTTAGGGTCCAACATCTGTTAGTCATTAAGACGCGCCCTTGTTTACAGCGTAGTTACCGCTCTGTCAGTTGAGTAGAGCACTTCTCGGTCTCATAATTATGCGTAAAATTCCCTGATTCAAATTAATGTTTGCGCTTAATTATCCATTGGGTATTTTGCGATTTATAAATATTAACAGAAATAAAACAGCTGAATGCGTTAAGTTGACAGTGGTGAATAAGCGAGGAAAACAGGGTATAATGTTAGTTTTCACGTTGGACATACTTTCTGGGCTCAGCTAGTGACCTAGATTCTCTGTCACGTGATAACGCGTATCCTTTCATCTCGCTCGTGGTTGGAGTGAGAAAACTTCGAGTACAAGCGCTCTTGCACCGCCTTGCTGCTAATTACCAGCAACTAGAGCTCGGTCGCGCGACTCTAGATACTGCAAATCGAGTCCTGGAGCGGGTGGAAAAATTCTAACTTCGGCAGTTTTTATCGTAGAGTGACGCGGAAAACGGCATATTTCATCTCCTGGATATCATGACATACCATAGGTGACGTTGTGAACGGTCACAGTACGTACAGAGATACCTACTACAGGCAATGATGTTTTAAAATTTACAAATTTTCACAAGCAGATGTGGGTACCTTTCGTGATTTATGCAGACTTTGAAGCCATCCTCACGCCATGCAACACATGCTTACATAATCCTGACAACTCTTTCACTAATACAACGCACATGCATATCCCGTATAGCTTCGCGTATTACATCAAGTGTAGTTATGATAGTACGCTTAACAAGTTAGAGCTGTATCGAGGACCTGATGCTGCTAAAGTATTTTTAGAAAGACTTGAAAGTGATGCAATTCGTCTTGGTCGTATTCTAAATAGTAATATTCCTATGAAGCCACTCACCGAAATTCAATTAAATGATCATGAACGTGCTACAAAGTGTAGCATTTGTGATGGGGAATTTTCCGAAAATGACCCTAAAGTTTTTGATCATGATCATTTAACTGGTTTCTACAGATGTGCCGCTCATTATAGCTGTAATCTTAAGTACAGAGTTCCTAAATTTATCCCTGTAATTTTTCATAACTTATCTGGTTACGACTCTCATTTCATCATTTCACAATTTGGAGCTTCAGATGAAAAAATTAGATATAATCCCTCAGAATAAAGAGCGGTACATTGCGTTTGCAAAGTCTGTAAAAGTAGATGCGGAGCATTCTATAGAACTCAGATTCCTTGACTCGTTTCGCTTTATGGCGAGTAGCCTCGATAAACTTTCTAGTCATTTACAGCCAGAACAATTTACGGAAATTCGACGCGTTTTTCCTGAAGAAGCGCAGTTTAATTTACTTCGGCGTAAGGGTGTTTTTTGTTATGAATATCTTGACTGCTTAGAACGCCTCGAAGAACGTGCCTTACCATCGAAACAATCCTTTTACAGCTCGCTGAATTCAGAGGATATTAGTGATGATGACTATTTACATGCACAACATATCTGGGAGCAGTTCCACATCCAAACGCTGGGTGAATACCCCGATTTATATTTAAAGACGGATGTACTTTTGTTAGCTGATGTTTTTGAAAATTTTCGCTGTGTTTGTAAGAAAACCTACAGCCTTGACCCATGTCAGTATTTTACTGCGCCTGGGTTAAGTTGGGATGCGATGTTAAAATACACGCAGGTGAATTTGGAACTGCTAACTGATATTGATATTGTGCACTTTATAAAATTATCTATTCTAGGCGGTCTAAGTCAGTGCAGCGGGCGGTATTCTAAAGCAAATAATAAGTATATGCCGAGTTTCGATTCTAGTCAGGAATCTCAGTATATCGTTTATCTCGATGCTAATAATCAGTATGGGTGGGCGATGAGTCAGCACCTACCGGTGAGTGGTTTCCGCTGGCTAACGCAGTGCGAAATTGATGCTTTACAGCTGCACGCCCTAGGCGATGAAGCTGATAAAGGCTATTTCCTCGAAGTTGACTTACAGTATCCTAAAGAGTTACACACTTCTCATGACTTACCTTTCTGCCCTGAAAATGTGAAGTTCCCGTACATCGCATCAACGACGAAAATGCTAATTGCTAATTTGTGTGATAAATCTAAGTATATCATTCATTACCGAAATTTAAAACAGTGCTTGCAGCATGGTTTGAAGTTATCTAAAATTCATCGCGTACTAGAATTTAATCAGTCACCGTGGCTAAAGCCATATATCGATCTGAACAATAATTTAAGAACGAATGCGGTTAACGAGTTTGAAAAAGATTTCTACAAGCTCGTGAATAACAGTGTGTTTGGTAAGACTATGGAAAATGTTGACAAACGCGTTGATGTAAAATTGATTACAAACTGGGAAAATATTAAGAAAAGGTATGGTGCTAACTATTTAATAAGTAAACCAAATTTCCACAGCTGCACCATCATACATGAGAATTTAGTTATTATACAGATGAATCGTGTTAAGGTTAAGTACGACAAACCTACCTACGTCGGCTTTGCAGTACTTGAATTGGCTAAAACACTCATGTATGAATTCCATTACGATTATATGATGAGGAAGTACGCGCGTAATGCGCATTTGCTCTACACAGATACTGATTCGTTTATTTATCAAATCAAAACTGATGACTATTACAATGGTATAAAGCCAGACTTGGGTAGGTTTGATACAAGTAACTATCCTGCAAATAATCAATATCATCTACCGCTAGTGAACAAAAAGGTTCTAGGTAAAATGAAAGATGAATGTGCTGGGAATATTATCGATTCATTTGTAGGTACTAAATCCAAGTCATATTGCACAAAACTCTTAAATGAACTACAAATAATGAGATTGAAGGGGGTTAAAAAGAATGTAGTTCAGAATCAGCTAAGTTTTGAAAACTATAACAATTGCATTAAAAGTAATCCACTTATTTTGCATAAGCAAATGTCTGTCATTAGAAGCAAGAAGCACAAGTTGTACACTCATTTAATTAGTAAGGTAGCCCTTAATAATGTTGATTGCAAACGGTTTGTCATTCCAAATTCTACCAACACTCTAGCCTGGGGGCATAGTAGTATTGATAGGTACTACTTTACATAAAGCAGATGTGTGTAAACATTATGCTAGAGGTGTGTACTTACGTTACGCTGTCTTACATCACAATTCACTGTACATATTGTATAAAGATAGCGAGAGGTACCCTGAGAGCGTAGTACGGCAAGTTTAAACTTGTACATACAAGAATTGCTTCGTCGTCGCCATAAGACCTATCTGTGTCGGTGCGACGTAAAGCCCCTAGCAAAAAAAAAAGAATTGCATCGAGAATGGGAGAAGTACGCAAACATCACTAGGGTAAAATGATTCGAGATAACACTTGTACATACAAGATGTAAATAAATAATGTAGAATTGGCATATTCTTTTATTTTAGGTTAGGTATTACCTTCCTCCCGCTCCTTATTTGCAAGATAGAGTTTCGTTTATTACTCAAAGAAGAAAAGCAAGAAAGAAGGTGATGAGCAGATTCGTAAGTGTGTTATTGTCTAGCTCATGTTGAGAAGAGAATTTTTTCTTTTTCTAAACAGTGTTTGATTGCAATGCAGTGTTCAACAACATCGAACTATAAACGGTAGTATGTGTTCAAGTCTAAACTTGCAATACTCTTGCTTTTGCAATGCGTGTTCGATAGAGATGTAGCTTGATAGAGAAAAAAGAGCAGCTTAGTAAGTATGCTGAGAAGATATTTTTTTCTTTCTAAACAGTGCTCGATTCCAGTCATGCAATTCAGTGTTCAACAACGTCGAACTATAAGCAGTATTATGTCCTCAAGTCTAAACTTGCAGGTACGTGATATGTATGCTGTCTTATGTGTAAGATCGCGTTGTATGTTCGATAAAGCTATGCCTTAACAGAGCGAGGAAAAGGAGGTTATAACAATCGCTATCTTACGCAAGCCGTTCAGAACCGTAGTCTTGTTTTCTTTTAGAACAAAGGTATTCCTTGACATATTCTTTTTTAAATTGTCCGCCACAACGAAGAGTACGTCACGGTGCTCTCAGATTGTGGATGTAGAACTTACCGCCACCACATGTCAAAGAATAATGATGCCAACACAAAGATGGCAGCACGGTGCTCTGTTCATTAAAAGATGGCGGATGACAGCTAACGAAATTGTCCCGCATGAGGGCAGCACGGTGCTCTGTTCATTAAAGATGGCGGATGACAGCTAGCGAAATTGCCCCGCATGAGGGCAGCACGGTGCTCTGTTCATTAAAGATGGCGGATGACAGCTAGCGAAATTGCCCCGCATGAGGGCAGCACGGTGCTCTGTTCATTAAAGATGCCGGATGACAGCTAACGAAATTGTCCCGCATGAGGGCAGCACGGTGCTCTGTTCATTAAAGATGCCGGATGACAGCTAACGAAATTGCCCCGCATGAGGGCAGCACGGTGCTCTGTGGTTTAAAGATGGCGGATGACAGCTGACGAAATTGCCCGCATGATAGCAGCACGGTGCTCTGTCGATTAAAGACGGCGGATGACAGCTGTCAAAATAGCACGTGGCTTTGTTTCCAAACAAGAGCATAAAGAATTTTTCAAATTACCGCCACTACATTTCAAAGGTATCTAACTAAAGAGCGCAGCACTGAGGTTTGCGATGCAAGATGGCGGATGACAGCTGTGACGTAAACATTACCCGCCACCACAAAGAGGGCAGCACGGTGCTCAAAGGTGGCTGCTGTCACGTGGAATTGTCTGCCACCACATTTCAAAGGTATCTAGCTAAAGAGGGCAGCACTGAGGTTTGCGATGCAAAATGGCTGCTGTCAAAAAAGCATTTTTCAAATTATCCGCCACCACATTTCAAAGGTAAGTAGCTAAAGAGGGCAGCACTGTGCTCTATAGATTAAAGATGGCAGATGTCAGCTGTCAAAAAAGCACGTGGATTTGTTTATCTCGCGCTAGTGAGATTAAGTTGGTAGCACTAAGGTTTAGACCCGTCAAGATGGCAGCACTGCGGATGACAGGTGACGAATTTACAGCTACTGCGATAAAAGAGAGCAGCACGGTGCTCTGTAGTTTAAAGATGGCGGATGACAGCTGTCAAAAAGCACGTGGCTTTGTTTATCTCGCGCTTGTGAGGTTAAGTTGGTACTACTGAGGTTTAGGCCCGTCAAGATGGCAGTACTGAGGTTAGCGATGCGTTGTTGTCTGTCAAAAAGCACGTGGCTGTCAAAAACACGTGGATTTGTTTACCTCGCGCTAGTTAGGTTAAGTTTGTACCACTGAGGTTTAGGCCCGTCAAGATGGCAGCAGTGAGGTTAGCGATGCGTTGTTGTCGATGACAGCTGTCAAAAAGCACGTGGATTTGATTACAAATTGAAATTTCTCGCGGGAGGCGGAGGAGGCCTCTGGGAAGGCCCCTCGGGAGGTGGGGGCGGAGGAGGCCTCTGGGAGGGGCCCCCGTGAGGCGGAGGCGGAGGGGACCTCTGGGAGGGCCTCCCGTGAGGCGTAGACGGAGGGGCCCCTGGGAGCCCTGAGGCGGAGGCGGCGCCCGAACTGTCCTATTGTACTACTCCTGTCAACATAAAGCGCAATGGGTCATACCACGTGATATTATCCTTTTCTTCATTCTTTGACCCCTGATGATTCTTTACCAATATTTGAACTCACCACCTATAATCCACATAATCAATACCCCACACTTTTAAAATCCATCCAATTAAGTGAAGTACAAGTTGTCCTTCATTCAGCATCCACATCTTCCTCCGGTCCGGACTACATTACATATCACATGCTCTGTTCATTACCTTCGAGCACACAGACTGTGCTTCTCCATCTTTACAACGATATATCACGACTCATATTCCCCTGCAGTGGAATGAGTTTTTCCTAATCCCTATTCTCAAACCTAAAAAAAACCTCCTACGAACACGAAGAGTTATCGTGGAAATGTCCTAGGATCATGTATTCGCAAAACTTTCTTAAAAATCTTACTACAACGGTTGTTGTGGTCTATAGAATATTATAAGTTAATTCCCAAGTACCAATACGTCTTCCTAAAAGGAAGATCCCATCAATATTTTGACTATAGATATAAAAAGTGCTTACGACTCTGTCCCTCTACATCTTCTATGGGAAAAACACGTTGCGAAAAGCCTACCTCCCGCCTTTGTAGTCATCTTACAAAAATTGTATACATATCGTTCATTAATAATTAAATCTTCACATCATCAATTATCTAGTCGCTCTTCTTGTAATGGTTTGCCCCAGGGCGACATATTAAGTGGAATTTTATTTGCACTGTATATTTCGCAGTATGCCCGAGTGTTTATTTACGCGGACGACATAGTTTTATATACATCTCATGATGGCATCGATGATGCACGAATACTGATGGGAGAGGTAATGGGCAAAGTAAATACGAGATTTCATGATAATGGACTCCAGCTTTCTATTGCTAAGTGTACTGCAATGTTTTTTTCTCGTAAGCGCTCTCATGACCGTTCGCCACTAACTTTCGATAGCTATTGTATTTCCTTTACTACTCATAAATATTTTGGTATAATTTATGCTCAAAAACTCACTTGGCTTGGCATATTACATCGATATGTCAAAAAGCTGACGGATATCTCAAAATTCTTAAAACTGTCGTACGTCGTCAATGGGGCGCGGATCCCATCACTGCTCACTCATCAAATAAAGCGGCTATCCGCACCTCTATGGATTATTGCGCTCACATAATAGCCATTGCATCGTTCACATCTCTTACGTCGCTTAATACTTTACAATTTCACGTCTTACGTCTCTGCACTGGGGCCCTTAAGACTACTCCTGGCAACGCGTTACTAGCAGAAACAGGTGAATTCCCACTGGTAATTAGACGGCACATGCTTGCACAGAAATACTTGCTTAAACGTCTTGCCTTCTCGCCTTCCCCTTTAATACCGATGTTGCAGCTCTTACAGGAATACTATCAACAATGCCCTCCCCGTTCAGGACGATTCCCTGCTATTCACACTGCTTATATTACTCTAAACAGATTGCGAACTTCGCTTCTCAAGACTCCTTCACTACCAATGTATTCCATTCCCTATACTAGCCTACACTATACTCCCAATATTATAATTTCTCATAAGTCCTTATTCTCTGAATCGATTTCTAATTCTGATCTTCCCTTTTCCCCGTCGAAAAAACTACGAATGACCCCTTCTGCTCGTGGTGTTAATATCTACACTGACGGATCAAAATACTCCCAAGGAGATGGTGCTCCTTTCTTTATTAGCAATTCCTGCACGATTGAACGATTACATCTCCGGACTAATCTTTCTATTTTCTCTGCTGAGTTGTTTGCCATCCAACAAGCTTTAATTTATACACAACAACATTCCTTCTCAAAAGTTGACATTTATACAGAGTTTTACAGGCATTATCGTCATTTATATACTGTCAAATCTCTACTCTATCAACTAGAACAAGGTGGAGTATATATAAGGCTTGTATAGACACCTGGAACATTACCGGTAATAATCAAGCGGATATTGCTGCACACCCCACCTCTTGATTTCTATCCTAGTCTTAAAGAAACTGCCTGCCCTTCCTGGCAAGACGAGTGGAACCAATCCGCACGTTATAAAGGTACTTCAACCTTACATTCCAAGAGCACATATACACGGCGACATATTACTAAGGTTCAATCATGCTCTTACCCCGCAATACAAGTTCCGTTTTCATTTAGTTAACCTACCTAATTGTGTGTGCGGTGATTCAGACGGAGATCTTGATCATTTATTTTTCCAAAGCCCTGCATATTTTCTCTCTCGTCGTAAGTTACTCACTAGTCTTACACGGCTGAAAATTCCCTACTAATATTACCTGTTTGTTATCGGACCTCTCCTCACCACCACAATCGTTATTATTACATTTCTTTACGACGCTCAATTGATTTTATAACCATTATTTGCTCATAGTCTTGCATTTGACCACTTCTTTTGACTTTCTTACTACTCATTCTCTTTGATTCCTATCATACGTGTTTTGGTGGTCAACCCGATCAAACATCGCGCGTTACGGTTTTAGGTTATCATGTCGATTTTAAAAACCCACCCTTCCGATATTTTTCTCATAGTCCTTAATCACGCCCTAAATTTTCACCCTCCTATTAGTGTTTTCCCCTCCCTAAGAGGACCTGCTGTAATGTTTTTGATCCATGTCTTATCGTTACTACCAATTGTTGATACGGTCATGTACGTATGGAAATAAGACGCCAAGATGGATCACTTCGGGGTGAAGACTAGTACCTTTGTGCCCATGTGCTTTTTCCTATGTATCTTTACCTTTATGACTATGTGTTAATTACTACTACTCGTAGAGGTCCTTGGGTCATACTATTTTCCGCATAGTTGCTCTAATACAACGTTCTCATTAGGGATCCCGTATACATCATTTACCCAGACTTTTGCAGTTTTGTCACACACATAAATGCCAGCCAGCCAGCCAGCCAGTGCTGATCTGCATTTAGGGCAGTCGCCCAGGTGGCAGATTCCCTATCTGTTGTTTTCCTAACCTTTTCCTAAGTGATTTCAAAGAAATTAGAAATTTATTGAACATCTCCCTTGGTAAGTTATTCCAATCCCTAACTTCCCTTCCTATAAATGAATATTTGCCCCAGTTTGTCCTCTTGAATTCCAACTTTACCCTCATATTGTGATCTTTCCTACTTTTATAAACGCCACTCAAACTTATTCGTCTACTAATGTCATTCCACGCCATCTCTTCGCTGACAGCTCGGAACATACCACTTAGTCGAGCAACTCCTCTTCTTTCTCCCAGTTCTTCCCAGCCCAAACTTTGCAACATTTTGTAACGCTACACTTTTGTCAGAAATCACCCAGAACAAATTCTGGTTAACCCACTAATGCCCACCGTATGATATATCATACGCAAAACATGCTTTCCAAATTGCGTAATACCTAAGTCGCCGTGACTCTTTTGCAATTTTTAAAGGTATCATTTAGCGCATCAGGGATGCAAATAATGTTTCCTAGCTAATGGCATTGTTGTTTTCCTCCTGTTACGATGATAGTTGGCAAGAAAGTGCGGGTAGCGTAGCAGGCTGACAAAAATAACGCACCGTCGAGTATTTATAATTATTGTGGAATTGAGCTATGAAAAATTAATCATATTTCAGTATTTTTTTTGCTAGGGGCTTTACGTCGCACCGACACAGATAGGTCTTATGGCGACGAAATTTCAGTATATTTGTTACGGGAATAGTATGAGGATTTGACCTAGTATGATAGTGACTATCTTCACTGATTGAGGTGGCATTCAAACACAAATATCTTTTAACGTATGAAATATCATACGCTGGGCATTCGCAAGATGAAAATTTTCAATTTCAGATAAAACACAATAACAGATGGGGAGGCCATTCTGAACATTCTGGACAGCTTAGGAAATGGTGATTGTGATAATGACCCGTTTTCAGAAGCAGATGAAATATGATTAGTGCTTATGGGAGCTGTTGATGGCAATGACAGTGATCAAGAGGATGGGCCTAGTGATGATGATGATTGTGCTACAGTTTGGGATGTAGGGAAGGGTGTACTTAGACAGGAAATCGAGGTCAGAGGGTAAAGAAAACTCCGTGTGGTTTAGAAGAGTGACTCGATGTATGCATTTTTGAAAATTCAGAGAGAGTATTTACTGCAGCTGATGAGAATCAAGTACCACTACAGAAGGCTCCTACAATTACAGAATCCATTGATGTCTTTTCCAAATGGAATAAATTCAGGACTCCACAAAAGAAAGTAAGGAAAGTAAGAAATTGGGTAAACAAGGAGCTTAAGAAGTCAGTGAAGTTTACAGAGAGAGATGTGCCAGAACCATCATGCGTTCAAGAGTGGAGTGTTCACTCCAGTGCTTTGTTCAGTTCCATATGATGAAGTGATTACTAAATGGTGTTGGAGAGAATTATGAAAACAAACAATACAATGTTTTCTGTGGTTACTGTTACTAATAAGTTTCTGTTGTATTACAAAAACAACAGTAGGCTTCAAAGTTCGCTTCAGATCATGCTAACACATCATATGATAGGTGGGAAGTAGGGACTTTCCCTACGAGTATTTCTTGCGCCAGAGAGTTTTGAATTATTTAAATTCCATCTATAAGATCAGTATTCTGTTTCTAGTTCTAATTTATGTTGCAATAAATTATTTTTGTTCTTAGTAAATCATAACTATATTTGGTGCAATATGTTACCCCTGTGGGTGGGGGCGGTAGAATAACATCCACGGTATCCCCTGCCTGTCGTAAGAGGCGACTAAAAGGGGCCCAGGAGCTCTGAACTTTGGAGCGTAGGTTGGCGACCACGGGGCCCTCAGCTGAGTCCTGGCATTGCTTCCACTTATTTGTGCCAGGCTCCTCACTTTCATCTATCCTATCCGACCTCCCTTGGTCAACTGTTGTTCTTTTCCGACTCCGATGCTATTAGGTTTGCGAGGGCTAGGGAGTCTTTCATTTTCATGCCCTTCGCGGCACTTGTCTTTCTTTGGCCGATACCTTCATTTTTCGAAGTATCGGACCCCTTCCTTTTTTCCCTCTGATTAGTGTTATATAGAGAATGGTTGCCTAGTTGTACTTCCTCTTAAAACAATAATGACCACCACCACCTACTGCCCAGCGTATGATATATCATACGCCAAAAAAATGGTCCTTAAAATTGAAATATCCAGATGTTTTAAGTATTCTTGCTCCAAGGATCGGTTATAGATGTAATGTTGAAAAACGTACAAGAAAACTCGAAAAAAATATTTTCTGGACATTAATGGATTAATAGTGCAGTGAAGTGTTTCATACTTATGTATTGGACCAGGGTGACAAGTAACAAGCAAGTTCAAATTACCAGACGATGAAGATTTTGTAACCTTCATACTTCATTTGTTAACAATCAGACAGTAAGCTCTGGCTTCCATTTTAAACTGTGTGCAAGATCCTTTTCGTGCGTGATCTGTGAATAACTTGACAATCTTAACAATGTTCATGAACTCTATATCTCTTCTTCAATATGTGCATAACGCCCCTATTTTGCGTGTGACCCCGTTTATTAAAAAGTATAGTGACTGGGTAACAGTAAAAGAGTCCATAAGCCTCGTGAAAGAAGGAGAGGAAGAAGAAGATCTAGAAGACATTGGTAGTAACTAGTAGTGCCGATAAAGGACTGGTAGGAACGGAGCAGTTGTTCGCGCAACATGAATCGGTACCTCCGATTACCTCCGTTGCCTCTGCTTCCTCCGCTAAAACCGTTATGCAAGGAAAGGAGCGGAGGCGTTTGTTTTTGTGTAACCTATTTTAAGTAGAGTGTCAACGCGGCCAAGCCGTTGGACTGTTACGTATGGTACCGTTTGTAAGCAACAGATGTAGTAGTGTTGTTTTGAATGAAGAAACTACCGTATATCATATAATACCGATACATCATTTAATGTAACAGTAATTCATAATTTTTTGGTATATTAAAGAGAAGTATATTATAAAAAGGCAGCCTCATAATAAATGCACCCAATTATTTCGGACACACAGTCATACACCAAATAAATAAATAAATAAATAAATAAATAAATAAATAAATAAATAAATAAATAAATAAATAAATAAATAAATAAATAAATAAATAAATAAATAAATAAATAAATAAATTGCATACATACATTATCATTATATACTGTTATGCCTTTCAGCGTTCAGTCTGCAAGCCTTTGTGAATTTACTAAACGTCGCCACAATCCTCGATTTGCAACTAGTGTTGTGGCCACATTTAGTTCTATACCTCTTATCTTTAAATCGTTAGAAACTGAGTCTAACAATCGTCGTCTTGGTCTACTTCTACTTCTCTTACCCTCCATAGCAGAGTCCATTATTATCCTAGGTAACCCATCATCCTCCATTCGCTTCACATGACCCCACCACCGAAGCCGGTTTTGCGTACAGCTTCATCCATCGAGTTCATTCCTAAAATAGCCTTTATCTCCCCATTCTGAGTACCCTCCTGCCATTGTTCCCACCTGTTTGTACCAGCAATGATTCTTCCTACTTTCATGTCTGTTACTTCTAACTGATGAATAAGATATTCTGAGTCCACCCAGCTTTCGCTCCCGTAAAGCAAAGTTGATATGAAAAGAGACCGATGAAAAGATAGTTTCGTCTGGGAGCTGGCTTCCTTCTTACAGATACTGTTGATCGCAACTGCGAACTCACTGCATTAGCTTTACTACACCTTGATTCAATCTCACTTACTATATTACCACCCTGGGAGAAAACACAACCTAAATACTTAAAATTATCGACCTGTTCTAGCATTGAATAAATAAATAAATAAATAAATAAATAAATAAATAAATAAATAAATAAATAAATAAATAAATAAATAGATAGACAGATAAATAAATAAACGTTTCAGTCAAGAAGAAACGAAGTTCAAGGCTACCTACGTTACTTGAAGAATTTTCTAGAGTTTCCATTTAGGAAAAGCAAAGTGTTTGCTTGTTCTGGCGATCGAACATTTCTTCTTGCTGTGATTATTTGTCTGGCCGCAGAAAACATTCTCTCCGCTGGGACAGAGGTAGCTGGAATACAAAGGTAGTATCCCGCTATTAGATTGGTTCGCCATTTGAGCCCAGTACTTGACTTATGCTCACGAACTGCCTTAAGAGTAAGAGCAACATGTTGCTTCTGGGCCAGCATTGCATTCAGAAACACTAAGAGATTGCATCTGCCTGCAGCAGGCTTTTCTTCTGCTGCTGCTTGTAGCCTATCATGCCTTTGGATCGTAGTCCTTGGCTCGACTTCAACTTGAAAAATTTGCTTGGTTTTGTGCAAGGGATAGACTATATAGAGAGTGAACACATCGCGCTATAGTATCACTAACCTGTTAACGTGCTGCTTCCGCATGATCTGGTAAGTAGTATAATTGGATGGTTCGGCGGCAACCACCTCCTCCGGGCTCCCAGGGCTCCCTCCACCACCCGCGGGAAATTTGAATTTTGGCGGGAAATTTGAATTTTGGCGCGAGATTTGAATTTGTAAACAAAGCCACGTGCTTTTTGACAGCTGTCATCGACAACAACGCATCGCTAACATCACTGCTGCCATCTTGACGGGCCTAAACCTCAGTAGTGCCAACTTAACCTAACTAGCGCGAGGTAAACAAAGCCACGTGTTTTTTGACAGCCACGTGATTTTTGACAGACAACAACGCATCGCTAACCTCAGTACTGCCATCTTGACGGGCCTAAACCTCAGTAGTACCAACTTAACCTAACTAGCGCGAGGTAAACAAAGCCACGTGCTTTTTGACAGCCACGTGCTTTTTGACAGACAACAACGCATCGCTAACCTCAGTACTGCCATCTCGACGGGCCTAAACCTCAGTAGTACCAACTTAACCTAACTAGCGCGTGGTAAACAAAGCCACGTGCTTTTTTGACAGCTGTCATCCGCCATCTTTAAACTACAGAGCACCGTGGTGCCCTCTTTATCGCAGTAGCTGCAAATTCGTCACCTGTCATCCGCAGTGCTGCCATCTTGGCGGGCCTAAACCTTATTGCTACCAACTTAACCTCACTAACGTGAGATAAACAAATCCACGTGCAGCTGACATCCGCCATCTTTAATCTATAGAGCACAGTGCTGCCCTCTTTAGCTACTTACCTTTGAAATGTGGTACGTCACAGCTGTCATCCGCCATCTTGCATCCGAAACCTCAGTGCTGCACTCTTTAGCTAGACACCTTTGAAATGTAGTGGTGGCGATTTGAAAAATTCTTTATGCTCTTGTTTGGAAACAAAGCCACGTGCTTTTTTGACAGCTGTCATCCGCCATCTTTAACCCAGGGAGCACCGTGCTGGCCTCATTAGCTACCAACCTTTGAAATGTGGTACGTCACAGCTGTCATCCGCCATCTTGCATCGCAAACCTCAGTGCTGCACTCTTTAGCTAGATACCTTTGAAATGTAGTGGCGGCAATTTGAAAAATTCTTTATGCTCCTGTTTGGAAACAAACCTATGCGCATTTTTGTCAGCTATCATCCGCCATCTTTAATCTAGAGAGCACCGTGCTGCCCTCTATGTGGTAGTGGTAAATTCTACACGCTCTTGTTTGGAAACAAACCCATGTGCTTTTCTGACAGCTGTCAACCGCCAGAGAGCACCGTGCTGCCCTTTTTATGCCGGTGGCAAATTCCACGTGCTTTACAAACTCACGTGCTTTTTGACAGCTGTCATCCGCCATCTTTAATCAAGAGAGCACCGTGCTGCCATCTTTAGCTAGATACCTTTGAAATGTGGTGGCGGCAAATTCCACGTGCTCTTGTTTAGTAAACAAAGCCACGTGCTTTTTTGACAGCTATCATCCGCCATCTTTAATCAATAGAGCACTGTGCTGCTATCATGCGGGTAATTTCGTCAGCTGTCATCCTCCATCTTTAATCTACAGAGCGCCGTGCTGCTCTCTGTAGTAGCGGGCAATTTGAAAAGTTCTGTTACTTGTCATCCGTCATCTTTAATCAACAAAGCTTCGTACTGCTATCTTTAGCTACATACATTTAACATGTGGTGGCGGATAATTTGAAAAAAACTTCCGTTAGCCATCATCCACCATCTTTATTCAACAGAGCATCGTGCTGCTATCTCTAGCTACATACATTTAACATGTGGTGGCGGCAATTTGAAATTCTATCTAGATCCCATCTTTAATCAACAGAGCACCGTGCTGCTACCCCTTTGAATTGTGGTGACGGATAATTTGAAATTCCGTTAGCTATCATCATTAAACATTAGTGCATTCGCTAACCTAACCTCTCATCTACTATCTTGAAGGAGACTATACGACACCTCCTCTACCTCCTGCTCTTCCTCCTACTCCCCCCTACCACCTCCGCCTCATCCTCCTCCTCCTCCTACTCCTCTGTCAAGGCATAGCTTTATCGAACACGCATCGCGAAGGCAAGAGTGTACAGCGATATGCATGTTTAGACTTGCGGATTACGAAAGAAACATAACAAGACTTGAATCGAACCCTGCACTCGATGTCGTTAACTTCAACATGTGATTAAAACATTGTCTGGTGTGTTCAGAACACTACATAAGTAGAATCGAACGCTGTACAACATGTTAGGGGATACCTTTGTTCTAAGAAGATCAGATTGAAACATAACAAGACTAGAATTGAACACTGCACTCGATGTCGTTAACCTTAACATGTGATCAGAACATTGATTGACGTGTTCAGATCACTAAACAAGTAGAACCGAACACTGTACAACATGTTAGGGGATACCTTTGTTCTAAGAAAATTAGATTGAAACATAACAAGACTAGAATCGAACACTACACTCGATGTCGTTAACCTAAACATGTGATCAGAACATTGATCGATGTGTTCAGATCACTACACAAGTAGAACCGAACACTGTACACCATGTCAGGGGATACTTTTGTCCTAAGAAAATTAGATTGAAACATAACAAGGCTAGAACCGAACACTGTACTCGATACAACATGTTAGGGGATACCTTTGTTCTAAGAAGATCAGATTGAAACATAACAAGACTAGAATTGAACACTGCACTCGATACAACATGTGATCAGAACATTGACTGATGTGTTCAGATTACTAAACAAGCAGAACCGAACACTGTACAACATGTTAGGGGATACCTTTGTTCTAAGAAAATTAGATTGAAACATAACAAGACTAGAATCGAACACTGCACTCGATGTCGTTAACCTTAACATGTGATCAGAACATTGATTGATGTGTTCAGATCACTAAACAAGCAGATAACCTTAACATGTGGTCCGATACAACATGTTAGGGGATACCTTTGTTCTAAGAAAATTAGATTGAAACATAGCAAGACTTGAATCGAACACTGTAAGAACATTGTTTGATGTGTTCAGAGCAAAAGTACAACTTCAATGATTTACCTAGTGTAAAAATCAAAAACACACACTGTGCACATATCGCATAGCTATCTCGCCTATCACTTGTCTAGTATGAAAATCAAAAACACACTGTGCACATATCGCATAGCTAACTCGGCAACAATTCAAATGATTTGCTTAGTACGAAAATAAAAAATCTATACCGCGTAGCTAACTCGTTCATCGCACTGCTAAGACGCTTAGTAATTGCAAATACACTGATATATGTCATACGAAAATCAAGAAAGCACACTGCGTAGCCAACTCGCTCGGTCACTCGCTTAGTAATTGCAACACGACTGGAACACTGATACACGTTACTCTTTTTTTTCTCGAAACACATACACACACGGATAAGAATGTTGCGAGATACTACATACTTACATGTTTTTTTTAAGAAGAATAGGGGGGATGAAAGATCATAAATTATATGTACACATGTTTGTCTCCTCCAAGTTGTAAGACGAAATAGACGCCGTACTGCGAGTTTCCGCTATAGCTGGCGAACGGAAGTAGCATGATATCTCAGCAAAAAAATACGCGTGAGCTTGCATACACGCAAGTCAGACACAATGATGGATACCGCGATTCAAATCCTGGCAACTTATGCCGTCAGGAAGGGCATCCGGCGAGCATCTAGCTGTAAATCCCTGATTTTCATGTTAGAAAGGGCAACTTGTTGTAAAACATTCTTAATCCCAGTTCTTTGACGTCAGGAAGGGCAACCGGTCGAAAACAATAGTGTATGATGTAATAGGTTAGATACTGCCTGTTTTGCGTCAGGAAGGGTAACTAGTCTTAAAACAAATTCTTGCGATTTAAAATCTTAGTTTTGCGTCAGGAAGGGCATCCGGCTGTAAAACAATAGTTCGTGATACAGCGATTTAAAATCTAAGAAGAGCATCTAGCTGTAAATCCCCGATTCTCGTGTTAGAAAGGATAACTAGTTGTAAAACAGATTCTTAATCCCAGTTCTTTGACGTCAGGAAGGGCAACCGGTCGAAAACAATAGTGTATGATGTAAGAGGCTAGATACTGCCAGTTTTGCGTCAGGAAGGGCAACTAGTCTTAAAAAATTCTTGTGATTTAAAATCTTAGTTTTGCGTCAGGAAGGACATCCGGCTGTAAAACAATAGTTCGTGATACAGCGATTTAAAATCTAAGAAGAGCATCTAGCTGTAAATCTCCGATTCTCGTGTTAGAAAGGGCAACTAGTTGTAAAACAGATTCTTAATCCGAGTTCTTTGACGTCAGGAAGGGCAACCGGTCGAAAACAATAGTATATGATTTAACAGGCTAGATACAGCCAGTTTTGCGTCAGGAAGGGCAACTAGTCTTAAAACAAATTCTTGCGATTTAAAATCTTAGTTTTGCGTCAGGAAGGGCATCCGGCTGTAAAACAATAGTTCATGATACAGCGATTTAAAATCTAAGAACAGCATCTAGCTGTAAAACCCCGATTCTTGTGTTAAAAACAGCATCTAGTTGTAAAACAGATTCTTAATCCGAGTTCTTTGACGTCAGGAAGGGCAACCGGTCGAAAACATTAGTGTATGATGTAAGAGGCTAGATACTGCCAGTTTTGCATCAGGAAGGGCAACTAGTCTTAAAACAAATTCTTGCGATTTAAAATCTTAGTTTTGCGTCAGGAAGGGCATCCGGCTGTAAAACAATAGTTCGTGATACAGCTATTTAAAATCTAAGAAGATCATCTAGCTTTAAATCCCCGATTCTCGTGTTAGAAAGGGCAACTAGATGTAAAACAGATTCTTAATGCGAGTTCTTTGACGTCAGGATGGGCAACCGGTCGAAAACAATAGTGTATGATGTAAGAGGTTAGATTCTGCCAGTTTTGCGTCAGGAAGGGTAACTAGTCTTAAAACAAATTCTTGTGATTTAAAATCTCAGTTTTGCGTCAGGAAGGGCATCCGGCTGTAAAACAATATTTCGTGATACAGCGATTTAAAATCTAAGGAGAGCTTCTAGCTGTAAATCCCCGATTCTCGTGTTAGAAAGGGCAGCAAGTTGTAAAACAGATTCTTAATCCGAGTTCTTTGACGTCAGGAAGGGCAACCGGTCGAAAACAATAGTATATGATTTAACAGGCTAGATACAGCCAGTTTTGCGTCAGGAAGGGCAACTAGTCTTAAAACAAATTCTTGCGATTTAAAATCTTAGTTTTGCGTCAGGAAGGGCATCCGGCTGTAAAACAATAGTTCATGATACAGCGATTTAAAATCTAAGAAGGGCATCTAGCTGTAAAACCCTGATTCTCGTGTTAAAAAGAGCATCTAGTTGTAAAACAGATTCTTAATCCGAGTTCTTAAACGTCAGGAAGGGCAACCGGTCGAAAACAATAGTGTATGATGTAAGAGGCTAGATACTGCCAGTTTTGCATCAGGAAGGGCAACCAGTCTTAAAACAAATTCTTGCGATTTAAAATCTTAGTTTTACGTCGGGAAGGGCATCCGGCTGTAAAACAAGTACGCAAACATCACTAGGGTAAATGATTCGAGATAAAACTTGTACATACAAGATGTAAATAAATAATGTAGAATTAGCATATTCTTTTATTTTAGATTAGGTATTACCTTCCTCCCGCTCCTTATTTGCAAGATAGAGTTTTTGTTTATTACCCAAAGAAGAAAAGCAAGAAAGAAGTTGTTGAGCAGATTCGTAAGTATGTTATTGTCTAGCTCATGTTGAGAAGAGAATTCTTTTTCGTTTTCTAAACAGTGTTTGATTGCAATACAGTGTTCAACAACATCGAACTATAAACGGTAGTATGTGTTCAAGTCTAAACTTGCAATACTCTTGCTTTTGCAATGCACGTTCGATAGAGATGTAGCTTGATAGAGGAAGAAGAGCAGTTAGTAAGTATGTTGAGAAGATATTTTGTTTTTCTTTCTAAACAGTGCTCGATTCTAGTTATACAATGCAGTGTTCAACAACATCGAACACTAGTATGCAGTTCAAGTTGTAATAAGTTTTGAACAGTAGTATGTGTGTGTTCAAGTCTAAACATGCATCACTGCGGGTATGCGAGCGGATGACAGCTAACGAAATTGCCCCGCATGAGGGCAGCACGGTGCTCTGTTCATTAAAGATGGCGGATGACAGCTAACGAAATTGCCGGTTTGTTTCCAAAGAAGAGCGCGTACAATTTACCACCACCACATTTCAAAGGTAAGTAGCTAAAGAGGGCAGCACGGTGATTAAAGATGGTGGATGACAGCTGTCAAAAAAAAGCACATGGCTTTGTTTCCAAACAAGAGCACGTGGAAATTGCCGCCACCACATTTCAACTAAAGATTGCAGCACTGTTCTCTCTGGATTAAAGATGGCGGATGACAGCTGTCAGAAAAACATATAGGTTTGTAAAGCACGTGGAATTTACCGCCACCACATTTCAAAGGTAAGTAGCTAAAGAGGGCAGCACGGTGCTCAAAGATGGCTGCTGTCAAAAAGCATTTTTCAAATTATCCGCCACCACAGTTCAAAGGTAAGTAGCTAAAGAGGGCAGCACTGTGCTCTATGGATTAAAGATGGCGGATGACAGCTGTCAGAAAAGCACGTGGATTTGTTTATCTCACGCTAGTGAGGTTAAGTTGGTAGCACTAAGGTTTAGGCCCGCCAAGATAGCAGCACTGCCGATGACAGGTGACGAATTTACATCTACTACGATAAAGAGGGCAGCACAGTGCTCTGTAGTTTAAAGATGGCGGATGACAGCTGTCAAAAAGCACGTGGCTTTGTTTATCTCGCGCTAGTGAGGTTAAGTTCGTACTACTGAGGTATAGGCCCGTCAAGATGGCAGTACTGAGGTTAGCGATGCGTTGTTGTCTGTCAAAAAGCACGTGGCTGTCAAAAAACACGTGGCTTTGCTTACCTCGCGCTAGTTAGGTTATGTTGGCACTACTGAGGTTTAGGCCCGTCAAGATGGCAGCAGTGAGGTTAGCGATGCGTTGTTGTCGATGACAGCTGTCAAAAAGCACGTGGCTTTGTTTACAAATTCAAAGCTCGCTCCAAAATTCAAATTTCCCGCCAATATTTAAATTTCCCGCCAAATATTCAAATTTCCCGCCAGAATTCAAATTTCCCGCGGGAGGAGGAGGAGGCCGCCGAACCAGCCAACTATACTATTACTGACGCATCAACCAAAATCACATCCTTTCACATAGCTGTACTTTGATTACGTACCATACCTATGTATTCCTTCATTGACCATGTAAAACCTACAGATAACGGACGAATACCGAGGCAAGAGAAGCAAGGTTTATTTTTATTTCATAATGCAATTTGTGTGAGGCACATGGGAACTTGCAACATAATAATACGATTCTGCTCTCGTGCTACGACTGTCAGTGGCAGTTCAACAAGCTGAAAAACCCACCTGTGAGTGGGATTGCAAAATACAATGTTTCCAGGAATGTTGTAAATATTGTAGTCTTGTCATTCGGAAGGTAAAAACAAACTCATGATCTCTTCATGACAACATTTCTGCAGGTAGAGGGCGGTTACGAATATAAAGCAAAGTACAAATTATTATTATTATTATTATTATTATTATTATTATTATTATTATTATTATTATTATTATTATTATTATTATCATCATCATCGAATACGCCAAGGATCCTATTCCCATACCGTGTTAAGGCCCTTCCTGCTTTATTTATGGCAAGTGCTGAGCCGACACATCGACCTTTTGCTGGAGACTTGGATTTTCCGTGGAGTTTAAATTCCACGCGAGCGGCGTAAACACTGCACACAGAAACGCCGGTCCGCTGCGCGGTGTTATTCATCACGTATTCCACAGTCCACAGCGGATTCTAATCTCGTAGGCTACTGTAAACGTTTAAAACAATTTGTATAGATTTCCTACTTAATTTTTCTCCACTTTTGTTAGCTTTAAAGTATTTCAAAAGGGACTGAAGCGCCACAGCATCAGACACGTGTTCCTCTCAGCTGGCAGCCATTATGAATACTGAACATGCTGTTGCATTGCAGCCAGTATTGCCAACAGTTTTCTTGGATACATCTTCAACGTTGCACATATTATGCGAATTTATCAGCAATGGAATGAACTAGAAAAAAGCTTACTAAGTACACAGTGCAATAGGATGTCAATATCATATTAAATTATTATTATTTTGCTACATGCACCACTGAGAACCATAACTATTCATAGCCATCTCTGTATGAAATATAAGAGTTGGTAACGAACCCGAATAACATACAACATACAACATACAACATATTTTCCGTATTTATACAGGGCAAAATTTTTTAATTCGTCAAGTCAGTTCACCAGAATATCTAACCGAACTGAAGAAAGCTCCTGACTTCAGGAACAAGTAACAAACCTGGAACTATTTAGCGCTGCGGAAGCCTATTCACCGACCAGAAGTCTGACTAACATCAAAGGGACCGCTAAGGTCTTGAGTTGACTCTCAGTTTTTTTAAAAATAGTATTTAGATGTGTGCATACATTCTCTTTGTGTGCATAGACATGATGTTCAACTCTGTTTTTGGGACTTTCATCGTGTGAAAAATTGGGTGTGATTTATTTTAGCACTATCAGTGTCTTATCGTAATAAAAAGTGTTGCGACTGGGTGAAATAATTGAGCCCATAACTTCTCCAACAACAACAACAACAACAATAACTAGTATTTCTTTGCACATGTAAGTAAGCTGGCAATAAATACGTGAGTGGCAATTATAGTGCAATAAATGTTCGAAGTTAATTAAAACTGCGACCGGTGGTATTTGAAGGTGATCAGATACGGCAGCCTTGTGTCGCTAGATTTACTGGCAAATAAAAGAATTGTGGGACTAAATTCCAGCACCTCGGTGTCTCCGAAAACCGTAACATTAGTTAGTGGTACGTGAAGCAAATAACACATCAGTAATATTTATTACTATAAAAAAGTCAGTCGTTTCCTGCCAAATTAACTGTATAGTTCACCATTATTCCAATGAAATAGCGCGTATGCGTCACTTCCAGCCTGTGTATCACCAAACTTTGTGGAGAATATTTATCAGCAGAATTCGTCTCCATTTATTATCTGGTCGTTATTAATTGTTCCTGCTTTGATTTATTCCTGATGCTTTCCTCTTCGTACTCAACATTCGTATGGATGAAGAGTAGGCCTACTGTTATACTGTAGTTATAAATGTCCAACCTGTAAAAGGTTCATTTTTGAAGTGGTCGGATTGTCCAAATCAAATCAAAATCCTTTTCAAATGAGGTCTCTACCACGGTGGCAAATGATACAGAAAAATACATTATTCTCAACAACTACATTTCAAGCTAAAAAGAAAGGAAGATATTTTTTTCCTAAAATACAGTATTATACAATTTACATTAATATTTTTTTGTATTAAACACACGGCTCATAATTAATAAATGTATATTGTTTACAAAATTCGGCTCATAATATCTTCTGTACTTGCACACATAATCAACTCATATACAGTGTGTGGAATCACTATACACTACTGCTTTAAATGTACATTGCTTTTTTAAAAACCCATTTTGGTACCTAACAACCTGCTGCGTCTTAACCAGAGCCCCAGTTAAGACGGCTTTTCAGAGCTCAGAGTTGTATATAATTGATTGTGGTCTAACATCTAGGTCATCGGCCCTGTTTAATATTGATATAGATTTGATTTTTTTTCTATTTGTTGTACGTCGCACCGACACAGATAGGTCTTATCGCGACAAAGGGATAGGACAGACCTAGGAGTGGGAAGGAAGTGGCCATGGCCTTAATTAAAGTACAGCCCCAGCATTTGCCTGGTGTGAAAATGGAATACCATGGAAAACCATTTTCAGGGCTGCCGACGGTGGGGTTCGAACCCACTATCTCCCGGATGCAAGCTCACAGCCGTGCGCCTCTAACCACACGACCAACTCGCCCGGTAGATTTGTTTTTTGGGACTTATCATCATACTTTGTGCAGTTTTGTTGTGTCAAATATGTTATTTCTGTATGGTTTGCTCCGTTAAGGAATTGTGGTGTTCTTAACTTTTTTCCTACGAAAATAACCTCTAATGTGCCAGACCACCTCGGTTACCATGTGCATGAATTTTAAGTGAGCACAATTTAGGCTGCCTGAATGCTGTCATCATGTGACATGAGGTGTATAGTACTGTTCTATAATGTATATGTACTAGATGCACTCGATACAACCTAATAAGCGAGTCAACGTGGCTATGCATATTGCATGATCTCTGCTTATCCTGCAGATCCAACCTCGTATTTAGCGCATGCATATGAGTAGTATATTGCCTCATATATGCATAAGCAGCCAAAAAAAAAAAAAAAAAAAAGCCAGAATAGCTGCTTTCAAAGTTATCTTTAGAACTTTCAAAGTACGGCTGCAGCAGTCACCAGCACAGCCAACCAACCACTAGAGTCTCTCGTCTCACTCACCCCTGTGATTTTACTGAATTTAAGGTTGTCATCTCATCTGATCAGGAAGAACTGAAAGAAGAATTGGAATTCCGAATTGATTGTTAACGTGATCTGCTGGATGAAGCTGATAAAAACAACCAGAGAAATGTCTTCTCTTTCAGTGGGTGAGACACAGAATTGCAAACTGGATATGTATTTCAAAGTGACAGATGTATTTAATACACTGAACTCTGGCATATTTTAGACATATTTCGAGTCTTTATAACATCAACATTTAGCGAAGTATATAAATTATTACTTTTGAATCCAAAACTATAGTTATTTATCTCACCACTGACCTCATTTGGTTCTTTTTTTATTGACACTGCAGTATGAAAGGAGGCCAATATTTTTCACATTTCAAACTTTTTACATTTTCTTTCAAATCATATATGTATTCTTTTCTGCATATTCGTATTTAACATTAGCATTATCACTGGTAACAGTCTGAAAATATAAAAATTGAATATTCTTTAATATTAATATTTAATATTTTTGTGTCTTCACCTGGACGTGTCGCAAAATCTCTATTGCAACAGTCCTCCACCGTGAAAGCTGAACAAGAGGCTTTTTCCACTTCATGCAGTGGTTACGTGTTGAATCTCTTCTAACAGCTAGGCGAGTATTGCTTCGCCAAGCAAGGCCCCTTTCCCCTCAATACTGAGATGTATCCTACTACGTTCTCTGCTCGTGTTACTACAGTGGAAAGTGGGAGCAAAAGCTTATAACCTTGGTGCTGAGCTGTTTCATCCATTATTATTGTGTTATTATTTTCTATTATAATACGATGTGACTTCTCTTGTTAAAGTGCGAATTTATATTTATATTAGGTAAGGATAGCCTATAGGACAATGTATTAAACATTAAGCATTAAAATGAATGCTGTCACTTGCACCTCAACAATAAGTGAGTTGGCAGGCCCAGAATATTCATGTGTAATAGAAAGCTTAATGAACATGCCATTTTCGTTGAGAACTTTTGAAGAAAAGAAAACACAATTGAAAAAGGTAGACCACGCCTTCCCTTAAAAATTTATTCAAGGAATTGAAAAGAAGAGTACACTATGTTCATGACTTGTGGTGCATAAATCAGGACTGGTTATGTGGTTGTGCAAAAATGAATAAACTGTACTCTTGGTCATGTATTCTATTTTCCTCAGAAAATAATACTTGGAATAAAGATGGTGTGGACTATTTAGATAGTTTCAGAGTTTTAAAGAGACGCCATGAGGTGCCTCAAGCACACATCAATGCTTTTGCTCATATAATTCAGTTCGGAAAGTCCAGAATAGAGTTCAGTTTGAGTACAACGTACAGAAAGAAAGTTGACGAGCGTAATAAGCTAATGAGAAATACTAGATATATTGTCAGCACTTTAATAGATACTGTGTGTTTTCTTTCAAAGCAGAGATTACCTTCCAGGGTTCATCAGGAAACTGAAGAATTTGATAACAGAGGTAATAACAGGGAGTTACTAGCATTAATTGCTAAGAAGGATGATGTATTTTGGCACAACTTAGAAACATCTACAGTTTCATCAGGACTTTCATCTGATATAAAAAAAATCATATTTTTGAAGCCATAGGTACTTTTATGACCAGCAAAGTTAAAGACGAGGTTAACAAAGCAAACTTTATTTCCATTATTTTGGATGAAAGTGCATATGTTTCTAACACAGCACAACTCTCGACTGTGTTTAGATATGTTAGACCCGGAGGTGAAATTCGAAAGAGATTTTTGAGATACAGTGATGAAGCGGTGACCGTTTTGCTGTTTCCCTCTCTAAACATCTCTTTGGAGTGTTACAAGAATTTCAGTGTGATGAAAAGTTTGTAGCAGAATCATTTTATGGCACAGCAGTGATGGCAGGACAGCACAGTGAGTTGCAGAAGTTAGTCATGGATAAATACGACCAGACTATATTTGATCACTGCTACGGTCATAGGCTCAACTTAGTATTGCAGCAATCTGTTAGCTACATCAAGGAATGCAAAGTATTTTTTCAAACCTTGTCCGGGATAGCACGTTTTATTTCTTTTATCATCCCCTAAAAGGGCCGCTGCTCTTAACATAGTAATACAGAGATGATTACCAACAGTAGCGCCTACCCGATGGATATATGCTGGTAGGCTCGTTGAAGTTGTGTCCTCTCTCTATACAGATCTCCTTGAACTCTTCAGGGAAATGAAAGATAACCCTGATGAATGGGACGGTGGAATGAGAATTCAAGCTAAGTGTTAATATGTTACCCTGCAAGACTTTGATTTCTATTTCCTATTAAATATATTTGCTGAAGAGCTTCCTCAATCTGATGTTCTGTATCAGATCCTTCAGAAGAAAATATGTGATACTGCCTTCTGCTTCAAAGAGATCCAGCAATTTAAAGTGTTCTTGCAGACAACCAGAAATAATTTGAAACTATGTGGTCAATGTTGCAAGACCATGAAGGGAGGGAAGATTACCCTCAAAAGTGCCAGAGAATTGATTTTATAGGAACTAAGAATACATTGTATCTCCGATTGTATTGAAAAAAAATAATTTACATCATATCCGTGCAGCTATCAGATAGATTTTCTGATATTCACAAGCTTGAGTTCTGTCAGTTAATTGATATTGACAAGTTTGACAATAATATATGATATAGATGTTGATTCCCATAGGGACCTGAAATACTTGTCCCGAATGAGTAAATTTATAATAGCAATATAAATGGTACATTATTGTACGTAATAAATTTTCCAGCTAACTCATTCCTAGTTGCCAACATTTTGCCCGCGTGTGCTAGATTGGGCTCATCAGTTGGTACCTAGCACACTTACCAAGATGCTGGCATCAATGTTTGGTAAAGAGACAAACTTTCATAGAGCATTGGCACTGCCGGTGGCTCCAAGTAGCCTACGCAGTGGCCTCCAAGGTATGCACTAGCCAGCGTCTTTGTAGGTGTGCTAGGTACCAACTGATGAGCCCAGCCTAGCACACGAGGGCGAAACGCTGGCAACTAGGAATGAGTTAGCAGGAAATTTTTTTGTCCAGTAATGGATCATTTATATTGGTATTATGAATTTACTCATTCGGGACAAATATTTCTGATTCCCTATGGTAATCAACATCTATATCATCTGATAGCCAAGCAGGCATCAATTTTTGGTAAACAGACAAAGTCTCTCATAGTGCAATGGCACTGCCAGTGGCTCCAAGTGGCCTACGCAGTGGCCTCCACGGTATGCACTAGCCAGCATCTTGGTAGGTGTGCTAGGTACCAAGTGATGAGCCAAACCTAGCACATGAGGGTGAAACGCTGGCAACTATGAATGAGTTAGCTGGAAAATTTATAATGTCCAATAATGGACCATTTATATTGGTATTATAAATTTACTCATTCAGGACAAATATTTCAGATTCCCTATGGGAATCAACATCTATGTCATCTGATAGCCAAGCAGGCATCAATTCTTGTTAAAGAGGCAAAGTTTCTTGTAGTGCATTGGCACTGCCTGAGGCTCCAATTAGCCTACACAGTGGCCTCCACGGTAATGCACTAGCCAGCGTCTTGGTGGGTGTGCTTGGTACCATCTGATGAGCCCAACCCAGCAGATGAGGGTGAAACGCTGGCGACTAGGAATGAGTTAGCTGGAAAATTTTTAATGTCCAATAACGGGCCATTTATCCTGGTATTATAAAAATACTCATTCAGGACAAATATTTCAGATTCCCTATGGGAATCAACATGTATATCATCTGATAGCCAAGCAGGCATCAGTTTTTGGTAAGGAGACAAAGTCTTTCACTGTGAATTGGCACAGCCGGTGGCTCCAAGTAGCCTTCACAGTGGCCTCACGGTGTGCACTAGCCAGCGTCTTGGTAGGTGTGTTAGGTACCAACTGATGAGCCCAACCTAGCACACCAGGGCGAAATTCTGGAAACTGGGAATGAGTTAGCCGGAAAATTTATAATGTCCAATAACAGACCTTATTAGTATTATAAATTTACTCATTCAGGACAAATATTTCAGATTCCCAATGGGGATCAACATGTATATCATCTGATAGCCATGCAGGCATCAATTTTTGTAAAGAGACAAATTCTCTCATAGTGCATTGGTACTGCTGGTGGCTCCAAGTAGCCTACGCAGTGGCCTCCATGGTATACACTAGCCAGCGTCTTGGTATGTGTGCTAGGTACCAACTGATGAGCCCAACCTAGCACACAAGGGCAAAACGCTGGCAACTAGGACTGAGTTAGCTGGAAAATTTATAATATCGAATAACGGAACATTTGTATTGGTATTATAAATTTACTAATTCGGGACAAATATTTCAGATTCCCTGTGGGAATCAACACATCTATATCATGTTTAACAGTTTCGCGAAGGAGTTCGCAAATAGTGCGTATCAGTTGGTGGTGAAGACCTATGGACTAAATTTTGACTGCCTGAAACTTAAAAGTGAACTGTCTGTCCTCTGCATGAAGTCGAACGTTGTGAAAAATAATGCATATGACCTCTACCAATATTTGCACACCATTGGTCTTAAAAAAGCATGTCCAAAAGCAACGGAATTGATTGATATCATTCTCACCATCGCGGCAACTAGAGCTTCTGCTGAAACAAGCTTCTCGGCCATAGAGGGGATACAGACCTTCCAAAGAAATTCACAAGTACAGGACAGGTTCTCTGCACTTTCTTTGATTGTGATTGAGAAGAAATTTCTGAGTGACATACTGAAGCTGCCTAATTTCTACGATGCTGTGGTAGATATTTTTGATGTCACAACATGCCGTAGTATTGAGCTCAAGTACAAATAGGAACTACTGAGCTAAGCCTTGAAGCTTTGTTAGAAATGAATTTTAAACTTTAGGTGATCAATATATTATGTGCCATTTCATTATTTTCCAATTATGTTATCGTATACAAAAGTAACAGGCATAGAATCTCAAGGATAATTTAATAAAACCACCTATTCAATACTTTCCACATTTAAATTGGAAAATATTAAACGTTGAAAAGTATTGAAACGTGGAAACTGTTGAATAGGTGGTTTTATTAAATTATCCTTGAGATTCTATGCCTAGTGTCATCTTTAATACGGAAGAATAATGAGAGTTGTTAGTTGTACAAAAGTAATGTCAATTATCAAGTCTTTCACTTTGATGAAATGATATCTGTACTGCTCATAAAATTGCTGCAGTGCGAGCGATGGTATACTCACAGAAGGAGTGTGGTAACACTTTTCAAACATCACACGTCGCCACTGGTGATTGGTAATTTCTACAGTCCCAGTTAATCTTTTCACTCTGGTGACCTGCTGTAACAGTTGTGTTGTATGGTAGACTGTTGGAGAAATTTGACCTTTAAGATATCTAACGGTTGTTCCAAGAGTCTGTAGCGACTATTAGAGGTACCTACTAGATGACAGGGACAATCAGAGTGTAAGGTTTAGAGTGACATTTCTGCTTGTCATGTCCCATGTAATTCTTGCTCATGGCCAATGTATTAGCGCTTCTATAGGTACCTTCAACGCATCGTAGTAAAATATTTTATAATGCATGAAAAGCTATGTACTGTGGGTGAAGCTTTATCTTCAAGTCAGGTAGTAGTTTGAGAAAAATTAAGACTCGGCCAAATCTGTGTCCAAAGCTATGGGCGCGCGGCTGTGAGCTTGCATCCGGGAGATCGTGGGTTCGAGCCCCACTGTCGGCAGCCCTGAAAATGGTTTTCCGTGGTTTCCCATTTTCACACCAGGCAAATGCTGGGGCTGTACCTTAATTAAGGCCACGGCCGCTTCCTTCCAACTCCTAGGCCTTTCCCATCCCATCGTCGCCATAAGACCTATCTGTGTCGGTGCGACGTAAAGCAACTAGCAAAAAAAAGCAAAGCTATGGATCTAAAAGAACTATGGGAAGTTTTAGATGAATGAAAACAACTAATCCATGTGCAAATATATTTGACTGAAGTGTATATATTTTAAAAGAAGTTTGTCAACCTGTGTCTCAGTAACATAAACGTGAGATAATGGAGAGTGGAAAGTATCCCATACAGCGGGCATGGCCAGCCATCGTAGGCTACTGTCCCCAAAGCATATGTTTTCACTTTGCTGGGGTGAAAAGTTCAAGATAATTTTGACTGCCTGTGCTGAAGTATAAATATTTAGGTAAACAGAGAGTGGTGTTGCAGCTTTTGCAATATCATTTCAACTATTTCCTCGATAGTTTTCAGTCTCTTTTAATTACTTTTCTGAGAAAAATTTGCCCACTCTTGTAGGTCATGCCTTATGTTCTATTTATCAGAGTCTTTATCACAGGGAATCAAACGACTGTGAAATGGGCAGTAAAACAAAGTGCATGGAACACATGTTCAAAACGAGCATTCTTATTCTATATGGTAATGTTCAGTTGTCCCATCTAGCAGCAGTATGAGGAGCTGTTAACACTCTCCTTCATGTTTACCAGAAGACACGCATATATTTCCAGCTTGTGACAATTAGACCTGACGTGTGCTCATGTACTGTGTTCAGTGTATTAAATCTCATTAAATATTGATGTTTCAATGAACAATATTGACCACTGTCTTTGATTTGGAAGGCGTCATCAGTCAACATATGAATTGATAGCTAGCGGTGAACGGCCAGAATGGTGAAGTTTCATTGTTACATTGTACGTGAACGGTATGATAAGCAAAGAGGTTACTCAGGGGTACCAAATGGCTGTTTACTATTAAATGCAGTTAGGGATCGTTAGGCATTACTGAAGTCTGGATACAGTATGGCTGCATTGTAATTCTTTAAAGTGAAACCAAAGGTAATATTTGCCCAGTGTCTAAACTGAATAAAGTAATGGAATCTGAAGGATGATGGATTTAATGATTTAGGTTCACCATGTGTTTGATCATTTTTATATTTTCTTTAAGTGTGTGTGTGTGTGTGTGTTCTTTCTCCAGGAAGATAAGGCGAGTGTTCATTGTGACTATCAATATTCTACCAAACAGTTAGAACCATGTCCACTACCTGGTTCTGGCCTTCCATCCTTCCCATCCAATCACCACAGGTGTTCTATTGAATCACATCACAGTACTTACAATGTTGTCTATCTTCCTGCACACACTGATGAAATATGGGCAGCTACACGTCCTATATGTTTCTCAAAGTTGGCTCACATCTACCAACCAGCACTTGATTGCTATGAACTTGTCCGCTGGGACAGAGCCAGTGAGAGGAAATGGGGTCGAGTAACACTTTATTATAGAAATGACTTGTAACTCATTGCATGGTGCTCAGCTGGGATCAGTTGCTTAAGTGCGGCCAGTATTCAGTAATCGGGAGATAGTGAGTTTGAACCCCACTGTCGGCAGCCCTGAAGATGGTTTTCTGTGGTTTCCCATTTTCACACCAGGCAAATGCTGGGTCTGGACTTTAATTAAGGCCACGGCCACTTCCTTCCCATTCCTAGGCCTTTCCCATCCAATCGTCACCATAATACCTATCGGTGTCGGTGCGACGTGAAGCAAATATTTAAAAAAAAAAAAGATTATACATTCATGTATCTTCAGATAACAGTAGTAGATGGGGTTAAGTATAAGAGAGGGCAAGGAGCCATAAATGTCCCACTTGAAAGAAGCAAAATACAGAAAAAGAAAATAACAATAATAAAATGTATAGGCTATATTAAGTATTAACTTATTATTATTATTATTATTATTATTATTATTATTATTATTATTATTATTATTATTATTATTATTTGGGAGGATGTAACACTAATTTGTTGTCTTCAAGGCATTGTTTTCTTGAAGGAATTAATTCCTGTGATTATACAGGTAATTAATATCCATTGTATAAGCTCCATTTTTTATTCTTATGTGATAAGCATGACAGTTTTGTTTAATTTTTGCTCCTGCAATATGGAATCCTCCGTATGTTGTAGATGATGCTCATATTATACTTAGTTTCGCTATAGAAAGGAAAGTCCTTTCCTGTCTTTGCTCAACAGATGTAACCAGACTAACTCACCACCACAGTTTCAATTCCATCAAGACAGTATGCTACTAGTAGTAAGTAAATATTGTATTTCCACTTACTAGAGCGCTCATCAAACTATTTCAGCACCAGTCTCTGTTCCTATGCCCTTTCTTAAGTGCATATAATCGTGATGCATAGCATCTTCACTATTCATTTCTTACAGTCATTCCAAACTCTAGGAATTTCTCATAATTTCTGCACTTGGCAGGCAGACATAACTTTTTCCATATATTTACACATGATACCTGTATAAGTATAGACCAAGTCCGTGCATTTCCCAAAACAGTGCGCAATTCAGAGCGAAAAATAGCGCGACTGGGGTGAGCCGCCTTCATCAAGCCTAAAAGCTTCAGTTCTGGTTTTGCAGCCAACATGGAAACTTGCTTTGTCCCTCCAGCCACTGCAGCCATGTTTTCCATTCTATCAAAGTCAATTTTGATCAAGAAAGAGAAGAAGAAAATCAGTTTTTGTAAGAAATTGAAATGTTGCATTTTTTCAGTGTAAGTTCTTCACAGTGACCCAAGAATGCTTCAAAATAGGTACAGGTTGGTTCCAGAAAAGTAATGAAATGACACACTTTTGCATTATAAACCAATAGTAATTGCTTACCTGATTCAGTAGCGCTTTCATCTTCCCTTTCACTGTACTTAAGTTGAGAACTAATTTCCTTCCATGCATCATGTCTTTCATTGCAATTGAAATAGGTTTTGTTTTTCGGATTCCACATAAAATATTGATTTTTGTAGAGCTTGATGAGCTGCAAGCACTGTTCTTGATTCGTCCCTCGTGCAACTATGGGGACCACGTTTACACTGAACGAAATTCGATGAGCGAAACTGTTTGATGCGCGGACAAAAACCGACTGAGCTCCGGCTCGCAGTGAGGGCCCTCACTCCACAATTACTCAGGGGTGGGAGAGCATCTACACTAGGCTTAACTCCCTCGTGAAAATATTTTGCGAGGAAATTGCGCTTAATGTAAACGCAGCTTTAGGTAAGGGATCCCTATGCAGACCTCCTCACACAACCACTTGTACAGTAACACTCATCCCATGGTTATGCTCTCCCATATGGTACACTGATGGGATTACAAACTAGTGACTCTGTTCCTTGTTTCTGCGGTATACATACTTCATGCATTTCTTTGTTGTTTCCTTTTCCCATGTTGAGGGTGAGAACACTAGGGTGCGACATCAGGAGCCTCCTTCTGATCAAATAAACACACCAACTCTCTTCGTACACTGTTCATAAGGAGCAATTAGAGCTGATACTCACTGAAGAAAAGTCTAATATCACATACTTGTGATAAATTAAAAAGTAATAGTAGAAAACCATTGTTCACCTCAAATACAGATACCCATAAAAATGTTTTGAACACATTACAGTGTAACGTTCACTGTATGTGGATAAACATGGATAACAGCTGATATACAGAAAGAACAATAAAAGAAACCTCTGATATGTGCCGATACCAAAATATGTCGAACGTCATATTGAAAGTTCATATTGCAAATAAATAGGTAGTAAATAAGGTTCTTAAGAGAAGAAAGATTAGCAAAAATCCTTAAGAAGAGATTGGTACCAAGCAAGTTGGCTGTGTGGTTAGGAGCGCACAGGGAGACGGGTTTGAACCCCACTGTCGGCAGCCCTGGAGATGTTTTCCGTGGTTCCCATTTTCACACCAGGCAAATGTCAGGGATGTACTATAATTAAGGCCACTGTAGCTTCCTTCAGCTTCCTAGCACTTCTCTACCCCATTGTCGACATAAGACCTCTCTGTGACAGTGCGACATAAAGCAGCATGTAGAAAGAAAAAATAATATTGGTAGGATGCATACTGAGAAACCCAGGAGCTTACAGCTGACTTCAGAGAAGTTGGAAGTAAGATGGCGACTACTGTGTGTGAGTCTGTGATATCCGTAGTAGATAATGGTGTAAGATGCAGTGAAAAATGTGGCAAATGCAGAAGAGTAGTTAAAAATGGGATTCTGTGTCATAAGTGTGATGAATGGTACCATTTTCGTTGTGCAAATATTGTAAATAGGACTGATATTGAAGAAAGTGAGTGGCTGTGTCCTGAGTGTAAACAAACTGAAAGTGAGGCAGAACAACAAGAAAGAGAGACATACAAAACTATAATTAAGATTTTAGGAGTGCTACAACAAGATTTATGCGCTCTGAAACATGAAAATGAAAGCTTAAAGGACAGAATAAAGAAACTGGAAGATAAAGAAGACATTGGAGAAGGAAGATCGCCGTGGACGGAAGTGACGCGTAGCCATTTTAGGCCTAATGTTAAACATATGGGAGAAACTACGTACAACTTAAAACCGGGAAAAAACTCTTTGCAGTGCCAAAATAGATTTCAGTTACTTCAGCAAGTTCCAGAAGAAGACATACCAAGTTTGCCAAATAATTTTAAATCCAGTGGAGGTAACCTACAGAAGAAGAAAACCAACCGAAAGTCAAGATCGCCAAAGATTCATCTCTACGCAGACAGTCAAGGGCGGGGTATGGTAGAAGGCATCAAGGATGAGCTGCAGAATCCAGAAACTGAGGTTTTAGGGCTAATAAAACCAGGTGCCAAAACTGAAGACGTCCTTTCAAGTTGTGATCCTGTGTTAGAGAACGACAATTATGTGGTAATTGTGAGTGGTACAAATGACATTGCTGCAAATGAAGGTGAGGAACTAATTATGATTTCCAAACTACCTGACTCAAAAGTAATTGTAGTTAATGTGCCACCTAGGTATGACCTTTTAGAGGACTCATGTGTGAACAAAGCTGTACATGATGTAAATATAAAAATCAAGAGATTATGTAAGAGTTTTAGAAATGTCTATGTAGTAGATACTTTAGGTCTTGGCAGGCAAATGTTCACTAGATATGGGTTACATCTGAATGGTAATGGAAAAGCAAATCTCTGTAGAAAAATTGCTACAATTATCAACAGAGATTTGCAAACTAATCTGTACTTAAGAAAACCCATACCACTAAACTGGCACATACAGGGAAACTTGCCAGAAAACCCAGACCCTTAAATCAAGATCTATGTACAAAGATCTGGGTTCCAGGGACGTTCTCAACTCATGAGTCAAACGTTACCCAATTGCAACAGTCAAGTTTTAGGGAGGAAGGAGGTCTGAGATTGCTCTTGGTAAACTGTCAAGAGTGTAGTAAATAAACAATTAAAATTCTGTACATTGATGGAATCTTATGAGACTGATGTGGTGATAGGAGTAGAATCATGGTTGAGAGAAGGGGTGGGTAATAGAGAAGTATTTCCAGAAGGGTACACAGTCTATCGTAGAGATCGAGGAGATAAAAAGGGAGGGGGGTGTTTATTCTGGTGAAGAAAACTTATTGTTCACATGAATGGTTTACCGATGAAAGGGATGAAATATTAGGGATAAAATTAGTTTAATATTATAGGTTAGGATCCACCTTTCAATACTCCGTAATAAGATGGTAAAAAGTAGTTACAACCTGTTTAATGGGACCGGTTTCAACACATTTTAAGTGTCATCATCAGCCAATTTGCGAAGATCTTAAAACAACTAGCACATTGAATACAGGCAAAAAATTAACATTGTATCATAACGTAGCAATTCAGTAAATGTTCAAAACACAATAATCACAGTCAAGAGAGTAAACAGAACATCACTATCTTGCGCCGAAAACAAATATAGCTGAAGTTCATAAGCAGGTCAAATATTCGCTTATGTAAAGTCGTTGCTAGGCAGGTCTTGTAGGCATTTGTTTCTCCGGCCGAAGAGCAAAAGGTGACGTGAATGAAGTCCTAGGAAAACAGTGTAGGATTTAATTTCGTCAAATTTCAAAGTGGATATATAGGTTTTATAAAATAATTTAAAACGTTAAAAAAGAATAAAGCCAAATAAAAAATATATTTAAAAAATAGGAAGAAATAATGAAAGAAATACGAGGTTCAACTCGAAACAACTTGTCGTAGTAATTGATAAAGAAATGATAAATAGAGAAAGGGGGGACGTTAATTAGAGGGTGGTGATGGTGGTGGTGGTGGTGGTGGTGGTGGTTATTGTTATTAGAGGAAATACAATTGGGCAACAATCCTTAATATAATACTAATTCGAAGAAAAAAGAAAAAAAAGAAAAAGAACCGACACTTCGAAAAATGAAGATATCAGTTAAAGGAAGACAAGGGCCACGAAGGGCGTGAAAATGAAAGACTCCCTAGCCCTCGCAAACCTAATAGCATCGGGGTCGGAAAAGAACAAGAATTGACCAAGGGAGGTCGGACAGGATAGATGAAAGTGAGGAGCCTGGCACAAGTAAGTGGAAGCAATGCCAGGACTCAGCTAAGGGCCCCGTGGTCGCTAACCCACGCTCTGAAGTTCAGAGCCCCTGGGGGATGGAGGATGGGAAGGAAAGAAAAAATGGAAGGGATCCGATACTTCGAAAAATGAAGATATCAGCCAAAGGAAGACAAGGGCCACGAAGGGCGTGAAAATGAAAGACTCCCTAGCCCTCGGAAAACTAATAGCGTCGGGGTCGGAAAGGAACAAGAGTTGACCAAGGGAGGTCGGACGGGATAGATGAAAGTGAGGAGCCTGGCACAAGTAAGTGGAAGCAATGCCAGGACTCAGCTAAGGGCCCCCGTGGTCGTCAACCTACGTTCCGAAGTTCAGAGCCCCTGGGGGATGGAGGGTGGGAAGGAAAGAAAAAATGGAAGGGATCCGATACTTCGAAAAATGAAGATATCAGCCAAAAGAAGACAAGGGCCAACGAAGGGCGTGAAAATGAAAGACTCCCTAGCCCTTCGGAAACCTAAAAGCGTCGGGGTCGGAAAGGAACAAGAGTTGACCAAGGGAGGTCGGACAGGATAGATGAAAGTGAGGAGCCTGGCACAAGTAAGTGGAAGCAATGCCAGGACTCAGCTAAGGACCCCCGTGGTCGCCAACCCACGTTCCGAAGTTCAGAACCTCTGGGGGATGGAGGGTGGGAAGGAAAGAAAAATGGAAGGGATCCGATACATCGAAAAAATGAAGATATCAGCCAAAAGAAGACAAGGGCCACAAAGGGCGTGAAAATGAAAAACTCCCTAGCCCTCGGAAACCTAAAAGCGTCGGGGTCGGAAAGGAACAAGAGTTGACCAAGGGAGGTCAGACAGGATAGATGAAAGTGAGGAGCCTGGCATAAGTAAGTGGAAGCAATGCCAGGACTCGGCTAAGGGCCCCGTGGTCGCCAACCCACGCTCCGAAGTTCAGAGCCCCTTGGGTGAGAAGGGGGAGAACTGAGGAGGATCAAGGGGCTCTGAACTTCAGAGCGTGGGTTAGCGACCACGGGGCCCTTAGCTGAGTCCTGGCATTGCTTCCACTTACTTGTGCCAGGCTCCTCACTTTCATCTATCCTGTCCGACCTCCCTTGGTCAATTCTTGTTCTTTTCCGACCCCGATGCTATTAGGTTTGCGAGGGCTAGGGAGTCTTTCATTTTCACGCCCTTCGTGGCCCTTGTCTTCCTTTAACTGATATCTTCATTTTTCGAAGTGTCGGTTCTTTTTCTTTTTTTTCTTTTTTCTTCGAATTAGTATTATATTAAGGATTGTTGCCCAATTGTATTTCCTCTAATAACAATAACCACCACCACCACCACCACCACCACCACCACCATCACCACCCTCTAATTAACGTCCCCCCCTTTCTCTATTTATCATTTCTTTATCAATTACTACGGCAAGTTGTTTCGAGTTGAACCTCGTATTTCTTTCATTATTTCTTCCTATTTTTTAAATATATTTTTTATTTGGCTTTATTCTTTTTTAACGTTTTAAATTATTTTATAAAACCTATATATCCACTTTGAAATTTGACGAAATTAAATCCTACACTGTTTTCCTAGGACTTCATTCACGTCACCTTTTGCTCTTCGGCCGGAGAAACAAATGCCTACAAGACCTGCCTAGCAACGACTTTACATAAGCGAATATTTGACCTGCTTATGAACTTCAGCTATATTTGTTTTCGGCGCAAGATAGTGATGTTCTGTTTACTCTCTTGACTGTGATTATTGTGTTTTGAACATTTACTGAATTGCTACGTTATGATACAATGTTAATTTTTTGCCTGTATTCAATGTGCTAGTTGTTTTAAGATCTTCGCAAATTGGCTGATGATGACACTTAAAATGTGTTGAAACCGGTCCCATTAAACAGGTTGTAACTACTTTTTACCATCTTATTACGGAGTATTGAAAGGTGGATCCTAACCTATAATATTGTACATCTTATTTCTCTATTCAATACGGAACAATAATTAAGTTTTTAACTTTAAATAAAATTAGTTTGTCATAATATGAAGGAGGTGGGAATTATAGGAACATACAGGCCTGGAAGAGAGGAAAGAGACATGGAAATATTTGAGAAAATAATAGATTATACTCATAAAAACAATAATAATGATATGGTAATAATTGGGGGAGATCTAAACTTGCCTGAAGTTGAATGGAATGGAGCTGCAAGTGAAGCCCATGAACAGAAACTGGCAAATAAGTTAATTTGGGAGGGAGGATTTACACAAGTAGTACAAGAACTGACTCGTCTCAATAACTTACTAGATGTATTCTTGGTTAAACCATGGGAAATTGTTGGTAAAACTGAGGTAATTGAAGGAATAGGTGACCATAAGGCTGTAATAATGAATGTAGGACTGGTACCAAAAAGGCTTAATAAGAGGGTCACACAAGACAAGAAATTATGTAGAAAAACTAAAGTTGATGAATTTGGGACTTACCTTAAATCACAATTCAGTTGTTGGATAAGTGAAGGGAGTAATGTGGATACACTCTGGGCTAAATTTAAAGGAATCATTTGGGAAGGAGAGAAGAGATTTGTACCTGTTAAGAAGGGTAAAATGACCTCAGACCCTGTTTATTATACAAGGGAAATAAGAAAATTAAAAAGAAAATGTAGAGTAGTAAACAGGAAAATCAAAGAGGTAGGGAGAATAGAGAAACTAGAAAACAGTTGATGAGGGAAGAGAGTGAAAAAGGAAGCAAAAGAGAATTATATGAATGGCATTCTTCAAGAGGGTAATGACCACAAAGGGAAATGGAAAAAGCTGTATTCATACATTAAGAATCAAAAACGAAAAGGAATCCAAATTCCTACAATGGTGGGAGAAGGGGGTGAACACTATTTAACAGATACTGAGAAAGCAAACCTCTTCAGTAGGGAATTCAGAGATTCAGTAGAAGATTGTCAGGACTTGAAAACCATAACAGAAGATAGAGAGGGAGAGACACGTAGGGAAACAAGAAGCTTCTCATTCACAAATGAAGATATTTTCAGAGAAATCCAACTGCTTCAGCAGGGAAAAGCAGCAGGAAGTGATCAAATTACTGGGGAGGTATTAAAGACGATGGGGTGGTATATAGTCCCTTATTTAAAATTTCTCTTTGACTATGTCATAAATAATAGTGTAATACCAAAGGAATGGAAGGAAACTATAATAATACCAATTTATAAAGGAAAGGGTGATAAAAGGAAACCAGAGAACTACAGACCAATCAGCCTGACCAGTATAGTTTGTAAAATACTGGAGAGTTTAATAGCAAAGTACATCAGAGGGATATGTGATGATAAAAATTGGTTCATGAGGAGCCAGTATGGATTTAGAAAGAAATTTTCTTGCGAGGCACAACTGGTGGGATTTCAGCAGGACATATCAGATCAGTTGGATTCAGGAGGTCAGTTAGATTGCATAGCCATAGATCTTTCCAAAGCCTTTGATAGAGTGGAACATGGAATATTATTAAAGAAATTGGAGGGAATAGGATTGGACGTAAGGGTTATACATTGGATAAGAACATTTCTAAATTCAAGGGTTCAGAAAGTCAAAGTAGGAAATTATATATCACAGGAAGAGAAAGTTTGGAAGGGAATTGCACAGGGTAGTATAATCGGTCCGTCACTTTTCTTAATATACGCAAATGATTTAGGGAACATTGTTGGGAAAGCATACAGATCGTTACATGTCATAATGAGGCTACTTAAAGGATGCAACAAAGAATTAAAAGAAAAAAGTTACTTAAGTATGGTTTGTCCATTATTGGAATATGCAAACAGTGTTTGGGATCCTCACCAAGAATACCTAATAAAAGAACTAGATGGTGTGCAGAGGAAAGCAGCAAGGTTTGTAACAGGGGATTTCCAGAGAAAGAGTAGTGTATCAGAAATGTTAAAGGAACTTGGTTGGGAACCTTTAAGTAAGAGAAGGGAGAAAACTAGACTTATAGGATTATATAGAGCCTATACAGGAGAAGAAGCATGGAGAGATATCCGTGAGAGGCTTCAGTTGGAAAATAATTATATTGGTAGAACTGACCACAAGTACAAAATTAGAAGGAATTTTAGCAGAAGCGATTGGGGAAAATTTTCATTCATTGAGAAGGGCGTGAAGGAGTGGAACAGTTTACCAGGGGTAGTGTTTGATCCTTTTCCAAAATCTGTACAGATATTCAAGAAGAGAATAAACAACAGAGAAAATAAATGAAATGTTAGAGGACATTCGACCAGTGCAGGATATTGTAAATAAAAAATGTGTGTGATTAAATTAATTCCATCCCCTGGTCTATGGAGTTTGGACAGCCCAAGTAGGGGACTGCCTGTAGGGGTGAAGTACAGCGGGGACTTCGAGGGCCCTGGGACCGCTACGGTAGCTGTGAAGGCCCTTCAGGAACTCTGAAAAGTGGTGGCAAAAGGGGCTCTGGTTAAGGCGCAGCAGGTCGTTATGCTACTTAGGTTCCAAAATGGGTAAAATATAAATTTGTAAATAAATTCAGTGTTAATTTTAATGTTATACCAGTTGTATATTATTATTAGAAGTAATTTCACATATTGTATATGAGTTGACTATGTTTGTAAGATATTATAAGTAGAATTTTGTAAACAATATAAATTTATTAAGGATGATGTATGTGTTTAATAGAACAAATTATTAGCGTAAATTGTATAATATTGTATTCTAGGAAAATTTTCTTCGTCTCTTGTTAATTTAAAATTTAGTGCTTGACAAAAATGTATTTTAGTGTACCATTTGCCACTGAGGTAGACACCTCATTTGCAAATAAAGAGATTTAGATTTTTTTTGGAAGTGTATAGGGTGGGGATTAAATAGGGCATTCGTACACATTATAGTCGATGTGGAACTATTCTTATGAGGAAATTGAGGAGGTTAGCACAGGATATGGTAACATGCACACCTGTATCAAACCAGTCCTCAGATTAGGAGTGTTACTGGTAATATGTTAGCATTATCAACAGTTTATCACGAATGTGCCTATGATTCATTCTCAACCAGTGCATGTATTATGTTTGAAATAAAAGCCATGTGTCTCTGTGATTTGGATTCCATGCATGACTAGATGTTGTGTGGCTGTGATAAAGAAATTGACAGTCATGGAAAGCTACAGGCTTGCTTCCTTGCTTGGTTAGTCTATGAACTTGTGGCCCTACCAATAATGAAGGTGGTGATGATATATTTTCTGTTCCTTGTTTCAGTAGAAAGTTAGTGGAAGTAATAAAGACTTCAGTTGCTGTGTGAAATGGACGTGAAAGTCGAGATCAAGGAAGAACCGGTCTTGTTTGATGAAAAAGCAAGTACATCATTCGTAAGTATCCTTCCAGATTAATTTATAATGACTGGAATATAATTCTTGTTCAACATTTCTGTGTTATATATTGGAACTGAAATATTTAATATCCTACTCTTTTAATTAGTGAACACTCAGGGTTATTCTAGGTGATTCAGAATAAGAAACCAGGAGCCAGTATGGATTTAGAAAGAAATTTTCTTGTAAGGCACAACTGCTGGCATTTCAAAAGAACATATCAGATCAGTTGGATTCAGGAGGCCAGTTAGCTTGCATAGCCATAGATCTTTCCAAAGCCTTTGATAGAGTGGAACATGGAATATTATTAAAGAGATTGGAGGGAATAGGATTGGACATAAGGTTTATATGATGGATAAAAACATTTCTAAATTCAAGGTTTCAGAAAGTCAAAGTAGGAAATAACATATCACAGGAAGAGAAAGTTTGGAAGGGAATTGCACAGGGTAGTATAATCGGTCCATTACTCTTCTTAATATACACAAATGATTTAGGGAACAATATAACATCAAAAATAAGATTGTATGCAGATGACATAATTGTTTATAGAGAAATAAATAACATTGAGGATTGTTCAGAATTACAAAGGGACCTTGAGGGTATCCAACAATGGGTTGAAGAAAATAATATGAAGGATAATGGAGGCAAATCAGCTGTTACAACACTTACAAACAGGAGCTTTAAAACTGAATTTGAATATACTTTGGATGGGGTAGTTATCCCAAAAGATGGCAAGTGCAAATACTTAGGTGTGAGATTTGAAAGTAATTCACACTGGAAGAGTCATGTTAAAACATTGTTAGGAAAGCATACAGATCATTACATGTCATAATGAAGCTACTTAAATGATGCAACAAAGAATTAAAAGAAAAAAGTTACCTAAGTATGGTTTGTCCATTATTGGACTATGCAAACAGTGTTTGGGATCCTCACCAAAATACCTAATAAAAGAAATAGATAGTGTGCTGAGGAAAGCAGCAAGATTTGTAACGGGATTTCAGGAGAAAAAGTAGTGTATCAGGAATGTTAGAGGAACTTGGGTGGGAAACTTTAACTAATAGAAGGGAGAAAACTAGACTTATAGGATTATATAGAGCCTATACAGGAGAAGAAGCATGGGGAGAAATCCGTGAGAGGCTTCAGTTGGAAAATAATTGTATCAGCAGAACTGACCACAGGTATAAAATTAGAAGGAATTTTAGCAGAATCGATTGGGGTTAATTTTCATTCATTGGGAAGGGCGTGAAGGAGTGGAACAGTTTACCAGGGGTAGTGTTTGATCCTTTTCCAAAATCTGTACAGATATTCAAGAAGAGAATAAACAGCAACAGAGAAAATAAATGAAATGTTAGAGGGTATTTGACCAGTGCAGGTTATTGTAAATAAAAAATGTGTGTGAAGAAATTAATTCCATCCCCTGGTCTAAGGAGTTTGGACAGCCGAAGTAGGGGACTGCCTGTAGGGGTGAAGTACAGCGGGGACTTCGAGGGCCCTGGGACCGCTACGGTAGCTGTGAAGGCCCTTCAGGAACTCTGAAAAGTGGTGGCATAAGGGGCTGTGGTTAAAACGCATCAGGTCGTTATGCTACTTAGGTTCCAAAATGGGTAAAAAATAAATAAGTAAATAAATGCAATGTAAATTTTAATCTTACACCAGTTGTATAGTATTATTTGAAGTAATTCCACATACTGTGTATGTGACTATGTTTGTAAGTACAGGAGATATTATAAGTAGAATTTTGTAAACAATAGAAATTTATTAAGGATGAGCTGTGTGTTTAACAGAAAGAATTGTTAGTGTAAATTGTATAATATTGTATTATAGGAAAATTTTCTTCTTCTCTTGTTAATTTAAAATTGAGTGCTTGACAATAATGTATTTTAGTGTACCATTTGCCACCGAGGTAGACACCTCATTTGCAAATAAAGAGATTTTGATTCTTTTTTTTGAGAAACAAACTCTTGTACATTTAAAAGGTACTTCTACATGTGTTTCATTGTTTTCTCCTCCAACTGCATGACACATCTATCGCACAAAGTAATGAAAGAAGATATTAGGATCCACTTATTCAGTACTAAATTATGTAAGCGATTATTAAGTCATCATACATTCTTTTATTTATTTTACCAGATTCGGCATCTTTAGCGTAGGAAATTTCTACAAAGATATTCGAATTACATTAACATGTGACTCTTATATTTAATATATAGTAATAACTTAAAATGGATATCCATGTAAAAGCTGAAAAATGTTACTTTCAAGTGTTACATGATAGTCATTGAGCATTTACATTTTCTGGTTTACTACTTAACATTTATATAATTAAAATTAAATTGACAGACTAAAATTTGAGTGATTGATTAAATAAACACTTTGTGATAAAATATGGCTTGTTTTTAGGTTTTATCAATTAGTAGTAGTATGTACAACTGACATTGTTTGTGCTCATTAAACAGCTTGATCAATTGTGAGTTTGTAGGTATTGTAGCCATATTTAGTACTAATAGGCTAATATGAAAGCAATCAAGATTCATGATAGAAGATATTTTCTCAAGGAAATATAAGCTGCATAACTGTATAAAGCACTCAGCTCGAACTTGACAAACTTTAATACAGAATGAATGATTCAAAATATTCTTATATCCTTTTATAAATATGACATTTTGTCTATCAATCAAATGACGGGGAAATCCTTATATTATAAAATAATTGAATTCATTAAAACAGGTTTGATTGAATTATATGTCCGTAAGTACTGTAGCCAAATTTAGTGTTAATAGGCTGATATGAAAGCAACCAAGTTTCTTGATAGAAGGTAGTTCTTCAATGAAATGTAAGCTGCGTAATTATATAAAGCACTAGGCTCGAACATGCTAAGATGTGTGATCATAACAGAGGAATGGATCTTATAGAACAGATTTATTATTACAGGTGCTGATATGGAATGATCTCAATCCGAGACGGAACCTACAAGAAAAATAATAATTCGCGAATTAGCGTTATGAATGAAAAAACAGGGGGGGGGGGGGAAATGTTTTACAGATAGAAGACTCACCTTGTGTGACAAGTTTGTGGTAGTAATGTTGAAGAGGAACTAGCAGACTGATCTTACAGGCAGCAGACCACTGGAGAGAGCGCGGAAGGTGCAGTGGAGGAGGAAGTGTGGTCAGGAGGGCGTGGACAGCGATAGGGGTAATATGCAAGCGTATTGTGTATTACCTCAAAAAAATTGATTGATTATTAGGTAATTGAATATTGTTAAGTCGAGTAGAGAGCCCTCAATAATATCTATGTGTTTGTAGTCGTTCAAATGTTGGCCTACTGCAGAGAATCTTTTGTATTTGATTGCATTCACATGTTCCATGTATCTAATTTTAAATGACCTACCAGTTTGTCCAATGCATGTTCTGTTGCAGTCATTGTGGCTGAGTCTATATATACCTGATTTTTTGAAAGGGTTAGAAACATTAATTTGGAGTTATGCATAAGTCTAGGTTTCTATTGTTGGTTCTAAAGCAAATGTTAACATTCTGCTTCTTGAATATGTTCGTCACTGTGAATCTTGATTAAATTAGATTTTGGGCAGAGTTTGTTTATGATACGTTCTATAAAGATCCTGTTGTAAGCATTGTGAAAATCGATATTACGTATAGTATCTAACTTTTTGTTAAGGTCCGATTTCGACATAGGGACCTTTAAAAGCATGGTACACTAAGCTGTTGTGGGGGAGCGTTTATGGTTAAGAGGGTGTACGAAATGTTGTTTGATTGTTGTCGCACTATGCATGGGTTTCCTGTAAATTTTGTACTTGAAAGAAAACAAAAGCCTGGTGATAGTTAAATCTAAGAAATTAATGACGTTATTGATTACAGATTCTAGTGTGAATTTCATGTCCACATCATTACTATTAAGATATGTTAGAATAGTAGCTGCATCGGTAGAACATGGGTCAAAAATAATAAATGTATCATTTACATATTGGGACCAAAATGTATGTTTTTAAATTTTCTGTCTTTATCTATTTTTGTATGTTCTAGCAAGTCTAAATATATTTTGTCTAATACACTTGAAGAGGGTGACCTCATAGCTAGTCTGTCTTCTTTGTACAATATCTTGTCAAATGTGAAGTATTGTTAATTAAGAGCTTCAAGATGGACATAAAATCAAATATTTCTAGTTGACTTAGTTGACTATGGGTATATAAATTCCTAGGAATAACATGTAATAGTTTTACTGGTTTAATACTCATATACATGTTAGTGATATTAAAAGAATGTATGGAATGGTATGGTTGGAGTTTAAAATTATCTAATTGTTTGGTAAGTTCTAACGTATTCTTAATGGATTTGATTGACTGAATGGTGTAATATATTTTAAGAAATTGTTGAATGAATTGTGCTGTTTTGTATAGGAGACTTGGTCTAAAATTTACAATTGGGCATATAGGAATATCAATGTGTCTTAACAGTGAGTAGTCCTGGGTTCATTTTAATGAGTATATTTTTTTTTCAATATCAGTTAGGAGAAAGGATGTATTTTTAAGTGTCTATTCAAGTTCGCGTTGACTGGATTGGGTAGGGTCTTTTTCAATTATTGTGAAGGTGCTATCCGCAAAATTTTATTGTTTTAGTGATATAATCTGTTTTATACATTATTACGGTGGTAAAAATAATTTTTGTATTTTTTATTTTATTCTTGAGTTGAATGATTTTTTTTTTCTGTCTGCAAGTTTTGATTTAGTTATGTTAAGAACAGGTGAATTGAAGATTTTATTTAGTTTGTTCTTGACCTTGACTTTGTGTCTGAGTTCATCTTGAGTATATTAGAGCATTTTATTAATGGCTGCTTCTGTTTCTATTACATGTTTTTAGGCAACATTCGATGTGTTATAGTTAGGCCAGTTGTGCTCGGGACCTTTTGAATGTATTGCAATCTCTTCACCATCTGACCTTGTGCTAGATATGTTGATGAATGGAGGGAGAAATTGGGTTAAGTGGTGATTAGGTGTGCTAGGGCTGATTGAATTTTTAGATGGTCTGTTGACTGCAATACATTTGTCAAGGAGCGTTTGAAACTTGTTATTTAAGGTGAGCTGGTTTTGAGAACAACAATGCTATCAAATGCACAATGGAACATCATCCAAGATTAATTTTATTACAGATTATCTAGTTTGCTTTCTCAAAAGCAGTTCACCTTAAATAACAAGTTTCAAATGTTCTTTAACAAATCTATTACAGCCAACAGACCATCTAAAAATCCGATCACCCCAAGCACACCTAATCACCACTTAACCCAATTTCTTCCTCTATTCATCAACATATCTAACACAAGGTTAGATGGCAAAGAGATTGCAATACTTTCGAAAGGTCCCGAGCAGAACTGGCCTATCTATAACACATCAAATGTCACCAAAAAACTTGTAATAGAAACAGAAGCAGCCAGTAATAAAATGCCCTAATACACTGAAGATATACTGAGACACAAAGTCCAGAAACAACTAAATAAAATCTTCAGTTTGCCAGTTCTTAACATAACTAAATCAAAACTTGCAGACAGAATAAAGATCATTCAACTCAAAAATAAAATAAAAATACACAAATTATTATTAGCAAGGCAGATAAAGGTAATAGCACTGCAATAATGGATAGAACAGATTACTTCACTAAAACAATTATTTTTTCTGCAGATAGCACCTTCACAATAATTTTAAAAGACCCTACCCAATCCATTCAATGCCAACTTAAACAGACACTAAAAAATACATCCTCTCTCTTAACTGGCATTGAAAAAAATAAACTCATTAACACGAACCCAGGACTATCCACTGTTAAGGCACACTGATATTCCTATATGCCCAGTTGTAAATTTTAGACCAGGTCCCCTATATGAAACAGCACAATTCGTCCAAAACTTTCTTAAAATATATTTCACCATTCAGACAAACAAATCCTTTAAAAATACGTTAGAACTTCTCAAGCAGTTAGATAATTTTAAACTCCAACCATACCATCCCATACATTCCTTCAATATTACTAACATGTTTACAAGTAAAACTGTTACACATTATTTCTAGGAATTTAAATACCCATAGTCAACAAATATCTGATTTTATGTCCATCTTGAAGCTCTTAATTAACAATAACTTCTTCATACTTGACAAGATATTGTACAAACAAAACGGACTAGCTATGGGGTCACCCGCTTCCGGTATATCAGGCGAAATATATTTGGACATTCTAGAACATACAAAAATAGATAAAGATGGAAAATTTAGTAACATACACTTTGGGTCCCAATATGTAGACGAAACATTTATTATTTTAGACCAACGTTCTCCTGATGCAGCTACTACTCTAAAATATCTTAATAGTATCAATGTGGACATCAAATTCACAGTAGAATCTGAATTCAAAAATGCCATTTATTTCTTAGATTTAACTACCTCCATGCTTCTGTTTTCTATCAAGTATAAAATTTACAGGAAACCCACGCACACTGTGACCATAATCAAACAAGATTCTGTACACCCTCTTAACCATAAACGCTCCACCTATAATACCTTAATGTACTGTGCTTTTAAAATCCCTACGTTGAAATCGGACCTTCACAAAGAGTTAGATACTATACACAATACCGCATTTCACAATGGTTACAATAGGTTCTGTGACGTGAAAATGGGAACTAATATTTACTGGACATAACTGAATTATAACATCAAAGCATCTAAGAGTATTTATTTATTCATCTGTCATGTCGACTTGTGTATCGAGCCCTTATCAATATTATCGGCCATTGTTGAAACTGTTACCTAACTGTGGAGGTTACCAGACAAATTTAATTCAAGTTACTTATCCATTATTGTCACGCATTTGACTGGACTATGTCTGAATTATCATTTGTGACTTCTGCGCACCTTCGCGGTGCACGCGTTGAATCATGGGACTGGCTACTTCCCCAGCTCAGTGTGAGCTCGGTAGTCTGGTCGCCGCTACACTCAAAGATGGCTGTGTTGTGTGAAGCTCCCAAGTGGATGGCTTGGCAAGAAGGGAAAGCAATTGCAATGGAGCCTGACTTCGCTGGTTAAATGATGATGTTAGGGCTAGGCCCTGTTATTCTTTTGAAAGTTATCCAGTGTGCTCCAACCTTAATATTTTCTTAATGTAACATGTAAACTTGGTGCTGCGAGTTAACCGTTATCGGTATGAAAAGTTTTAAGTGTCTTGTAAGTTGGATATCTTAACTCCAAGTAAGTACTGAAAATTATAATTTATTGAAGGGATTCCATTCGTTCAGACACTAGAGTGAGTAATTTCATCGTGGACATGACCAACATCATAAACGCAACTTTTGGTATAGTGTAACCTTGTAAGCAAAATTTGATATATATTTGAACTGAATCCGTTGGAAAAAGAAAATTAATGTAATGTAGGGAGATCGGGATTGCTAGTTATGCGTCTATGAGGTGGTATTTTGTGTAAGTGATTGTATCTTATGGTTTTGTCGGTGTGCATTATTGCCAACTGTTCTTCTTGATGTTCATAATGATGATGAATATTATTATTATTATTACTTTTATTCTTTTAGTAATTCATTTCGGTGCATGTTTTCTCCCTTAATTTTTCCCTGGTGGGTGGTATTTGCTGTCTGATTTTAGTCCTATTGCCTTCGTGGCTGATTATTTGTACGTGATTATTATTGCATTGTTCCGGGCGTTAATTAATGACACCTCATATTCGCATCGTAGCGCAGTCCAGGGCCCCCTCTGTTCTAAAGTATGTAAGCCGCAGGGGAATTGATTAACTAAAGTTAATGTAAACTGGTACTATCACCTCTTGGATAAATGATAATTATTATTATTATTATTAATAACTTAAAATCTTAAAATTGAAATTTGCTGGTCGAAATTTTAATAATGGGGGTCTTCTTTCGTTGTCTTATTACATTTCTCCCATTGTTTATGTTCCTTGCTTTTGTCTTTATTACGTCATGTCATCCCTTCTTATCTAATCTGATGATACGTTATTTTTTGGGTGGCTTTGATGATTATAATGGGATCTTGGCTTCGCGTCGGTAAGTGGTAGCTCCTGTTGTGTGCTTCAGTGTTCTATTATTATTATTATGTGCGCACAGTTAATTGTAAATTTCCTTTCATATACTTCATTTTGTTGGGGTTGCTGTGCGCTACCGTATTATTTTATTGCGTTTTCATCTAGCTCGTTTCTTTGGTGTAATGTTAATTTGCGGTTGGAGCCATTATTTTTTTTTCCTTTTTCGTGTGTCCTTGTGTGAGTCTTGTAATTTAGCATTTTAGTAGTGTAGCAAATTTCAATTTTAAAGAGATTTTATATCGCAGGCCCGCATATCGGTTGCAACCAAATTTTAAAATAAATTTTAATCTTTCTGTATGTAAGGTAATGAGTTAGTAATGAATTTTCAAACCTTAATTTTGGTGGAAACCTATGTTAATGCGAGCTTCATTTCATCTTAATTTCAACTTTATTTTAAAATACTGTTTCTCTCATTTAGTTTAATTGCATTTTAAATTTTTGGAAAAAGATATATATATATATATATATATATATATATATATATATATTTATTGTTCTTATTTTATACCATTTTCAAATTACATTTACTTAGTAAATTTTCTTCATTTTAAATTTATCTCGTGTGTCATTTAGTAGCTAGCAATATTTACCTGGCAACCTGTCAGAGTTATGTAAGACCCTGGTCTTTTAATTCTCGCCTTTACCCTCCACGCTTCATATTTTATGCTACGACCCTTACGGTAAGTATAGTGCTTGTTTTCTTCTTGATGTTTGTGCTTTTCATTTGGATGTTTTGTTTACTAATTGGTAAGGTTGCAGGTTCTTTATAGAACGTATAATAAACAAGTTCAAACACCGCCCAATATCCAATTCATTCAAAAAAATATTAAGTCTAAAATTTTCTCAACCTTCACTCTTAACTGCAGTATTTATAGAGTCATGAACATATCCAAGAAGCAGAATGTTAAAATTTCCTTTAGAACCAACAATAGAAACCTAGACTTTTGCATAACTCCAACTTAACTAACGCTTGTAACCTTTCGAAAAATGAGGTCTATAGATTCCACCACAATGACTGCAACAACACATACATTGGGCACACTTGTAGGTCATTTAAAATTAGAGGCGTGGAGCCATGAGCTTGCATCCAGGGGATAGTAGGTTCGAATCCCACTATCGGCAGCCCTGAAGATGGTTTTCTGTGGTTTCCCATTTTCACACCAGGCAAATGCTGGGGCTGTACCTTAATTAAGGCCACGGCCGCTTCCTTCCAACTCCTAGGCCTTTCCTATCCCATGGTCGCCATAAGACCTATCTGTGTCGGTGCGATGTAAAGCCCCTAGAAAAAAAAAATTAAAATTAGATATAGGGGACATGTGAACGCAATCAAATACAAAAGATTCTCTGCAGTAGGCCAACATGTTAATAACTACAAACACAAATTGTACAGCATAGATCATGACTTAGATATTATTGAAATAAGAAATAAGGGCTCTCTACTTGACTTAACTGAACAATGTTTTATTTTACCCCTTGATCAATATTAAAATTCAAATCTTAATCTCAATGATTTTTCCAAAAAACCTAAAATTCTCTTTGATACCTTAATAAAATATTAAACAATAATAAAATACCTAAAAATCAATCAATTTTTCAAGTAATACAAAATATGCTTGCATATTCCCCCCCCCCCGCTGTCCACGCCTGCCCGACCACACTTTCTCCTTTACTGCGCCCTCCCCTCCTCCAAGCGAGTATACCCCGCCCTTCCCTGCTCCCTCCGGCAGTCTGCTGCCTGTAAGATCAGTCTGCTAGTTCCTCTTCAACATTACTACCACCAAAATGTCACCCGAGGTGAGTCTTCTATCTGTAAAACATTTCCCCCCCATTTCTTCATTCATAACGCTAATTCGTTAATCATTATTTTTCTTGTAGGTTCCGTCTCGGATTGAGATCAATCCAGATCAACACCTGTAATAACAAATCTGTTCTATAGGATCCATTCCTCTGTTACAATCATACATCTTAGCATGATGTTCAAGCCTAGTGCTTTATATAATTACCCAGCTTACATTTCCTTGGAGAACTACCTTCTATCAAGAACATTGCTTACTTTCATATCAGTCTATTAACACTAAATTTGGCTACAATACTTATGGAGATGTAATTGAATCAAGCCTGTTTTTGTGAATTCAATTATTTTATAATATAAGGAATACCTGTCATCTGTATACACAATATTACTAGTGATAGATAGACAAAATAAGTCATAATTTACCCATAAAAGGATGTAAGAATATTTTAAATCATTCATTGTTTAAGTTTGTCAAGTACCAGCCGAGTGCTTTATACAGTTAAGCAACTTATATTTCCTTGAAAGAACTACCTTCACTTAAACCACAGTGTTACATATAAGTTAGGAAATTTGTTTGGAAGGAAAATAGGGAGGTACATTCAGGGAAACGGGGTTGTCTAGGGAGCGGTGAGAAGGGTACAGAGATCTGGAAGTCAAGTAGGGATGATATAAAAATGTTAGTGTTGAACTGTAGAAGTATTGTTAAGAAAGGAAGAGAATTAAGAAATTTATGCATATATATTTACCAGATATTGTAATAGGAGTTGAATCATGGATGAGAAATGATACAGTGGATGCAGAAATTTTCTCATAGAACTGGAGAGTGTATCATAGAGATAGGATAGGATTGGTGGGAGGGGATTATTCATTCCGGTGAAAGAAGAATTTGTAAGCTATGAGAAAGTTAGAGATGAGAAACATGAAATTCTAGGTGTAAGGCTGATTTCTAAAGATAATAGGCAACTTCATTTCTTTGGAGTGTACAGACCAGGAAAGGGTAGCGCTGACACGGATTTAGAATTATTTGATAAGATAATCAGCTATGTGGGAAACGACATGGAAAGAAACATGTGATTGTAGCGGGAGATCTGAATTTACCGAATGTCAGTTGGGAAGGAATTGCGAATGACATGAAGCATGACCAAGAAATGGCAAATAAGCTAATACGGGAAGGACAGCTGATTCAGAAGGTGATGGAACCAACTAGAGGGAAAAATATTCTGGATGTGTTGCTGGTAAAACCAGATGAGCTCCATAAAAATACCGAACTAATAGATGGTATTAGTGATCTTGAAGCTGTTTTTGTCGTAGATCAAAATAAATGTGGTAGAAAGGAAGGTCTTAAAAGTAGGACTATTAGGCAGTACCATATGGCTGATAAAGCAGGCATGAGGCAGTTTCTAAAAAGTAATTACGATCGGTGGAAAACGGCAAATAAAAATGGAAACAGATTCTGGGATGGGTTGAAAGCAATTGTTGAGGAATGTGGAAACAGGTTTGTGCCTTTAAAGGTGGTAAGGAGTGGTAAAGACCCACCTTATTTTAATACAGAAATAAAGATACTAATAAGGAGGTGCAGATTGGAAAGAAAATAGAGTTAGAAATGGCTGTGGAAGTAAGGAGAAATTGAAGGAATTTACTAGAAAATTGAATCTAGCAAAGAAGGCAGCTAAGGATAACATGATGGCAAGCATAATGGGCCATCATACAAATATTAGTGATAAATGCAAGGGTATGTATAGGTATCTTAAGGCAGAAACAGGTCCCAAGAAGGACATTCGAGGCATAATTAATGAACAAGGGGAGTGTGTATGTACGGATCTTCGAAAGGCAGAAGTATTCAGTCAGCAGTATGTAAAGATTGTTTGTTACAAGGATAAGGTGCAGATAGGGAAGGAGACTAATGCTAAAGAAGTATTAAAATTTACATACGATAACAATGACATTTACAATATGATACAAAAGTCGAAAACTAGAAGAACAGCTGGAATTGATAAGATTTCTGGTGATATACTGAAGACAATGGGCTGGGATATAGTACCATATCTGAAGTACTTATTTGATTATTGTTTGGTTGGAGGAGCTATACCAAATGAATGGAGAGTTGCTAGAGCAGCCCCTGTGTATAAAGGAAAGGGTGATAGACATAAAGCTGAAAATTACTGGTCAGTGAGTTTGACATGCATTGTATGTAAGCTTTGGGAAGGCATTCCTTCTGATTATATTAGACACGTTTGCAAAGTTAATAACTGGTTTGATAGAAGGCAGTTCGGTTTTAGGAAAGGTTATTCCACTGAAGCTCAACTTGTAGGATTCCAGCAAGATATAGCAGATATCTGGGATTCAGGAGGTCAAATGGACTGTATCGCGATTGACCTGTCTAAAGCATTTGATAGGTTGGATCATGGGAGACTACTGGCAAAAGTGAGTTCAATTGGACTAGACAAAAGAGTGACTGAATGGGTTGCTATATTTTAGAAAATAGATCTCTGAGAATTAGAGTAGGCGAATCTTTATCTGACCCTGTAATAATTAAGAGGGGAATTCCTCAAGGCAGTATTATTGGACCTTTATGTTTTCTTATATATATATATATATGATATGAGTAAAGAAGTGAAATCAGAGGTAAGGCTTTTTCCAGATGATGTTATTCTCTATAGGGTAATAAACAAGTTAGAAGATTGTGAGCAACTGCAAAGTGACCTTGATAATGTTGTGAGATGGACAGCAGGCAATGGTATGTTGATAAATGGGGTTAAAAGTCAGGTTGTGAGTTTCACAAATAGGAAAAGTTCTCTCAGGTTTAATTAGTGCGTTGATGGGGTGAATGTTCCTTTTGGGGATCATTGTAAGTACTTGAGTGTTAATATGAGGAAGGATCTTCATTGGGGTAATCACATAAATGGGATTTAAAATGAAGGGTAGAGATCTCTGCACATGGTTATGAGGGTGTTTAGGGGTAGTGGTAAGGATTTAGAAGAGATGGCGTATACGTCTCTGGTAAGACCCCAACTAGAGTATGGTTCCAGTGTATGGAACTTTCACCAGGATTACTTGATTCAAGAACTGGAAAAAATCCAAGGAAAAGCAGCTCGATTTGTTCTGGGTGATTTCCGACAAAAGAGTAGTGTTACAAAAATGTTGCGATGTTTGGGTTGGGAAGAACAGAGAGAAAGAAGACGAGCTGCTCAACTAAGTGGTATGTTCTGAGCTGTCAGCAGAGTGATTGCTTGGAATTTCATTAGTATTATTTTACATGTAACTAATCTCATGAGACCCGTATTGAAATTTGCTATAACATGCTTACAATATTGTGGTATTTTCCCACCTTTTCAATACAATTGGTTTTATGTTGTTAAATCATAATGTTACAACACTATTTTATAGGGACATGTTTCTCCGTAGACAAGCGTTGGATATTATATTAGTAGAGGAAGACACAGCGGCACTTCCTTGTAAGCCGCCCGAGGATGACATACATTATGTATAAAAACGAAACGTTTTCAGGAGTATCGAATACTTGCTGGGAAGGTTCAAGTTACTAAAATGTCAGACACTGACACTTAACCCCAGTAGGGCTCACTTTACTTTGTCTGGCCCTCCCTCCCATCTAACTAGAAAATACAGTAATTACATTAAAATAAATACACTTACATTTGAAACATCTTGCAACTACTAAACAGTACATTATGGTAAAAATAAAAATACGAAAAAATAGGAGAATGATGATGATGTTGACGATGAAGATGATTATTTACACAATTATGACATGATTAGCTCATTTCTAATAATAATAATAATAATAATAATAATAATAATAATAATGTTAAAGATTTTACGTCTCACTAACTTCTTTTACGGTTTTTGAGACGCCGAGGTGCCGGAGTTTAGTCCCGCAGGAGTTCTTTTACGTGCCAGTAAATGTACCGACACGAGGCTGACGTATTTGAGCACCTTCAAATACCACCGGACTGAGCCAGAATCGAACCTACCGAGCTCGATAGCTGCAGTCGCTTAATTGCGGCCAGTGTCCAGTATTCGGGAGATAGTAGGTTCGAACCCCACTATCGGCAGCCCTGAAGATGGTTTTCCGTGGTTTCCCATTTTCACACCAGGCAAATGCTGGGGCTGTACCTTAATTAAGGCCACGGCCGATTCCTTCCCACTCCTAGCCATTTCCTGTCCCATCGTCGCCATAAGACCTATCTGAGTCGGTGCGACGTAAAGCAACTAGCAAAAAAAAAAAAAAAAGAATCGAACCTGCCAAGTTGGGGCCAGAAAGCCAGTGCCTCAACCGTCTGAGCCACACAGCCCGGCTAGCTCATTTCTGTTAACCTTGGTAATAACAGTGAGATTATATAAAGTCAAGAGTTTGAAGAAGGCTAAATCTACAATATTTCCATAACATACGATATAACAATTTAGGACTTGATCTACGTATTACTTAGTAGATAGCGGTGACAAAGTTGTCTAAAAGTAGCAGGTGAGGCTCCTTTGACAGAGACGGGTAGTGCATTCCATTGTCGTGCCGAAGAAGTAACAAATGAGTTCGTGTACCGTGTGGTGCGGTGAGGTGGAATAGATAAGAGTGTATCAGATTTTGACAGTGTTCCGAAACTGTGATTGGATGACTGTACAAGTAGGGAGGTGAGCATGAGGAGAGTATTCGATGAAGAAGGCATGAAGCATGGAGATTATGGCGCTGTTTGAGTTTTAGCCAACCGAGTTCATCGTACGCAGGTGTAACATGGTCAAAGTAATGCAGGTCACATATATAACGAACACAGGTGTTTTGCGCGCGTTGTAGATTGTCCTTAAAAGTAGCAGTCAGGTCGTTGTACACGGCATCACAGTAGTCGAAATGAGGTAATACCAGAATGCAAATGAGGCGTTCTTTTAATACTCGAAAATAATACGTTGCGGATTCTTCTAAGTGAGTTAACTGTCGCAAATACTTTCCTGGAGATGCTGGAAACCTGCTACGTCCAAGACAGATGTTTTTCTATCATAACACTGAGATCTCTGACAGATTTACTGAAATCAACGGGTGAATTTTGTAGGTAGAGTTTTGATAAAGTGAAGTTGCTTATGGTTTTTGAACAAAGCGGAGGATGTAAAATTATTATTGCTTGAGATTTTACGTTATTTAATCTAAGTCCAAGCATGGCAATCCAGTTACAGATTTCTTGTAAGTCTGTATCGAAAGTTTCAGTTTCACCGGTTAGTCTTTCCGGTTCACAGTGGAGGTATAATTGTATATCGTCAGTGTACATGTGGTGTCTGCAGCTGTTTACCGAAGACGTAATATCATTGATATAGACAGAAAATAGAAGCGGTCCTAGGTCAGAATCCTGTGGATCACCAACCTCTGCGGATTGCTAGGATGAATATTCATTATCATTATTTCTTACACACAGTAGACGACCGCGGAGGTATGAATTCATCCACTGAAGACTGTTTGTCGAGAACTGGAGTTTAAATAGTTTGGAAAGTAAAATGTCTATGTCAACTGAGTCAAAAGCTTTAGAGAAGTCAAGAAGAGCTAGTATGGTAACTTGTCTTTTGTCCATCGCATTGCGAATGTCGTCTGTAACCTTAAGTAGTGCAGTACTAGTGCTGTGGTTACGTCGAAAACCAGACTGGTTTTCGTGAAGAATATCGTGTGTTTGCAAGTAGTTGGAGACTTGTTGGTGTACAATGAATTCTAGGGCTTTTGAAAGGACCGATAATATGCTCACAGGTCTATAGTCGGTTACGTCTTCAGGCGGTGATTTTTTTATCGAGTGGGATGACAACGGCAGCTTTCCATAAGGCAGTGGCAAAACTACTTGGAGTCATTTGAGGCAATGCCTACCCTATGAAATACGATTAAACATAAATATCGTAACAAATTTATCTGCCGTTGTTATTGTGTTAAATCAACAATAATCTCTTTTATATGTGCTACATGATGACAGAAGATGATGTGCTTCGCTGATCGCCCCGCTAGATGGCGGCAGCAGACCACTTGTTCTTGCTGGGAGGCAGTCTGTAAGTTGTCTCACCCAGGATGTTTTGTTTTGTTTCCTTTCAGTCAGCTTGAGACAGGCGCGGGGTGGTGGAGGGAAGATAGGTTTACCGCCCGCACTCGGTCTAGACCCCAGAGAGGCAAGCCTTATGTGTTATTTCAGAGCGTAGTAATTCCCAGCGCAAAGGTGACAATCAAGTAGCGCTACCCTATTGTTAAGTGTGTGTTTTTCTTTGAAATTAGTGGGAAATCCGTGCATTAGGTTATTGGCTTTATTTGTAACAATTCAGACATGGACTGTTAGTTGCGTAAAACGAGACTGACATCATCCGGTTGAAAATCGAGTTGAAATGATATGTGATGTAGGCCCCTTCGGGAACTTAACGAGTCTTTTGAACTCTTTAAAACTTACGAAGAGAAGTGTGAATCCAAATACAAAAGATGTATGCCTAATCTGGTTTTTAAATTAATTATGTTGACGGTAAAGTAGCGAGGAAATTTCAATTTTCTTGATATACACGATATTCGTGGTTAACAGCCTGTTCCGAAACCAAGAACCTTTTTCGTTACACGTGTGTTTTGTTTTAATTATGCAAATGGAAATACGGTTTGGCGGTTTTGAAAGCATCCGGTTTGTTGAGTTGTTAGATCCAAATCAGTTCATAGTTCACAAAGAGAGCTTCCCTGCTATTGAACTGAGCAGTCTTATGAACATTTATCCCTTTTTAATAGGGAAATATTGGAAAATTAATTGATTAACATTTATTCCGATATAGAAAAACATTTGTCCCCTCAAAAAAATTACATTATATTGTCCTCAATGACCATGAACCAGTGTATGAGGAAGTGTCAAATTGATTAATTTAATATTGGCATTTCCTGCACCGGGAAAGTTGGCCGTGCGGTTAGGCGCGCGCGGCTGTGAGCTTGCATCCGGGAGATAGTGGATTCGAATACCAATGTCGGTAGCCCCCTGAAGATGGTTTTCTGTGGTTTCCTATTTTCACGCCAGGCAAATGCTGGGGCTGTACCTTAATTAAGGCCACGGCCGCTTCCTTCCAACTCCTAGGCCTTTCCTATCCCATCGTCGCCATAAGACCTATCTGTGTCGGTGCGACGTAAAGCCCCTAGCAAAAAAACATTTCCTGTAGCCACGGCTTCCTCTGTAAGGAGTATGATCACTCTGAAGAGGATAAAAACAATTCTGCGTAATTCAATGAACATTGAAAGACTCAGCAGTCTTAGTGCCATTTCTATCGAGAAAATGCTTGTGAAGGAATTGATGAGTGATCAAGAATTGAAGGACCGTGTGATTGACCATTTTACAACCAAGAAAACTCGACTTATGGAACTCCTAACAAGAAACTTTAAGGTAATATTTCCTGCCTACCCATTAATTAACTAATAGCTTCGCCACTGCCATAAGGAGGGATATGCGCCAGTCATTAGTGAATGGTAAAAGATATGAGTTATAGTAGGTAAAATTATGTCAGTTATTGTCTTAATAAGTTCTATTTCTATGCTGTCTATCCCTTTGGACTTCAATTTTATTCTAAATATTGCTTGTTTAACTTGCGATGGTGTCACATGTGAAGAGTAGAATTTTTCTCTGTCAGGTGCAGGTGAGTTATAATTGCTGTATAGTCTTCTGTGTTTCCTTTTTCTATCAGTGGTATGTCCGGGAGTGGTAGAATATGTATTGAGGGAGTCCAGGGATATGTCAATAGGATGATCGTCTCTTTGTTTACCTATTCCCATGTGTCTTAGTTCTTTCCAAGCCATAGCAGGTCTAGTATTTGTTTTAGCAGGGTATGTGAATGTCTAATTCTAGCGTTACGTACTGCCTGCGATGTTTTATTTCGTAGCCGTTTAAATGCGTCAAAATTGTTTTGTGTCGGTTGTCGCTTAAACTTTCTATGAGCGGCATCTCGTCTTGCCATTAACTCCTTTAGCTCTAAGTTTAGCCACGGTGCTGGGGCTCGCGTTACCCGTACTGTTTTCGGCGGGGCGTGTTGATCATAGAGCGCTGTCAGATATTCGTTAAATATGTTTACTTTAACGTCAATGTCGTCAACTGTTAGTGTATGGTGCCATGGAACATCTAGTGCGACTTCAGTGAACATACTGCAGTCAATTTTAGAGAGATCTCTGAATGTAAGAGTCCTTGGTTTTGTCTTTCGGATCTTTAAGGAGTACGATATGTATATTAGGTCATGAGCTGAAATTCCTGGTACAGATGTCCGTGTTGTAGTACTTCGTCTGTATTCTTGACAATCATAAGTCGATTGTCGTGTGTGACGTGGCGGTGTGGTGAGTAGGGAGTGTTTGCAAAATGCTCATATTGCAAGACGTAGTCATGTTTATAAGCTGCCGACACTCGGCATTGTTGTTTCCGGTGTCTGTGTTAAAGTCGCTCATCACAATTACATGTTCATATTGCGGGAGTACGCGTAACAATGCATTCTCATCATCCTCCAAATGTCCAATCGCAGGTGGCTTGTACACCACACAGACAGCACATTTCTGATGGGCTACGATTATTTGCAAGATCAAGAACTCAGGTCGTCTATTGTATTCGCTATCCGAACATGCAATTATCCTAGGCTTTAAACTGGTTTTGACTATCACTGCCACACCTCCTCCCCTCTCTCTTGCTCTGTCGTTCCGAAGTAAACAGTAGCCGGGTATGTTGAAAGTCTTAGAAGGGATCAGATCATGAAGCCAGGTTTCAGTGAGAAGGCAAACATCAAATACGTCCGGGACAAGTTCTTTGAGTTCGTGGAAATGGGCAGACAATGAATGTACATTTAGATGATCTATATGGAGACCTTTAGGTAAAGGAGCAGGTCTCTAGTTGTGAGAGAAGGAAGGGGGGTAATTCCAGGAGGGGTAAGTGGACAGTTGTCACAAGGTCGTGTTCTGTTTGTGGAGAGTGGAGATGTGAGTGAGGCCTTGAAAGGGATTGTGGCTGGGAAGGAATGTCCAGTACTGTCAGAGGAGAGTGACCCATTAGTTCTCGTAGCCACCTTAAGAAAAAATTAATAATTATGTGAATGAAATAATCTAATTGCAGTGAGCTGATCTAATTAAATTACACAAAGGTGGTATTTAAATAAAATGAAGTATAGTATATAGAGATCAGAACAGTCAAGTGAATTGTCCGTTTAGCTGCTATCTCTATCCTCCGGTAAGTCACACAGCCGGTTAATGCGCACTTTGCCCCCATCGGGTTTCTTAATGATGATATCACCGTCTGCAGTCCAACAGTGGCTTACATGGAAACGGTGAATGGCGGGCTTCAGTATGGAGAGTCTAGTGGACGTGAGATCTTCGCGGATGGTAACATGAGTGCCCTTTAGTCTCCTTTTGTTACGGAATACTTCTTGTCGTGTACGATAGGAAGTAAACTTGACAATGATAGGCCGAGTTTTCCCTACTGATTTAGGCCCAACACGATGACTTACTCACGCCTATATCTCTGCAGATATTTGCGGCAAGTTTGTGAGCTCTTCTGCACTCCAAAGACTTTTTTTTTTTGCTATGGGCTTTACGTCGCACCGACACAGATAGGTCTTATGGCGACGATGGGATAGGAAAGGCCTAGGAGTGGGAAGGAAGCGGCCCTGGCCTTAATTAAGGTACAGCCCCAGCATTTGCCTGGTGTGAAAATGGGAAACCACGGAAAACCATTTTCAGGGCTGCCGATAGTGGGATTCGAACCTACTATCTCCCGGATGCAAGCTCACAGCCGCGCGCCTCTACGCGCACGGCCAACTCGCCCGGTACTCCAAAGATTCTAAGATTATTTCTGCTACTATATTGTTCGAGAATGCCGGCCCCGTGGTGCAGTGGTTGCGTGCCTGCCTCTTACCCGGAGGCCCCGGGTTCGATTCCCGGCCAGGTCAGGGATTTTTACCTGGACCTGAAGGCTGGTTCGAGGTCCACTCAGCCTACGTGATTAGAATTGAGGAGCTATTTGACGGTGAGATAGCGACCCCGGTCTAGAAAGCCAAGAATAACGGCCGAGAGGATTCGTCGTGCTGACCACACGACACCTCGTAATCTGCAGGCCTTCAGGCTGAGCAGCGGTTGCTTGGTAGGCCAAGGCCCTTCAAGGGCTGTAGTGCCATTGGGTTTGGTTTCGATATTGTTCGAGACAGTCGCTTCTAGCTTCGAATTCTGACCTAAGTGCCTGGATTTCCTTGTCCCGACACTCAAGTTTGTTCTTTAAATCCGCAACAAGTTCAGCATTGAACTGGAGAGATTTCTCTAGTTCCTTAACGACAAGTGTGGTCACTCACTCCGATATCGCCTCTATAATTCTGTCCAGAAACTTACCCGAGCTGAGAGTCTCGTGGCGGTCACTTCTACGACGTTGGCTTCCTTGCTCCTGGTCATCTTGTTTCACAATGAAAGATTTTAATGAACTGATAAAAATATGGCCACAACAGGGAGACACTTTCACTTTAAACACTTTGAGATTATGTTTGCACTTTTTCAAACAGTGTTTGATATATATTACTAGGAAGTTTGACTGAGGAGCTGATCTCACGCACGTCCGTCAGCCATGAGGTGACTAGATGGCTACAAAAACACAGTCACCTCAAATACAAGTTGATATGGAACTTGAGAGTGTGTCACACTCTCTACTCACGAATTTAAGCTAAGTTTCTAGGATAGTTTAGAGATTCACATTTGGAGAAGGAGTTTACTTCATTGGAGATCGGAAATTTAAAGTTACATTTTTTTATAACTGGAAACGTTCCCCTCGGGTTAGCTTTCAGAGGCTGTCACCTAGTTAGTGCATGGCTACCATTACCTTATTGCACTGCACTGCCTCCACTGTTAGCACACACTCAGTACACTGGATGATCAAGAAGGAGGGTAGCTCGAGAAATGGCCTGCTTTTATACCTGAGAGGAAGGTTCGAGAGAGATCTGGACTAAGGGCCGACACAACCCCTAGATTTTTATTGGATAATTAAATATGTAGAAGAAAACGCTGATTGGTTGAAAATTAAATTCAGGAAATTTTCTCTTGGCCACTACTGAAGTTGGCGGAAGGAGGTCGAAGCGTTGAGAACATTAACATATCAAAAACCAAATACAATCAACTGAGTGTTGTAAACTTAGGAATACAAAATTACTTTATCACATTGGTAGTGACATCTGTCGACCAATGTCCAAACTTCTTTAAGTGTGAGATGTCATTTGACAAGGCGAAGCGGGGAAGGTGTACCCTCCTGGTGCAGATCTCTCCTCGGCAGATGTACCCTCCTGGTAGAGACCTCTCTCATCGGCAGGTGTACCCTCCTGATACAGACCTCTCTCATCGGCAGGTGTACCTTCCTGGTAGAGACCTCTCTCCTCGGCAGGTGTACCCTCCTGGTAGAGACCTCTCTCCTCGGCAGGTGTACCCTCCTGATACAGACCTCTCTCATCGGCAGGTGTACCTTCCTGGTAGAGACCTCTCTCATCAGCAGGTGTACCCTCCTGATACAGACCTCTCTCATCGGCAGGTGTACCCTCCTGGTAGAGACCTCTCTCCTCGGCAGGTGTACCCTCCTGATACAGACCTCTCTCATCGGCAGGTGTACCTTCCTGGTAGAGACCTCTCTCATCAGCAGGTGTACCCTCCTGATACAGACCTCTCTCATCGGCAGGTGTACCTTCCTGGTAGAGACCTCTCTCATCGGCAGGTGTACCCTCCTGATACAGACCTCTCTCATCAGCAGGTGTACCCTCCTGATACAGACCTCTCTCATCGGCAGGTGTACCCTCCTGGTAGAGACCTCTCTCATCAGCAGGTGTACCCTCCTGATACAGACCTCTCTCCTCGGCAGGTGTACCCTCCTGGTAGAGACCTCTCTCATCGGCAGGTGTACCCTCCTGGTAGAGACCTCTCTCCACGGCAGGTGTACCCTCCTGATACAGACCTTTCTCATCGGCAGGTGTACCCTCCTGGTAGAGACCTCTCTCCTCGGCAGGTGTACCCTCCTGGTAGAGACCTCTCTCCACGGCAGGTGTACCCTCCTGATACAGACCTTTCTCATCGGCAGGTGTACCCTCCTGGTAGAGACCTCTCTCCTCGGCAGGTGTACCCTCCTGGTAGAGACCTCTCTCATCGGCAGGTGTACCTTCCTAGTAGAGACCTCTCTCATCGGCAGGTGTACCCTCCTGATACAGACCTCTCTCATCAGCAGGTGTACCCTCCTGATACAGACCTCTCTCATCGGCAGGTGTACCCTCCTGATACAGACCTCTCTCCTCGGCAGGTGTACCCTCCTGGTAGAGACCTCTCTCCTCGGCAGGTGTACCCTCCTGGTAGAGACCTCTCTCATCGGCAGGTGTACCCTCCTGGTAGAGACCTCTCTCCTCGGCAGGTGTACCTTCCTGGTAGAGACCTCTCTCATCGGCAGGTGTACCTTCCTAGTAGAGACCTCTCTCCTCGGCAGGTGTACCCTCCTGATACAGACCTCTCTCATCAGCAGGTGTACCCTCCTGATACAGACCTCTCTCATCGGCAGGTGTACCCTCCTGATACAGACCTCTCTCATCGGCAGGTGTACCCTCCTAGTAGAGACCTCTCTCCTCGGCAGGTGTACCCTCCTGATACAGACCTCTCTCATCAGCAGGTGTACCCTCCTGATACAGTCCTCTCTCATCGGCAGGTGTACCCTCCTGATACAGACCTTTCTCATCGGCAGGTGTACCCTCCTGATACAGACCTCTCTCATCGGCAGGTGTACCCTCCTGGTAGAGACCTCTCTCATCGGCAGGTGTACCCTCCTGATACAGACCTCTCTCATCGGCAGGTGTACCCTCCTGGTAGAGACCTCTCTCATCGGCAGGTGTACCCTCCTGGTAGAGACCTCTCTCATCGGCAGGTGTACCCTCCTGGTAGAGACCTCTCTCCTCGGCAGGTGTACCCTCCTGGTAGAGACCTCTCTCATCGGCAGGTGTACCCTCCTGATACAGACCTCTCTCATCGGCAGGTGTACCCTCCTGGTACAGACCTCTCTCATCGGCAGGTGTACCCTCCTGATACAGACCTTTCTCATCGGCAGGTGTACCCTCCTGATACAGACCTCTCTCATCGGCAGATGTACCCTCCTGATACAGACCTCTCTCATCGGCAGGTGTACCCTCCTGATACAGACCTTTCTCATCGGCAGGTGTACCCTCCTGGTAGAGACCTCTCTCATCGGCAGGTGTACCCTCCTGGTAGAGACCTCTCTCCTCGGCAGGTGTACCCTCCTGATACAGACCTTTCTCATCGGCAGGTGTACCCTCCTGATACAGACCTTTCTCCTCGGCAGGTGTACCCTCCTGATACAGACCTTTCTCATCGGCAGGTGTACCCTCCTGATACAGACCTTTCTCATCGGCAGGTGTACCCTCCTGATACAGACCTCTCTCCTCGGCAGGTGTACCCTCCTGATACAGACCTCTCTCATCGGCAGGTGTACCCTCCTGATACAGACCTTTCTCATCGGCAGGTGTACCCTCCTGGTACAGACCTCTCTCCTCGGCAGGTGTACCCTCCTGATACAGACCTTTCTCATCGGCAGGTGTACCCTCCTGATACAGACCTCTCTCCTCGGCAGGTGTACCCTCCTGATACAGACCTCTCTCCTCGGCAGGTGTACCCTCCTGATACAGACCTTTCTCATCGGCAGGTGTACCCTCCTGATACAGACCTTTCTCATCGGCAGGTGTACCCTCCTGATACAGACCTTTCTCATCGGCAGGTGTACCCTCCTGATACAGACCTTTCTCATCGGCAGGTGTACCCTCCTGGTAGAGACCTCTCTCCTCGGCAGGTGTACCCTCCTGGTAGAGACCTCTCTCATCGGCAGGTGTACCCTCCTGGTAGAGACCTCTCTCATCGGCAGGTGTACCCTCCTGGTAGAGACCTATCTCATCGGCAGGTGTACCTTCCTAGTAGAGACCTCTCTCCTCGGCAGGTGTACCCTCCTGATACAGACCTCTCTCATCAGCAGGTGTACCTTCCTGATACAGACCTCTCTCATCGGCAGGTGTACCCTCCTGGTAGAGACCTCTCTCATCGGCAGGTGTACCCTCCTGATACAGACCTTTCTCATCGGCAGGTGTACCCTCCTGATACAGACCTTTCTCATCGGCAGGTGTATCCTCCTGGTAGAGACCTCTCTCATCGGCAGGTGTACCCTCCTGGTAGAGACCTCTCTCCTCGGCAGGTGTACCCTCCTGGTAGAGACCTCTCTCATCGGCAGGTGTACCCTCCTGGTAGAGACCTATCTCATCGGCAGGTGTACCCTCCTGATACAGACCTTTCTCATCGGCAGGTGTACCCTCCTGATACAGACCTTTCTCATCGGCAGGTGTACCCTCCTGGTAGAGACCTCTCTCCTCGGCAGGTGTACCCTCCTGGTAGAGACCTCTCTCATCGGCAGGTGTACCCTCCTGGTAGAGACCTCTCTCATCGGCAGGTGTACCCTCCTGGTAGAGACCTATCTCATCGGCAGGTGTACCTTCCTAGTAGAGACCTCTCTCCTCGGCAGGTGTACCCTCCTGATACAGACCTCTCTCATCAGCAGGTGTACCTTCCTGATACAGACCTCTCTCATCGGCAGGTGTACCCTCCTGGTAGAGACCTCTCTCATCGGCAGGTGTACCCTGCTGGTACTGACCTCTCTCCTCGGCAGGTGTACCCTCCTGGTAGAGACCTCTCTCATCGGCAGGTGTACCCTCCTGGTAGAGACCTTTCTCCTCGGCAGATGTACCCTCCTGGTAGAGACCTCTCTCCTCGGCAGGTGTACCCTCCTGGTGCAGATCTGTTGACCAAAGTCCGAACATTTTTGACAAGGTGAAGCGAGGCAGGTGAACCTCTCTCCTCACAGTTAAACTTTGAAATTAACTTTTCACAAAAAATAATTTTTTTGCAGATAAAAGTTTTCTTGAAACTAAAGACATCTTGAAAAAGTTCCTTTAGTTTAATTGAAAACTACTCTTGAAGTCTTCCTGAAGTCGTAGATGTCTGCGATATGAGGTGGCGTCCTTTGCCCCCCCCCCCCAAGTACCCTCAGATCAGATACACCTATCTCACTACTTTGACAGTGGTAGCCATGGCGATTGTCGCCGGAGACCAGACGTAGAGATACTGCACCAATATGGGTAGGCAGTTGACTTACCGCACCTCAGCCCTCGCCAGAAAAGATGTTGCTTCAGCATCGCTTGCCAGATGTTATGACACGGCTGCTGATGTCAGAGAGGGCACTGAAACAGTAATTTACTTGGCCACAGAGATTGTTTGTAGAGAGTGAGCGTTGTTTATTTTCTACATTTTGGCTTCAGATGAGGCAGGCTGCATAGAGGATGAGTGTGTGGTTGCAGGCTTGGTGTTGGAGGTGGGGGATAAGGTAATTGCTACCAGTGAATAGAACGTAAGCCTTATTAGAGGGGAAGATTTGTACATAGGTAGAAGAATAAGAGGTGAAAGACAAAATCTATTAGTAGGAAAGGAAGCCTCCATCTTTAACATTCTACTTTACCTAATGAATTTTTTACATTCAAGACTGTTTTAAAGAAGAAATATAACCATTTCCAACTGCCATGATTTAATGGCCTATATAGTAAATCAAGAATATTATGCAGGTTTAATCTGAGTGTTATGTACTCTAAATATTCTCTCAGTGACTGAGTTGCTCACTAACAGAGGGAGAGGTGTTAAAAAGTCCAAAATAATACATGGTTCATTAAATTTGGGGGCAAGCTTACCTGCAGGTATGAAATTCCTAACCATAACTTGATCTCCAACCTTTAAATTGGAGGGCCTCTGTCCACAATCATATCTCTCTTTAACGTTTTCATGGGAAACTCTAAGATTATTTCTCGCCTTCGTCCATAGGTCTCTGATATTATCAGGATTTATTGTCTCAGGTAATATGTCATTGAGTGACCAAAGATTAGACAGCTGCGTGTTGAGAACAAATTTGAACATGGGGGAGGCAGGGGTCAACTTTTGGGACTCGTGAACAGCCGAATTTAAAGCAAAAGATAACCAATGCAGTGAAGGATCCCACCTGGAATGAACTTCATGATGAAAAGCTATCAACATAGATCGAAGATACGATTGACCCGCTCAGCCAAGAGATTGTTGAAGGTAATAAGCAGAAGTTGTTACATGGAATATGGACAGATGGAAACAAACTTTTCAGAATAAGTTAGGTGTGAAAGACTTTGCATTATCGGAAACTATATATTCACAGAGGCCAAAAGGAGAGTATTAAGACAAGAAGTAGTAGACTGAGCGGTAGGCAGCTTAGTCGGAATCAGCCATGAAAATCTAGTGCATCCAAGAATGAATTTATTTCCATTCCCCTTCGATTGGGGAAGGGTCCGACGTAGTCCATGTATAAACGTTCCATGGGGCAAGAGGCGGTGGGCTTACTAAGCAAGCAAGATTTACATGCTTTTACCATTTCTCTGATTTTACCATCCATATTCTTCCAGATAAACATGTCTCTGGTTTAGAAGATGCCTAAATGATAGTATTTGAAGATCACCAGCACGAGAACTTTTGCCACAACAATTTTCATCTTCTGATCACGCCTTGAAGGGCAACACAAAATCCTGTTCCTCAGTACACAAGGGACAACTTATTCCCCAGCAGAAAGGGTTTCCACTATTGGAGATGATCTTGTTGATATTCCTCATTGTCATGGAATAGCATAGTAGAAGGTATGGGAATGGAAAGACAAAACTATCTTCCTGTTCACTGATCTCCACATCATTAGAAAACATACAGCTTAGTCTGTCAGCAACATTTTCTGTACCCTAAGTTTCTAGGCTAGTTTAGAGATTTGCATTTGAAGAAAAGGTTTACATTATTGGTGATGGGAAATTGAAAGTTACATTCTTAAAGACTGGAAAGCTTCCTCTCAGGTTAGCTTTCAGAGGCCATCACCTAATTAGTACAGGCTGCTATTACCTTATTGGGCTGGACTGTTTGATGAAGGGCAAAATGCTCCCGCCTCCACTATTAGCGCGCTCTCAGTACACTGGATGGTCAAGAAGACAAGGTAGCTTGAAAAGTTGCCAGCTTACTCCCAGATTTTTATTGGATAATTAAATATGTAGAAACAAACGCCAATCGGTTGAAAATGAAATACAGGAAATTTTCTGTTGGCCAATTATGAAGTTGGCAAAAGGAGGTCAGAGTGTTGACAACGTTAACATACCAAGTCAAAAGTCAATCAGCTGAGTGTAGTAAACGTAGGAATACAAACTTACTTTATCACTGTAGTACCAACATCTGTTGACCAAAGTCCGAACTTCTTGCTCTAGTTTAATGTTTTATGTGTAAGATGTCATTTCACAAGGTGCTTGATTTAAATGAACGGGACGGGTACAAGCATAAATAAATGAATATGTGATGACTTAATGATCTCTCACATATTTTAGTATTGATCTTGTTTCATTACTTTGTGAATCTCAATTCAGTATGGACCATAGAATGTAGGGCAGCTAATAGCCCTAACAACACAGTACTCGTTGGTTCATTTCCATTTTTAAAATTTAACTTTGATGGTAAAATACTGAATTTATTGCAGAAGAATAAATTTTTTTTGTCACCTGTTGAGATTGTGGCCAGTCTTATTATCTGATACCCATCTGTGTATTACGTATGTGCAGATACTAAGGAGGAGCTCCATGTGGTTACCATGCATCCTTATACCTTCTGACCCTCTTGTCAGCAACTCATGAACTCTTGAGGTCATACGTACACTCAGATTTGGTCGCGTGAATTATTAACGCTCCTGTAACATGCATGTTGTGGATAGGTTGGGCTTACACCCATGTATGCAGTGTTGCCATAGGCAGAAATTGAAAGGAGTCAGGGCAGGTGAATACGAAAACTGTTACTGGCATCTCCTCAACTAATCATTCACCCAGAAATGTTTGGTTTAGATGCTGTTGCACAAGGTACAGAAATTGAAGTAATAGCCTTTTGTGCATGGAATATGTCTCTTATCTTTCTGCAATTTTAAATTTCCCCAATAGAGCTGTTAACTCATTGTAGGTTTGGAAATTGATGATACTCAGTACCTGTTAATGTCTGTGGTAAAACGTATGGTCTTACGGGTCTCTCTTACTGCCGACACATTGATACTGAAGCAAACCTAATGCCATATCACAATGATTGCTCGAGAATTTGCATCTGCCTGCACGGACGTGTTCTGGCAAATTAAAATGCTGTCTGTGAACTGTATATCTTCAGTGTCCTAGCTAGGAACCAGTGGCAGAACTGTAATTCCTGACATAGTTTTGTGGTCGTCAAAGAGCTTGCACATGTTGGATAAGAAAAGGATAAAGTAACCGATTGTGTAGAACTGACCACACAATGTTGTGGTTATCCTCAGTACCGTCAGTTCTTCACAAACTTGTTGTTGAAGAATCATGTTTTTTAAGTTGCAACACAAGCTTCTCCAACTCCAGCATGTGGACTGTATGACTCCAGCCTACTGGATCTGTTCTCCAAGCTGCGAATAATTGCATGTCTGCAAGTCAGCAGAATAGCCTGCTGAATATTACTGCAGAAGGAATGTGGATTTGTGGATGTTGTTCATTGTACATGACACAGGCCTGTAACTAACCGATAGGGGAATACCATGTCCACCACTTCCTTCAAGAAATAGTAAGGCTCAGTTTCACTATTTAAGTCATTCACTCTGTACAGAATATGCAGTTTTGCTCTGATTCATTACTGTACTAGCAGCACAACCTCAACTGTACCGGTACCACCAGTCAGTGCACTGCAAATGCAGTCATCAGAAATGAACAATGAACTTCAACAGGAAGACAGTCTACATCACAGAATGCTACACATACTCGGCACAGGCAGGATGGCCCTTATATCAACAGGTATTGGTTTTGGATATTTATTATAGGAATCACCCTTATAGCGTTCACCTCCTGTAGGAATATGGGACACCTTTTGCATTCTTATTCTTGTTACCTCTTTACTTAACTTACTTTCCGTATTTCTTATAGCTTTCTGCAGATGTAAAGGATGAACTAATCACACAAGAACATACAGTTGACCAACTTGTACCGTGTTTCAAAGAAGAGGAGAAGTAAGTACAGTTTATATTTTACACCACTAACACTAGCTCCCTCAGTGTGCAAGTCAGCCTCGGGATCCCAAGGCCCGGGTAGTTATTTTGTTGAAAGGTGGACAAACTGTGTTGTACAATGTCAGCAAATTCATGAAAACTCAGCTGCTGATTTGGTGTACTTTGCTGTCTAGTGACCTTAGAGTGAAGCAGCCAGCCAGATGTCCTGCATGGCTGCTTATCACACAGTGGATCTGGTTTCGATTGCTTGTCTGGTCATGTATTTTTATGTTAATCCAAGAACTGGTTGAGAGGCCACTCAGCTTATCTAATTACAATTGGGAAGCTATCTGGCAGTGAGATGGTTGCCCAGGTTGATAAAGTCAGAATAATGGCTGAGAAGATTGATTGCACTGACCGGGAATCACCTCATAATGTGTAGGGCTTGATACTGAGTAGTGATCATTCGGTAGTCCAAGGTAGGCCCCGTTATGGCTGTAGCACTGCATTTCTGTCCAATTTTAACAACCGTGACGTGATGTTCATGCGAATATTGGCTAGGCCTTCAACTCAAATGATGAGACATTCGTGCGCCATGGCGTATGTACTAGGTTATATTTTGATCACCCCTGCAAGAGTTTCCCTTTTGTGATCTATAAATAGAACAGGAATGTGGCTTATGTACAGCTCTCCTTCTGGGAACTTGTACCATGATGCATTGCCCAGTTGTAGCCTTTTGAAAGCACAGGTGTCAGTCAGTCTCTTAGCCACAGTTCCAGGTGTAGTAAAGGCTAGTGACAGCAATGCTATTGCTGAGTTATTGAAGATGATTTGGAGGACAGTTATGGCAATTATCATGTTAATGAAGAAGACATTTTAAGTGCAAATGACAGTTCTTCTGGTAAAAGTTACTGTGAAATCGTATTGAAAGTTCCGTGTGCGAAAGCAAACCATAATGTCTGGGTTGTGGGTTTGTAATAGTGATAAACAGCTAATTCTTCATCACTTTACAGGCTCTCTAGGAGTGTTGGCGAACTGAGAGACAAATATTTAGATAATTCTGTATCGGAAACGCCTGTCATTTTGGAGTTTATATACCTGTAGTTTTCCCACGTTGCACGGGAAACCATTGTTTACACTACGGATCAATTATTGGACCCAGATAGGAAAAGAAAAGAATACATGATGTCAAGTGGTTTGACACTAATGAGGACGGCAATAAGGCCTGTTTTACTCTCTGCATTCTGATATTCCAGGTTCATAAAATTTGAAACGTAACCCAATGGCTCTACAGCCCTGATGGTCCTCGGCCTAGAGCGGGCCCGCTATCTCACTGTCAGTTAGCTCCTCAATTCTGATCACGTACGCTGAGTGGACCTCGAACCAGCCCTCAGATTCAGGTAAAAATTCCTGACATGACCGGGAATCGAACCCGGTCCTCCAGGTAAAAGGCAAGCATGCTACCCCTACACCATGGGGCCAGCTTCATGAACTTTATATCTATATATATTAGAGCAATCATAAATATATTGAGACCCCAAAATGTGTGAAGTGCCTCAACATATACCAAAATGTTTCGATATTTACTGCACGAAATCTTTGTTGGAGTGTCATTGTTGTTGAATACAATTGTTTTGAAAGCTTCACTGAAAACAATGCATGGAAATTCTGTTGGCCGCTCCATTGCCGAGCAGGATGGCAAAGGTGATGCTGTGTATTATGCACAGTATTATTATATTTTTGATGGTAAAGATTGCAGTACATACTCCAAATGTGCTATAATCACTTCAGATAAACCTTCTATTGAAAAAACTAGTGGTAAGTGGAAAATGTACTCTTAACTGTTTGTTATGGTGCGGTGCTGAAAGCCTAGAGCTGGCAGCCATAGGTTGGTCACAGCGGAGGGATGTGAGCGGTGTGGTCGGACTGCCCATAGCTGATCAGCCACTGTTGTGGTTGGTGCTTGACCTAAGTGAGGACACCAAACTGATCCCAGCCCTAAGTAGTGCACAGTTTGTGGAAATAGTGGTAAGAGGAACCGATTATTTGTGCACTGTAATAGCTGCTCACTAAATGGCCATAGAACTTACTCAAAGCTTTCAATGTCTGATATCAGAAAAATAAAGAACGGTTCCAGGGCATGGTTTTGCTGGCTATTATCAGGCTCATTCTTTACAGTCAACAGTGATATGCATAGTGACTTAGTGAATAATTTTATATGTAAATAAACATCTATCACTTTTCACCTTCAGTATGTGCAGTATTATGTGACCTGAGACGTGGTTGGCCAACAAGATTTATGACTCGGAAGTGTTTCCTGTTCCATAAGGCCTGGTCCCACAGCTGTGCAGGGGAGATTCTAATTACAGCGTAACCCAACTTGAGTTCAGTCGAAGCACCGTGAGCAGAAATGACATTCAATTTATCACAAGTCATCTCCAGAGATGAACTGATCCCCTCTCTCTCGAGCTTGTACAACATGTGTAACAAATTAACGATTCCATTTTTATTTACAGTCAAAGATAAGGATAGGACTTTGCAGCTGTTCAATACTATAAAAAATGTGAAATAATTACAATGTCACATTTTCATTGTCATATATAGGTACCGGTTTCGGCAATGTATTTGCCATCATCAGCCTAGGATGAAGTAACAAGTACATTCAGCTAGTTACATTAGAATATTTATAATATATGTATGTACAAACATAAACCTCCTAAAATATTTATAGTTGTGTTATATCATAAAACATTTGGATAGTTGAAAAACAAAGGCTAAATACCTCCTTATAAGGTTCTAGAAAAGACATAAAATGTTCTATATACAGCTCTGTACATTTATATCTCCTAGCGTTGTTAAATGCGTGTAACTGTGCATAAAATTAACAATAGCACCAAGTTTCATATAAAATTTCCTTTTTAAAAAAATTATATCTCAACAGCTGTTAAAAACATACTACTGACCTTGGAACGATATATAAAACCTTTTAAACATTCTGTCATGAGAGATCTTAGCAAGAATACACTACCAGCTAATTTTGTTCTAAAGTATTGTTGTACAGTATAAATGGGTAGAAGACCATTGGACAATAAGGCTTGTTGACACCCAGCTGAACACCACAATGTGTAATCCGATCACTCCGGTTCTCTGTTGATGGATATAATCCCACCTGATTTTTGCAGATCTGCTCTCCTTATCAATGAATTCCAAAAGGTCTTGTGGACTCCCACATAAGGACCTGCCACATTTACATTTTTAAAGGCTACACTTATGTCATCAAACTCTGTGTGATGCTGCCAATATGGTTGCCAGGTCTTTAAAATCTCTTGAAGAATGAAAAGTTTGACAGGGAGTAGCAAGAGAAGTGCACCTGCATTAACATATTGTCAGGTGCTAAATTGCAAGTGTATCTCAGCTACCTTGCAAGACCTGGACTTCCCTGAACAGAATCAGAATAGGCCATGGCAGGTGCAAATATGCAGTACAAAAATGGAACAAGCTGCCTACTTCAGACTGCGCACGTCCAGCTCTATGCCAAACCGTTCAACAGAGGCTGTGCTGAGGATTGAGGGACTGTGGAGCACATGTAACCTTGCTCAGTTTGTATACCAGTTGTATGATCAGTGCTGGTTCAGATCCCTCGTCAACTGCCAGATTCAAGAATTGATTGTAGCAATTGGAACCTGTCTTGGTATTTTTCTAGCCGATTGTCAGTTCAAGTCATCTGATGTCGCATGAAAAATGTGTGGATACGAGACAGACACCTGCTTCCAGATGGCAACAACATCAACATTCCGAGATTATTACCCCAAATACAAACTTGAAAAGTTTAAATTTTAAATGAGACAGCAATAAAAGCAATGTTTATTGTAAATGTTGCTATAGAGTTCTTAAGAATCTGTGAATGTGTGTGCAAATGCCAGCAAGTGATAGTCAACTGTCTCTTTCTCAAGGAAGTTGAGATGAGTTGCCTTTTTTATACACCATGTATTCTCTGATGACCTACCTGTTGGAATGCTCATTCTTGAGCTAGACAGCTATTGTGCTCCTGGATATGACCTTAGCAGTTACTCTCTTGCCATTGTCATACTCTTCACACAGCCTGCGGTGTGGCCTTGTAAAATCCCTTTGTCTTCCATGCATCATGTTGAAATTCTAGCACTGAAAGAGAAATCTATGCATTTCTGAAACCTTGGTGACTCCTAGCAGGTTGGGTGGTGATGGTGATTATTGTTCTTGTTTTCTGAGAGTACCAGAGTACCAACTTAACTAAACCAACTGTCAGTTATCAATTACCATTGGGCAATATACAATGTCTAAATGAAACATCTTAATGTGTCTTAATCATAAGATATGTACGTAGGTGGTTTGAAAAGTTCTTGGAATGTACTAGAATTATGTATCTTAGCTCGGTGGAACTGCTTTTATTTTTCAACACAGTCTCCCTGTAGACTAATGCATTTGGTCCAGCGATGTTCCAATGCCTTGATCCCATCTTGAAAATGAGATTCCTCCAGGCCTGCAAAATACCTCTCCAATTCGGCTGTCAGTTCTTCCCTTGTAGAAAATCTCCGTCCACCGAGGAAAATTTTCAGCTTGGGGAATAGATGAAAGTATGATGGTGCCAAATCAGGTGAATAAGGTGGATGTGGCAACAATTCGTACTAGAGTTCATGAAGTTCTGCCATGGCAAAAACACTTGTGTGCGGCGGAGCGTTGTCCTGATGAAAGATGACCTTTTTCCTTGCCAAACCAGGCCTTGTTTTGCGTATCATTTCCTGTACATGGTCTAGGAGGTTTGCATAGTATTGCCCCGTAATTGTTTGGGCAGTAGGAAGATAATCTATCAGCAGAATGCCTTTTGCATCCCAGAAAACTGAGGCCATGACATTTCCGGCCGAACGCATTGCCTTTGCTTTATTTGGTGGTGGTGAATCAGCATGTTTCCACTGCTTTAACTGCTGTTTTGTCTCTGGGGTATAGTAGTGGACGCAAGTTTCATATTTAGTCACAAACCAGCGCACAAAATCTTGTTGGTTGCATTGAAAACGGGCCAGACTTTGTTCGGACATTTCCAATCTGGTGCGTTTATTGTCCAATGTCAAGAGCCACGGCACCCATCTTGTGCATAATTTTTTCATAGCCAATTCTCCGGTTAAAATATAATATACCCATTCAGAGGACATCCCTACAGCTTCAGCAATCTCCCGCACTTTCAGTCGACGATCCTCCATGACCATTTTATGCACTTTTACAGTAAATGCTGGGGTCGTAACACTTTTTGGCCGTCCACTACGCGGATCATCATCCAAGCTCTCCCGACCAAATTTAAACTCGCTGGTCCACTTGGCAACCGTTGAAAGTGAAGGAGCAGAGTCCCCTAGTGTGTTCTGAAAGTCGGCATGAATTTCCTTTGCTTTCATACCTTTCCTTACAAAGTATTTAATCACTGCTAGAATCTCAGTTTTTTCCATTGTCACAAATCACTACGTGGGAACAACAACAAAGAGTCGTCACTACCACACTCCTGCAGCTAGAGCACTGACGCACCACGTGTTCACTCACAAAGGATGTGTGATTATTGCGCAGGAACCTCGTTGCTCTAGCACTGACATCTAGCTGTGATTCCGAGAACTTTTCAAACCATCCTCGTACTGGAAAAAGGCAACTCCCTTGACTTATATTACTGACCAGGAAAACTAGTAGAAAAAGCCAGCTGTACTTCAACCTGGCTCAGTCAAATAGGAAATGAAACTCAGGAAAGTAAGGAATTTCAATTTACCTAAACAATGGATAAACTTTACTCACTCTTCTTGACCTTGTTTATAAGAACAGCACAAAACAGTGATCAGAAATAAAAGATATAGATATTTCCATAATTTAGCTAACAATTTAAATTCTAATTTCACTTGGGATGAACTTCATGGCCTGAGAATAGGGAACATCTAGAGTGACAGACAAACCACTTCCCAAACTGAACAATTTAACCTGTCTCACTTAACTGCACTGACTCACTGCCCTCCTCTAATTTCCATACATCATTCACATTTTGCTGTCTCACAGAGAGTCATGTTAAAAAGGTCTTGTACTGTATTAAATTACATGCTCCAGGTGCAGATGATATTCCTAATATTTTCATACATAACATTATGGGTGCTGTCCTGCCTCTGTTGATATACATTCTAAATTATTTCCTAAATAGTGATTCCTCTTGCCTGGAAAACAGCCAATATTATGCTGGTTCCTCAAATTTGAGACCCACAGTCACTGTCTGAATATCATCTTTTCATAATCCTTGTGCTTTCTAAAGCCTTTGAACATTTATTATATGAGCAGTTTCTGGAATACCTAAACAAATATGCTCTTTTTGACGCAATGCAGTTTGGATTTAAGAAAGGTCACGGTTGTGTGCCTCCACTTTTGAATGTTAGTGAGGACATCAGAAATGCTATGGACAAACAACTGCTCACTGTACTTATACTTGACTTCAGTAGAGCCTTTGAAGCTATAGAAATTTGGACTATGATAGGGAAGATGCAATTACTAAATTTCAATGCAGCACTGTTTAAGTTTTTATTTGAGTTGCCATTGACAGCAGGTAACAGTAAGCGAGGAAGCCTCTAAGTGGAAAATGAAATTCAGTGGCCCCGTACTTTTGGTATTTACGTTTATGATGTTCCATCTGTGATGGCAAACAACATGCTCCCTCTCCCTGCACTGGAGAAACAATAGAAAATATTAATAATGACCACTCAGATTACTCAGTGTATCTGCACAATGACATTCTCTTATACTAAATGCCACAAAGACTCAGGCAATCAAAATAGGATCACAGAGATTACTGAGTTGCATAAACAATACAGCAATCCCACCTATCCTGCTGAATGCTAACAATATTCGTGACATGAAACCGTATAGAAATGTTTTCAACACTTGATTGTTCTGATCGTGTAAAATAAATCCATCTAAAGATTTATGAAGTGCTTCACCCTATTGAACGCCATCAAGATGTAACTCCATACGTGCTAAGGACCAAACTAATACAGGCACCGCTTCTCCCTAGTCTTGATTATTGTGACATTTTAGTTAATATGACAAACAACTTCACACCAGTGAACACTGAACTCTCACCAGCAATCAGGTCTGTCGCCCTATACTCTCCGGCTCTCAGCAGCTACACATTTTAACAATGGTGTTTAGATTGTTGGCTGGAATGCAGCCACTTTACATTATTTCTAAATCCACCTTTTTCCATTTGTGTTCCTTCCTTGATATTTCTGTGTACCACATAAGTAAGGATAACAGACTGTTTGTGGTGACCGGCACCAGATGGTGGAATTCCCTGCCAGCTAATGTTATGGAACTAGCTCATCTTCAAGGTGTGAAGTTCCATGCTGAGACTACCTGCTGAGGACAGCTGACTGAGTGGTTGAAGTATGAATGAGCATGTGCCTGCTGATTAGTTAGGGGTAGTTTTAAGATCATTTTTAATAAGATGTATGAAATAAGGTTTCATTATAGTTGTGAGAAAAACATATTAGTGTAATATTATTATCATTATTTCTTGTCAGTGATTTAAGCCCAGTAGGGAGCGCTTATGACTAGTTCTTTTTGGATGCTCATTTTTTTCTCAATACCCCTTGAGTCCTGCTATTAGCTTTTCATTTCTTTCCTGTGAAAGTAGAGGAGACCATGATTTTAACATTTTACAAAGTTTAGGGCGGTGTGAGAGATCAGTGTCAGGTCCCAGCAGAAGCTAACATGGAAGAGTTGCAACTGTTGTTGCTGACGAGATCAGTTTATTTATGTTTCAGAACATAAGAAACTATTATTGGTGCAATTTGCCGCACTACGGACTGCTGGAAGAGAGAGAGGAGTATGGAGGACTAGACCCAGAGCAGCTCCTTGATGAGGACGATCTTGTTGAAGAATATGTGACTCACCATAAAAGAAGACTGGAACAAATTTTCCTGAAGGTTACTTGGCTGATGCTTACAAAATCCAGACAAAGCTGTCAAGAGGATATAATCCTCCACAGTGCTCCCCTCCTGGATTATCCTTTGGGTCTTGTTCACTCCAGAAATGACAAAATAGGACAAAAAAGAAAAAAAAGACAGATTTGCAAAACTTCGAAAAGGTGCTGATATGACTTGGCAGAAACATGAAGATGCCACTAGAAAGAATAAATAACGAGCTACCTGATCAGTTCATTGCTGTGCGAAAACAATATGGAATTATACTCGACCGAACACTGGGAATCTGGGCTATGTCTTTTAAATTATAAATTGATGCAAGCAAAACCTTAACATTCAAGGATTCCAAATCATGGCTGTGGTAGTTCAAGAGAAAAACAAGATTGTTTCTTGCAAGACCACGCATAAAGTTGGCAGCAGATCTGCCGCTGATACAGAAGAGAAAACTGGTATTTTACGGAAGTAAAGCGTTTCATTGATGAGTATAATTTTACACCAGAGCAGATAATTGATGCAGATCAGTCAAGGTTTTGTAAACAGTTAAATTCTGGGAGAACTCTTGCCATTAAGGGAGCAAAGACAAGTTGGCTGAGTTGCAAGATGGTGTCACCGGGCGAGTTGGCCGTGCGCGTTGAGGCGCACGACTGTGAGCTTGCATCCGGGAGATAGTAGGTTCGAATCCCACTATCGGCAGCCCTGAAGATGGTTTTCCGTGGTTTCCCATTTTCACACCAGGCAAATGCTGGGGCTGTACCTTAATTAAGGCCACGGCCGCTTCCTTCCAACTCCTAGGCCTTTCCTATCCCATCGTCGCCATAAGACCTATCTGTGTCGGTGCGACGTAAAGCCCATAGCAAAAAAAAAAAGATGGTGTCACAAAGGATGTAAGCGAAATGATTGGGAATAAGTGTGGTGTAAACAAGAAGCAAGTGAAAAATGGTATCCTGTGTGAAAAGTGTTTAATTTGGTACCATTTTGAGTGTATATGTAGTGCTGATTTTGCTTAAAATGAAGGTACTTGGAACTTTGTGAGCTGTGATGAGTGCGATTTGAATAGTGGCAACAAACCTAGGCCTACAAAGTCAACGAAATGCTGGCGTCACATTCCTTGGGAGGATAGAGGTGATGATAATGTACTTGTTATTCTCTCTTTATTGCAACAGGATTTACAAGCATTAAAAGTGGAGAATGAGATGTTAAAGAAGAAGGTATGTTTACTGGAATCAGAAGTACCAGTAAACACTCAGAACACAGGTGATTCCCTGGATTCTAGTGCGTGGTGTCAAGTTGCTTCAGATTCTAGGAAGAAAAGTGTACAGTTAAATAAGGACAACTTTGTAATTGATACAAAAAATAGATTTTCAGCCCTGAGGGAAGTAAGCAATATGCAAGCCTTATCCGTATGGGAGGCAGTCAAACGTATAGCACAAACTCCGTTACAAGATGTGGCAAAGTTAGACCTTCTTATATTTGGTGATAGCCAAGCAAGGGGAATTGCAAAGGAAATGAACAATGAAGATATTGCAACATTGGCCATCATCTATCCTGGGGTCCCAATCAAGAAGGTATTGGAAAACACGGAGCAGGCAGCAAGAAATCTCGGAAGTCGTGATGCAGTAGTGATCATCGGCGGGACGAACAATGTAGCTCACAACAACGCTAAAAATATCATTTCTCAACTTACATGTACACTAGGTAATCTAGCATCTTTGTAGTGAACGTGCCCCACAGGCATGATTTGATTAGAGACTCGTGTGTGAACATTGAAGTGGACAAAGTTAATACAGGTATGGTTAAAATTTGTAAACATTTTTGTAATACTCAGGTAAATTGAATGCAGCAGTTTCAAGAGACACTGTTACACAATTCAGGTAAACGAAAGATAGCTAATATTGTTCTAGATTTTATTAATTACAGGATATGTACTGGAAAAAAGGCAACTCCCTAGTGTTATATTACTGACCAGGAAAACTAGTAGAAAAAGCCAGCTGTACTTCAATCTGGCTCAGTCAAATAGAAAATGAAACTCAGGAAAGTAAGGAATTTCAAGTTACCCAATTGCAACAGTCAAGTTTTAGGGAGGAAGGGGGTCTGAGCTTGCTCTTGGTAAACTGTCAGAGTGTAGTAAATAAACAATTAAAATTTGGTACATTGATGGAATCTTATGAGACTGATGTGGTGATAGGAGTGGAATCGTGGTTGAGAGAAGGGGTGGGTAATACAGAAGTATTTCCAGAAGGGTACACAGTCTGTCATAGAGATCAAGGAGATAAAGTCAGAGGGGGGTGTTTATTTTGGAGAAGGAATGGTGTACTGATGAAGGGAATGAAATATTAGGGATAAAATTAGTTTGTGACAATATGAAAGAGGTAGGAATTATAGGAATATAAAGGCCTAGAAGAGAGGAAAGAGACATGGAAATATTTGAGATAATAATAGATTATTCTCATAAAAATAATAATAATGATATGGTAATAATTGGGGGAGATCTAAACATGCATGAACTTGAATGGAAGGGAGCTGCAAGTGGAGTCCATGAACAGAAACTGGCAAATAAGTTCATTTGGGAGGGAGGATTTACACAAGTAGTACAAGGACCAGCTCATCTCAATAACTTGCTAGATGTATTCTTGGTTAAACCATGGGAAATTATTGGTAAAATGTAGGTAATTGAAGGAATAGGTGACCGTAAGGCTATAAAAGTGGAAGTAGGACTGGTATCAAAAAGGCTTAATAAGAGAGTCACACAAGACAAGAAATTGTACAGAAAACTAAAGTTGATGAACTTGGGACTTCCCTTAAATCACAATTCAGTTGGGAGTAATGTGGATACACTTTGGGCTAAATTTAAAGGAATCATTTGGGAAGGAGAGAAGAGATTTGTACCTGTTAAGAAGGGTAAAATGACCTTGTTTATATTACAAGGGAAATAAGAAAATTAGAAAGAAAATGTAGAATAGTAAACAGGAAAATTAAAGAGGGTAGGGAGAATAGATAAACTAGAAAACAGCTAATGAGGGAACTGAATAGAGTGAAAAAGGAAGCAAAAGAGAATTATATGAATGGCATACTTCAAGAGGGTAATGACCACAAAGGGAAATGGAAAATGCTGTATTCATATATTAGGAATCAAAAAGGAAAAGGAATCCAAATTCCTGCAATGGTGGGAGAAGGGGGTGAACACTATTTAACAGGTATTGAGACAGCAAATATATTTGGTAGGGAATTCAGAGATTCAGTAGAAGATTGTCAGGAGTTGGAAACCGAAACAGAAAACAGAGAGGGATGAACACGTAGGGAAACAAGAAGCTTTTCATTCACAAATGAAGATATTTTCAGAGAAATCCAACTGCTTCGGCAAGGAAAAGCAGCAGGAAGTGATCAAATTACTGGGCAGGTATTAAAGACAATGGGGTGGTACATAGTGCCTTATTTAAAATTTCCCTTTGACTATGTCATATATAACAGTGTAATACCAAAGAAATGGAAGGAATCTATAATAATACCAATTTATAAAGGAAAGGGTGATAAAAGGAATCTAGAGAACTACAGACCAATCAACCTGACCAGTATAGTTTGTAAAATACTGGAGAGTTTAATAGCAAAGTACATCAGAGGGATATATGATGATAAAAATTGGTTCATGAGGAGCCAGTATGGATTTAGAAAGAAATTTTCTTGAGAGGCACAACTGGTGGGATTTCAGCAGGACATATCAGATCAGTTAGATTCAGGAGGCCAGTTAGATTGCATAGCCATAGATCTTTCCGAAGCCTTTGATAGAGTGGAACATGGAATACTATTAAAGAAGTTGGAGGGAATAGGATTGGACGTAAGGGTTACACGATGGATAAGAACTTTTCTAAATTCAAGGGTTCAGAAAGTCAACATTACATACATTACATTACATTATCATTATAGACTGTTATGCCCTTCAGCATTCAGTCTGCATGCCTCTGTGAAATTACTAAACATCGCCACAATCCTCGATATGCAACTAGTGTTGTGGCCTAATTTAGTTCTATACCTCTTATCGTTAAATCATTAGAAACCAAGTCTAACCATCATCGTCTTGGTCTACCTCTACTTCTCTTACCTTCCATAACAGAGTCCATTATTCTCCTAGGTAACCTATCCTCCTCCATTCGCCTCACATGACCCCACCACCGAATCCGGTTTATGCCTACAGCTTCATCCATCGAGTTCATTCCTAAATTAGCCTTTATCTCATCATTCCAAGTACCCTCCTGCCATTGTTCCACCTGTTTGTACCAGCAATCATTCTTGCAACTTTCATGTCTGTTACTTCTAACTTATGAATAAGATATCCTGAGTCCACCCAGTTTTCGCTCCCGTAAAGCAAAGTTGGTCTGAAAACAGACCGATGTAAAGTGAGTTTCGTCTGGAAGCTGACTTCCTTCCTACAGAATACTGTTGATCGCAACTGCGTGCTCACTGCGTTAGCTTTACCACAACTTGATTCAATCTCACTTACTATATTACCATCCTGGGAGAACACAAAACCTAAATACTTGAAATTATTGACTTGTTCTAGCTTTGTATCACCGATCTGACATTCAATTCAGTTGAATTTCTTGCCTACTGACATCAATTTAGTCTTTGAGAGGATAATTTTCATACCATACTAATTGCACCTATTTTCAAGTTCCACGATATTAGACTGCAGGCTTTGGGCACAATCTGCATTAAGACCAAGTCGTCAGCATAGGCCAAACTGCTTACTACGTTTCCACCTAAATGAATTCCTCCCTGCCATTTTATACCTTTCAGTAGATGATCCATGTAAACTACGAACAGCAAAGGTGAAAGATTAGAGCCTTGTCTAACCCCTGTAAGTACCCTGAACCAAGAACTTATTCTACCATCAATTCTCACTGAAGCCCAGTTGTCAACATAAATGCCTTTGATTGATTTTAATAATCTACCTTTAATTCCATATTCTCCCAGTATGGCGAACATCTTTTCCCTTGGTACCCTGTCATATGCTTTCTCTACATCTACGAAACATAAACACAACTGCCTATTCCTCTCATAGCATTTTTCAATTACCTGGTGCATACTGAAAATCTGATCCTGACAGCCTCTCTGTGGTCTGAAACCACTCTGGTTTTTCCAACTTCCTCTCAACGACTGATCGCACCTTTCCTTCCAAGATGCCAGTGAATACTTTGCCTGGCTTACTAATAAATGAGGTACCTTGATAGTTGTTGCAATCCTTCCTGTTCCCTTGCTTATAGATAGGTGGAATTACTGCATTTGTCCAATCTGAAGGTACCTTACAACACTCCATGCTAACTTTACTACTGTGTGAAGCCATTTCATCCCTGCCTTCCCACTATACTTCACCATTTCAGGTCTAATTTCATCTATTCCTGCTGCTTTATGACAATAGAGTTTATTTACCATCCTTTCCACTTCCTCAAGCATAATTTCACCAACATCATTTTCCTCCTCCCCTTGAGCTTGGCTCTTCGCAACACCACCAGGATGATTTCCTTTTACATTGAGATGATGTTCAAAATATTCCCTCTACCTCTCCAGTTATTCCCTGGGATCTATTATGAGCTCACCTGAATTACTCAAAACACTGTTCATTTCCTTTTTTCCTCCATTCCTAAGATTCTTTATTACTGTCCAGAAAGGTTTCCCTGCTGCTTGACCTAGCCTTTCCAGGTTATTACCAAAATCTTCCGATGACTTCTTTTTGGATTCAACAACTATTTGTTTCGCTCTGTTTCTTTCTTCTACGTACAAATCCCTGTCTGCCTCGGCCCCTGTTTGGAGCCATTTCTGATAAGCCTTCTTTTTACGTTTACAGGCTGCTCTCACTTCATCATTCCACCAAGATGTTCGCCTTTTCCCATCTTTACACACAGTTGTTTCTAGGGATTCCCTTGCTGTTTCTACTACAGCATCCCTGTATGCCACCCATTCACTTTCTATCCTGAACCTGCTTACTGTCTACTGTTCGAAACTTCTCACTAATCGTATCCATGTACTTCTTGTTAATTTCCTTGTCCTGGAGATTTTCTACCCTTATTTGTTTGCAGACAGATTTCACTTTCTTTACTCTAGGCCTAGAGATCAGGTAGTGGTCTGTATCATCGAAAAATCCCCGGAAAACAAAAAATTCAATGTAGGAAATAATGAATCACAGGAAAAGAAAGTTTGGAAGGGAATTGCACAGGATAGTAAAATTGGTCTGTTACTTTTCTTAAAATACTCAAATAATTTAGGGAAGAATATAACATCTAAAATAAGATTGTATGCAGATGACATAATTGTTTATAGGGAAATAAATAACACTGAGGATTTTTCAGAATTACAAAGGGACCTTGAGAGTATCTAACAATGGGTTGAAGAAAATAATATGAAGATTAATGGAGGCAAATCAACTGTTACAACATTTACAAACAGGATTTTTAAACTGAATTTGAATATACTGTGGATGAGGTAGTTATCGCAAAAGATGGCAAGTGCAAATACTTAGGTGTGAGATTTGAAAGTAATTTACACTGGAAGGGTCATGTTGATGACATTGTTGGGGAAGCATACAGATCGTTACATGTCATAATGAGGCTACTTAAAGGATGCAACTAAGAATTAAAAGAGAATAGTTACTTAAGTATGGTTCGTCAATTATTGGAATATGCAAACAATGTTTGGAATCCTCACCAAGAATACGTAATAAAAAGAAACATATAGTGTGCAGAGGAAAGCAGCAAGGTTTGTAACAGGGGATTTCAGGAGAAAAAGGAGTGTATCAGGAATGTTAGAGGAACTTGCATGGGAAACTTTAAGTAAGAGAAGGGAGAAAACTAGACTTATAGGATTATATAGAGCCTATACAGGGGAAGAAGCATGGGGAGAAATCTGTGAGAAGCTTCAGTTGGAAAATAATTATATCGGCAGGACTGACCACAAGTATAAAATTATAAGATATTTTAGCAGAATCGATTGGGGTAAAGTTTCATTCATCAGGAAGGGTGTGAAGGAATGCAACAGTTTACCTAGGGAAGTGTTTGATCCTTTTCCAAATCTGTACAGATATTCAAGACAACAGTAAACAGCAACAGAGAATAGAAATGTTGGAGGGCATTCGACCTGTGTAGGTTATTGTAAATAAGGAATTTTTTTAGCAAATTAATTCCATTCCCTTTGTCTATTGAGATTGGACAGCTGAAGTAGGGGACTGCTTGTAGGTGTGAAGAACAGTGGGTTATTTGAGGGCCATGAGACTGAGGAACTTTGAAAGCACTGGCAAAGGGGTCTCTGATTAAGATGCAGCAGGTCATTATGCTCATTAGGTACCAAATGGGCTAAAATCAATGTAAATTTAATCTTACAGCAGTTGATTATGTGTGCAAGTACAGAAGATATGAGTAGAATTTTGTAAATAATAAAATATATTAAGGATGAGCTGCGTGTTTAATAGAAAAATGTTGATGTAAATTGTATAGTATGGTATTTTAGGAAAATGAGTTCTTTTCTTTTTGATTTAAAATTTAGTTGTATAGAATGTATTTTTGTGTATCATTTGCCACCAAGTTAAATACCTCATTTGCAAATAAAGTATTTTGATTTGATTTGTTTTGATTTGATTTGAATGCAGTTTGTGGTACCACTGCAGCAACCACCCATTCATACATGATAATGCCTGTTATTTTAATGGATGGCACCCTTCTCCCACAGATGTATGTTCTCGTCTCGGAACCCAGTGGGAAATTTACAGCAAGCAGACACTTGAATTACCCATTGCGAAAGCATATGCTATCAAATCACCGAAGATGACAAAACTGGATTTGGAAGTATTCCTGGAACAAATGTTATGGCCGGATTTGCTCGGCAGAAATAGAATTATTATTATGGTTGATTCTTGGACAGGAAATAAAGATGATTCTCTATACAATGAGACAGTTCCAGAAGATGTTGAATTTCACAAGAAACTGATCCCTGCAAAATGTACTGGATTGGTGTAAACAGCGGATGCTTTATGGTTCATTACAGATAAAATAGTGTTAATTTTGTCTCAGCCTTCATTTGACATGCTCACTGTGTAAGATGTTTCAGTCTAGAGTACAGGTTACTCATCGACCTTCTTGTTTAATACACCTGAACTGCCATGGGTGCGTAGAGTGCTTCATTTCCTTTATTTAAATGTTACTGAATGGATTTGCTAGCCAATCTACATTATTCAGCCGCGTTTGGACTAATCTGCATGGTAATTCCTCTGTTTATGTGTACTCATAGCTTATATTTGGCAGCTCACAATTCCTATGTTTTTTGTCCATAGCAGCTGTAATTTCCTTGGTGTACATATTTCAATATATTCTATGTGACATTGCGGTGCATTTCAGTGTCTTGTATCGAATTGTGGTTTAAGCTTTGATTTTCGTGCTCCTTTTAGCTGCAGTTTCAAAGGAACACTTGTAAGAATAATCATCGGCATGACAACTTGCATTTGGATTCAGAGGGTATTTCAGGATAGGAGGTGAGCTTGCATCCGGGAGATTGTGGGTTCGAATCCCACTGTCGGCAGCCTTTAAGATGGTTTTCCATGGTTTCCCATTTTCACACCAGGCAAATGCTGGGGCTGTACCTTAATTAAGCCCACGGCGGCTTCCTTCCAACACATAGGCCTTTCATATCCCATCGTCGCCATAAACCCATCTGTGTCTTTGCCACGTAAAGCCACTAGCAATAAAAGCCATGTTCTTTGTCGCCATCGTAACGTCTAGGACAGCATTACCTGGAGATGTTGTGGAAAAGTCAAAAGTTAGGGAATTAAACATCATCTGCTTTTTATCTTTAAGCTTCTCCAAGATTTCGTCAGGATTAGTAGTTTCCACGTTGCATATGACCTCTGTTAAAGAAAGCAGTTAAGGCATAGACTGAAGTAATACATGGTACTTCCTTGTATAATCCTACTGTACTATATTCAAGGCAGCTCTGTTTGATTGCGCATGAAAACTATATACTTAGGAATGACCAAATTGTGACATGATAATAGAATGGTATGATAACAATGTAAAAGTATAATACGTGTTACATTCATGAGAGTAGGAGGGCGATGTATGTTTTAAAACAATGAGTGCTGCATTTTCACACTTGGTCATTGACCCCTAGTAGTGGCTTTACGTGGGTATGAGGTCATTGACCCCTAGTATATTAGTGGGGCAATGCCGAATCGTGGATTTTGCATAAGAGAGCATGCCTAACCACACAGTCGCCATCTTGGAGGGACTTACCTCACTTATACGGCCATTTGCCCTTCCCGCCAGGGATTTTGCGTAAGAGACCGTACCTAACCTCACAGTCGGCGTCTTGGAGGGGCTATTCCTCACCCTTACGGTCAATTGCCCTTCCCGACGCGAAATTTGCATAAGAGGACAAGCCTAAACTCACAGTCGCCATCTTATAGGAGCCAAACCTCACTTTTACAGCTAGATGCCCTTCCCGACACCATCTTGAGTAGTAGGGCAATGGGGACGCTCACGAGGCCATCTTGAGTAGTAGGGCAATGGGAGATTCGCGTAAGAGTACCTGCCTAACTTCATGAAGGGGCCTAACAACACAGGGCATAGTTTTACGGTCAGATGCCCTTCTCGATGTCATCGTGGAAGGGCCTGAATACACAGGGCCCGGTTGTACGGTAGGATGCCCTTACCTTCGCCATTTTGTAGGTACCCGACTACACAGTCGCCATCTTTCGCCCAGTTTTACGCTTAGATGCCCTTCCCGTCACCGTTTTGGCGGGCCTAACACACCGTTGCTATCTTGGCTCAGTTTTATGGACAGATGTCCTTCCCGACGCCATATTAATTCTCCCACCAGAGGGGGCACATATGGTCTAACCTAGTTTTACGGCCTGATGTCATTCCTGACGTCATCGTGGAGGGGCCTAAGTACACAGGACCCAGTTTTACGGTTAGAAGACTTTCCTATCGCCTTTTAGGATTGACCTGACTACACAGTCGCCATCCTGTGCCTGTTTCACGGTTAGATGCCCTTCCCGTCACCATTTTGGAGTTGCCTAATTTTACCGTTGCCATCTTGGCTCAGTTTTACGTACAGATGCCCTTCTCTTCGCCATATTGAAGGGGCCTAACTACACCGCGCCCAGTTTTACGGACAGATGCCCTTCCCGTCGCCATTTTAGAGGGCCCTATGTACACAGTCGCCATCTTGGGCTCAGTTTTACTCTCAGATGCCCTCTCTCCTCACAGATTTGAGGGGTCTGACTACACTGTCGCCATCCTGGGCCCAGATTTACGTATGAATACCCTTCCCCGTCGCCATTTTGGGAAGGACGTAACTACACAGTCGCTGTGTTTTGCCCAGTCTTACGGACAGATGATTTTTCCTCCTTACAGATGCCATGCATTAAAGAGCCACATCAATTCCTTGCCTTCGAATCCGCGCGTCGTAATCATGTTTCATTCGGCCACTAGCAGCTTTTGTTTTTCTTCGATCGAGGACGTGAATCTGACCCAACACCTCACGTAGTCATCCCCAGCCATCTGGTGCTCGCCGGGTCTACTGCCGAACTTCAGATCGCAGGGTAAACGCAGCTTCCTAGTGAAGAGACCACAGGCTGGATTCTATCCTGTCGTTTCATGGACCGTAGGCCGATATGCCATTAAAAGTAATATCAGGTGTTCATCTCAGTCAAGTTGGTTGTCGGCTACAACTTTAGAAATCTGTTTTCCAATCGTCCTGTTCATCCGTTTAGCTTTGTTAGCAAATCCGGGCACGAAACTTCGTAGTAGGGGCATAGTCGTAAATAACTCCGGAGTTCATATACATCTCTGGGGATAGGCCAGTTTTTTAGTGCACGTAACTTCTCTTGACCTACGACTACACCGTCTTTGGAAACGACATCTCCCAAATAACTGACTTTTTTTCGGAAGACCTGGCATTTCTTTGGATTCAGCTTCAGGTTGGGCCCCCTTCAGTCGCTTAAAGACTTCGTTCAGGTTTGATAGGTTTTCATCAAATTCTTACACATGGCAAAGACGTCATCAAAGTAAATGAGACAGGTTTCCTATCTCCTGATAAGAAACATAATACCAGGTACATTCGACAGCAGCTGCACAACTTGAAAATTACTCTTATCTCCGACATCCGATTCTGCACGTTGCTCCACGTTTTCAGACATTGACTCTAAATGCTCCTGGATTCAGTTTCTTATTCATGACCGAATAAGTGCTGAACAATGACAAAATTCTTCACCAACATCCTGTTGACTGCTCATTAAGAAGGTGAAGATCATTTCTATTTTGAAACCTAACAAACTAAGCAACTAGGGAGAAATCTGTCACCCCATAGCCCTTCTTACCTACTCATATAAGCTCTTCCATCTGATGAGCGAGGCTTCAGACAAGAATATAAATGCCGTGACCAAGTGGTATCTCTTACATCCTGAAAACATATGAATTACACACAGGAGAGTTTGATACTGAGTTGTATTTACAATGTTACTTGAATTACATGGGACATCATCAGCCATATTAAACATACATAATATTTGACGAAATCCTAAAACATGTTTCTAAGCAGTAAGAATCTTATGAATATATAATTTACAATATGAAGTGTGGTTGAATTAGGCAAGAGCTATGGCGATCAAAATATTGCAAATGAAATTGAAATATTACGTGTGACAGGTGAGCAATAAATAATACAAGTACACTAAACATGCTAAAAAGTCTGGAATAAAAGTACAAATGAGATGCTCTGTGTTGTAGGTTAAAAATTTCAGTATGATTTTGACTCGTCGAATTCAGTAGGTCCTGGTAATATATAACGGTTGTGGACCGAGTGCCATAGTACTAAGAATGAACACAATGTAAACTGACACATATATAAATTGTACTAGTATGTACAATGTCTGAATAACAAAGTGTGTATTTGATACTCTCTAGAAGAAGAATCGACTACACACTGTATCAGCTTAAGCAGAGAATTTGGTACTTGGTGTATTAAGTAACCAAACCATGTTGCATGGTTGATGGCTGGAATTGTGCAGACTGAATATGAAATTTTTTAATTCTTCTCGAGAAGAAAGTAGACACTGCGCGTTGTGATATTAATTGGTGGAACTTTCAGTTCATAGCGGAAAACAAATTGGACCTCGCGCTGCGGTGTGTCTATCTTAGCTGATAGTGTGCGTCCCTTGATCCTGAAAACATCAGTGGTGTTTGTTGACTTTACTCCTACCTTCGACATTGCTTGGACTTAATAATATGTTGACTGTTTGGAATTTCCAGTTAATCTTTGGAAGCTAGGTGAGCAAGGAAAGGAAGTTTAACGATGGATTGACCCTACGATCCGTTCATTGACCATTACTGTTCAATTTGTATATATCTCACCTTTCTGACACTCCGGCCAGAAAATTCTGCTGAGCCAACAATCTGGCTCTAGCCATAACACAAAAGCAGCTGGCAGGGGCAGAAAGCTTACCAACAACTTATCTACCCGTCCTTTTTCTTCACTAAAACCACCGGTGACGTCCATTGACTACTAGACGGTTCAGTAATCCCCTACTTATATATGTGTGGTTTGGCCCCGGTGTCCAGGAGCGAAGTATGAGCAAACCAATTCACATTACCGTCGACGAAAGTAATGTCTAACCGATGCACGAGTGAAACGATATATACCACCTTTCTTGGGCTGGAGGGCTGACACGCGGTGCTTGCCCCATAGCACCGGCCCTTTTTAGTTTTCCTGCAACTTTGAGTCTTTATGGCAGCGGCTTCTGACATGTCCAAGCTCACCGCAACTCCAACAGCAAATCCCCCGACTTCGAGGTTGTCCATCCTCATTGGACTGGGTTATCAAAGCAATCCTCCTTATCTTTCCGCCTAGAGGCTCTTCTTCAACCTGCCGTCGACGCTGCGCCTGTAGATTCGAGGTCTGTTTAGCAACTTCGAATTATAATGCACCAGCCAGAGCATCATCTAACCTATTTGGGTGCGCCAGACGTAGGCCTCGTTGGAATTCTCAGCTGGATATATCTATCAAAAAAGACTCTACATAATTTTAGCTGTTCTATGAAATCGTTTGTAGCTGAAGGATAGAAGGAAGACGCGCAATGTCTGCCTAAATCCTTGTAAGTCTTTATCACCGTATCCTATCTCTGATCGGGCCACCAGAGAATTGCAATTAGATCGCTCGCTGTCTAGAATCGCTCGGAGTATATCGAACGCATCACCTCGCTCCAGAATATCCAAGGCAGTGCCTTTTCCTTCTCTAGTCAACCCACAGGTGGCGGCTGCGGCTTAATATTGCCTCCGATACGTACACAACGGAGTTTTCCAAACATTAGGCGGTGGTTTCACACTCACCTTCCCGGCAACAATATCTGGCTTTGTTCTGAATTCAGCGGTAGGCCTGTTCTGTCATATGGACTCCTTTTCTGGTGATGCAAATCGGTCCTCTGTAGCCATTGTTTTAAGCTCTACATCAGATTCTATTTGTTTTAGTCCTTGATCAATTTCAGTTATCTTGGATTCTACCAATCTGTAATTTTTAGCTTGCTTCTGAGAACATTTCGCTAGCTTCTTCTCCACAAAGGTAAAATTTTCGGCTTTTCATGTTAGAACTTTGTACGTACTTTCAAAATCTGTGGAAATCTGTTAGCATCACTCGCTGTTACAAGAATATATTTGTCTGTGTTATTACCTGCTGCTGCTTCTGCTAATGCTTGGAGTGCTGTCCGTAACACGGTCTTGGTTCCTCATCACGTTCTTCCAGTTCGCACTTCAGATCGGCAACTTTTACATCGTCCAAGCTCACTTTCATCAATGCCATCATTCCTTGTATTGTCTTCCTTATATCCTACTATATGCTACTTCTGACAGCAGTATTACATTCGTGCGTACCGTTAAAAATAACATACATCTGCTTCCTTTCCGTAGAAATATTTTCTCATTACAACCCTACCAGGAGAACTATACACCGGGCGAGTTGGCTGTGCGCTTAGGGGTAAACAGCTGTGAGCTTGCATTTGGGAGTTAGTGGGTGCGATCGCAGCAGTCAGTAGCCTTGAAGATGGTTTTCCGGTGTTTCCCATTTTCACACCAGGCTAATGTTTGTGTTCTGCATAATTTAAGGCCGGGGCCGATTCCATCTCACTCCTAGGCCGTTCCTATAGCATCTTCGCCATAAGACCTGTCTTTGTCGGTGCAGCATAAAGAAAACTCTACTCACACATTCACGATAATAATTTTAATCAAAATAACTTACAATTCCCAAATCTTCGTTCATTCGCTGGTACATAAATTCCCTTACCCTGGCATACAGCATGACAGTCAAAACAAACGACAAATGATTATTCTCATTACCGCCGCACATTCTGTCTCTTCGTACTTTTTGCGTAGTGATAGTCAACTCGTCTTGCGGTCGAGCTGAGTGTGTTACAGTACGTTTGTGTCAGAGTAAATAATATGTATAAACTATTCGCCATGGCCGACTGTCGCTAAATAACGTTTTCAACTGTATTAGTACCTACAACACTGTGATTCTCTCAAACGAGAAGGGATTGTAGAGTAAATTATTACACACCTGCCACAAACCACATTGTGGTTGAATAACGCCAGAACTCCAAAGCATATGCCGTGCCTTTTGTAGGAGAGTAGTCTTTTACGAATTTCAGTAGCTTCTCCTTTCGACTAGACCACTTCTCGTTTATTGTTTAAATGAGGTAGTCCATGAGTTCGTACATTACTAACTTGTCAGAAGATTATTGCGCTGTATATTGCGACGTTAGGCATTCGGGTGAAAAGATGCAACACCCCCTCGTAACAAGTAAGTGCTTTTGAAATTCAAGACTACACTCTGAATTTGACTTGTGATGTTCACCCACAGGAATGTGATGGTCATTAGTAACGAGCTCTCAGCAAGGGATAGCAGTGAAATGTTCTGTAACCATTCCTCTGTTTGAGACTTCTAGTGGAGTTGACTTTTGATCTATTGCTCACACGGTTTTAATTTGTCACTGTAGATCGAGCCCAGAGGTGAAAAACACAGATCATCCACCTCCGGATGGCGGACGACAACTTGAGAAACACAGAGAGGATTGTCAGTACATATGTGATCAATGCGGGAAGCAGTTCAGTACTCCAAGCAGTCTGTCTGAGCACTCTATGATCCACATGAACCATGCGTTTTTTGAGTGCGGAATTTGCAAGAAACGCTTTGCAAAAAGTAGGTACCTGCGAGTGCACATGGGGTTGCACACAGACGTCAAGAGCTTTCAGTGCTCTGTATGCCAGAAAATGTTTAGAACTTCGTCCCATGTATCTGCGCACATGCGGACTCATATAGAAGAGCCGTTCTACTGCAATGTCTGTGGCAAAGGTTGTAGTTCTAAAAGCAATCTAATCACGCACGTGAGAAGGCATTCAGGTGAGAAACCACATTGCTGCATCATCTGCTTCAAGTCGTTTCCTGAGAACGGCAATCTGAGGAATCATATACGCACACATACACTAGAAAAGCCGTACTCCTGCAGTATCTGTGATAAGAAGTTTAGCCAAGTTTACTATGTAACTAAACACATGCTAACGCATACAGATGATAAACCGCATGTGTGTAGTATATGTTGCAAGACCTTCAGATACAAAGCTGATCTAACCAGGCACCTGCCCAAGCATACTTGTGATAAGCAAAATTATTGCAATATATGTGATAAGGCATTCAGCGAGAAAGCAGTTTTATGTATCCACATGCGGACGCTTACAGGTGAGAAGCAGCATTTATGCAATGTATGCGGTAAGGCATTTTTACAGAAAGGTGGTCTAACTTACCACATGCGGACTCATACAGGCGAGAAGCCTTTTCCTTGCAATATATGTGGTAACGCCTTTAGACAGAAAGCTGCGCTAACTAACCACATGTTAACGCATACAGACGACAAGCCGTTCTCATGCAATATGTGCAGCAAGGCCTTTAGACAAAAAGCCGGTCTACGAGACCACCTTCGAACGCATACAGGCGAGAGGCGGTACGAATGTTATGTTTGTGGCAAGGCCGTAAGCCATAAAGGCAATCTGAGTAAACACCTGCGGACGCATACAGGTGATAGGCCCTTTTCGTGCAATACTTGTGGCAAGGCCTCAAGCAATAAAAGCGATTTAACCAGACACCTGCGGACTCATACAGGCGAGAAGCCTTATTCCTGCAATACGTGTGGCAAGGCCTTTAGCCAGATACGCAATCGAAACAAACACTTGCGGTTGCATGCAGGTTAGAAGGCATAGCAGCGCCTTCACCCAGGTACGCATGTTGGGGGGTAGCGTTCTAGAACGCAAAAAGGAGCTGATTAATGTATAAGATGTCCACTCGTGGAACTGAAAAATGCCTGTGAGGACTCACACTGGCGAGAAGCCTCACTGTGTATTTTTCTTGGCAAGTCATTCGATCGCAGCACCATGTTGTCGATAATGATGATTAAAAATATACTCTAACCAAACCTCTGGTTGCGGAATTGATCAAATAAAGACTGATGGTTTGAGGGACTCGAACATTTGGAATATTCGCAAATAATAATTTCATATTGGACGGAACTAACAAATATATTGTATTACTGAATGTGTTTGTGTTGATCATTTGAAGTTGTTTTGGGTGGATATAAGTTGCATTTTATTCCGTTTCACCTAATAGCTATATCATTGATGAAGTGCCTTTGCTTAAGATATGGACATAGAGGGTCAATTTGCTAAGAAGTAGTTACTCTCCTTTTTATGTTAAGAAATTCAAACATCGTCGACCTTCTGGATGTTGTACGCTCTTTATTTTGTGTTACAAAACTATTAACATATAACAGATGCATGATTACATCCATGTCCTTATTGTTTGCTTTGCTTTTCTTTGCAGTGCACTACAACAGTCTTTTCCATGTCTTCTGTTTCCATTCTTTGGTGTTTGTTAAAACTAGCTTCCGTGTGGAGAATGATATCTCTACATCTACGGATGTGACAGGAGAGTAATTGAATTTGGGAGCAAGTTTAGGTGTTAAGCATTCTGGTAGATACTCACCATCTGAGGTTTCCTGGGAAACCTTTCAGTTCACACATCACGTTTTCCAAAACACAATACACGTGTTTCTAACTTCTTGATTAATCCTGGTATGATTTTGGAATGTCTCTTGATAGATACCTGTGCCCTTTGAACTGTTTCATTGCCGAAAGTGTTCACGCGTAAATTACTTAATCCTTTTTAATATTATTTGTAGAACATGTTAAAATATGTAAAATAAAAGCCGAAAACATGCACATCAAGTACGAAATTTGCAATGCATGCACTAATCTCAGATAAATGTATACATGCATACTTAAACTGAATAATTGGTCGAATATTGCCTTCAATCGCAATTTCTTGTCGGTTTCGGAGCTGTACTTATCGTCATTTGCATAAAAATCCGATGTCTGCCCACCGTAAACTGTAACCGTGTAAAATAATGATGTTAGTGCGTCCTAGATGTGAGGCTAAATATATGAATCTGTGCTGATGTTAGTTACTCATTGATGTGAGGCAAGTAATGTGAATATGCGATGACGTTAGTGAGGCTAGTAATGTGAGTCTATGATGATGTAGTGAACCCTACTGAGTTTAGTAATGAATAATGCGACGTGTGAGGGCAGGCAGTGCAAGCACCCTAATGAGGTTTATAAGATTGTTCATAGGCACCAGTGGTGATGACCAATATGTCCTTGTATGATATAAATCCCAGCATGTCCAGATGTTTCTTATTTTTACATGAGGCTGGGTTGTGTGTGTTCTTGAATACATATTGACCCATGTACACCAGTTGTCATTGCTGAGAGGTTATATAAATTAGCCTGTGGCTAGGTTAGATATCTTATTGGCATGTCCCCAGACCCTGATTATTTCAGTATCAAACATAGTACATTATTTTGATGAACAATTTTGACAGTCCCAGTTGCCTGTACGTAGTGCGTAATGTTTCTCTAGGAATCTTGTGCTGTGGTATGAGCTCTTAGATTAGCTTATGCCTGTTCAGTGAGATCCACAGTTCCCAAACCATATATTATTTCTATTCTGTTGATGGTTTTGTGAATGTTACACCAGACCACTCACCAAGTTTGGGTTATGTGATTTATTTCCATGTAAACAGTAGTGTTAGTGATCTTGTTGGTAGTGTTATCTCCAGTCTGTGCAGTGTCGGGTCAGACCTCCACAATTCTTGAGTTAAGTTACGCTGAGGTACAATGTTCAAAAGTAGGTCAGCTGTTTGCAGGATGGTAACTAACCAACGCTAATAATAATTATTATGGTATCTCTCCATTATGTTAACCATTATAAAAATAAATTATTATGCCTAAATTTAATAAATCATTATAATTAGCCACAAGTAACGTACGAGGGTGAGTCAATAAATAAGTCACAAACATCTGAGCCTTATACCATTTGAAATTACGCAGATGGCAGTAAATGTATGCTTGTCGTACATCTCGCAGGCACTCAGTCAGAGGCTTTTAGTGCACGATGGCACAATTGTTGCATGACTATACACGAGAAAAGCGGCATGCAGTTGTGCGTTTCTTGTAGGCCAATGGACTGCCCACAGTAGAAGTGCATCGTAAAATGCATCCCGTCTATGGTGAAAACTCTTTCTCATGGAAAGCTGTGTTCAATTGGATCCCGAAGGTAAACCAGGGAAGGACAAGCATCAGAGATGGGGAGCGTCCTGGTCGTCCTGCGGAGGTGTCAACTGCAACCACATTGCAGCGTGTGGTTCAACTCATCTGTAATGATTGGCATGTGACGATTGATTTTCATCTGCTTGGATCCCTGAAAATCATTTGGGTGGCGGTCATTTTGATACAGATGATGCCGTAATCTATGAGATTACACATTCGTTGCGACAGACACCAAAGGATTTCCTTGCTGCTGGCTTTCAAGGACTTGTAAAGAGCTGGGATAAGTGCCTGAATGTAGAGGCTGAATATGTGGAAAACTGAAATGAATGTCAGAAAGTTACTTTGATTAATTTTGCCTCAATTCTGTTTTGCAACTTTTTTATTGACTCACACTCGTATGATGATAGCCTTTCTGATCTCTAACAGTGAATATAATCACATTAAGGAATCATTAATATGACAGTGAATGGCTAATAATTAGAGTAATAATAGTATGGATGATACTGATATTTACGATATTCATGTGAATCGTCGATGCATTTTGTATGTGGTATGTTGCAGACATGTGACTGTGTTCTTACCATTGCCCTGTGCTATAGTGGTTGTTGTTAATGCCAGTAGTACGTGTACAAGAAGTAACAAAGTGTTTCATTGGATAGCTTGTGTTCTAATGGAAGCAGGACTGTGACATCTGCTTTCATGTTCCTTTCATTTACGTAAATAAACATCTGTAAGCCTACTTTCTACCAGGATTCATTCTGTCTTGGATGTTTAAACAGCTGTCTTGCCTTGATTTACCTGCAATTAAATGTAATATGTTAAAAAAGTGCTAGCATTGTGTGATATTTTATGGTGTTCATGATGCCATCAGCCGCGATTTAAATATGTTATAATTCTTGTAATATTGAACAGACTAATTGAATATGAATAATTATTTTTGTATTTCCAGTTATGCATGAAATAATTATTTTCTTGTTTCCAGTTAGGCTTGACAAAGCAATCAGAGCCGGAAGTATGAAGCATTGAGATGTGTTCAGTGTTAAAAATAATTGCTAGCTAATATTTGATGATGAGATCAGCTGTAACAATATTTTATTATGATTAACATTGTGCCATTGAACGAATTTTAACTGATATTCTGTTTTGTTTCTAAAGTTGAATTTATTTTTTACCCATTCCTTCACCCTTATTAAACTTCATCACATCGACAATGAAGTATGCCATGCTACCCGGTAAGTACAGTCACAAAAGTGCAATATATTTTTGAATTAGAGAACTCGGCAATACTCCAGGGTCATATTTTCTATGACATACGACAATGTTTTCCATTTATTTCTGCGAACATTAAGGTATACTGGTTTTCAGCAGTCGAATCCTGGAAAACTGAAGTGTGAATGCAAAAATGTACAGATGCGCTACTGCCACAAAGGCACTTATGTTGAAAATGTCGAGTACAAATCTTGAAATGGTGTTATTTGTTTCATGGACAATAGCGTCCGAAACTTCGTCACTGTTTCTGCGAGAGTATATATATTTTCATTTATTCCGTTTGTGTTTACATATCTACCAAACAGTAACCACTGTTCTGCATTTAGGGCAGTCGCTCATATGGAAGATACCGTATCCGTTGTTTACCTAGTATCTCCTTTTCAGCCTTACTACAACCCCTAAATACCCGCATAACCCTGTGCAGAGATCTGCATCCTTTATTTAAAATCCCTACCCATATCTTTCACTTAAATTTGTATGACTGTCAATTATGCTTGACATTATGTTATCTTTAGCTGGCTTCTTCGCTAGATTCAATTTTCTAATAAATTCCTTCAATTTTTCTTTACTCCACGACAATGCCTAACTCATTTTTTTTATAACCTACACCTTCTTCCTAGTCTCTTTACTTCTTTGTTACGTTATAGGGCATCAGTACCATTCCTTACCACATTTAAAAGTATAAAGCTCTTTTCATATTCCTCGACAATTGCATTAAACCCATCCCAGAGACTGTTAACATGTTTATTTACCGTTTCCCGCTGATCACACTTTTCAAAACTCCTTCATGCCTGTCTTACCAGCCATATGGTACTGCCTAATAGTCCTATTTTACGACCGTCCTTTCTATCACTTATTTTTAACAACGAGAAGAACAGCTTCGTGACGACTAATACCACCGTCCAGTTCCACCTTTAAATGGTTTGCATGCTGGTCTTTGGTCACAGGGGTCCCAGGTTAGATTCCGTACAGGGTCGGGAATTTTTACCATAATTGGTTAATTACCCTGGCATGGAGACTTGGTGTATGTGCCGTCATTCTAGCATTTCATTATCATCACCACGCGCAGGTCGCCTACAGGCGTCAAATTAAAGAATTGCACCAGGCCTCTCCGGAGGCTACACGACATTTCATACTAGTATCATCTATTACTTGGGTTTCTCTATAGACCTCATCTGGATTTCCAGCTCCTCATCTAGAAGAGCCTTCCCTCTGGTTGGTTCCATCACTTTCTGAATCGGCTGCCCTTCCCATAGTAACCTATTTCCAATTGTTTGATCATGCTTCCTGCGTTCGGATCACCTACCCAATTGAGAACACATGCCACAATCACGTTTCCTTCCATATCGTTTCCCACCTAGCTGATAATCTTATCAAATAGTTCCGAATCAGCGCCCAGGTTATTCTTTTTACGACTGTACGCTCCAAAACATCAAGTTGCCTATTGCCTTTAGAGAGCAGCCTTACACTTAAGAATTTCATGTTTGTCATCTTTAACATTTTAGTAGCTTACGAATTCTTCTTTCACCAGAATGAATGTTCTCGCTTATACCGTTCCTATCCTATCTACTATAAGCGCCTCAGCAATGTGAGACAATTTCTGCATCCATGATATTATTTTTCAGTCATGATTCAACTCCTATTATTATACATGGCAAGTATATTCTATCAAATTGTTTAAGTCTATCGCTTTCTCTACAGTAATTCTTAAGTTCAATACTAACATTTTTATGTCATCCCTACTCGACGTCCAGATCACTGTACCCTTATCGCCGTTCCCTGGTCAACCCCGCTTCCCTGAACGTACCTCGCATTAACGTCTCTAAAGAAACTTTCTAATTTACAAGTTCAAGTGCGGGCCATCTGAGCGCAGATCTCTATCTCCTATCCAGCCATTAGCATCAACAAATCTCGCTCGCAGTTTCCCACATACCCGTTCCATAGTCTCTTTAAGTCCGTAATTACCCTCCAGACAGTATCCCTCCTACTACACAGTACCCCACAGCTTCCTTAAACTTCTTCCGTGCTGCAGTAACTAGATCCCACGTATCCCCGACTATTATTGGTACCAACGTGGAAGATTGCCACTTCTCGTCTTCCCTGATGCCTGTAGAGCCCACTTCCTCTACCTCTCTCTTCCTATGTACTACTTTCCTCTTCTCCCTGATGCTGATCTACCTTCAGTGATACCTCTCCTGCGCTCCTTGAGTCCACCTCTTCCCCCTTCCTGTACATTGGTTGAGAAAGACTTCTCTCCTCTGTTACAAACTTGCTGTCTCTTCGTCATCTTGCTCAGGCCTCATTGCAACTGTGAAAATAGTTTTATTTTCCGTGTTTCATCCACCACACCAAACATGAAACGTGGTTATATTGGTGAGCCCCAAAGTTCATTGATCAAATCCTCATCTGATACTGGTCATTGTGAAGTCTCAGTGTACGGAAGCATGAATCCTTGTTGCAACCGAACCCATCCCACGCCAGGCTCGGTGAGATCCGCAGTTCGTTCAGTCAAAAGCTAACTTCCTAAGAAGTAAATGCCAGTGGTATATATGAATGGGAAATAGTTGCATTTGTTGTGAATAAGAAAGGGGTTAAAGTAGATTTATTCACTTAAGCACATGATTAAATATTCATACTATCCGAAGTCAAATGATAAAATAAGATATAAACATGACGCAAAATGTCATTCAAATAACACTGTGTACCGTGCATATGAGAAATAATTACAAGTTAACATAAACAATATTCGTCGGCCCAGATGCCGATCAAATAAAGAACTAAATTATAAACATAATTAAATCTTGGCCGAATCTATATCGCCCCGTCACTTGGGAAGAGCTGGACCTATCAAGAACACAACAGAGCATGTGACGGGAGGTTTTGTGTCTGCAGGCGCCAGTTCACCGCCCTTGCTTAGGAAGTGAGAATGTGTGTGTGGCGATGGATCGTTGAAATAAATCGCGCAGTGTGAGACTACTCGATGAATTTACCTAAGCGTTTTATTAAGCAGAAAGGCATTCGATAATTACCCCCTCGCTCAGTCGAGGGGGGTATTGTATGAGGGGACACGTCGCGGCTTTAAAATGAACATAACGGCAATGCTCGGTAGATCACTCGGCTCGTGCGTCGACATATGGACTGCAGGATACATGAACATCGACATTTCGAACGCACATTCCGTTCGCGGACCACGCCTGGGTGAGGGTCGGTTGCTAAAACTGAGCACGGCATTGCGTTCCAACGATGGGAGCTCCAGGTCTCCTGAAAAGAGCTCCACCTCGGTGGATCCTGGCGAGTCAACACCAAAACTGAGTCCTCGCAGCGTCTCTGTGCCCGCCGCCCTTTCCCTACAGCAAGCCCGAAAGTGTGTACTGGTAATGAGGCCATGGAACCTTCAAAATATGAACGACCCCAATGCAGACGAGACTACCCTTCCAAGTTAAGCATATTATTAAGTGGAGGAAAAGAAACCAACATGTAGCGGCCAGCGAACAGGAAAGAGCCCAGCATTGAACCCTGCCAGCAAGTGTGGTGTTTGGGAAGGCCACGAGACTGACAGCGAAATTAAGGGGGAAACATGGAGACTAAATCGGTACTTCCTTTCTGGATAAGAGATCAAGTCGGAATCGAAGCTTCGCCTTACGCCGTCAGAGTGCGCAAGAAGAATTGAATTTGGCGTCGCTTAAGGTCAACGATGAGAAATTTAAATAACACAATCTCTGATTAAGTGTTCAATGTCTATTATTGCGTAGCAATTTTAAACAATATAGAGACCGAGTGCATTTGGAAATGCAATAATAATAATAATAATAATACTAATAATACTAATAATAATAATAATAACAATAATAATAATAACCATGTGATATTTCCGCGTAGGGGAGGTTGCGCGTCCCAATGAAGCATGTAGCCGAGCCTCAGGTGCAACCATGTCGGATGGGCATCTTTTGAGAGACCAGACTAAAGAATGGCTCATCGAAAGGGCAGTAGCAGTCTTTCGGAATTTGCAAGGGCGTCAGTCTAGATGATTGACTGATATGGCCTTGTAGTAATACTCAACATGACTTAGCGGTGTTGATACTGCTACACAGCTGAAAGCAACGGGAAACTACAGCCATAACTAACTCCCGAGGACATGCAGCACTCTCTGTATGAATGATGTACTGATGATGGCTTCCTCCCGGTTAAAATATTCCGGAGGTAATCTAGTCCCCCATTCGGATCTCCGGGTGGGGACCACACGAGAGGGGGCGATCATCAGGAAGAGGAATACTCTCATTCTGCGAGTCGGAGCGTGGAATGTTAGAAGTTTTAATCATTGTGGTAGTTTAGAGAATCTGAAAAGGGAGATGGATATACTATAGTTACATGTAGTTGGTATATGTGAAGTAGGTTGGCTGGAAGAACCGGATTTTTGGTCAGGCGACTACAGAATTATCAACACAAAATCAAACAGAGGAAATGCAGGAGTTGGTTTAATAATGAACAAGAAAATAGGACAGCGGTTAAGCTACTACGATCAGCATAGTGAAAGCTTTATTGTCGTCAAGATAGACACCAAACCAATGCTCACTACAATAGTGCAGGTCTATATGCCTACTAGTTCAGCTGATGATGAGGAAATCGAAAAACATATGAAGAGATAGAAGACTGAATACGATATGTAAAAGGTGACGAAAATCTAATTGTGATGGAAGACTGGAATGCAATGGTAGGCCAAGGAAGAGGAGGTAATACATTAGGAGAATTCGGATTGGGACAAAGGAACGAAAGAGGAAGTCGGCTGGTTAATTCTGCACTGATCATAATTTAGTCCTTGCCAATACTTGGTTCAAACATCACAAAAGACGGCTGTATACGTGGACGAGACCTGGAGACACTGGAAGGTATCAAGTAGACTTCATTATGATTAGGCAGATATTCAGAAACCAGGTGTTGGACTGCAAAACCTTCCCAGGAGCAGACGTGGACTCTAGCCACAACTTGTTGGTCAGGAAATGCCATCTGAAGCTGAAGAAATTGAAAAAAGGAAAGAATGCAAAAAGATGGGATCTAGACAAGTTGAAAACAAAGAGTGGAAGAGATTGTTTCAAGGAACATGTTGCACAAGGACTAATGATGCGGCTGAAGGAAACACAATAGAGGAAGAGTGGATAGTCATGAAAAATGAAGTTAGAAGGGCTGCTGAGGAAATGATAGGAAGGAAGAAGTATCAACTAAGAATCAGTGGATAACTCAGGAGATACTAGACCTGATTTATGAACGACGAAAATACAAGAATGCTAGAAATTAAGAGGACAAAAAAGAATATAGGCGATTAAGAAAGAACTGGCTAGAAAATATAAGGTAGCTAAGGAAGAATGGCTGAAGGAGAAGTACAAGGATGCCGAAGATTGTATGGCCCTAGGAAGGTGGAAGCTGCACACAGAAAAATCAAGGAAACCTTTGAGAAAGGAAATCAAGGTGTATGAATATTAAGAGCTCAGATGGAAAGCCACTTCTAGAGAAAGAAGAAAAAGCAAAAAGTTGGCAGGATCATATCCAATAATTGTACCAAGGTAAAGATATACATAATTTGTTTCTGGAAAAAGAGGAGGCTGTTGATGCTGATGAAATGGGAGACCCAATTATGGGGTCAGAGTTTGACAGAGCTGTGAGTGACCTAAATAGGAACAAGTCACCTGGAACTGATGACATTCCCTCTGAATGACTGATTGCCTTAGGGGAAACCGGCGTGGCAAGGTTATTCAATTTCGTGTGTAAGATGTGTGAGACAGGAGAAGTTCCATCCGATTTTCCGCAGAATGCTGGTATACCTATTCCCAAGAAAGCCGGTGCTGACAGGTGTGAAAACTACCGCACCAATAGTTCAGTATCTCATGCCTGAAAAGTTTTGACACGTATTATTTACAGAAGAATGGAAAAACAAGTTGAAGCTGAGTTGGGAGAAGATCATTTTGGGTTTAGAAGAAATGCAGGAACACGTGAAGCAATCCTGGCTTTGTATCTGATCTCAGAGAATCGAATTAAGTAGGACAAGCCCACGTGCATGGCATTCGTAGATCTAGAAAAGGCATTCGATAATGTCGATTTGACCAAGCTGTTTAAGATTCTGAAGGTGATTGGGATCAGATACCGAGAAAGATGAAACATGGACGATAACTAGCTCAGAAAGAAAGAGAATAGAAGTATTTGAAATGTGGTGTTACAGAAGATTGCTAAAGGTGAGATGAAAAGATCGAATCCCGAATGAAGAGATACCGGATCGAATTGGAGAGAGGAGATCGATTTGGCTAAATTTGAAGGGAAGAAGAGATAGAATGATAGCACACATCTTAAGACACCCAGGACTTGAGTTGATTTTTGAAGGAAGTGTTGGTGGTAAGAACGGTAGGAGTAGACCAAGGTATGAATATAACAAGCAGATTAGAGCAGATGAGGGATGCAGTAGTTACGCAGAAATGAAAAAGTTAGCACAGGGTAGGAACGCATGGAGGGCTGTATCAAACCAGTCTATGGACGCATGAGTCAAATAATAATAATAATTGTACAGGGAGGTACACCTCAAGGCCGCGCATTCAAATTTAGCGCCTAAATGAACTACTCTACCGAAGTAAAGTGGAAACTACTACAACAGGAACTTAGAACTTTAATCAGAAGATGTCACCACCGAAATGTTTTGTAATTTTGTTATTGTGCAGTTTCCTAACCTCAGTTGATTTCTCCTTGTTTTGTTTGCCATTTCGTCAAGAAGTTTGGACATTGTTCTATAGATGACACTACCAAAAGACTATGATCATGCACTCTGATATGTGAACTAAGGACTTATAATTTAAAGAAGTTTTGTATTTCTTTTTTAAGGATTGATGTTCATTTATTTTTGGGTTGGCAATATTTCCTTTTTCTTTCCGCCAGTTTTCAATATAGCCAATCACTAATTTCTGTAGTTAATTTTCAACCTATCACATGTTTCTTGTTCGATTCTGAGTGTAACTTTGAGATTAACCAATTAAATTGTGAGGGTGTGGCTGGGTTAGTCTTGAATGATCTCGAACCTTCCCGGAGGGTTCATAGCGGCTTTTCACGTTTCTTGACCAATTGATCGTCGTCTATCTGAGTGTGTGTTTTAAGCAAGAGATGGGCGGCCTCTTTTGTCGGCAGCCAGAACATCTGTAAGGTAATGGCCACATAACTTCATTCTTTCTTGCTACCTCGCAGTTTAATCCGAGGGAAAGGTCCGAATCTTTAGTTATGTAACCATCTTTTCTAAAATGTAAATCTTCTTCCGGCTAATGTGAAAACTTCATAGAGCTTTAACCTTAAATCGGGGATAGAGAGTGAATTACCCTCTCGAGCCCCCCTTCATCTTGGTTTGAGGTGCCTACGTTTTGTAATTTTTTCTTCTGTAAGTTGTTAAAGCAAATTCTATACGAGTCACCTCAGTAGTTTGGGAATAGCCCCTGTTTCATCGGCCTAGAGCCCTTCAGGTTTTTAAGTGTTCATTATCTTGGAGCGCAGTGTGCCTCCATTCAACTTGTGTTTGGGCCAGTTATCTAACCTGTTCTTTTTCCCTGAAGGGCCAGTAGGTTAGGTATTAAATACCCCTGTAGAAATAAGTTCCATTTGTAAATGGTGGTTTGAGAGACCGGAGTCCTTTAGCCTATTAGCCCCTTAGCCCTACAAGGAATGTTCCACCACCCCCAGACCCTGCTACCATTACACATCAACACAGTACACGACAAATACGCGCAGATACTTACCTCGCTTACCTCTCTTCGTAAATTGCAGTGGTTGGACTAGAACGAGCTAAAACAGTTCGGAACTGGATCCGTGCGTAGACAAAGGGAAGCGAAAGGACAGAAAGGCATGAACCCGTAAACCCCATGAATAAAAGGATGGATCAAGGAAACTGGGGTTTATTATAAACACACATAATATTAGAATGAAAACAGAAATGTGAGGCTGCATTAAAAATTACTTACATAACTGTAGAAAATTGAAACATCAAGTAGTATCCCGTTCAATGACATAGTGAGTTTCGTGTAACACGCCGACAGTACATACGATCCCACTACACACCTACGTATGACTACATAGAATTTACAAATTCGTTTGAGAAAAATAATGTGACGTGAAACACATTATCGAAGGAATCAGAAAATGGAACCACTAAAGGAATAATACAGTCGCGGTAATACAGGCCGCACACATATCACAGTTTGCATCCGCGCTCCAAGCGAGCGTCCATTCGATGCCAGCGCGTCCCAACAAAAGCAAAGCACAGCCTCCCAAAAGGAGCAGAAGCGAAGGAGAAGAAGATGTTGCCACAGTTACAAAAACAAAAACTAATCGCCGACAATGGACCAAATAATGGCCTAGAAATATAAAATAGCACACTACACACGACCCAAATCGGCCAACTAAAACGAAAAGTAAAATAAAATAAAGAAAAATTAAAGTTGAAATTACGAGATAAGGAGAGTACTATAGACCGTACACAAGCAGACAGCACAGGCACGCACACACACACACACACACACACGCACACACACACACACACGTATGAACAAGAAGAGAGACCCAATATAAAATCGACCCAGATCAGGCCGGAGTGTAAAGGCACGCGACGTATACTATCGCACAGGATAGCGAAGGATATCATGGGCTCACGAGCATGGTTCGAACACCGCAGATACAATGCTGGACCGCCGCAAAATATAATCGTAGCAATCACAACACTCTTCGACCCGCTACACGGGACATCCAAATTGCCTCACGTGGACAAACATGGATTAAACCCCGTAGCGTCAAATCACACAATACACCAATGCTCAGCCATGATTCCGAATGATGAGTAAACAAAATGCATGGTCTCAAAACCCACAAACACACACAAGCCCAAACAAACAGATAGTTAAATACCACTCTCCGTTCCCACGCGTGTGCACACAAAGAAAGAAAAAATTAAGACACACACATAAAATGAAGTAATAAAGAGCCTGCAAAGACAGGTGATAAAAGACTACCGAAATACAATCACACAGAACAGTTTTTGTAACTGGCATGAAAATGAAATAAAATGAACGAATACCTTGGAGCAGTAATCAGGAGTCTCGAAATATATACCTCAATCAAAATAATAACTTCAAGCAGAGAACCGAGCCTTGAAACAAGTAAATCCACGATAATAGCAATTCGCAGATCAAGAAGCGCATATTAAGTTCCAGTCTGCTTATCATGTTTGATCCGACCATTGTTGGCATCGCGAGCAGACCAACTTAACACTCGGAGAGCGAGAGACAGACTGTGTCAACGAGACTGTGTATGAACACAGATGGCTAGAGCGCCATCTTCAATGAGAAACTATAAGTTTCACGTCACATTCGGGTAATGTTATCGCTAATGGCGACAACGACAGTCAAGGAGAAGTAGGAATAAAGGAAGTGCACCACCAAGACAGGCTTGGTTCGGCACAATGTGCGGTAAGGAGGAGGAAGAGTCCCTTCATCCATTTGCCCTTCTGATAAGACGTAACCCTTGGGTTCCATTCCCTATCATGTGTGTAGCACAATTATTTTTCCGGTTCAGCATTTTACATAGTAGCCTTCGCGGGCACAAGCTACATGCTTGCAACCCATGCCAACAGATTGAAATAATATGTTTCCGAACCGATATTTTATGTGGTAAATTGTTCAAATGCTAGGGACTTAAAAATAAGCACTAACCGTTCTGTTTAATTTTACTTTATGCATGAGCTACATGCTTGTAACCCATGCAAACAGATTGAAACAATAAGCTTCCGAACCGATATTTCAGGTTACACGTTTATGCGATAACTTGTTCGACTGCTTTTGGCACAAGACAAATGATAGAATGCAAATCATTTGAAGTTGTACTTTTGTTGTATTCATATTATCGTTTACCGAGTGAGTTGGCTACGCAGTATTGCACTGCCTTATGCATAAGATCGCGTTGTACGTTCGATAGAGATACGCCTTAAACGAGCGGGAAGAGGAGGGGACGTTATAACAGCTGCTATCTTGCGCAAGCTGTTCAGAATTCTAGTCTTATTTTTTGTCTCTGTTCGAATCTATCTTCTTAGAACAAAGTTACCCCTAACATGTACTGAACACGTGTTGTATCGTGTATCGTGTTCTGTTCTAGTCTTGATCACTTACTTAGTTTTCTGAACACACCAATCAATGTTCTAATCACATGCTGAAGTTAATGACATCGAGTACAGTGCTCGATTCTAGTTTTGTTATGTTTCAATCACTTCTTTTGCGATCTAATCTTCTTAGAACAAATGTACCCCCTGACATGTTCTGAACACATCAAACAATGTTCTGAACACATGTTGTATCGAGTACAGCGTTTGATTCTAGTCTTGTTATGTTTCAATCACTTATTTTGCCATCTGCAAGTCTAAATATATATAATGATGTTATCGCTGCACACTCTTACCTTCGCGATGCAGGTTTAAACTTCTTCAATAGAGATATAAAGCTATGCCTTGACATAAGAGGAGGCCTTACAGCACATGTATAGCCGCTTTTGTTTAATGATGGCTGCTGTCATAAAAACACGTAGTTTTTCAAATTACCCCCACCACATTTCAAAAGTATGAGGTTTAGTGCTGTAAAGATACCAGCACGATGCTCTGTTGATTAAAGATGAGAGCTGTCAAAAAAGCACGTGGAATTTTACAAATAAGAGCACGTAGAATTTCAAATTGCCCTCCACCGCATGCATAACACCAGCCGCCATCTTTCGCAGTAGCCACAAAGCTAGCTTTCTTCATAAGAGCAGCCACCATCTTGTGTGAGCACCCCTGGGCCTTCTCATAAGGAGCTGTGTATAGTCACCATCTAATCGCTGCTATCTTGCGCAAGCACCCCTAGGGCTTCTCATAAGAGCCTATGTATAGCAGCCATCTTGTTCAAGCGCTCTTAAGCCGTCTCATAAGGAGCTATGTACAGCCACCAAATTGTGTCCGCCATCTTGCGCAAGCATCCCTAGGGAGTCTCATAAGATCAGGAGCCATCTTGTGGAAGCACCCTTAAGCTGTCTCATAAGAAGCTATGTATAGCCTCCATCTTGTAGAATTAGATAGCTGCTAACGCCAAAGTAGGAACCGAACCGTTGATCTCATCATTAGACTAGTTTCTTCTTATGCTATCATGTTCCTTATTCTGCGAACCTACGTATTGGGCAGAAACATTTTGTCCGTTTTGCTCCACGACGCACCGTTTTCGAGATATTTAACATTTTGCATTTAAGTCCCAAATTTAATGAATCGAACCAGCACGGCACGTTAGCCTCTAAGCTAGCTTTCTTGATAATAGCAGCAGCCATCCTGCGCAAGCACCCTTAAGTCATCTCATAAGGAGCCGTGTATAGCCGCCATCTTGTTTCTGCCATCTTGCGCATGCATCCTTAGGGCGTCTCATAAGAGCAGCAGCCCATTTGTGCAAGCACCCTTAAGCCGTCTCATAAGAGCAACCGCCATCTTGCGCAAGCCCCCCAAGGGAGTCTCCTAAGAGCCTATGTATAGCAGCCATCTTGCAACCACCATCTTTCGTAAGCACCTTAAGGCGTTTCATAAGGAGTCATGTATAGCCGCCATCTTGTTTAATTGACGTCGATAATGGCATCCGGTCGTAAAACTGAGGTTAGGTCTTTCCATGAGGCTAGTCATGCTGTCTTGGGTGTCAAAAGTTCTTGCACAAGCACTCTTAAGGCGTCTCTTAAGGAGTAATGTATAGACGCCATCTTGTGCAATTGACGTCGGGAAGGGCATCTGGCCGTATAACTGAGGTTAGGCCCTTCCATGAGGTTAGCCTTGCTGCCTTGTGCGTTAATAGTTAGGTTAGGCGGTGGCTCATAAGGAGCCACGTATAGCCGCCATCTTTTGCAATTGGCGTTGGAAAGGGCACCCGGCCGTGAAACTGAGGTTACGCTCTTCCATTAGGTTAGGCTTGCTGTCTTGTGCGTCAAAAGTTAGGTTAAGCCCCTCCAAAATACCATATTTAAGGTTAAGCCCACTCTCGTAGGCGCCAGGAAGGATATCCGGCCGTAAAACTGAGGTTAGGCTAGCTCTCTTACACATAAAAAGTTAGGTTAAGCCCCTCCAAGATGGCGGATGTGAGGTTAGGCTCGCATTCTTAGCCAGCGTGAGGAGGAGTGTGTGGCGGTGGCGGCCGCCTTATCCACTTGTTTTGCTCCCTCTAAAGAATATTTAAAAACTGTTACATTCGGTATAATTTTCATTCTTGTCAAACTTTTAATTCATCAATTTGTGGTCATCTGTGTTTACTATTTTTATACTGTATAAATAAAGCACGACTGTAGGATTTGTTTTCAGTGTTCACGATGCCTTATGAAAGACGAATCACACTCGAGGGTAGAGGCTCGAAGATTGATGTAGTATTAGAAACCCCGATTTATTTGAATAGAGCTTCTTTCTATGAAATAGTACTTGCCGCACTATTTACATCTAATAGTATTCGAAATGTCACTAGTAAAAATAGTAAGTTTGCTATATAGTTGAATAATATAACAATCATTTTGAGTGTAGCAGAAGGTGTTTACAAATTCGAAGATCTCGTGGCAAAAATAGAAAGTTTGCTAACTATTAAAAATGTGAAACTATTTCTGCAGGAGTACACACCAAAACTTAGTTTTTCATCTCGACTATTAACAACAAACCTACTATGCATTCTCCATTTGACATTGATTTCATTGTACCGAACAGTGTTGGTACTAGCTTAGGTTATCTGTTAAATGTATATGAGAAATGTGCTAACCATGAATCGCAGCTGAATGAAATAGGTAACGTGAACGTTAATAGCACAAATAACCAGATTGGTATTAAAATGAAGGGAGACAAAACAACTGTACTCACATTACCGGGAGGTAGTTACACTTTTTCGGAAATAGGAGCTCTAGTTCAAGAAGCAATAATTAACAACTTTCCTGTTCTCGAAGAGGAGAATGAGCCTCTAGGGAGAGATAGTAAACTTATTACTATTACTTATCAAAAGATCTATCTTCGCTGTAAAATGTCTTCAAACCTAGACGTAGACTTTGATGTTCCCGACTCAATTGCAGATTTGTTAGGATTTTCACGTCAAAAATATGAAGCTAAAAATTACATATTTCAGGGGAGATTATTAAAATTAACAACGTAAACTCGATTCGCGAATGTTGTAATCTCGTGTTAGGTTCCGGTTCCTACCTCAACGGTAAACAAACACATACGTTATACAATTTTAAACCGCTTGTTCCAGCAGGCTATCCTATTGTAGTTCAACCGTACCGGTAAACACTAGTGTTATTCAACATATATCCGTCGTACTTGAAGATCAGTTCGAAAACCCAATCGACTTACAAAATGAGGATGTAACAGTAGAGTTAATTATTCGTCCAGTGAAAATACAGTAATCGTATTTAAAATAAAGCGTACACTTATGTACTATCATTCGAGTAAGGAACAGTTGAACAACAACATCATGGTAGTAATTTACAACAACCAGTCAAAAAACCGAGGATTAAAAGAGGAAACATCCAGAGTAGTAAAATATTGAGTCAAGCTAAAAAACAATCTCAGCGTGTACGTTACAAGAAAAGATTAACTGCAAATAATAAAGATTTTTTGCAATCGCTAGACTACTGACTACTATAAGTTCTATTTCTCCTACGGAAACTACTCTATTCCCTTTTCGTGTGTAATCAAGGTAACATCAACAAGAAATATGTTTAACGTAACAGAGAAAGTTGTATTTGATAACGGAGTAGCCAGGCAGGAGGTAAGAAGCTATCGTTCATATGCAGGCACGAAATATGAAAACAACGATAACATTCGAGTTCCTGTACTTTCTGAAGCTGATGTTCACATCGAAGGTGAAATAGTTAGATCAAGCGCAGATAATACACCTTCAGCTACAGCCGCTCCCGATCAAAACTTTGCAGCAAATCTCTTCGATGAAACTCGTATTGAACTAAATGGGAAAGAGATTGAAAGAACTCGGCGTGTAGGTACGACTAGTGCTATAAAAGCTTTCGCCTCTTATTCTAAAAATGAAATGCTAGCGCTGAAAAAAGCCGGTTATTTTCCCCCAATTTCTACACCACCAAACGAAGCTAATATTGCTCACGCAACTACAAAGCTGTTCCATACAATCACCCCACTGCGTGTTTTTGCGGTTTATTTGAAGACTACAGGAAACCATTCATAAACTGTAAACTTGAATTTATCTTTATTCTAGAGATGACAAATATGCACTGTTTTCAGCAAACGTGGATGATCCATCTAAGGTCAAAGTACGCAAAATGTATATAAAGCTACCAACTCTAATACTGTCCGACGAGGAAGAAGTTAAACGCATAAAGTTGAACTAAAAGAATCCTTCTATTCCTGTAGCATTTCGATCGTGGGGTTATAACGAGTTGCCTACTAATCCAAATTCAGTGAAAATTATTTGGACGTTTATGACTACGTCACAAATAGAAAAACCGAGAGTTTTCCTGCCTGCTTTCCAAACTGACAGAAAGAAAATTAATGCTTCTTATTCTCAGTTCGATCACTGTAATATTCGACCCGTTGCCGTATTCTTAAATTCAAACTTTTATCTCAATGAAAAAGCTATTGCTAATTTTAACAAATGCGACTGCAGTGAATTGTATGATATGTTCATCATGTTTCGAAATACGTACTATCAGCTTGATGATAATCGTTCCGAACCGAACATATCACGAAGTGAATTTCAATCGCATTGTCCTATTGTTGTTATTAATTACATGGAACAGCTAGAATCGATAAAATCTTCCTCTGTAGATGTTCGCGTTGAAATTGAAACAAAGGAACCTATTCCAGCCAACACTAATCTGCATTGCATTATTATTCATGACCGCATAATAAATTATAAACCACTAACGAATGAAGTATTTTTCTTCCAATAATCTTGCGTGAGTTTTTCTTCCTTTTTTCCTAACTGTGTATATAAACGAGAGAGAGGATTCTCTGCTTCAGTTCTTCGATATCAAGCACACCATGAGCGCAAAACCCAGAGGAGTGATAGTTGACATTCAGAGGTTACCTACTGGAGGTTACGAGATAGCCTGTTGTAATATAGATTCGTCTACAGATGTGTTATCTACAGCTCTATTAGGTATGAGTATACCAAATTTAGATTTCACGCTTACGTCTTTATTCAATCTTCTCAGTGATCAACAATACCAATATCTGGTTGTGTGCAACTGTGTTAATGGATTACGTCTATTAGCACTGCGTTAGTATCCTCGTACATGCATAATTGACTTGAACACTATAGAAGGTGTACCCGATTTAAGATCAATGCGTAACGAGTGTTTCCCTGTTGACTGTCCACGTCATTTACCACATGTTGCAAGACATTCAGGCAGCTGTGCTGTGTTCAACGTTCACGCAGTTCATAGTTGGTTAAAATCATCAGATGGTGTGATGAGAATAGTGTGTTCAGTAATAAACAAATTCAAGAAAGAAGGTGTGAGCAGATTCAATAAATTTGAGTGGGCTTTCTTCCCTGAAAACATATTATCTATGTACGAACATCAGTTAAGTGCGCTCAGGCAGTATCTACCAGATCATCTGAGGGCGAACTTACACCATGCTTGTCAGGATTCAGGAGCCAACAACAAAAAGGTCGAGCTTGATATCAGCTACTAATTCAACAATTATTAAGGTGAAGGAAAATAGATGATGGTTTCCTTTTTCTTGCTTGCTTGTCTGTTTTATTCTGCTATCAACTATTTTTTTTCTCCTCTGCAGGTCTCTCTTCGTGGTGGCAGTTATGAAGATTCTATCAAAAACTTATTTTAAAAAATTCTGTAGTTTTATATTTCAACAAATTAGAATGTAATTTAAAAAGAAATATATATGTTTTTCAATTCTCCTACTCCTACTTTAGTCAGAGTACAAGGAATAAAAGAGTGGTGGCGGAGGATAGTTGAAAGAAAACTTCCAACGACTTTTGATCGTCTAGTTTGGCTTTTATTTTTCGAAAAAAGAAAATATAATATAAAGGTTTACAATGCACTTTAAAAGAGAAAGTAAAAATAGAGTACAATATATTGAATAAAAGAAAAAGAAAGTTCAATGTTTACCTAGTTTGAAATTCTATAAGAATACAATTCTCTGTAAAATAAAAAGATTGATAAATTAAATACAGGAAAAACAGGAGCTTCTCCTGCTATTACATGATAATCACCTACAGAGTAAATTACATTATTTTTACATACGGAAGGGTAAACCGATGTGGAAGTGGAGGAGGTGCTCACAAAAAAGGGAGCCTACTATGGAAGTTAGCTCCTCCAAAAATGGTTGCTATACATTGGTTATAAGTTGTTAATTTAAGATTTTCTCTGCAAGACTGTAATGTCCAAATGGTAATGTATTAATTTTGTTGTCTGTGATGTACCTTTTGTCATCATTACCTGTGAGTGCTAGTTAATTCTGACGAACCGTGAACACGGAATGAGAAGTAGAAGTCGCTCACCTTCACACGGACAACGTCTATACTGATCAATTGTAAGGTGATCGACAACATTTTATAACACCCTTAGCTTTACAAGTAGGTTTCTCTTTTTCACACAACTTAATATCATACATCTTTGGTCGCAAACTTACAAATTCTTGAACAATACTTCCACCGTTTTCATCCTTCATTAAACCTATTTCACCTGATTTTTTTCTTTCAATTTGGAAAGGATTATTTTCATCATAATTTCCTGTATCAAACAAAACTGAATTTTCCTTCATAAACTCGTATATATCAAATGAAAAATTGTATATCAAACTGTCGGTGTCAGTGTATAGTAGTTGTGAGTTTGAATCTGTGTTTCTCAAAATAACGTTGTAGTGATAATCGTTCATTTTCATTTTGACAAATCTAAAATTGTAGCACAGAGGTAATCCGGTTGATTGTGAAGAATTTGAAGTTTCTTCATTTCGATAATCATACACTGGTCGTCTACTATAATACGACGTTTGAAGTTTGCTCTTGAGATCAACGTACATGCACCAGAACGACCCTCCCACTGTGTGACCCATCTGACGTCGCGCAGCTTCCTTACGTTCATTAATGAACGACCAAACATTGCGTTATTCATTAATATATAGAAAATTTTCTCGATCAAAGTTTTTGCTAACTTTCGTTTCCCTGTGTTCAAATCAATGTAGCATTTTAACCATGCGCTCTGAATAAATTGAGTCGCTCTGTAAATTCGAGCTACTTTCATACCTAATTCTACACACGGTTTTAATAGTCTATAATGAATAACATACCGTTTCTCGTAAAGAATGCTCATTAGTTTCGTAGATTTTTCAGGACACAATGGATAATCGGCATGATTATCATGAAGTTCTGGCGGGTAGATTAAATCAGCTTCTACCATAAACCCATCTACTTCATCTCCTACATTCATAATGTCTAAATTCTCAACGTTCTTTACCCATTGAAAGCCGCCCGTTGGAAGAAACTGTTGCATAACGAATCCATACAAATTGTTCACGTCAAAGTACATTATGTATGATTCCGGTTTGGACTCATCGTATGCTAACATGTACTTGTTATTTGCTACTGCATGCCGCGAAACGCACTGCACATTACCAGCGCGTATAGAGCGTTCGAAGAACTGAGCATGTCGACATCTTGAAGTAATTCTAGCTGGACAGCTGTTATTTTCTTCATAGCACTCCATGCCATAGACGGTACCGTGTAGAAATGAGCGGCATCAATACCATATGTCTCTTTTCCACTCAATCTAAAGTTTTCAAATACATCGGCCAAGAGTAAAGTATCGATTTTCAAGTAAAGATCAGAATATTCACCCAACGATTTACAGTTCAAGTTATTCCAAATAAGGTGAGCAAACGACTAGCTTTCTTCCGACACAGTTTCACCCTTTAAGGAGCTAAGGAATGAACTCCTTGACGGTAAACTAGTGTCGTCTAACACCTCCATACTAGTAACATATTCGTATGGAAATATCCCTTTCCGAGAAGCGAGTTTAAACTGTAAATCATCGGTGAAATACCGTCTCGTTACAAGCTTTGAGTCCTCACTAAGTAATAGTGCCATTTTGTCCAGCGAAAAAGCAACGAAGTTGTATGTGTCTACAAATCTTAGTTCAACACATTGCCTTTGGTTATAACGAATAAAATTTGAAAATCCCTTGTATCGCTCCATGTTCACTGCTAACAGTTTAATGTTCACTCCGAGATTCGTCGCAACATCCCCTCTCTTCCTATGCAGTTCTCTAATTATAAAATGACCATCACAGGCAGTCAAATTATGGAATCCTAACGGCAAGGTAGAAATTTTACGATACTGTAAGTTACACGAATGATGTGGTGATCCCCTGTATATCCCCCTTAAATGGCAATGATCGCCAACTTTAATTTTATTATCTGCGATTTCCTTCTCACATATGTGACATAATGTAGACGAGAGGAATTTTTTCTTGCTCAACAGTCAATGGTAACATCGGTTTCGTTTCAAAATAATAGGGCGCAAGCGTGTCCACTAAGTTATACATCTCATCTACGAAACATTTAACACAATCACTACCTCGATAGAGTTTGAAAGAGCACAAATCTGTCAAAACTACAGTGTAAATAATATGCTACGCTGTATGGCACATGTTCGTGCATTGGAGTTGAATGCGACGTGTTATCATTTGGAAAACAAGTTGACACAGGTTTCAGTATGCATTCCGTGTCAGCATACACAATAAAAGGCACTGGCTCTTTATGCTTATACTCTGCAAAGTGTATTTAACATTCCACACGCGCTTAGGTCCCTGGCCAGTGAGAGGCCCCCGGTATGGGAGGCGCGCTGGAGCCCGCAGCTAGCGCAGAGTCTGAGGTGGTCCAGACCCATCCGACGTAACCTACTAACTTCTTTTTAAATCAAAGTTTACAGGCTTCCTACGACTTACAGTCGTATCTCGATTCCTTTTACTTTAGATGGTGCAGCATTTCTCAATTATAATCAAATCTCTCGATCTCCATTGTGACGGGTATTAGGAAATGGCACCTGTCATTCATACAATAAACTATCCATCTCTATTGTGAATGGCACTTGGCATGTTAGCCTGCCTTTATTGTAGAAACTCCAGAACTCGGTTTGAATGGCTGTAGAAAATGTGACGTTCCATTACCATCAAAATTCCCACAACATGCACCTTACATCGGAAAATACGTATGGGGTCCTCCCCGTTTTGTTTCTCGGATAGCGTTAAGAGACATGCAATTTAATGAAATCTTACTCACTCCGTGTACAATAACTTACGTAGAACTTCGTATACAAGGTAGAATACCGTAGAGAAGCACCGGTACATTTGATAGTTTGTAATAAAGCTATAATAAAACCTTCTTTCTTCAAAATGCTGGAGAAGGTGCTATAGTTTTTCAGTATGTACTCCAAAGGACTTTTGGATAACGATGGACTTAAAGTCCTTAAGGAAAACTGAAGTTGAGGTTAAATTTTGGTAGAAAGCTTTGAGTTGCTAAAGAGAGTCTGTAATAAAAAAAAGAGAAAAAAATATTTTTGAAAAATAAAGGAATGGAGAAATACCTTATGAATATACGTTTGTGAAGTACCGGAAGGTAGGATTCTCCCTTCAACCTAAATCTTAGTTGAGGTGATGCCAATACAGGATAAAAATGAGATTTATAAATTTTCTATGAGATACCCGTAGAAAAACAATTATAAAATAAGAAATACTATTTAGCAAATAATGACATGTTTTGTTCCTGAAAGAACACTTTTATTTCATTCCATGTTTAATAATGTACCTTTTTACAGGTATGGTTATATTTAACTTGTATGTTCGACAGACTGAGAAGGTATTGAACTGAGTCAGCACTAAGTAAAGCTAATGCAGTATTCTGTAAGAAGGAAGTCAGCTCCTGGACACCAGCCTGTTTTAAGACCATTTTGTTTTAGAAGAGTGAAAGCTGGGCGGGCTATGAATATCTTATTCATAAGTTACAAGTAACAAACAAGAAAGTAGCGAGAACAATTGCAGGTGAGAACTATGACAGGAAGATACTCTGTATGAGGACGTAAATGATAAGCTAGGAATGGACTCAGCAGATGAGGCTCTACGCATAAACCGGCTTTAGTAGTGGGGTCGTGTGAGGTGGAGGAGGATAGGTTACCTAGGAGAATACTGGACTCTGTTATAAGAGAAGTAAAGGGAGACCAAGATGATGATGGTTAGATTCAGTTACTAACGATTTAGAATAAAATATATAGAACTAAATTGGCCACAGAATTAGTTACAAAAAGATAATTGTGGCGGAGGTTAGTAAATAAACATGGGCTTACAGACCAAATGCTGAAAAGCATTACAGTCTGTAATGAAGATCTATGTATATTTCAGCCCGTGAAGCATGAACATACAAAATATTAAGAAGAAAGTAGCTATTTATATCCCAAATGCATGCTATCCTGTTCTATTGCCAAGGGACGCTGCACGGGATGTTAGTGGTGAAGTATGTACACTTTATTTATTAATTTACACTGTTTACGCCCACTTTGGAGCACCAAAATCAAACCTTATACTACAATGTCTTCAAAGAAAAGGTTCAGCTTTTAACACTTGACAATTTTTCCTTTTTCAAAACTTCATTCTGGATGATGTTGCGCCTGTTCTTCTGCAGATATAACGTACTACTTACGTTGCGATATTTCAAGTGATAGTCTTGTGTACTTGTTATTTAGAATCAGTATCTTTTCTATATTTTCTATTTGATTTTTAGTAATTTACAATTCATCCAAATATATTTGTATTTATTTAAACCATGTGTTTTTTGTTTTACTATTCCAAAATAAATCAAAAACAGCTTTCAAGAGTCTACTATTTGGTAAGCGGTATTGTGTGCAAAGAACGCAATTGCATCGTGTCAATGATCGATTCATTTCCCTGTAAAGTACTGAATTTAGCAAAAGTCTCCACTGGCCATTGATCTGGTATTTATTAATACTTATCCAAAGAATTCTTCTATCAACTTTCTGCAGTTTGTCTGTTGGTGATTGGATACTCAGTTTCAATAATGTTTCACTTGCTGCTGGCTTAACGATGCAGTAATAATGTATTAATCTTGTAACTTGGCCAGGTAATTTGGTGTGCACACCTCAATTTTGAGTTCAACTATCTATGGATGCTTTTTTGTTATCATTCCAGGTTATAATCTCAACAAAATACTTAAATTCGTCTACAACCGTTATTTTCTGAGGATAATTTAACATAATATGCGAAGTGTCAACTTGATTCCTCAACCCAACCTTCGCTGCTAATCGTTCCAATTCATCTACTTGAAATTTAGCTTATTCCATACTATTTGCTAATAATGCTAGATCATCAGCAAATACAAGACAATTTAGTCTAATATTTCTTCAAATATACGGTGGACGTATCTTATTCCTAGCACACAGTTAAACAATAACAGACCGGGCGAGTTGGCCGTGCGCGTAGAGGCGCGCGGCTGTGAGCTTGCATCCGGGAGATAGTAGGTTCGAATCCCACTATCGGCAACCCTGAAGATGGTTTTCCGTGGTTTCCCATTTTCACACCAGGCAAATGCTGGGGCTGTACCTTAATTAAGGCCACGGCCGCTTCCTTCCAACTCCTGGGCCTTTCCTATCCCATCGTCGCCATAAGACCTATCTGTGTCGGTGCGACGTAAAGCCCTAGCAAAAAAAAAAAAACAATAACAGGGTTAATCCATCTCCGTTGAAGACCAGCGCGCGACCACTACACAAAGTCTCCTCTCACGTCGAATGTTTGCATTGAAATCCAGAAGTAAAGTTTTAATATTAGTATCAGGCATATTCGTTACCAATTGCTCAAGTTCATCCCAAAATTGATCTGTTCCCTTCTTGTCAGTTCTGTTTCTTTCATATGTTAGTGCATGAATATTTATCAACGTGCATATCTTGTTTTCCACTCTAATGTTTAACAATACTACCCGTGGGGAATTTGAGGAAAAATCACTAATGGAATCTAGAGTTCTATTGTACACCAAGAAGCCTACTCCAAATTGAGGAACATTCCTCATAACTCTTTCACTTCGAGGTCCTTTGTAGACACGGTACCCACTTGATCAAATGGGTTCTGATCAGTATTACGTAATACTTGAAGAGCTGTGATCAGGTTTTGCGTTGATCCAAAATATCAATTAGGTGCTTTAACTTACCAAACTTCATCAATGACTTGATATTTAATGTTGCCAAATACGAGGAATGTCCTGGCTTGTTGAACTTAAGAGTACTTTCGTAGTTTGACTAGTCTACATGAATGTTCATTATGTCTCTAGGCGCTCCGACTAGCTTTAATCTTCTGACACCCCACCGTATCCAAATGGCATCTTCGCTTGGATGACTATATAATACCTGTCCAAACCGGTGGATTCTTTCAATAGAAGACCCCCATACTAGGTTTATGGTCTGACCAATGATCAATAATCTGACCGCGGACAGGGTTTACAATTCAGATGTGATATGGAAAGGTGATGAATGAAATATGATATGATAAAAAGTGAGATTGTGGAGAGTGTTTGGTCCGCGAGAGCAATTTTATTTTGCTCAAGACCGCCGGTAAACCGGTGAGTACCACCCTATCCATCTGCTCTCTGTCTGCTATGACACCATAGTAGGTCCGTGGGGAAACTTTATTAATTTTAATTAAATATCACATTATGTAGCAACAAAATCAAATAGCTTATTTTGAACCCCCAGCCCTTCCTACAAGAATGGGTTTTTTATGAGGTACACACATAACGGAACCTCCCCAATTTTGGAAGAAAAGAGAGAAGAAAGGAGTCCTACAGGCAACCAAATATATTATAGTTTGATTACAACATTAAGAGATGAGTGAGGGTTTCCATCTACTTCCAAACTAATATTAACAAAATGTTCTCTCCTTGGCATCAGCACTGTGTATGGACTGAGCCAAGTTTTACAGCTGGATGCCCTTCCTATATGGAGGGATGTATCCGCTATTATGTTTCTGAAGTGCGAACTGAGACAAACGCAAACACCTTATGCAAGTCGAACCCAGGGTCCTTCAGCGAAAGGACAGGCTGCAATATTATATTAAGACTAACCGAGGTCGCACTGTACGATCGAACTGCAAACCCTCTCTTCCAACTCCTCGAATACACAAAAGTAGAAACATTCGTGCCTTTCCTGTGAAGCTCGACACTTAAAATCACTACTGTGCAAAACTTACGGATGATATAGATAAATTAGAGTAACATATCAACTGCTCCGACACCTGGCGTGAGGTCAGCGTCATATGGGTCTGGTCTCACAAAACGAGGCAGTTCAACAAAAGGAAAGAGAGGGTGAGTCAATCAGCTAGCTGTTACGGTCTACTGTGGTAGTATTAATCATTACAACATGGCCCAGAGAGAGCTCAATGCGGCCAGTATCCAGTATTAGGGAGATTGTGGTTTCGGCAGTCCCATGATTTCCCATTTTCACACCAGGCAAACACTGCGACTGTACCTTAAACAGCCCCTTCCGGTTTCATTGTCGCCACCGGTGTGACGCAAAGCAACTTCATATGCTCACAGCAGTCAGAGTATTCTTCTAAGAAAATTAGAAAAGGCTGGAATTCGTGGCCTTGCCCTGAATTGGTTTCGAAATTACTTAACAGGACGAAAGCAACTTGTTACCGTGAATAATTACTCGAGCTCTGCCAATGTGTCCCACAAGGTTCCATACTGGGTCCTGTTTTATTTCTCAATTATACAAATGATATTTCCTCATGTAATCTAAATGGCTATATCACATTATACGCTGATGACACCAATACCTTCTATAGGGCAAAAGTAAGGACACAGTTTTAGAAAACATGCAGCAGGACATACTCTCTTACACTGGTAGCAGGGTAACAAACTGACAATGAATCTACAGAAAACTAAATACATAATTATTTCAAAACAGAAAATCCTTCACTCAAATAGTGACAAATTACTCATAAATGATACGGAAATACAAAAAGTAAATACAGTTAAATATATTGGATTAATTACTGATGAGAACCTGACCTGGAATGATCATGTTGAATACGTAACTAAGAAATTCGACCCAGTTGCTGGGTTATTAAGAAGACTTAGATATTTAATCCCTAAACACCTCCTCCTACATATTTATTATTCACTAGTACATATCCACTTGCAGTACTTATGTGTAATTTGGTCCCACTGTATAAAGTCTTCCTTGAATGAACTAATGGTGATACAAAACAGGACACTCAGAAGAAAAATTCTACCTCTCAGCATAATTACAGAGATTAATACTGTCATACTAATTTATAAAATAAACAGAAACATAATATTTCACAACACTACTTTAATAACCAATTCAGACAACCACAGGTATCAAACTGGACATGCAGATAACTTGGCCTTGTATCACATCCATTCTTCAAAATATTGGAAGAATAGTTGTAAAATCTCAGCAATTCCAGCACACAACAAACTTCCTCCTGACATAAAAATTGCCCCTACTTTAATAACTTCCAAACGAAAGGCAAAGGAAAATCTATGGAATAGATACATCATAGGTGAAATATAGATAGGTAATGTTTAAAACAACCACCCGCCCCGCTTTGTCAATCATCTCGTTGCATGTGACTCACTTGTAGTAATAAATATACCTTAGTATAATCAAGAAACTATAGAATGGTATTTTATTTTTTACACTTTCTGTATTGATGTCTCCACTTTTACTGTTTAAGTCACCTGATTATATCATTGTAAATATCAGAGTTTGTAGATCCACCATTGAATATTGTGACCGTTCGTGGACGCCGTGGTTTGTAGATAACCATGAACTATCAAATTATTTGCCGACTAGTATTCAGAAGGTTCGCATGATACTCCACTCAGGGCATGGCCCTTCGAAGAGTATTCGGTCACATTCAGATAACGACGACTGAGCTATAGATACTGCCAATCATAAAATGTAAATTCTACACTAAGGCAAAGTTTTCAAATAAATCGCAACAGAAATTGGAAGGATCACATTTTAATATAAAAAAATCAATTGATTGAATATGAACAACTGAAATGAACAACGTAAAATAAATCATATGCACTCATTAACATTAAATAAGGACCGAGTCCATCTTGCATTGTCCATCATAAACCGGAAATAATTATTTAACACAAATTCACAGAAATGTAGAATCTTATGGATATACCAAAGTCTATCGGGTCATATTATATCATTCACTCGCCGTCGCAAATGTTAATTGTACCTGTCTACTCCGCCTTGCCTTTCATAGTCATCATTGTTCCTATCTGACTAACTAAATATCGGTTAACTTGAACCCCCCAACAGATTTCAGCATTTATAAATGATCACACATGGCAACACAATACACATAAATGAGTAAAATGCACGTCGTTTCCACCCATCAAGCTGCTGGGCTGCACCTGAAATGAATCTTTATCTACTGGCATGAAAATATAAGTTGGTGCCGTCTGGACTGCGTCGAGGTCTGCCTTCACCATCAGCTGAAATGCTACTACAGCATGAATCTACTATAAGCATCTACTACATGTACATCGATCGCAATAGGTGACTCTCATCTTAAACATAACTATCACTGAATTGCATTTTAAGACCCTAATCGTGCGCATATTCCAACATTTCATTACTTGCAACTACGAATCTTAATTTATTAATTCATGTACTTGATGACTCTCTTCAATACCAATGCCTAACGCTGGACTAGCTTGTCAATCATCTCACAAAATATGCGGCGGAAATTCTATTAACAACACCATTAACAACTTAACACGTCTCGAAACTCAATATAATTCGACACGTAAACCATAAAAATCAACCTAAATTATCTCGTGTCCGCCACGCTTTATGACGACCCTACGCTCGTCATCTCACTGTATACCGCACAAAATCATCACATCCTAACTGCACAAGCAATATTAAGGAAGAGTCTTATTAACATTATACATGAACATTACCTAATACACCTTAATGAACATCCATATCACATCATGGAATTATACCAAGATCACGCACCAATATTTCACACACACTGTCACACTGCAACTTACCTGTAGTAAATGATATTATTTTTGTTTCACAGCGATAAATAATACGGACACAACGCAGTAAAACGTCTCATCCACGGTAATTGACGGCATACAATATTTACCCACGTATGATCAATCGCAACCCGACAAATACAACCGAAAATCTGTTAGATCGTTCAAGTTAACACCCCCTTGTCACCTGCGTGACATTGACAAAAGGACTAACGCTACTAAAGCATTCTAGGAAAGCAAAAGATAGACAAGTACAATAACTTATCTGGCTTCTTCATGGTAATTCCGCAGCGGTTTAATCATCATTTTTGTAATTCCGTCCATTCCGGCAGAGGCCTGAGTCCGCCAGGGCACTATATTGGTTTAGCACTTCATGTTGTTCATTTACATTCCCTGGTCAGATAGTGATTTAACATCTCCGGCCGCCACCTGAAACTTGTACAATATAATTAGGAATACAATTTCACACTAATTGTATCTTCACTATTCCAGTTTGATACTGGCCTGAGGAAACATATAATTCGAGGTTTGCAAATGATTTTGGCTATTATATAACTTATATCTGGGCTTATTCTTTATGTTTATCAATTACAGAACCAGATCTTTCAGCTTGCTTCATACAGTAATCAGTAAGTAAAACACGAACTCCTTCCATTACTATTTTCAATAATAATAAGTTGCTTTCCATAAGCAGAGAAATCCTATGCTAGCTATACATGTGTTTTTGACATTTGAGGAACTGAATAACAACTCTAACCTTCATCATAGAAGTTGCTAAAGGAAAACACACACTATTGTTCTTCTTCTTACTATGAAACACGTCAGCACGGGCCCATTAGATGATTTGCCATATGAAGTTTCATGCTAATCCATGGCCCCCTTTACAACTTCAAACTAGATATCATGTCTAGCCACATTCTTCTCAGCTGATGCTGACATTGTACTGAGCTCTTGCTTGTAGATGAAGCTGATCTTGACGTAATTCGACATATACCACGGGGTCTTGAGTTCGATCCACCGGCTCTCATCCATTATGTCTATTCTACACTTACGAGTTGTATCGGTTCTTTTATAAATATGCGCGTAAGCCGCACATTGACACGTTACACCTTTTTCCAAGTCATTGATACACATTTCATTTCACTTATGACTTTCAATGACCGGCCGACATATTGCTACAGGTCATTGTAAGGTCATAATATATTATTCATTGTACAATTGCTCTGTATGAGCCTTTGGCTCGTTGGAATTAATTATTGAAATAAATATCTATCTGTCTTTGTTTCATGTGCGCGGAGATCATTCCGAACCACTGGCACCGCTGCCCGAAAGAGAGGAGGGGGTCGACCACAGCAGCAGGTGACCGCTGCATTGTGCAAAACCTTCAAGTGTTATTAGACAAAGTGAAAGTTGCTTGCAGCATGGGATTCGACCCACTATCTCCCGGATGCAAGCTCGCCACTAACCGCACGGCCAACTCGCCTGGTATAAAGAAGTGCTTGTCTGCTAGCAATACCGTGTCGTCAATATAACGGAGGTTGTTTAGACGTTGCCCGTTGATAACGATGCCTATGGTAGGCCTCTGAGTAAATGTTGAAGAGCACTCTCTGCTTACTGCTCGTCATCTCGTACGATAAGGGAGAGTGCACTCGGGGGTTTTAGACTACGGCACACGCACTCCATAACGATGTGTACCGCCGCAAGTACGTTCACCCTTCAGTAGGTATGTCGTGACCGATCCGAAGAGGACATAATACCACTGCTTCTCTCTGAGAAGTCCGAAGCGAAGTCTTGCATACCTTCGTAGTTCTTTTTATCGCTGTCAGCTTATTCGAGAGAGGAGTGGCCTGCCACACCACCTCCCAATGGGACATAACCAAATGTCTCTGATGAGAGCAAATATGACTGCCTGGAAACCTGCAAGGCAAAGGCCTCTTTGGCAGCCTTATCAGCTACACCCATGTGGTTAGAAACCACAACAATGTAATTCTGGTGCCAGCATCCTAACACCCGGCCAGCAGGTCCTAGTTCCGCTGCACCTAAGAATGCCGAGGGAAACATGTATCTAGGGCGCAGGTGGAGGAGCTCTTGGAACGGGAGGGTATAAAGCGAACGGAATGGCCTACGTGTTCCCCTGACTTAAATCCCATCGAGCATGTGTGGGACATGTCGACATGAACCAAAGACCATCCAGCAGTTGTGAACCGCACTGGTGGAGGAATGGAAAGCCCTACCACAAGAACTCCTTACTAATCTTGAGGCCAGCGTGGGAACACACTGCAGAGCATTCATGGGTGTTATTCGGCCCCATGGTGTAGGCGGCAACGTGTCCGCCTATCATCCGGCGGCCTCGGGTTCGATTCCCTGCCAGGTCAGGGTTTTTTAATTGTAAGCGATTAATATCCCTGCCCTGTGTCGTTCTTAACGTTCATTTATATAATACATGCAGGTTCCTCACAGACGCTCTCCATAGTGATCACACAGCATGTTCCTTCTTTTATGATGTCCACGGGATCTGTGTCATTTCTGTTTGTTTCACTGCCATCTGCAGCATGGTTCAAGCTTCATCGAGCTATGTGGCGGATCAAGCTGACCTGTATTAGAAGAAATTAACCGAAATTGCATTCCCCTTAGTACCAAATATGCCTTAAAATAAAAGTAATGGAACACAATGCAGAATGAAAAGATGAAATGAGAAGAAGGAAAAAATAAAATATTCCAGACTGTTACACGAATAAGAACTTTTTTACTTTCAAATCAGAACTTTTAAAAGCCAAGCAGAATGTTTGGCACAGAAACCACCAAAGGACCACGAACCCTACAGGCAGCTTTATAAGGCGCGTGACGTGACAACGTTACCTCTCCAAGATTGTTCGACAACAACATCAGAAAAAATATACAGCTTTTGCTCGCGTGGTTTGGGCCACGTAAAGGCCAGCTTGCATTCGGGAGGTAGTGGATTCAAATTCACTGTTGACAGCCATGAAGATGGTTTTCCATGGTCTCCCATTTTCACACTAAGCAAATGCCGCGGCTGTACCTTAATTAAGACAACAACCGCTTTTCTACCACCCCTAAACCTTTTCCATCCTATCATCGCCATAAGACGCGTGTGTGTCAGTGCGATGTAAAGCAAACTAAAAAAGAGATTAAAAATAAATTCTTCCCGGGAAAATAACCCTGCTGAAGACAGTGAAGAATAATGGATCACAAGAAAATTAATATCAGCATGTTGGAGTTCAGGTCACTAGGTGGAATGGTTTTCACAAAACATGAGGTACAGGATGTAAGAAAGGCACTGTCTGGAGCAGGTGGCACTGAGGACAACCCCAATTTCACATGACCTCGATTTAGCATAAACTCGCATTCAACGGAAAAATTTCCAGTTCAAAAATTATTCGATAAGAGCAATGGAATTTTATATTTGATTGAACGTGATTTACAAAAGGGCGAAGTTAGGGAAATGTTAAAATTCTCAAATGTTTATTTATGGTTATGGGACACGTCATAAGCTTGCTGAAGAGCGCAGTCTACAGTGAGCCGCTCTAGTAGAAGAGAACACGTCATAAGCTTGCTGAAGAGCGCAGTCTACAGTGAGAGGATACACACCTGACTGCGGCCACTCTAGTAGAAGAGAACACGTCATAAGCTTGCTGAAGAGCGCAGTCTACAGTGAGAGGATACAGACCTGACTGCGGCCGCTCTAGTAGAAGAGAACACGTCATAAGCTTGCTGAAGAGCGCAGTCTACAGTGAGCCGCTCTAGTAGAAGAGAACACGTCATAAGCTTGCTGAAGAGCGCAGTCTACAGTGAGAGGATACACACCTGACTGCGGCCACTCTAGTAGAAGAGAACACGTCATAAGCTTGCTGAAGAGCGCAGTCTACAGTGAGAGGATACACACCTGACTGCGACCGCTCTAGTAGAAGAGAACACGTCATAAGCTTGCTGAAGAGCGCAGTCTACAGTGAGAGGATACACACCTGACTGCGACCACTCTAGTAGAAGAGAACACGTCATAAGCTTGCTGAAGAGCGCAGTCTACAGTGAGAGGATACACACCTGACTGCGACCGCTCTAGTAGAAGAGAACACGTCATAAGCTTGCTGAAGAGCGCAGTCTACAGTGAGAGGATACACACCTGACTGCGGCCACTCTAGTAGAAGAGAACACGTCATAAGCTTGCTGAAGAGCGCAGTCTACAGTGAGAGGATACACACCTGACTGCGACCGCTCTAGTAGAAGAGAACACGTCATAAGCTTGCTGAAGAGCGCAGTCTACAGTGAGAGGATACACACCTGACTGCGGCCACTCTAGTAGAAGAGAACACGTCATAAGCTTGCTGAAGAGCGCAGTCTACAGTGAGAGGATACACACCTGACTGCGGCCGCTCTAGTAGAAGAGAACCCCAATGTTCTTATAACCTCTCAACATTCCTATATTAATCTGTGAAATATCCTTCGGTTACAATGAGAACACTTTTACTGATTCATCCACTATTAAAGGCAAATTCGGCCGTGTTAGTTGCCTTCCGTTTTCATTATACATACACACAATTCCACCGTTTATACTGAATGCAATTGGTCACCTTCCGTATCGATTCCTCGCCATGCGCGACCGAGTTGATCTTGAGTGAGATTGCTCACAACTCCAACTGGGGTAAACAAACATTGGGATAACAAGTTTTTGCAATAAGTGCAAAGACAGCAGTTGTTAACTCATTATAAATAAAGGCTGAAGTAAACGATTACTTAATTTTAATACTATGTACAGAAATAAAATAAGAATGTCGTACTTAAAGTACAGTGTGCATAACTAATTTCAGAGGCAAGGCTATGTACTTTCCCATTTTGTTACATTTCAGAAAGGCTGTTCCCATGTAAGATTACTGTGAAAATGTTATCATTATTCTACATGGAGCCTGAAATATTTTCATAATAAGATTAGGTGATCGCCTTTGACGTAAGAAACTGTTTGACACAAGCCTCCGGATGATGCTATTACAGTTTCCAAGAACGAAACTGAATATCCGTGTTCAGACTATTGGAATTAGAAAATACATGCTAATGAGTAAGCCGCTGTTTGGAAAAATGTTAAACATACCGATTGCTGTTTCATACTTATTTTTACGTGTTTCTGTGCGCGTTTGGTATATTTCCAGACTTTCATGAAAAATCATGTATAATGTCACATGAACCTTAAACCGAATTGGTTATGCATTCATCGACAAAAATCTGTCAAAATGTAGAACAAAATGTACCTACAGAAGAGTGTGTAGGGTAGATACCTCCTTGTTTTATTGCTGTCACTGTGCAAGTAATATACGACGGTACAATTTATGTTAATACAGGCAAAGGTGTGCTTTCTACTGAAACCTCGATTTAAGGTAAAGCCCTATTTAAGGTTTAAAAGATCAGGACCCTGTCAGAACGTTAAATAGGGGTTCTACTGTAATTCCAAATTCCTGAATGACCCAGCTAAACAAATACTTCTTCGACGCTCCCCAAAATGCTGTGAAAAGGTAAACTGATTCCAAAAAGGGAACAAGACCAGATATACTCTGTAGAAGGATATTGAGGAATCACTTTGCCATCAATATCTGGGAAATGTCTCAAAATGCAATCCTTATCAGTGACCTCATCCAAAAACTTTCTACCATACAAGACTCAGAAACAGCAGTCTACAAAGATGAAATTTTACTGACAATGAAAGAAATCTCACATTCAACCATCTTATGAAGATAAAGCTGGAATTCAAGAGGACAAATTGGGGCAAATATTCGTTTATAGGAAGGGGAGTTAGAGACTGGAATAATTTACCAAGGGAGATGTTCAATAAATTTCCAATTTCTAGGAAAACAAGAGATAGGGAATCTGCCACCTGGGCGACTGCCCTAAATGCATATCGGTAGTAGTTGAATGATCTTAGCAACATTAGAAGACATCTTAAAAATAATGGGCAACCAATGGAAGGAAATGAATCTAACAATATCCAGAGATGTCAACAGTGATAGCTTTGTACACTAGTGTCCAAAAGTTAAGCATGAGTTACGAGTAAGCAGGGCAACAGGAAATAGACCGCAAATCGCACAACATATGCACCTACTAACCTTATGTGTTCGCTCGGTATAGGAAAGGAGTGTTCCCTGCTTTGACAGGCGGCGCGACCGCAAGGTAAACACAACCTGTGCCTGAGCCCCATATTCCCTCAGTCGTGTTTGCCCTGTAATAGTGTGCGGGGTGTAGCCTCGTGCTGAACGTGACAGCGTCACTATGACGCCATTTGGACCCCGTTTTCAGGGTAGAATACTCGGCCACCTGGAAGCAGGACAGAGAGACCGAAGTCGCCGTCTCCTTGAATGTGCCACAAGGTGTCATTTCCAGGCTTTGGAGACACAGGAGATGTTAGTCTTCGGCCAGTACCAGGTCGACCCCACAGCAGGACGGAGTGCATCTGCAAGACAATTGTCGGCGGAGCCTGCAGCCGTCTCAGGGGTTGCTGTTTCCCTCAAAACTGTGTACCGGAGCCTCACAACAGCAGGGCTCTCGGTGTGCGGCCTGCTCATTCCGTCACAGAGATGGGCCCGATTACTGTGGAGCCCTCAATATCGAAGCTGGACCATGAATGAATGGAGGCACGTGCTCTTCACAGATGAATTCCGCTTCAGTTTGCCGAACGACTCCCGTCGCACATTAATCTGGAGAGAACCGGGTAGCCGACAAAACAACAGGAACATCGTGGAACGTGACCAGTATGGTGGTGGTGGTGGCGTCATGGTGTGGGGCGGCATCATATTGAATGGCCGTACGGATCTGCACATCTTCATGGGTAGTCCGAGGAACACTGTTAACGCTCGGAGATACAGGGATGGGGTAGTGAGACCACATGTTCGACTCTTCAGAGGTGCGGTTGGTCCAGACATCCTCTTGATGAATGATAATGTCCGACCTCGCCGCGCTGCTCTAGTGGATGAATTTCTGGCTGGGGAAGACATGCATCGCACGGACTGTCCTGAGGTGAGTTGCATCTTGTCAGCCTCCACCAAGTACCCTCCAAGATCTTCGCATTTTCCTTTCGGGGGAATGGAATCGACTGCCACAAGAAGTCTTGGACCACCTGATAGAGAGCAAGGAACGTCGCCGCGAAGCAGGTGTGGCCATACACCCTATTAACAGCATATTTTGTTTGTAAGACATTGCCAAGTTTTGTTAGTTGTTGAGGTGTACCTTAGCTATCAGAACCTTTCTTACACTGTGTTTTTCGACAAGGTGTGTGTGATTTTGCTTCCGTTTCTTGGCCAATCCGTCAGACATTCCTATGCGGCCTCGTTTAGTGATTATGCTTAACTTTTGGACACTAGTGTACAACAACCCATTACTGATCTCTCTTCCTACGAGTAATATTAGGGAGTAATCTCAGGGAATCACTGAAGAGGTGGAAGGAATATACTGAAAAATCTTCTCAACGTAAATGGAAATCTTCACGTTGACATAGCAAACAACCGAGCACATAGGAAGGAGGACATTGATGTTGGTGATATTACGCTTGAGGAAGTGGAAAGGATGGTAAAGAAACTCCGTTGGCATAAAGTAGCAGGAATAAATGAAATTAGACCTGGAATGGTGAAATAATGGGAATGCAGGAATGCTGGTACAAACAGGTAGGAACAAAGGGTAGTCAGAATGAAGAAATAAAGGCTATGTTAGGAATGAACTCGTCAAATGAAGCTGTACGCATGAACTGGCTTTGGTGCTGGCTTCATGTGATGTGAATGGAGGATAGCTTACCTAGGATAATAACGACTCCGTTATGGAGGGAAGGAGAAGTAAAGGGAGACCAAGACAACACTGGTTAGACTCAATTTCTAACGATTTATAAGAGGTAGAAAAGTATGCAAGGCCTCAGGACTAGTTACAAACAGAGGATTGTGGTGGTGATTATCAAATTCACAGACGCTTGCCGACTGAATGCTGAAATGCATAACAGTCTATAATGAAGATGTGTGTATGTATTTATTTATTAAATTCAGACTGATCTTTCACATCAACAAAACAATAATGAAAGAAAGAGGGCAGAAATCAACATCATTTCCAATTACGTCCTTTGACCAGATACAATAAAGAGTTAGGCCTATACCTAGAGCCGATATCCGCTAAGTTACTGTCTTGGCGGGTGCAAACTGCATGGCAGTGCGAATAATTTTGCAAATACTTTCTAAATAACGAAGTTTATTGATTTTCACTCAGATATGTGCTTATATTTATTGTGGTCAAGCCACCAATGATATTGGTATGGGGAAATGGTGATATAATAAGGGCCTTGACACCATAAAGCTGTAAATGTGACCTAAGCCTAACTGGCTCCTGCCCTCAGTCAACGAAAAGGTCAATACGTCGGTAGTTGTTGCAAAAAGTCCCCATAAACCTGCGACTGTAGGGCTTCTCGTGACAGGTTTCGGGCTATTGTGTTAAGTTAACAGATCTATCCATTTCAATACCTTGGGTGTCGTATACTCTAGTTAAATATGCGCGGATAGTCATTCGCAGATGTGGATAACCACTCGCGGATGCGGATGTGCAGGGCTCTACCTATAACCTAATATATTTTGTAATGTACATAATTAATTACAATTTTCACACTTAAATTTTAGAGGTGGTTCGGAAATATTTCTAATATAATACGGAGCTAAGGAGGATAAGTTGTGGCATGTGGCTGTTTGGGATTAACCCCTTATAGATTACTGGCATAATATGTAGCCACTGCGTTTTTCCCTGTAAGCTGAACTTAACTTTTCTTCCTGGTCTGAAAAATATTGTGTTGGTGCAGTTTATATGAACTTACGTACAGGAAACCAGTAAGTTCATAATGAATAAATAAACATAAGAGAGGACGCCGGTGAGCTTAAAATAGGAGTAGCTATGAGTTAAAGAAGGTCCAAGTATTCCAATAATTTTACACTGTAGTTCAGTGCATTTTGCCTTGCTAACATTTTGCTGGTTTTACTTTGTTTTATTTTAGTGGTACTTTACTATAGTTGCAGCTCCTTATTTGTGTGCTGAGAAGACCCGTGGAGAAATATGCGATGTTAGCTTGTGTTGTGCGTTGTAGTAGAAATTTTGTCATAACTATCTTCCGGATAGGGGCGTTCAATATGCCACATTCTCAAGGAATTCGTTCAGACGTAGTCACGATCATACTTACGGTAGAACAGTGAACGTTAGAGGACGTGAAATATGTTAATTTCGAGTATTCATGTCCACAGATGTACAATCCGTTGCGTACCTGAGTTGTTGAGTTTTGGTCAACCTGTAACTTGTTGATGACAATAACTATTATTTATTTAGTGCATGGCTGCATCACTAAACATAAATAATATATAAAACAATTATCTGTTTATAATGGGAATAAGTAATGGAACACCTAATAGTTAATATCTGCGGGATATATTTTTATCAGTGAAACGTCATTCTGTGATAAATTTGTCAGGACGTGATAACACCAAGGTTCAGTCCAGTGAGCTATGGGGTCCACCTTGAAGTAGGTAACATATGCATCTGCAATATTGTATTTGGAAGTGAGAAAGTTGGTAACTGTTGGTGGTAGAGATATGTTTGTCCATGAAGTTATGGAACATTCGACTCAATTTGTGAGATTCAGTACGTTGCAAGAGACTATCATCACTTATTTTCATATTGAAAGTCTACTAAAAGGAGAATAATAAAACTTAGATTTCCACCTATTCAATACTTAAAATACAGTATGTTCCTGGTAGATATTTCAGAGGTTATGTAGCATGTACAGACTTTTTTTGTAAAAATGTCGAAGTGAATATTTTATTGACACAAAGTTTCGAAATGTGGTAATGTCCATGGTTTGGATATTGCATAGGTTCGTATGTCCAGAAGGATCATTCAGTACTCTAATAAATCCATGAATACCTGGGAAATGCATATCATATTCTGCAGAACTCAGCAGACTCAAGTTTATTATTTGTGATGGCAATCATGTTGACCAATAAATTCGTTTATAATAGACAGATTTTTGCTGGAGTAAAAGGCCGTCCATTGCGAGATTTGTTTGATGACTTGTAAACCAGGGGAGTACATTCTTCAGCCACAAGAGAACACCCTTGTCACACCTCACGATGTACACCAGAGAGCAACCTGGTCCTCTGCGCCATTTTCCAGCGAGAGAACATTCTGTGTATGGAAGGAGCAAAGACATTTCATGAGTTATCTCGTCATGAATCCCAGATCCTTTACATCCGCTTGCTCTAAGCCCAGGGCAACCATTTTTCTGATTCATAACTCCAGAAGGGTGATAAGTAACACTCATTGAGTGGCCATCTGGATGCAGGAATAAGACAAAACCTGGATGATACACAAGGATCTTACAACAGGGATGAATCCATAAGTGCAGGAGAAAACTATTGAAAATGACTGCTGAATTAAGTCATAATAGGGTATGAAAATCAAAGAAATTGTTGTTGAAGAATTAGTACACCTGTGCTCACCCTTTCTGCATGCCACTTGCTTGTTTCTTTAATTATGAGCAGACCAGTAGTAGAAATCTACATCCCCCCTTAGCCCTTCTACAATAACATTGTGTCTGTCAACCTGTTCTGAAAGCAAATAAATTAAACTTCTCTCCCCTAGCTATTCATGAAAATCATGTGCTGGAGGGGGCATCTGTTAGTAAGGACTCATATATCCACATCTGCAGTATACTAGTTCTACGTTGCTCTATTCTTGTTTACTTGATGGCAGAGAAATGTCCACTGGCGTTTTACTAATGAAAACAAGAATCAGGCGCTAAATATCTCTTATATCCAAACATTGCAAGTGGTGAAGTGTCAAAGAGACATCCTGAATACTGAATCCTTTTCTTCATGTCGTATGGATATTTACCTGTTCCAGGTCTCCTCATGAAGTTTTAACTCTTTTGACTCAGGGAGGTTAATGGCTCATTGTCACTTGCAAGCATATCTATCAGGTATCAAAGATGGGCTACTTACTTAAATAAGAAGCTTTTCTAATATGACTATGTTTATTCAATCAGAAACAGAGAAACCTGATGGCGGGTTTGTTTACAAGTATGAATATAAACAGTTGTCTGAGGTCAACAAAGATTTCAGAATGTTAATAATATTCACCACTACAGCATTCCCGAAGGGTTATTTATCAGAAAACCACCTTGAGGTTAACCTTGAAACAAAGACAGGTTTGAAGTCGGTCTGCTCAGCACCCGTAAATAACTGTTGGGTAAGCTCCCCATTTCTAGAATAAGTAAATATAAGCAACTGATCTGCAGATGTTCTTTTAAATTAAGGCTGTCCACTAATTGACAATCAGCACAGGACAATTTACCTGGGCCCTTTATTGAATCTGAGTAACGTCCAATTAACATCACTGTCTTATCTTTATCATCCATTATAATTAAAAATTAACATTAAGTAAACATGTCTGATAAGCAAAGTGAAACTTCACGAAGTTAACTGAACGTGGCTGCTGCCCAATGTGATCCCCACACAGCAAGAGGACTTCAAGTGCCAATAAATATTACTATTCTACACTGCATTTACAACAATGAGTGTTCACAGAAAACAAGTGTTAATTAAATTAAATGAATGAATGAAGTTAATACACAGACAATTGTAAATTCCAGGTTAACTTCAAGTTGAATACTTGTAACTGAACACACGCAAGCCGATTCCAACAAAATGAGAATATACTGTATTTTTAATCAGACTAACATCTAATGGGTAAAGAAACACGATCCTGGATTTACTATGTGATCTTTAAACTATTGGCGATCTCCCTACGACAGTTAATTAAAAATAATCTCTGTCATGGAATACATTGTTAGGTTGTAGTCGGTTATTCGAATAAATCCATGAAAACCTATGAAAATAAATCCTGTGCTACTATAATTCTGTTTTTACGCCAAATGAAGCCCTAAATAATATTGAAGTAAACTCGACACTTCGGTAAGCCTTAAATATTAATGATCAGGGAGTTCAAATACATCTGCTAAAATCGTCCTCCTAAACTGTGAACACAAAATATTATAACTACTACATGTAAAACTTGACCTTAAAACATGGGTATCCCTTGGACTAATGGTACAGCATTGCTAAATCGTACGGAATTCTATGTGTTACCCACTCCCTGTGTCAAATTTGGATCAACACCTCTCATCTAATAGGAGTGGGTTAGCTACTCTAATTCACTGGTCCAATCATGGCCGAGCAATTACAAGAATCCCTTGCATGCACTTCAACCATTATCCTAATTTTCCACTCCAGGGCACACCATCGACAATCCATCACGCATAAATAGAACACGAACATACATCCCAAATATTTAAAGATAAACTCGTAAATTACACTAAAATAATTATTAAATGCTCAATGGTAAAATTCACGAACACTGCATGATGGACACATCGAACCTGGAATATTAATTCAAATGCCCAGAAATGTTATTGAAAATACACTCTAACATTTGCCTATGCAATAGAAATAAACAAACGTTGGCCTTGTCGCCTGTGTGGGTGGACAGCATGGTGCTGAGTTCGAACTAGTGGGTTAATCGCCCATTTGCGTCCACAAATTTATGGTTAGAATCACTTTCTGGGTAAAGGACATGGTTAAATGGAATTTGTGGCTGAAGGACTTGCCACAGGTATCGCAACAATACGGCTTCTCTAAGCACCCATAGGTGGACGTTTAATTGCAAAGAACTTTTACCATCTCTGGCATACTGCCCATTCGAACACCTTCTCGTCCGTGTGAGTCAAGTGTTCCTTCAGATTGAATTTGCTGCTTGGGGACTTCCGGCGGATACGGCAGGGGAGAGGTTCTCGCCTGTATGTGTCCTCAAGTGTTTGGCTCGATTGGAATTCTTGTTAAAGGACTTGCCACAGACGTTGCAGCGGTATGGTTTCTCGCCTGTATGTGTTCGCAAGTGATCAGTTAGATTAGTTCTCCGGTTCCAGGTCTTACCACAGATATTGCAGGAATATGGCCTATCTCCTGTATGCATTCGCAAATGTGTTCTGAGACCGCTGTCCCGGCTAAAGTACTTGAAACAGATACTGCACTGGTGGGACCTTTCACCTGTATGGGTCCGTAAATGTCGGGTTAGACTGCCTTTCTCGCTAAAACTCATATAACAGACACTGCAGGAAAATGGCTTCTCGCCTGTATGCGTCAGCTTGTGTTTAGTTAGATTGGTTATATGGCTAAAGGCTTTCCCACAGATATCGCAGTGACAGCGCTTCATTGCTGTATGCATCAGACTGTGTCGAGTGAGGTACGCTTTCTGGCTAAAGGCCCTTCCACAGACGTTGCAACTGAACGGCATCTCCCCTGTATGCGTTCGCATGTGTTCGGTTAGGTTGATTTTACGGCTCCAAGCCTTGCCACAAATATTGCAGGAATACGGCTTCTCGCCTGTATGTGTGCGCACGTGGTTGTTCAAGAGCCACAAACTATTGAACATTTTCTCGCATACTGAACACTGATAAATCTTGACACCTTTATGCAATCGCATATGCACCGTTAGCGTGCTTCTATTAGCAAAGCTTTTCTGGCAAATTCCGCAAACGTGGAGCGACTTGTCCATGTGGATCATGGCGTGTTCAGACAGGTTGCTTCCGCTACTGAAAAGCTTTCCGCAGTGATCGCACCTGAAGGGACGATCCTCATTGTGTCCCGTGATATGTCGTCTACCATCCGGATGTGCATGATCTGGATACCTCACCTCCGGGCTCGATCTACAGTGACAAATTAAAACCATGTGAAAAATATTTCAACAGTCAGGTCTCACTCACATGAATAGCTGCTGAACATTTCACGCACTGATTTCCTACTGAGAGATCGTTATTAATGAATATCACATTCCTGAGACTGAACATAAATTGAGCTCAAATTCAGGGTGTAGTCTTGATTTTAAAAATCTCTCACTTCTTACGACGTTGCGTTGCGTCTTATCTATCAATTCCTAACGTCACGATATTACGTGCAATAATCATCTGATAATTTCGTAATGGAAAAACCCACAGCCTAGCTCATTTAAGGGAACCCAGAATGCCTCATCCCACAATGCTGAAGTATCAATGCTTCATGTACCTTTGTTTTGAAAGATTTCACGTGGCACATGCATGAAATTTCTGTGTTTTTAAGATATTTATGTCGACTAGATATTGAAGCATATTTCAGTGAAATTGCCCCTCCGGTTCATGCTTCATGTACCTTTGTTTTCAAAGATTTCACATGACACATGCATGAAATTTCTGTGTGTTTAAGATATTTATGTTGACTAGATACTGAAGCATATTTCAGTTAAATTGCGCCTCCAGTTTAATAAATATATATTCTTAGGTAGAAAAATGTACATTCTGCAGAACCTAGCCTACATTAATGTGAATAAATATTTGAAACCAGGTATTTAGAGACCTTGAGTATACACACAACACTTTAACAAACAAATAGTGATAGTTTCAATCTCCTATATGTTGCAGAAGCTGAGAAAAAAATAATTAAAAACGTAAATTTACGAGAAAACAGCGTACAAATTTAGAATGTCAAAATAAGCCTGTCCCACAAGTTGGGTCATCTTCTTCCTCTTCACATTTGTCCGGATTTCTTTTGGCAGCTCTATGCCTTCTTCGGGCTGTTTGGATAATTCCTCGAACTTCCGCTTAGCATTTCGGGGTCTTTCCTTGTTGCATCATAGCAATGTAGCCACAGTTCGGCTCCCGATACCCAAACCCAGGTTTTTCAAAACGTTAAATCTTGTTACATTCCGTCACTCAATGTTGCTACTGCATCAAATACTCCAGAGTAGGGCATAAATACCCATAAGCACTGTCTTGGGAATCCGTCTCAGATGACATTGTTTACACTCTCATTTGGACTTTGTCCGGCCGTGCAGAGGTTTTTTCAGCTGATCAGGGTGCGCCAAGTCCCTAAAAACCGGCTTTAGTATTTCCATCACAGCAAGAGGTGATATTCTTTCATAGTTATCAAGCTACTATTATACTTGCACCAACCTACCGGACCTCGCACACAATCCATGGTTGAGCTCTTCATTTGAGGACAGTGTGCGCAAATACAGAGCCCACACTACTCTTTTCATAGCATTAAAACTTTCAAAGTTTTGCCTGATTGCTACGTCATAGCAGTTTTGAAGGTGGTCAAGAGCTGAGCCAGTTAGTGTGTTTTCACCACTGATTGGCTTGCAATCTGTCAACTTTTGTCCCCTCATGCTTGCCTTCAGTCGCCTCAGTCGTGGTCCCATTTTTCCGCACATGGCCCAGGAATTCTAGCTTATTTTTACGGTATCTCCATACAATTTGAGATAATCACGTCATTATATACCTTGCTATCGCCATCAGGTTTATCGAATATTATGTCACTGGATGGAACGCTGAAATCCGTTCTCACTCCTTCTCCATCACCCAACTTGGCAGCACAATCATCTTTCATCCACAGTACTTGGATATTATGTACATATCTATTAGTTTTCCAGCGTCAATATTAGTGGCCGCTAATACTCGATCATGAGGGGTATATCCTTTCTTTTGCCACGTACCATCGAAGGCTACACTGAGGTCATGAGGATTATCACAGTCATTTGCCACAACTGATTCTTCAACTTGATCTTTCATAGAATGAAATGCAACATTTTCTACAGCTGAACCTATTACATAGTGTGCCTTTATTGAAGTGCAAATTTAATTAATTGGTCATTTTCCGAATGTGCAGCATATATTTCCTTTTCATTAAATCTTGGTAACTGGCAGAGAACATCTACATTCAGCAGTACATGTCGCAATTTCTGCAGGAAGCTTGGAGCCCAGCTCTCTTTGCTCGCCAGTTATGTTTAGACGATGGGATTTCGACATAACGTACACAAAGCAGAACAAGGAAAGAATGGAACTTCAACGGTGGAACCAGCGGAAAACATTTTGGAGGCCCGGCGAGCGGATAGGAAAGATAGGAAGATGTGTTTTAAGTAAGCGTCAGGTACGCGATGTGTTGAACCAATGATTTGATAGCGTCAGAGTCATTTTGGCTAGGCATTGGTCTATGTAAGTGATGGCCCCAAACGTGCATACAACAGCATCTGAGAAGACGAATTAATAAAAGCGACTAGCGTGTGGGCCCTTTATTCGGCAAGATTCTGCGCAGGTAACGTAGTGAGATGAAGTATTATATTCTCGAGCGCGGGTCTGGACTTATTTATCTTCATCGTGTGGGGACGTGTAACTTTTGTTGAGGACGCTCAGACAGCATTTAAGTATATAAGATTTTAAACTTTGGGAGAATGGCAATTATATTTCGATTTCCAGAGTGAAAGAACAGTTTCAGATAATCATTTCAATGCTTGCCTGTGTAAATAGATTGTTCGAGGACATAAACTTCACTATTTCCAGTCCAGCATTTAAATGGAAAACATTTGAACTAGTTAGATGAGGAGAGTTGTTCTGTGGCTGAATCACGGTCAGTTGAAATTACACCGGCGGTAGCATTCTAGTAACTGGCAGGTTAATATTGACCTCGTTTTCTACACCGTGAATGAGGGGATTTTTAGACAATCTCCAGAAGCAGAACCAGCAACGAAGTAAAGGGTTGGAAGCTTGTACATGTAAATATTATTGTAACGTATATGTGGACCGATTGCATGAGGTCACAGCTTGCTTTCTTTTCATTTGATTTAGATTTTTGGCCGAGTGGTTAACGTAATTCTCTTTATGAGTCTGTTTTGTTTTAGCCTCATATATTTTTGAATTGTTTTTCTTTGATGTTTGTGACGCAGTGCAAGTATCGGAGATTTAAGTGTAAATAAGGATTTAAATTAAAGTCAGGAAGGACTAGATTAAAGTATTATTAATGGGAACTCAAAATGTACGGAAACATGCCATCAGCTTTTTCTGGGATTTATTGCATGATGTGTGAATTGGAATGTGTGAGATGGTGGAGTTTGGATCCACAAGTGTTGGTAGCGTCATTTAAGAAAAGGCTAGGAAAACAACAGATAGGGAATCTGCCACCTGGGCAGCTGCCCTAAATGCAGATCAGTAATGATTGATTGTCATCTTCATGATTATTTGAATATAAAGATGAGTGTATATTAGTGACTGAGTTCCTCGAACGTAGTTTCGTTTTTTCAAGTTCCGAATATTTAGAATCAATGTTCTTCAAAATCTATCATTACTCTTAATGGGAATTCCTTACGTTGAATATGGAGATATTTCAGTAACTTTCAGACGTTCAGATATGATCGATTTGTCAGTTTCTACTTATGGCATTATTACCGAGTTGGCCAGTTATTATTCAAGTTTTACTTTACGAGCGCGAGTGCTTTGGTTTATGACCAGCGCGGTCTCCTGAGTGAATGTTAAACGACGTCATTTATATTTATATCTGTTTTTGGCAACTTTAGGACATGTGATCTTTTTGTGATTATGAGTAAGAGGACGCATTCCTCATTTGAAAGACCTGCATTTGCATGATTGTGGGACTTGCCTCGGGTAGACTGTTGAGCAGCGTGTGTAAAGAGGTGAACCCTATGTTTCTTATATTTGCTGCATTATTTTGGGGGACTTAACCACCGCTTCTGAGTCATTCCGCCGTGTTGTTGGCGACAGTGATAAGTGTGTCTACCGAGGAGAGTTTATTTTAGCAGCCTGAACTTCGTGATGATTTTATTGGATTTTGACCCTGTCACTACAGTTGTTGCAGAACGCGAGATTTTTATATCGCGACGTTTGTCTGGATTTTCTTTAATGATATAACCGCCCTGAGGAATATTTGTGTCATGTAATCTTACTCAGGGACCAAGGTTGAATTATGTGTTGAAAGTTAAAGCCTATTTTGGTATTTTTATGAATTTGTGTTATATAATTTATTTCAGGAATCCACGTTGATTTGTGTGTGTTGTTGCAACGTCCACCAGTTGATTGATTTTATGTCATGTAATGAGAAGTGTTGCTTAACGTGTAAATTGATTTCCTAATATTTTCCATCTAGTCTTTGAGTGAGAGAAAGTTGCGTAAATGCCACATGCTCTTCTCGTTGAGCCCTGGAATGTATGATCATGTTTTCTTAAATTGTGCATATTTGCCATTTTTGTGATGTTATTGTGTGTGGTTCCCATCCACAGTATTTTGTTGCGCTCACGTGGTCTCTCATGACTGACATGTATATATTTGTGCGTAGGAAGATTCACCGATCAGCGTGTTATATTTTGTAGAGTTAGATTACTTCTTGTCTCCCCTTGTGCATTAAATCACGTCTTTTCTTAAGGTTAGGGACCCCCACTGCAATGTCAAGTGTGCAGGAAAGGGGAATGTACTCATCTACAGTTGAAAGTGTTATCAAAGACAAAGCCAGGTGCGTGGTGCGAGCACGCTAGCCTATGTGTTAAAATCAATGAAATTCAAGAATTTTTGCTTTGTAATGTTAAGCATCTTAGTCGGCATAAAATGGTATATTTGTATGATATTTTGATTCTCAAGATGGACTTTATCAAGCTGAGAGAATAATTCTGTCTCTTGTAAAACCCTGTCTGAAATACCCCCCAAGAACAATTTTCCCACCTGAAGGAGTTACCTGTAATATCTTTTAGAAGACATTCCCACACATATTAGTGAATGGCTATTTGCCATTGGGGCTTCAATCCATATTATGAGCCGTGTTAACCTCATGATATGTTCTTTTGCTATTTGTCATATTTCTTCTGTTTATTTTTTATAAACACATATTGCCTCTAAACTGGCATCATGCTTCGCCTTGCTTTATTTATAGCCTTTAGATGATCTCACCTTGTACATATTTATATGATCCCCATCGAAAAACAGGGTGTACATATATTTTTAGGCATTATTTACGATAGTTCGATCTGAGCACGCGTGGGAGCAGCTGACTAGTCTGAGGCAAAATTAACCTTGATGGCAGAAATGGGGACAATAGCTATAGTCTTGAAATTTCGCAGGTGGAGACAGTAAATTTTAAACTCCACATATCATATCTGCAGTTGATGTTCCTTTCCCAATGCAGTGAAAGCCATATTATTAGGCTGATATTCACACTGTACAAGCTTCTTTGCTCAGCTCTCACATTTACATTTACAGCTAGTGAATTATAATATATCACTGAATATTTTCAATATTTACAAACCATTTCCAGCTCTGCTTTCAATCAATCACTACTGATCTGCATTTAGGGCAGTCGCCCAGGTGGCGGATTCCCTATCTGTTGTTTTCCTAGCCTTTTCTTAAATGATTGCAAAGAAATTGGAAATTTATTGAACATCTCCCTTGGTAAGTTATTCCAATCCCTAACTCTCCTTCCTATAAACAAATATTTGCCCCAATTTGTCCTCTTGAATTCCAACTTTATCTTCACATTGTGATCTTTCCTACTTTTAAAGACACCAACCAAACTTATTCGTCTACTGATTTCCTCTCATGCCATCTCACCACTGACAGCTTGGAACATGCCACTTAGTCCAGCAGCTTGTCTCCTTTCTCCCAAGCCTTCCCAGCCCAAACTTTGCAACACCACTACAGAAACATGTTATAGTGATTACATCCCTCCACCTAGGGTTGGCCTCAGGAAGAACAGGGCTAAATCCAAATGTGCAACATAGTTTGCATCTGTGACCCCACAGATTTGGAGAAAAAGTGGTGGGAGAAGATCTTCTTTATAACATATGTGACAAAGGACGGGGGAGGCTAAGGTACCCTCCTAAATCCACACCCGGCTAGTACTGAACACCGACAATACTATATTGTATTGCCAAGAATGGGCCAGGTACCCAGAATCAGATCTTCTTTCACCCTTGTTGAATAAGTGTCTTCCTACAAGGCATGCCATCTGTCAATCAATCAATACTGATCTGCATTTAGGGCAGTCGCCCAGGTGGCAGATTCCCTATCTGTTGTTTTCCTAGCCTTTTCCTAAATGATTTCAAGGAAATTGGAAATTTATTGAACGTCTCCCTTGGTAAGTTATTCCAATCACTAACTCCCGTTCCTATATAAATGAATATTTGCCCCAGTTTGTCCTCTTGAATTCCAACTTTATCTTCATATTGTGATCTTTCCTACTTTTATAAACACCACTCAAACTTATTCGTCTACTAATGTCATTCCACACCATCTCTCCGCTAACAGCTCGGAACATACCACTTATTAAATGTTAAACTTTAATTTATTGAAAGCACCTATTCAATACAGGTTAAGTCTTTATGACTATAACAATGTCAATATATAAAATTTTGAGTATGGTACATGTTTCGCCTGGCATTGCAGGCATCATCAGCCATTAATTCTATCTCCAAGTCAGAGATCTGAGTGGATGCTATTTTAGGATTAATCATAGTCAATTATTTATATAACAGTGCAAAGTAGTGATCAAGCCGTCCATGTTTTAAAGTTCTAGTGTGATATTCTATTCTCGTTCACATTTAATGGAAATGATTGCCTGTTAACTTTTTTAATGTCGGTAATGAGAAGGGCTTGATGTAAGTGGGCTTAAATCATCTGTACATTTTTACAACTTATTGGAGATTAACGAGTGCCAAAAATATTCTTAGAAACTATTTTTTACACAATTTACATAATATATACAAACTTATGGTACATTTTGGAACTGCACTGGTCGAACTTGTCTTGAAGTTTCAATGGGATGTCTTACTCATATCCTGTCAAATGGAGAAAATGCTGATGCTGGGATGGCATTGTAGTCTATTGAAGTCATATCTTTAAATATTCCATTTTATATTTGTAGGACATTGAAACATGTTCAACTTATATGGTTTTTTGGAGAGGTCTAAATATTCTATAGTCAGCATCACATCTTAGAAGAATGAGCATCAATATTTAGGTGCCTTATAGTGAAATGGCAAGAATGCTGTTAGAGAGTTAGATCAAGATTTGTTAGATAACAGATTAATTCATGACCGTATAAACTTGTTGTATGTTGTTTTGTTGTGGAGTTTTTTTTTTAGGTTATTCAGTGTAAGGTGGAAGAGCAGTTCACTGGATTCTGGATGTAGTGTGTGGCTGGTGGGTGTGTTGAAGTCCTTTAGACGTTGTGTTGCTTGTGTGAGGTGGTCTGAACAGTTGCTTTATCTCTGCTTCTCGTATTGTAGGTATTGTAGGTATGTCATTACCGACATTACAAAAGTTAACAGGCAATAATTTCCATTAAATGTGAACAAGAGTAGAATGTCACATTAGAACATTAAAACATGGATGGCTTGATCACTCCTTTGCACTGTTATATAAATAATTGACTATGATTAATCCTAAAATAGCATCCACTCAGAGCTCTGACTTGGAGATAGAATTAATGGCTGATGATGCCTGCAATGCCAGGCGAAACATGTACCATACTCAAAATTTAAAATAATGACATTGTTATAGTCATAAAGACTTAAACAGTGTTGAATAGGTAGTTTCAAAATTATTGTTTAACATTTAATATTTGAATTTCAATAGGTCAAAATGAAAATAATCACTTGTAACATACCACTTAAAATCAAATAATAATATTAGATTAAAAATTCCACCTGTTCAATACATAAGTGTTTTTTATTTAAATTTAAGATATAGTTCTTAAGATATTACATACAGGGACATGTTTGACCCATGCTGAGGGCATCATCAGCCAAAAAATCTCAAACCTAAAAGAAAGATAGATCAGGATCCTGATTGTTTTTATACCTAAATAAGAGATACAATGTGTATAGATTTTTGCGAATGTCTTGTTCTTTTTAAAATGTGGTAACAAGTGGAAGTTTAAAAATAATACGTAAAATTGCTGAAATGTATACACATTGTACCGCTTATTTAGGTATAAAAATAATCAGGATCCTGATTTATCCTTCTTTTAGGTTTGTGATTTTTAGGCTGATGATGCCCTCAACATGGGTGAAACATGTCCCAGTATGTAATATCTTAAGAACTATATCTTAAATTTAAACAAAAAACACTTATGTATTGAACAGGTGGAATTTTTAATCTAATATTATTATTTGATTTTAAGTACATTTCAATACGGAACATAATATGAGATTTATAACATGTAATACATACCACCTAGTCAAGCAGCTCTTCTTCTTTCTCTCAATTCTTCCCAACCCAAACTTTGCAACATTTATGTAACGCTACTCTTTTGTCGGAAATCATCCAGAACAAATCGAGCTGCTTTTCTTTGCATTTTTTTCCAATTCTTGAATCAGGTAATCCTGGTGAGGGTCCCATACACTGGAACCATACTCTAGTTAGGGTCTTACCAGAGACTTATATGCCCTCTTCTTTACATCCTTACTACAACTCTTAAACACCCTCATAACCATGTGCAGAGTTCTGTACCCTTTATTTACAATCCCATTTATGTGATTACCCCAATGAAGGTCTTTCCTTATATTAACACCTAGATACTTACGATGATCCCCAAAAGAAACTTTCAACCCATCAACGCAGTAATTAAAACTGAGAGGACTTTTCCTATTTGTGAAACTCACAACCTGACTTTTAACCCCGTTTATCAACATACCATTGCCTGCTGTCCATCTCACAACATTATCAAATTCAAGTTGCAGTTGCTCAGAATCTTGTAAATTATTTATTACTCTATACAGAACATCATCCACAAAACGCCTTACCTCCGATTCCACTCCCTTACTCATATCATTTATATATATAAGAAAACATAAAGGTCCGATAATACTGCCTTGAGGAATTCCCCACTTAATTATTACAGGGTCAGATAAAGCTTCACCTACTCTAATTCTCTGAGATCTATTTTCTAGAAATATAGCAACCCATTCAGTCACTCTTTTGTCTAGTCCAATTGCACTCATTTTTGCCAGTAGTCTCCCACGATCCACCCTATCAAATGCTTTAGACAGGTCAATCGCGATACAGTCCATTTGACTTCCAGAATCCAAGATATCTGCTATATCTTGCTGGAATCCTACAAGTTGAGCTTCAGTGGAATAACCTTTCCTAAAACCGAACTTTTGTTAAAAATGAAGCCATGTTTTCCAGTGTTGACTTAGTTAAATGTAGCAAAGGCTTTTCAGTCTGTCAAACACATAGCAAAAACAATGTAAATTAAAACACTAAAAGCATATCTGTAAAACACACACTAACATACAAAGAATGACATGTTTCGTTCTACAAGAACATCCTCAGATTCTATCAAATCACTTAAAATAAGCTTATATATGTACAGTATTGTTTACGTAGCGTAAACTTGTCAATGATAGAGAGATGAGTGATAACATGAAACAGTAATGACAAAAAATAAATTATATACAATTATAATATAGTGAAAAACTTACGTATTTATCTAGACTGCCGATGTTAAGTCTGTTGTCACCAAACACTATTTCAGGACTGTGGTAATGGAAAGTTTGTGGTGAGCCACGCTGTGCGTGGGGAGGGGAGGGCAGGACAGGGAGGGGCCTAGTAGATCGATGTGGAT